>NC_079147.1:41340406-42007870 GCF_945859685.1 Eupeodes corollae
AATGTTTTTATCCGTGTTTTTTTTTTTAATTTGCATTGCTTTGATGCACATGCCCGTTAGCTGCCGATATGCGGTTCTTAGCGATTAGCAATTCCTAAATATCAATTGGGAGTGTCTGGTGTCGTAGCACATTTTTAAATCTGTCTTGAAAGTTTTTCTCTAATTAATTTTTGTTTCCAAATCTATCCTTACTTTAATATTCCGTGTTAAAATGTTCTGTATCTGAAATATATTTCAAATAACCCTAATTAGTTGTAAGTCTTCGACTGTAAATAAGTAAACCTTAAAAAGCATTTGTGCTAAAACGCAATTTGTGTTCTTATTAGGCTTTAGGTTATATCACTAAGTATTTGAAATTTACTGAAAAAAATTTCAAAATAATGGATATTTCTCAGTTTAAACACGTATAGTTAAAACTGGAGTTCAAATTGGGATTCAGCTCTTAAAATTAACTCCAAAACAAATTGTTCAAAAACGAAAAGGAAAGGGTTTTCAAAACTTCAAATAGAATCAAATGAAGACCTACGTATTACATACATATATCACCTCATAACTAATGAGAAATTACGAAAAATATTTGAGATACGAAAATAATTAAGTTGTATCTAGAAGACAAAGACTCGTACTTTGTAAAAACATCTTATAATATTTTCTAAAAGCTATGTTGCGTTTTATCCTAGCCTTAAAAACAGCGTATGATATCTTGTTGCGTATTATATAGGTTTGCATTTTCAAGGAGGTATATTTTAAAAAACGTCAACTTATAGAAACATTCTAATTCAGAAAAAAAAATTCCTTTAAAAAGTTTTGTTGAAATCACAGTATAGAAAAAAATTAACATTCTTGATAGTGTTATATCTCCGAAAGTAAAATGTGTCTTCTCGTTCTTCTAGAAGATACAAATTAACACAGAGTTTTATAGTTTAAATTGTTTTAATTGTTATACGAAGCAAATATATTACTTTTTTCTCCAATTCTTAGCCCTTTAGTTGTGTATACACTGAAAAAGCATTTAAAAAACGTTTCATAAATGTTTCTCTGTTTCTAAAATGTTTTGTACAGATGTTTTTTGGAAATCTTTCTGAAATGTTTCAAAAATATTTCTGAAATGAGTCTTTGGTCTGGACAAACCTTTATAGTTCAAAACAATTGCCTTTCTTTTGTAGAAATTGTAAACTTAGTTAAAAGAGTTTTTGTTCCGTAGAAATCATTCTCAAATATGTATCAGAAAAGAAATAGTATAACATCGGTTCCAGTTATTGACTCTTTTTTGTTTAAATAAATATAGTATATATACCTATATACTTACCAATTATATGAATAGAAAATCTTTCTTCGAAGTAATCTAATTTAAAAATCATGAAAACCAATAACACATTTATACGCACTGATACCACCTCTAGACTCTTTAATTCCATCCGAATCATTTTCATTTCAAATTCAAATTAGATTGCCTTTTATTTTTCATTGGAGCGTAAAATCCTCTTTACATTTTGAAGCCGATACTAACTACACAAAAACCATCTTCAAGAAAGATATATGTAATATTGTTGGTTTCACTTATGTACCTATGTTCTATAACATCAAACTGTTGGTATTAAAGCCTAAGGTTCTTTTCCAAATAAAAATAAAAGAAACAAACAAGAAGGTTTTGCTAACTTTATCGGTCAGCAGGTTGCAGAGGTTTGTTTATGGCAGAATCAAAGGCATCTATAATTACACCCGCAAAGGAAACTAACGAGAAGATAACCATAGATATGAGTTGCATAGATCCACTCATGCCGTACATGCTCGTTACAGTGGTCATTGGCCATGGCCATGACCATGCCTCAACATACGGAGACCCAGCTATAGGTCATGGTGACTGGTGAATGGTGATGCATCAGTTAGGTAAGTACTTAAAGCTACACGAGCGTGGATGTTCTTCCAGTTCAATGGTCGACCGCGTTGTCAACACCACATATTGGCTTCATATGCTATAGCGTAGCAATCAAGCTCACAGAGCATCAGATACGTCAAAGTTTCAAAGTGAAATGCATTCAATTTAAATCAAGGATACGAGATCCTTAAATCGTGTTTGTTTCATAAAAAAATACAACCTAAGAGGTTTTGTGTTGAACGTCGTCGTCGTCATTGCCGCCGCGGTCGTGCGTCGTAGTATCTACGTTGTGATGTTTCTGTTTTTGAAGGGGATTATCCTCTTGGTTCTTTTGAATAATTTATGTGCGTGTAAAAGTGTGAACGACATCAACAAGACCAAGACCAAGAACGAGAACGAACCCGATAACGATTCTATCAACAAGGACTCAGATTCCTGGCTAACGAGGATGAGAGCAATACGAAGTGATGTTAGGGATTGTGTGAAGGTATACCTACCTATTCCAGTTTTCAGATGAATAGAATTAAAAATTAATAATGTGCTGTGTAACATATTCATTTTGAACTTTTTGTGAATCTTAGGGATTCATATGCTTTTACATATGTTTCATATAAGTTTTTGGATGATTTAACTTGTGTAAGGTGAATATAAGATGATTGCATTAAGACACAATCTGCTCTTTCATGTTGGAATGATAAAGACACTTGATACTGGAATTATTATTGTTATTCGAATTTTCTTTATGCAAATGTACATAAATATCCAATAAGTGAAAAAGGCAAGCAACTAATTGACTTCCGGAAATGACGTCAATATTGTAATATTATTTGTCTAGAAATAGTACCCACATGTATATCAATGTGGGGAATGGATATAATATATATCATTGTAAACACCATTAGAGCCATTTAAATCAAATGTAAATGCAAATGCATTATGAGAGATTTATGACACTAATTTATAGAAATGCAAATTCCCGCAAACATAATTAATATTTTATTTGTTTTGGGTGTTTCAGGATAACTATAATAGGAGAGAATAAAAGCAACTAGATTTTTACTTTTGTTTGCATATAGTTAGTTATTATTTTTAATTAATCACATCTTTTTATCAATTTTAGGCATAAAACTGAAAACAAATCATTTAAATTGTTAGGTAGGTTAGGTACATGAACTGAAAACTAAAAAGTGGCGTTTAGAAATTGAGATTATTAAGATTAAATACAAAAAAAAAAAAACAATAAAAAAGGTATGTATCTTATAATTGAATATAATAATTTGAACGTTTAATATTTTTAAACATTTAAAAAAACTATTTGAATGTTGAGCGTGGCTCACCTTCCCAAGAAATAATCTCTCATGCTTAATTGCACCGTGACATGAATAACCAATCTTGAAAATGAAATAAATTCCCAAGAAGGCTTGAAATACTTACTTTACTTTAGTTGATGCTACAGCGCATTGTGCCCCTGAGCCTCAAGTAATAGCTTTCGGCAGCTTACTCGATCTCTAGCTTCCTGCCTCTAAATTCCCAGTTGACGTGCTACGGCCTCAATTTGATCACTCCACTGGAGATGATGCCTGCCTCTGCTTCTTGTCCTCTCAGGTTTGGCGTTGAATACCTTACGGGCTGGAGCTTCGATGGTCATTAGCTCGACATGCCCTAGCCATCTTAAGCGTTAACCACGAAGTTTTTTGATCAGTGGAAAGTCGCTGTACAGATGCCATATGTTACTTTACCTGTTGACACAAATCGGACCAAAAATCGTACGCAGAACCTTCCTCTGAAAGAAGGACGTTTGATCAGGGCGCTAAAGTCACTTTAAACCACTTTAAAGTTATGCATGTCAATTGTCACGTTTTGAAAAAGTCTGCGATTTGAATCGACTCTATTTGACTACAGTAAATACTTCGTTTTGTCCTCGTTAATTTCAAGGCCCATTTTCTTCGCCTTAGACTCGATATAAGAAAAGGCACCCGTCATTGTTTTGTTCTTGCCATAAATGTCGATGTCCAAGATATTGTGTGGATTTGTAAAAGATGGTGCCACTTGTATTGGAGTTGGGTTTGCACACCACTCTTTCAAGAACAATATTGAAGCAGCTGCTACATGAAATCGCATCGCCTTGTGAAAGTACTTTGGTGGTTTTTAAGGTTTGTATTGAGTCTTTTCCAATTTTGACGTAGCAACGAGCATTTTTCAATGTCATCCTGATAAGTCATATCAATTTATTAGGGATACCAAAACTCAACTTGGCATGTTCGTTAACGATTTGACGTGGCTGCTCGCTTCCGGAATCGTTGACTTCATCACCATTGGGCAGCTGGTTGAAATGATCTGTCCAGATTCTTAGCATTGACTGCGTCTCGTTTACGCTATTCCCCTCCTTATCTTTGAAGGTTCCATGGCGGCTAATGAATCCCGTTGTTTTCTTTTTGACTTTAAAAGCTCCGCACCTGTTTCCTGTTAAAACATCACTGGTCAACTTGAACTTGAACAAATATTGAAAGGAGTCTCTTACTTTAGGAAGTGGCTTATCATTTTAATTCTTATGCAATCAAGAAATTCTTTAAAAAGGAAAAATAAGATTTTAGTATAAATTTAAGTGTACTTCCGTTTACTTATGGTTATGACCTTATTTTAAAAAGTTATTTATTAAATTAGTACCCATGGCGCGATGGTTAGTGCGTAGGATTGTCTTGCTAGAGGTTCTGGGTTCAATCCCTGCCTGTGTCAGCTAAAGTATTTACACGCGTACTGCCTCATGCCAGGAATTGATAAATTCTCCAAAAGAAATTCTTGATATGAAAAGTTTTTTTCTGAAATAAGCCTTTTGGATTGAGCATAAAAACTGTAGGCTCCCTCCGTCCCTTAAATTACTCGTACACAGGAATGGTTGAGAGTTTTAAGTCACTAGGCTGTTGTGACAGCCGATAATTTATTTATTTTTATTTGATAAAAGCCTTATAAACATACATAAATGGTGTCATTAACGTTGGTTCTAAAATAGGGACATTTAGTAAATTGAAAACCTTGAGTACATAAATGACTGGGCTTGCATTTTGAAATTGCATTCTAAATATACTTTTTGATGTCTTCAAAGATTTCTTGGCTGCGAATCTTGCCAGACAATTTAGTGTATAAATTGATAATGTTCTTCAATTTCAATTTCTTTAAAAAATTTGTCTTTAGACTTGGCTTGGAAACTTTATCCTATTTAAAAAATGTTGTACTTATGTTGTCTTTTTTCCTCTGAAATTTTTATTTTTTTCCCTCCTTTTTTCTACTACCAGCGTGTATTGAAAACTGCCCTCTTTTAGAGAAACGCCAAAGTCCCGACGCAAAATTCGCCAAGTTGAAGTCTGCGAAACGCCGAGAAAGACCAATGAATAGACTGCATTGGGATCTGCCGTACAATTTCACGGACCGCGGGTATGTTCTCGGCTGATCTTGCTGAACATACCAAACGTTGAAAAGTCGAATGTGTGGGCCAGCACATCTAGCGTAAAACGGGAGCAATGCGCGCAACGCATTCATTTGAACATGCTGTTCAATTGTGTTACTTGCCATGATGATTTGGCATAAACAACTGAATAATAAACAAAAGATTTGACAGATGTCACGAAACAAAATTTCCGCCACATGGCGCCAAAAAACCTACCCGCGCCAATTGAAAAAAACTTTATATTAAAGAAAAACTTCTAATTCCTTTTCCAATATTACAATATGGAACTCTTTTACAAAAAAAACTTTAAATAAAATTGTGCGCTAAATAAATAAAGTGATGAAGTTCAGCCTTCTGTTTAATAAAAAAACATGATCAGCTTACATTTTGACGTTAGTAGACTTGACTTGATAATAAGGGAGATTTCCGTTGACTAATTTCCCATTCAACTTTCCATTAAAGTTGCCTTGATCATAAAGAAATTTTGTGGTACCTTGCCAATCAGGTACTAGAAACTTACCTTACATTCGAGTCCCGTATGTCCATCGTTATTGGTGCGACATGTCATATTCATATATTTTTGAAATTTCTTCTAAGATCATTAGAATCCAAATTTATTGTTTTTTACGGATATAGACTTACAATATTTTCAGATTTTTTATAGTTCAAAATAAAAATTAATACAATTCTAAAATTCAATTTCAATTTGAAACAAAAAGTAAATTAGGCTGCAAAAATAAAAATGATTGACAGATGATAGATCAACACAAATTAACGAATTTTAATGTCTACGATAACACATCAAAATCTGCCAATGAAAAACATGGTTATAGTGTCATACAATCATGCTGTGCTACAAAATTGAAGAAAAATTATCTAAAAAATTGTTGTAATACAGTATAAATTCAAGTAATATGTTTAAAAATAGTGTAAACACGCAATGATCAAGTGATCTATAGTTGGTATGCTATATCCCAATGGCTAATTTGAGAAAGCACTTTTCATAGCAAGAATTACTCTTGAAAGATTTTTCAATTCTTCGCAAGAGACCGTGTAAACACTAAGGTGGGCACAGGCCACGGGAACTAAATTTTTCAGGAAATTATTGAGCTGATAAATCAGTTTTTTTCTGTCACGTTTGGTATTGAAAATCTACCATTCACTGACACATTATTTATATGTATCCATCCAGCTATTTGACAACAAATTGTCAGTCAACTTAATGACGATAAATTGCCTTTATTCTAGATATTTTAAACAATCAAATAGTGTCAGTTCTGACACTCCTGAAAGTTCTAAAAGTAAAATCTTAGGACCTACATAGGTCTTTAAGAATGTGTCAGAAAGTATTAAAATAAAAACAAATGGAATTTTCTTATAACAATACAAATTTAATGGATTTTATTGTCTTTCCCTACTAAGATCATTTTAATGGGAGTGTTGTATTTTCCTTTTTTTACTTTCTGGATCCAATTTTTAACTTCCCACAGGAAGTTATTGTAATGGGTCCGATTTCGCAAATTGAACATTTTGACATTTCAAGGTCCCTATAGTGGAAATAAAAGATTTTTAGAAAAATGTCTGTGCGTGCTTGTGTACGTACGTTCGTACGTCCGTACGTTCGCGACGTTTTTTTCGTCCTCCATATTTTTTTATACAGATAATAAGGCAGAAAGATGCGGAGAGGGCTCTCAAGAAAATTGCGTGGGTGGTTTTTTTACCATAGCAATTTGAAAAAAAGGTGAAAACTTTGGTTAACCCTAAATATCTTACGAACCAAAAACGCTAGAGACTTGAATAAAATTTTATATAATATATTGAAACGTGATATTAAAGAAATATATTTTTTGAAAAAAATCAATGTAACGTTCTTTTTTATAAATCAAAAAATCTGAAAAAACAAATTTGTCACCTCCAAAATTTTACGACTAAAATATGATTTCATCTCCAGAACAATTTTGTGCAACGAAGAATAATGCTTTTGACATCTGATACAATTTTGAGAAAAATCGAATTGACGGTTTTTTTTACAAAAACTAAAAATCTAAAAAAACATTACTCAAAGTTGGTAAAAATTGAATATCGATTCAAATATCTTTTCAAAAACTTGAAATTTAGGCTTCAAACTTATTTTATCTTAAAAAAAATATTGTTTGCAACATTCTGAAAAATGTTGAGAAAAATCGAATTAACAGTTTTTTTAACAAAAAATAAAAAGCTAAAAAAAAAATTAACAAAAGTTGGTAAAAATTGAATTTCGACTCAAATACCTTTTCAAAACTTTAAGATATTGGCTTTAATTTACTTCTATCTTTCAAAAAATCTTGTTGTGAACATTCATTAAAATTTTGAAAAAAATCGAAGTGACAGTTTTTTTACAAAAAATTAAAAACCGAAAATAAATTAACAAAAGTTGGTAAAAAATGATTTTCGACTCAAATATCTTTTCAAAAATTTGAACTTTATCTTCAAACTAATTTTATCTTATAAGAAATTATTGAATTGATAGTTTTTTTACCAAAAAAAAAAACAATACTAAAACTTCTTAAAAATTTACTTTCGACTCAAATAGCTTTTCAAAAATTACAAATAATGGATTCAAACTTATTTTATTTCACAGACAAATCGACAGACGGGATGGGAAGTTATCAGTGTGGGTCGCATCACAGCCTCTTTTTTTTTAAAGAATATTGCAGCACTGTAAAAGGTGTACTTTTATTTACATGTGCAAATGTTTTCACGTCTTAGTATTTGTCGGTCAATTACTTTTGAAACGCTTATATTAAAATCAAAAATCAGTCGAATACTTTCATTTCTTCTTTATTTTTCACATTCACGAAAAATAAAATTTGAGTGTATGATTACTAACAAGTAAGTCCAAAAGATGGACACAGTTACATCTGGCTTGAAATCTCCGCGTTATTGAATTTAAAATTTTATTTGCAATTGCTCATATCATTAAATAAGACATTTCAACGCGACGAAAGCGACAAATCAATCACTCTAAAGTTATTTGACAAAAAAATTATATCTACGTTCAAGGTTGACAGGGTCTAAAGTGGTTTTAAAAACTGTGCGTTCTACAAAAGTAAATTGTGCTTGATTTTTGATTACATAGGAAGATGTCTCTTCTTTGGAATTAAATCTCTTGAACTAGAACGACATATTCATGGCGGGATATATTATGTTATCATATTACTTACTTACTTACTGACCTCAAACAACATGCGTCTCCAGCCAGCTCGATCCTTAGCTAGCTGTCTTCTCCCACCTGCGTGCGCGAACTGAGTCGCGGTCTTCCTCTACTGCACCGTCCCTCAGGATTGTATTTGATTGATAACCATCTAAGTCGTTGATCGTTTGTTTATTGACCAGATCAGTGTCGCTGTACAGTTCGTCGTTTATTTTCTCCTCCAAACTTCGTGAATGCAAATGGGACCAAAAATCACTCAAAGAATTTTTTCTCTCGAAGCATCCTAAGATGCTCTCATCTTTATTTGACAGAGTCCAGGGCCCTGCGCTTTAAATGAGAATTGAGATAACAAGTGTCTTATACGAGTAGATGGTGATTTTAGATGCGTGAGAGACGTCTTTACTACTCAATTGCCTTTTTAGTCCAAAGTCCTTAACTACCTCAAAGTTATAGCTGTCTAAGGTGATATTTTGCTTAAGACGTCGTCATTCAAAGTCTTTTTTTTTTAAGACAGCATGCATTTGGCTTTGCCCTCATCTACCACTAAACCCATTTTGATTGGATGGACTTTTGAAAGATTGTGCCTCTAGCGATGACGGTTAGGTTAAGTTTTGTTATTCTTGTCATGGATAGTAATTTGAGAAATTAGCAGTTTGGAGTTGGCAAACAAATTGTAGGTCCACTTTGGTCGAAACATTACTAGCACACAGGAATGGTTGACAGTTGGAAGTTGCTATGGCTTGCTTCTCTATGAGCTTATGCGCTACCTATTTTTTTTATAAATACTTAAGTTATTTTGGTAATAATCTGTTGACTGAAAAAGCGTGTTAGTGTACAAAAAAAATTGTATGATATTCATGGTTACCCTCAATATAGTTTTTATTTTAAAAAAAGTAACATATACGTATGTACTCTGAAATTCAAGTTTTATAATAAAAGTGAAGAACACATTTTTCATTACATTTGTTCTTCTTATTTACTTAAAATAGAAAGTTATTGTAGAGGGTCCGATTTGTCAAATTGAAAATGTTTAGATTTCTCGACGTTTCATGGTCATTAGAGTGTTAAATAAAAGATTTTAGAAAGATGTCTGCGCGTGCGTGTGTACGTACGTTCCCGACTTTTTTTTTGTCGTCCAAAGCTTAAGAATCAGAAGAGATATTGACTTCAAATAAATGTTGTTATACAGATAATAAAGATGCAGACAGCAGTTTAAAAAAAGGTGAACATTTTAGTTAACCCTATATATCTCACGAGCCAATAACGCTTGAGACTTGAATTTATTTGTGTATTATATATTGTTACGTGATACCAAACCAGTATATTTTTGGAAAAAAAGTCCAATTAACGGATTTTTATACATTGAAAAAACTGAACAAAATTTGTTACCTCGAAAATTTTACGAGTTAAAAATGATTTCATCTCCAAAACAATTTTGTGCAACGAAAAATAACATTTTTAATATCTGGTAAAACTTTGACAAAAATCCAATTGACAGTTTCTTTTATAAGAAATAAAAACAAACCTAAAAAAAAACATTACTCAAAGTTGGTAAAAATTAAATTTCGACTCAAATATCTTTTCAAAACCTTGAGATTATGACTTCAAACTAATTAAAACTTATAAGAAATATTGTTTCCAACATTCTGAAAAATTTTGAGAAAAATCCAATTGGCAGTTTTTTTTACAAAAAATAAAAACCTAAACGAAAAAATTAATAAAAGCAGGTAAAAAATGATTTTCTACTCAATTATCTTTTCAAAACTTTAAGATATTGGCTTTAAACTACTTTTATCTTTTAAGAAATATTATAGTCAGCATTTAGTAAAATTTTAAGAAAAATCAAATCGACAGTTTTTTTACAAAAAATAAAAACCTAATACTAAAACTTGGTAAGAATTTACTTTCAACTCAAATAGCTCAAATAACTCAAATATTAAAAATATTGTTTTCAAACTGTTTTTTTTTTTATTTCACCTAAAATATTGTTTCGATATTCAGTAGTTTTTTTTTTTTTAAATTCAACAGTCCGTTTTTTCATAAAAAAAATAAAATCTACAATCTTTGATATCTCTCGAATTAATTGCATTTATACAATTTATAAAAAATTAACAAATGCTACTAAAATTGGTAAAAATATGTTTTCGACTAAAAATCTATTTAACAAAACTAGATTTTCAAACGAAACTATTTCTTGATATGAAAAATATTTTTGGTAATTTTAAATTTTTTAAGAATAATTCAACTGACAACTAAACCCAATACGAAAACCTCTTTTTTACTTGCGACATATAGGAACTATATGGCAAGTTTTGCATTCGTGCAAAATTTCGAACTCGAGATTTTAATCAAACATGATATTACGTTGGTAGAGAAGTCGAAAAAAGTGGGTCCCGCGATTCCGTCCGGTCGGTTTTGTCTGTCTGTCCACGCTCCCACAGCCTAAACCATTGGGTCAATTGAGTTCAAACTTGGAAGTTAAGGTTTTAAGCAGATTCGCGTTAGGCATTTTTTTCATTTTATTTTTAAGATCAAAACTAACAGTGGCCCCCATACAATTTTTTTGGTCAAAAACCGAAAATTCGAATTTTCTCAAAAACAAACCGATAGATTTTTTAAAAATTTTCTTTAATATTTTATTTTTTAACTTGGCTTCTTTTTATATGAAAACCATATTTTTGTATTGCTTAGGAAAGGTACCGCTCATAGAACCGTTATTTTGTTTTTTAATTTTCTCAGCAACTTATGAACTGATTTTAATAATTTTTTTTCTGAGTAAGCTTCTATATAGCCTTAACAATATTTGATTAACAAAAATGCAATTTTTAATTGTTTGGGTTTTTTAAAAAATATTGAATTTTTATTTTTAAAAACTTTATATCTCAAAAACGGGTCAACAATTTTTTACGAAATTTAAACTTAAGACGTATATTTACAATCACTTAACAACTGCGTTCCAAAAATATTTTTAGAACAAAATTGGAAAATTTTATATATAAAAAATTAATTTAAAAAAAAACCGCTCTAACGATTTTCAAAATAAAAATTTGAAAAATCAACGGTTTTTTGATTTATAAAATGCCATTCAAATTTTTGAAGACAAACCTCTTTTTCAGGTAAAATTTTGAATCTTAAAATATTATTTTTTAAATTATTTTAACTGTGCATGAGCCCGAAAGAGCGCAATATTTTGACAAAATTGTAATTACATTCCTATCTTTCATCCAAATTAATGCATTTGGTACACATTTATATGATATATTTAATCAACAATCTATTTTAAAGAGTCTATCAAGAAGTATTATCTTGGTAACTTTGTTTATGTGATTTTAAAATATTATTCTTTACGAAAAAGGTTCTTTCACACATGATTTACTTGCCTTCGCCTATATAAAAGAATAAATACTTAGTAAAAGTTAAAGAAACGGGCCAGAAAGAGTATATGTATTTTCTATTAGAATCACTTTTTCAACGCATACACATTGTACCTCTTTATAAAGGTATTACGTACAACTTCTACAACTACTGCTTAAGTGTCACTTCTTAACTAAAATCCAAAACGCACAAGAGCCTGACTGTAAACAACACATGAACAGCAATTTCTTGTACTTGTTCGTATGCTTGTTTTTTAAAACTTTAGTGAAAAAAATAGACTGAACGTAATAACTCCATGTTTGCGCTGAAAACTTAAGAAGGAATGTAGTATGTTCCTTCTAGCCACCAATAACATTCCTTCATTATCATCATAAACATGTCCTTATCTATCTATCTGCATAAAGCTAAGCACGCCAAGTGAACTATTCTATGGTAGTTTTAGACATCTACCTGCTACCTAACTACACAACCAATAGGCGATCGCCTTACAATTTAAACATTCATGGTCTGCCTCTTTCTTATCTTCTTTATTTTCCGTCCTGGTTCTTCTAATATGAAATTACAATAAAGCTATCTAAAGGTAAAAAGCTTTGAAGGAACAAGTTCAATCTATATGAATTGGATCGTAGCTTTATACATAATAGAAACCATTGTTCATGTACAAAGATCGTACCCAAGTAAATGCAGACTTACGAATGTAAATAAAAACAAATATCCGTAAAAGATCCTAAACAGCTGACGTTAGCATGCAAAAGTTTGTTTCATCCCCTTATTAGATACAATATTAAGCCATTTTGTTTTTTATATAAAGTGCATTGATATAAATAAAACAAAAACAAATTCTTCAACCTTCATATGGAAGCTCTTTATGTGAAAACATATACGAGCATAGACTCAAATAAAATGAAGGAAATTGTGTTGACTTTTTGCGTCGAAAATTAATTATCTCCCTTATTCTGCTGGCTGCTTATGGGAATGGGAATAATATTTTTCTCTCGCTCCCGCTGAATTTCTCCACTTTCGATACTAACGCCACGCCGCCGATGACTCGGCATCTGGCCGCCCTAAAAGTTTATGCTCATGAGAGTACTATGGTTTTCATATATACAAAGATCGTGCGGTTTTTTTGACAATTCAAATGGCATTTATATCTTTGAAGCCAAACTTATTTTACAGGTACATATATTTTTAAATCTCATATAAGTACTTTTTTAAACAGACTCTTTGCATACAGGAGCAAGTTCGTGCGACCCAGTCGTGCATTTTATTTTTAATTTAGATTATGAAGCCTCTGCAATGAAAAAATACCTGGCCTACTATTAATTAAAAATGCATTCAAAACAGTACTTTTCGAGTCCAAAACACAAACTGCATTGAAGCTTGATATTTGTATCACCTTTTACATAAAATATGTGAAATGTCTTTCCTTGAAACGGTGAACGTTTTATGTAATCCTGACCAAACTCAAAATAAACGTTTATTTGTAGCCCATGTTTTCTTATACTCAAGAATGAAAGAAAAATCTGTTTTGAATAAAAGGCTTACAACATTTATGACTTAAATTAAACCTTATACGTACATTACCTTTTCCTTTTAAGTTGCTTCATAATTTCATTCCTGTACACCGTCAAACGTTATGCCCATACGAAATTGTTGCATACATTTAAACCTTTCAATTTTGTATTTATAAAGCCATTAAAGTAAAACATCGATCTAAGACAATTGCACCCATTATTCTTACAAATTGAATTAAATACCAAAAAATACGTATACGCCACAGTGTCCCCAAAAAATCGTAATATTTTTAAATAAAACGAAACTCACGCCTTGTACTTGTGTTGATTTGATTATGCATTAAACATAGCCAGGTATCATTTGCACCCAAATATGTAATGGTTTAAGTCGGATTTTTCTCAACTTCTCGAGTACTCAAATTTTGTGTCGATTAAAGCGATTGTTAGAAAATTGCATTGAAATTTAAAATACTTGCTTTTTTAAAGTGCCAAATTGAGCCATGCTTCTGTTTTAAATTCAAAGGTAACAAATATTTAATATATATAACCATATAGTCCACTTTTATTGGGAACGTGACCATATTGAAGGACTTATTTAACTGGGGACACCAATCAAATTTTTTGTTTACTCGAAATCTAATTACAGAGGTTAAAATCCTTTAGTTGACATCCGTTCAAAGTCTTCTTGGAACTGTATAGATTTCCATAACATTTTTTTATATTTCCCATTACATCCGGAAATAGTAATAATCCCATCAGTTCCATGTAAAATGTCGAACAGTTTTTTCTGTCGTTCGTTTTTAATCTTTTGATCCAAACGGCTTTAAAAGTTCATATGTATACCAAGGTACATTAATATATTGAGATTACATAAATTATATTCCCATGATGTAATAAAATGTATCCAAAAACAAAAAAAACCCAACGTGATTGTTATTGCATGTATTTCAAACAAGCAAAACATCACAATAAACTCCGACCACCCACCGATAAAACAATTTGGTGACCGTCATCGTCCGTCAGAGTTCAGGCGAGTGTCCTTGAAAGAATATTACAAAAAACAAAATCATATTTTTTCCAATATTGATTTTATTCGCGTCATATATGAACCTTGTCGTTTCAATTCACGTTTTTTAGCTTCCTCCCTTAAGCCCGTGTTCCGTATTATTCCTTACTCAAACAACCCTAACCTAATCGAACCTTTAAGGTTACGTAAAACTCATTAAGTTGCATACCGGCTAAATACTCTTATTTGGTTTTCAAGGCCAAAATAGACGGACAAAAAACCCTTTAAAGCTAATTCCTCTTTTCTCTATGCAGAAAACCAATCGCCCAACATGGAATTGCCTCAAAGTCACATCACTGAAGTTATTTGACGAGATGATGTCGTCAAATGTGATTCCCATATGGCGGGGGATTCGATTAGTGCATGTAGCCGATTACGTAGATGAAAGGACGACTGATGATCCAAGGTGAGTTTGCTTTTACGAAGGATTAATTCATTTTTTTTTTTTTGAGTGTGTGTCTTATTGTTTTTGGTTCTGTCCTTTAACCTTACAACGTACATTTTCATATACAAACAGTGATACCGATACTGGAGCTACCTTTCAAAGGGATTCCGAGAGTTTTGTGTTTCTGGATCAAATTTCCGAAAGAATGGCTAGAGTCCTACAAACGCATGCCTTGCAAGTGAGCTTTAAGGAAATCGTTGATGGATTTGAGCTAGATGGTAAAGGTGAGTAAGTTAATTGGTATATACATATATGAAGGTCCAATTGAAGGCGTTTAGGTGGAAATTCAATATTTACTTTTGTTCGACTTTGGTATCTATGCATAGTTTACTTTTTTTTTGAGGATTTTCTTATAGTGAAAAATGAGATCTAAGAAATTTCGTCTTCTTATAACATTACGACATTTGTAAGTGAATTTAATGTTTTCATTTTCTTGCTATTCACAAAGCTTCAGAAACAAATTCGTCTTTGTTGAAGGTTGATTATAAAATAACATAATTTTATCTTGAATGCAATAAAAATAAGAGTTTGGTACAGAGGGAAATTTAATTTTCGAGCTAAAAACGATTCCATATTTTAATCAAATTGATTACATTCTTTTTGTCATAACTTCCGGCATGCTCATTGAACTGGAATTCTTTTTGTCTTTTTATTATACTTTGCAGAAATTCAATAAAGGTTAAAGTTTATTTGTAGAAAACCAAATTATCAGTATGGTTTAAATCTAAATTACTAAAAAATGGAGAGAGGTTTTTCAATTGACACGGATAGATTTTTGGGCCCCGTGGAGGCCATTTTGTCTTGCTTACATCAGCTGTCAAATCTTTTGTGCATTAACAACTTGCTTATGACAAATCATCAATACAAGTTACATGTTTGAACAGCAAGTTGAAATGATAAAACTTTATTATCAAAATGAGTGCTTGTTAAAATTTTAGACGACCGGTTCAGTAAACAATTAGCCAACACCTGTACGTTCAAGAAAGACAAGATCGGACGAGAACATCGCCGCGGTCCGTGAAAGTGTACGGCAGAACCAGAGGAAGTCTATTTCTCGCCGTGCGCAAGATCTCGGTCTTTCGAACACTTCAACTTGACAAATTTTGAGTCGGGGCTTGGGTCCTCATAGAAGATCCAGGTGAACCAGGAGCTTAAAGTTTATGACCATAGACAACTTCGCTTGTACGCTGGCTGGACTTCCAATCGTTGGGAAAAGGACCCCCTTTTGGCCAAAAAATCATCTTTAGTGACTAGGCGCATTTTTGGATGAAAGGCTGTGTTAACAAACAAAATTTGCTGTATGTGGACGACAGCAACCCATGCGAGGTTCACAAGTTGATAATACGTCCTCAAAAATTTACCGTTTGGTGTGTATTTTGGACCGGTGCGGCGGCGGCGAGCAGCGTAATTGGTCCGTACTTTTTTGAAGACGCAATTATTGAGACGGTCACCGTCGAGAGAGAGCACTACATAACGATGATAACTAATTTCTTATGGCCTAAATTAAACCATATGGATATGGAAAACAATTGGTTGCAGCAGAACGGCGCTACGTGCCACACAGCAAACGCTACAATTGACATTTTGCATTAACGATTTGATGTTAAGGTTATCTCTCGCACAAGTGATGTGATTTAGCCACCAAGGTCAGGCGATTTGACCCGGCTAGACGTTTTCTTGTGGGGCTTATTAAAGTTGCAGGTCTTTGCAAATAAACCATAATCAACCGATGACCTAACGGTGAACATAACACAGGCCATCACTCAAATTCAGTCGGTATTTTAATGAAGTCATAAATCACTCTTAATGGCATATATGAGCCTTTCAAAGAAAAAAGTTATTTTAAAATAATTTTTTCAACATCTACCCACCCTTATTGAAAACTCTATAATGAAAAACATTTAAAGAAAATTATTTTAGAAATATACAATGAATTTCTTGTTTACTTTTAAAAAACTGGAACGTAATTTTCAAACTTGTTTTATAAGTTTTAAGTAAAATCTAGTTAAAGAATTTTTTTAACATAAACATATTTTTTTGATTTAGAGATTGAATGTTTAATATCACAAAGTGTTAAGCCAGAAGCAATTTGGTTTTATAAAATTATTTAAAAAATAATTGATATTTTGAAGAAAAATAAAAAGATTCCAAATTTGAAATCCACAAAATAAACTCTGGTGTTTCCCAACACTCCGTTTTTCTCTAGTAATTTGTCCTTGTTTTCATTATTGAATTTTTGTCATTAACTTTTAGTCCACTAAATTGTTTTGCAAGCGAAATTACACTCAGATTGTTGGGACAGCGTATGATAAGCTCCTTAAATTGTTATCTTCAAAATTAAGAATCATAACCAGTTGAAGATATAACGCGCCTTTAAATCTCAAAGCTTTAAAACCCCAATAGAAGTAGTAGTTGAGTAGTGAACTTCAATTGGGGAGACTGGTCAGCTTTCAGTTTAAGGTACAAAATCACCGATCATTATCGCTTTTTTAAAAAATGTAGTTTTAAAAATTTCCAAATCAAACTCAACACAGGGGATAAGGACTTCCGAAGTATCAAGGCACGACTACTAGTGAAGATTTTGAAATTTGCAAGATATGAGAAACCGTTCTACATGACAAGATTTTTCAGGCTTAAGCAGATGCGTTGGCATTTGTTTTATGTCAAAATAAAGTATAGAATGCTTTATTGAATTAAGATTGAAATATAAGTAATGGACCGGACAAAATTTCACCTTTACTACTAAGAAAATGTGGAATTAAATTAGCTCAAACCTTTACAAACATCTTTAATATTTTCTTGCTACAGGACAATTTTTAAAAATTTAATTTTATTTCCGTTTTTTTTTTTTTTTTTTAATCAGGTTCAAAGCAAGAGTTAATAAACTATAGACCAATCTGCAAGCTATCTGCTATACAAAAATGTCAAAAAATTCCTAATAGAGAAATTGAAAATATTTGATATCTGAACATACAAAATGGTCCATCTCATTTTTTGGATTTAAGCAATGCAAAATATTTATAAATCGAGTTTTTTTATTTTATATATTTTCTTTTTTAATCCATCTTCCAAGCGACTGGTTTTTCCTATGAAATTAGTTTGAAATATATTTTTTTAATAATTTCTTAAAAAGTTTATTCAATTAAAAAACATAATAGCTTTCAAAGTCCAAAAAATCGTAAAAAATCAATAACACAAGAAAATCTGAACCGTTTTATCAAAAATATTTAATGAATATCAAAATTCAAAAACTTTTATAATAAATCCCAACAAATTAAAGCGTTACAGTTCTAGTTACGAGATTCTGCTTTGGATTATTTAAAGAAAGAACATAGACATTCTGATAAAGAGTAATGGACCGGACAAAATTTCACCTTTACAACTAAGAAAATGTGGAATTAAATTAGCTCAAACCTTTACAAACATCTTGAATATTTTCTTGCTACAGGACAATTTTTAAAATTTCATTTTACTTCCGTTTTTTTTTTTTTTTTTAATCAGGTTCAAAGCAAGAGTTAATAAACTATAGAACAATCTGCAAGCTATCTGCTATACAAAACTATTTGAAAAAGTGATGTATAACAAAATTTCGTTCTTAATCGAAGAAAAGATTTCAGTTTTCCAACAAATTCTTCTAGTAGGTAGATCTACTGCAACCATACATAATATTTAAAAAGTGTTACAAAAAGATATAAGTTTTACTGACTTTGCGAAAGAATTTGACAGAGTCAGTAACAACTACAATTGCTTTATTTAAGTATGAGTTCGTCTCTTTTAAAATGGTTTGATATTTATGTCCCATCAGGCGTTCCATAAGGTAGCCATTTAGGATTTTTGCTTTTTCTTATATTTGAGAATAATATTCAAGCCAAATCTACTAATTTTGATTGTCTCTTTTTTGCCGAGGGTTTCAAGATCTGCCTGAATACCGGATTGTTGTCTTCTTCTAAAAACTACACATTAAACCAAATGCGATATAAACAAAACATCTAATGTACGTCGTCAAGCAAAAAAGAAATCCTTCAAGATCCTAACAAAACAGCAGGAGATTCAAAAATAGATGCCGTAGATGGATTTGCCGTCGATAGTATTCAAAGTCATAATGAGGTTGAGGTTTCATCCGGCAATTTTCCATAAGCGAATATCAGACCCAAGAGGTAGCATCGAAAGCAAAAGCTTGTGGTCTCAAAAATGACATCGGTCTTTGGCCAGCTAATACTTATATAACAAAGGAAATGATCAAATATTTTACTAAAATAAGTTCCCTAGAACTTCTAAATTGTGATCAAGTATCTCTGCAAAATTCAGTTCATCAAGATCAGCGGCGAGATATAAACTTAGTTCGGAAATTTACGAAGAACATGTTTACACGCCGCAATAAAAATCAAGAGACCGTCAATTGATTCTGGCTTTGCTTTTCTCCAACTACGGGGAAAATATATTGTTATGCATGCAAATTGATATCCCCTAAAAACAACAAATTCAGTGGAGAAGGTTTCAGTGACTGGAATCGTCCCTATGAACATGAGATTTTGAAAACTCATTTGGAATCAGTAATGATTTTAATGCAGCGGGGAAAAGTCACAGGACGCATCGATCAAGAGCTAGCGATACAAGAGGCTCAACAAATCGAGTATAGGCGAGAAATCCTGAGAATCCTGAGTTCATTGCTGAGCGCGAATTAGCCTTTCGAGGTAACAATGAAATTGTTGGCTCACCAAGATATTTAAATTTCCTGGGAATTTTTTGAATTGCTAGCCGAGTATGAACTAATTCTGGCAACCCATTTGAAAGAGCATGCAAACAAATGGAGTGGTCATGTCAGTTACCTTTCGTCCACGATTTGGGAAGAACTGATCGGTTCTATGGGTGATAACGTACTAACTGAAATAGTATCCAGAATTTAAAAATCGAAATATTATTCCGTATCAGTGGACTCTACTTTCGACGAAGCTCACATTGATCAACTAACTATACTTGTTCGATATATGGAAGGATCGACGCTTAAATAAAGGTTTCTATTCTTTTTACCAAACTGCAGTCATACTACTGTCGAAGCCACAGCAACCGTTCTGCTCAAATTTTTAGGGAAACATCAAATAGACATCATGGACTTCCGTGGCCAATCATATGACAATACTGCAAAAATGAGTGGCAAATACTAGAGGATGCAGGCTCTTATTTTGGAGAAAAATCATTTATCGACGTTCGTACCTTGTTGTGGTCATTCTCTGAATTTAGTGCAAAAGGTAGTTGCTAACTCTTGTATATCGGCTGTTTAAATCTTTGATTTTGTACACGTTTTTTACAACTAGTACAGAATGGCACTAAATTTTGATTGAGAAATTATCGGAGAAGAAAAGCGGCCAGTTTTTAGTTTTGAAAAAACTCAGCGACCCTCGTTGGTCTTGTGATTTAGAGCCTAGTCTTGGTAATGAGTTGGTTCAATTTATTTCTTTGATCGATTCATACAAAAAGGAAGAGGACTATGGAACAAATTGCATTGAGAATGTTTTTGGTTTTGATGGAAACAAATTGCACTGGAGAGCGCTCATTTTTAAAAATAAAGATTATAAAATATAGGGTTCGAACCACGATGGGATAACACCGTCTATCGAAGCTTTCTCTCCTGAGTATTGAAAGCGATTTGCTCCGAGAACTCCATTTCAACGAAACCATCAACGATTTTTCGGCGAAAAAAGCTCGAAAGGTTCCGTTCGTTAACCCTAAAATTTAGTTTCAGATAATTTTTTTTTCCGTTTATATTTATAAGTGTTTGTTCAATACTAAAGGAATCACAATAAATTATTTATTGAAAAACTCGAGTGAAAAAAATGGTTTGCTTTATTTTGAAAATAATTTAATGTGAAGGAGCCTCCACTCCTTTATTGCTTCGAGGGGTAAGGACCTCTTCATCTGGCCCTGAATTTAAGATATTACAAAAATTAGCTCATTATCAGAACAAGAAAATTTTCTTAGAAAGTTCTTAAACATTCATTTTAATATTTTGTTATATATGAAGCTTTATCGCAGTCAAACCAAAGTAAGTAAAGACTTGAAAATAGTTTTGAATATCAAAATTGTATTTAGCCCATCTATACCTGATTTGCGGTTTATGAACGGGTATAAAATTCTTATTACTTGCAGTTTTCAGATCAAACGATACCAACAGAGTTTAGCTGTAATGATAGTTTTGTAAGGTATTCAGTGATATTGTAAGCTATTAATAGCAGATTGAGGCAATAGGCTAGACGAAAAAATGCCTGTGACGTAAGAAAATATAGAAAATTTAGTGATTAGTATTGCTGGTCCTACTCTTAAATGTTGAAAAGTATAGGTTCCAGCACAGACCCCTCTGGAACTCCACTTACTTACCTTCGATGTCCAAAAGTACTAATACTAGGTTACTTTTAACGTGATTTTGAATTTTTTAAATTTCATGGCTTCGGTATTGCATCCGAGAAACTTTTAAACAAAATTTTAATTTTGTAATTTTTTAAACATATGTTAACCATTTTGTTTTATTTAATTTTTGCAAGAAAAAAGATTATTTGTGTAAATCACTAAACCAGTTAAGTGTAATTGAAATTTTATATACAAACCTACAAGTTTGTATAATATCTTTTTTTTTGAGTATTAAAATATTTAAAAATTAAATGTATAAATAACTCATTTTGTGTCCCAATGCGTACAACTTTGAACTAAATGTATGAACCTTTAATTTATTTGAATGCTGGTATTTTGTCAAAAAATTGCTAACAGAGAAATTGAAAATATTTGATATCTAAACATACAAAATGGTCCATCTCATTTTTTGGATTTATTCGTAAGCAATGCAAAATATTTATAAATCGAGTTTTTTTATTTTAAAGAATTTTTTTTAACAATTCGCTTTAATTTAAGGAATTTAAAATAGGATTAAATAGCAGTTCTTGTCGTCGAAAAATGTTTAGTTTGGCTAATACCATATATTTTCTTTTTTAATTCATCTTCCAGGCGACTGGTTTTTCCTATGAAATTAGTTTACAATTTTCTTAATAATTTCTTAAAAAGTTTATTCAATTAAAAAACATAATAGCTTGCAAAGTCCAAAAAATCGTAAAAAATAAATAACACAAGAAAATCTGAACCGTTTTTTCAAAAACATTTAATGAATATCAAAAATCAAAAACTCTTATAATAAATTCCAACAAATTAAAGCGTTACAGTTCTAGTTACGAGATTCTGTTCTGGATTATTTAAAGAAAAAACATAGAAATTCTGATACAAAAGGGGATTGCTCATTTTATAAGGGACATACGGCCCGGAGTGTACACCAATGAATTTGGTATCAAATTAAAGGTTGTTCTAAGCCTAATATATATATATCCGGCTTAGAACAACCTTTAATTTGATACCAAATTCATTGGTGTACACTCCGGGCCGAAAATGAGCATACCCCTTTAAGTCATATCAATGATAATTTTTTTTTGTTTTAAATAATTTTCTAAAGAGACTTTTGTGTTTTTGAAAACCTTATTGCAGGCAAATCATCTGAAGTCTATGGAACTCCTCGTCACAGACGTCATCGAAACAACATGATGATTGCAATGGTCTTTGGAGTTACAGCTTTGGGAGCAGTGATGGTACCTGTTGGATTTCAGGTTTTGTCGGTTATTAGTGGAAAAGCATTGCTTTTGGCTAAAATGGCTTTGTTGTTAGCATCAATAAATGGCTTAAAAAGGGTATATGATTTTATTAACAATGGTTTACTTATTATTCAATTAAAAGTTCTTTTAAAATATTTTTTTTTAAATAACAGATTGCTAATAGTGGTGTACATTATGGATTATATCAAGTTCCACATGATCCATTTGGTTATCATCATGGCTATTATGATCGTGGTGATGCTCAACATCCTCGGAATGTACCAAACATCTTGACTAATCGAGTTGAAGAAATTTAAGGAATTTATTTTTAAGAAAATAACAATTAAAGAAGTTTTTGAATAAGTTATTTTGTAGTTGCAGCGAATAAATAAATAAGGTATTGAAAATATATTTTTATACAATTAAATGAAATGAATTTATTTACTTTATAGATAAGATTTAAGGACTTGTAGTTTTAATAGTATGGAACAAATACATTAAGTAAGGTAAGGCTTAAAACCTGTTCAAACATTTTTGTAATCATTTTTGTATTTTCGAACAACAACGGCTTAAACATGTGAAGAAACTTTGGTTGCTGAGCTAAACCGCTTTACAAGTCGCATATTTTTAGAATATATAACTTGAAAAATAAAACTTGGAGGCGGGCTGAAAATCCGGTGTAATTATTCATGTAAGAAAAGGCTAGGATAAACACTGCTTAGCTTGAATCTCAGTTTTAAATTTGAAAGAAACAAAACGGAAATTTGAAAACTATGCCATTAATTATCAAAGTTCAAGCTGTTTTTTGTCGAAAGTTTTTGTTTTTATTTAAAATGAAGCTGTAGGTTAATTTTTAACTTCCTATATTAAAATATTGTCGAGTTAAGTATGTTCAAAGTCCCTAGAATAGAAACCAAAGGTTTTTAGGGAGATGTCTACCCGTGCGTAATAACATTAACAAAAAGGAGAAAGGCCTTTTTATTAACTTTCTATATGAAGTTATTGTAATAGGTCCGATTTGTCAAATTGAAAATTTTGACATTTCTCAACGTTTCAGGGTCCCTAAAGTTGAAATAAAGGATTTTTAGAAAGATTTCTGTGCGTGCGTTTGCTCGTACGTCCGTACGTTAGCCACGTTTTTTCGTTGTCCATAGCTCAAAAACTAGAAGAGATATTGACTTCAAATAAATTTTGTTATACAGATTAAAAAGCAGAAAGGGCTCTCAAGAAAATTGCGTGGGTGGTTTTTTTACCATAGCTGTTTAAAAAAAGGTGAACATTTTGGTTAACCTATATATCTTACGACCCAAAAACGCAAGAGACTTCAATTAAATTTTAAATTATATAGTGTAACGTGATACCAAACAAATATATTTTTTGAAAAAAATTCAATTAACGGTCTTTTTTATAAATAAAAAAAAACTGAGAAAAAATATTTGTCACCTCGAAAATTCTAATACAAAATAATTTTATCTCCAAAACAATTTTGTGCCACGAAAAATCATGTTTTTAACATCTGGTAAAATTTTGAGAAAAATCAAATTGACAGCTTTTTTTATAAAAAAAAAATAAAAACCGAAAAAAAACATTACTCAACGTTTTTTAAAATTGAATTTCGACTGGAATATCTTTTCAAAAATTGAAATTATGGCTTCCAAATAATTTTAACTTATAAGAAATATTGTTTTCAACATTCGGACAAATTTTGAAAAAAATCGAATTAACAGTTTTCTTACAAAAAAATAAAAACTTAAAAGAAAATGTAACAAAAGTTCGTAAAAATCGATTTTCGTGAAAAAAAACTTTGTGATTATGGCTTCCATCTGAATTTAACTTACAAGAAATATTATTTTCAACATTCAGTAAAATTTTGAGAAAACTCAAATTGACAGTTTTCTTACAAAAAATAAAAACCTAAACAAAAAATTAATATTACTTGGTAAAAATTTACTTTCGACTCAAATAGCTTTTCAAAACTTAAATATTGTCTTCAAACTTTTATATTTCACAGAAAATATCGTTTTCTATATTGAGTAGTTTCTTATAAAAATCCAACATTTCGTTTTTAAATAAAAAAATAAAATCTACAAAAAATAGTTCTTGATATCTCTCAAATTAATTTCATTCATCCAATTTGAAAAAATTTTAGACAATTGGTAAAAAAATTGTGTCGAATAAAAAGTTATTTAACAAAACCAGATATTTAAACATAACTATTTCTATATATGAACAATATTGTTGGTAATTTTAAATTTTTTAAAAATAATTCAACTAACAACTTTCTTAACCCAAGACTAAAACAACAAACTTATAAGCAGAACAAATAGACAGACGGAATGGGAAGTTATCAGTGTGGGTCGCATCCCAGCCTCTTTTTTAAAATTGAGAAGCTGTCATACACTATTCTGCTGCAGGACAAATATGTGTATAGTTAGCTGTTCGATGGAGATGTTCCACCTACTTCGACAAAGTCTATTAGTATCAACTCTGCGTATAATTTCAGTCAGTTTTTTAATCTTTTCTAGATCAAATATGATTGTGGTCTAGTCTGGTTTTTGAATTTCCTTATACTCCTAAATCTTCTTATTGAATTCACGACAAGAAATAAAAAAATGAAATTATATTCTTTGCATGAACGAAAACCTTGAGAACGCTGCTAGGCATGTAGTACCAGCTGTATTTGGAAATATACACATTCTTAGTATCTTGTCAAAGATTCGTTAATCTTTCTTTATTGAATTCACGACAAGTTGCTATACTGTTCTAAATATTATTTCAAAATAGCTTATGAGTTCTTTGTCAATTCCTGTAATTCCTGAACTCAATTTATGATTTGCGAAAAAGCGTCGAGCAGTATTTCTGTTATTGCTAGTTTAGAAAAATCGACAAGTAACACCATTTTGAGCTTAAAATTTTCCTTAATCTCTTTTTCTTTCTGTAAATGCAGTTTTATTTTCTTGGCCACCTTTTTGCCAATTATTAAAAGGCTATATGTAGGAGATGTGCAGCAAGAATTCAAAAAATCTGATCAACGAAAAATAAGATGTATAGTTATCTGTCTTTGATGTCCAATTCTCTACACTAGGTATATTTATTTTAAAAGGTCTGGGGTGGAATCGGCTAAGGTGATTGTTGACAGTCAAAATAATTGAATTTGATCTGTGCAAGGTGATAGTTACATTGGTACCTAAAAAGCTGTCACTAGAAAAATGTGACTAGTCATTTTCCTACAAAAATATGCCGTTTCCAAATAGAGCTACCAGGCGCTTACAAAAAACCAATGAAACATTTTTTCAGTTACCCTTTTTAGGTACAAAAACACATTCTTATGACTGACAAAACATACGTAATTCGAAAATCATTTTAAAATTTCACCATAGCAATAGTGAATTCTGAAATTGTTCAATCGAATTTAATTGAATTGAATCAGCTTACAGACGGGAAGCTCAGTGATAGTCAATTTGTATCATTTTGTAATGATTTTTGTTGTTTTCTATATTTGAATCGATTTGAAATGTTAGCAGCATAGTATGACCTCGTCGTTTTTTCGTGAGATCACTGCATTCCTCCAATCCTTCTGACGGCCTACTTGAATACAATTATTTTGCTTTGTTTGACAATTTTAACATTTTCTCTCCAATTTTGAACAAAAATACTCGAACATTTTGAATTTCAGGTTAATTTTTTCATTTAACCATTCTTGACTTCAACCTAGTAATACAAAAATAACGTGGAGCAACAATCCGCAGAGAACTAGGGCCTAGTGAATTACAACTCACAACCATTTCTATGTGCGAGTCATGTCAATTTATATGCCGAATTCGAATTTAAGAAACACTTTTCATGACAAGAATTACTCTTGGAGAATTTGTCAATTCCTCGCAAGAGGCAGTACCTGTGTCCTGCCTCTTGTCATGAAAGAGTGCTTTCCCAAATTAGGTGGTCGGAATCGGCATATAAACTGTAGGTCCCCTCCATTCCTGACAAGATTACTCGCACACAGGAATGGTTGAGAGTTGTAAGTCACTAGGCCCTAGTTCTGAACGGACTGTTTCGCCACCCAATTTATTTTTTAGTCAAATTTTACCGCTCTGTAAGGTTTGTGAAAATCACAATTCCAACTGATTTCTTTTAATTTACATTCAAAATCACTAGGATGAGGCCACAAATTTTGGAAAGATTTACTACATCACGTAAAAATAAATAGCAAATCAATAAAGAGCGTTGTAACTTCCCTATTTTCAATAAATAACTATTAAAAAATCGTATAAAAAGGTGCTTCAGTTGGATGAGGCCACTGTAAATATTTCCGTTCAGGAGCTTACAAATGCGATCTTTTAAATACCTTTGTAGAGAATATCCAAAAGAGTGTAGCATACATTTGTCTTTATTTAATTTAAAACTCACTCGGTTATCCATTCTGCGGTTTCAATAGCAAACGTTAATATAACACATATTAATTATTTTGTTCATACATTATACGCAATATTTTTAACGTTCAAGAATGGATGTATGGTTACATTTTTATGCAAGATGGAGCTTCATGCCACACAGTCCGGTCCATTAAAACTTATTTGAGGAAAGAAAACATCCCTCTGTTGGAATGGCCGGGAAACAGCCCATTGAACCCATTGAAACCGTGTGGGAGCTGATGAAGAGGGAAACAGCTAAAAATGCGGTCATTTAATGAAAGAGTAATTCACTTGTCGAATCACCACCCACAAATGCAGAAAACAATCAAATCATGCATTGTCAGTATGCCGCGAAAAATTGAGTCTCTTATTAAAGGAACAATACTCAAAAACCTGATTAAAATAGATGGAAATTACAATACGCCAGGGACTGTAGTATTTCTTTTTATAATAAAGTTTGAACGTTAACATCATGTTAGAAATACCTCACTATTTAAACGACCACCACTCGAGTAGAGTTGTTGCAAGCATCGGTTTTTTTGAGGTAATTTTCGACCACTTTTTCACGCATATTGGCCAAAACTTCACGCATGTTGACTTTTAAATGCTCAAGAGTTTATCTGCATAAAAACCCATACATGAGGCCAGGAAATAGCTCTTGGAACAAAGCCATCTTCGCTCGAGTTGTGTGTGGCATGTGGCACTGTCTTGTTGAAACCACAAATTTTCCAATTCATATTCTTCAATAACAGGCGATGAAAAGTTATTATATGACCATAACCCTCCGAATTGACTGTGACAGTCTTTCCATCGTCATTTTAGAAGAAGTAAGGTCCGACAATTTTGTTTATTAACAGAAGAAGAATGGTCATCTCGCTTCTGTGAGCTGGACTTTATATGGATATTGGGACAATGCAAAATACGCCCTAATGTGCCGTAAGACAATCCTAATTCCTGAGAACGACGAGGAATTCACACATTGGGGTGTACGGCAACACTTTCACTTACATCCGAAACGATGAAGCACAGGCCTTACAAAACTGTAACCAATTCAGTCTCTTCAAATTTTTTTCACAATTTTGCCAACCAACTCTTAAAGCGCGATCACCTTTTTTGTTCTAGGTTTAAATAATTTAAATGCGTTGTGCAATAATTAAGCGATCCATTTTTGTAAATGTCAACTTATATTTGACACATTTCGATTTCCATCCCTACACTTTTGAAAACGCAAAATGTAAGACCCGTTACATTTATATTAATGATGTTATTAAAATCAATCAAAAGTACTGCTTGAACTATGTTTTCAATTAAAAATTACATCTCTATATCCAAACAGCTTACTTTCAATCAAATTATTAATTTCAATATCAAAAGCCCTTCTTGACCTATCTTAAAAGTATAATCAACAATTTCACCTCGCTAAAACAACATCATTTTTAACACCACAGTATACATACTCTGGTCACCACTGCAATATTATAATATTCCATCCTCTTCATCATCATTTTTATTCCCAATTCTCTTTCATTTCGATATTCTATACAAAAAAAGCACATGCTCAGCTCATAGTTCATATATTATACTCGTTCACATCTTGTACAAAGAACCCACCAGCAACAGCAGCAGAAGCAGCAGCATGGAGTCAGGCAACAAGTGCTATAGAGGCAACAAAACGACCACCTTAATAGCTCTGCCAATTTTCCTCTTTTTTGCCTTTAACTGCCTTTCAAAACTCCCATCCGTCCACCCCATCGCCATTCCCATTCACAATCCCTCCTACACTCTTCTGTGCAAATCTGGTTGGTAAGTCGCCCCTGGTGAGGAGGAAAATCTGTAAGCTTTCAGCACAACACAGCACAGGCACAAGGCATAGCATCAACGACATCGACAACGAAACAACAAGCTACTAAAGGCATCTCGCCTCGGCTATAAAAGGATACGCGCCACTGATAACGACACCATTCCGGCGATGGTCTTCCATGGTTGAATTGCTTTCTCGCAGCAGTTGTCGTCCTTACAAATCGGCTTTTTACATCGTTCTCCTCGCATAGTGTTTTAGTCGTGTCGCACTTAAAAGATTTTTCAGTCAATAAGTTTTAAAAAGATTGGAACGTTTTTGAATCAACTAGTTTTTATTTTTACTACCAGTACCACAAAAACACAAAACAAAAAAAGGATAAAAAGTCCTGAGCTCGAAGAGGAGAGATTTTGTGCACCACTATTCAGTTAATAGAAACTTGAGTGTTTTATTTTACAATATTTTGTGCACTTTGTGTTAAGTGAAGATATCCTGAATAAAATACAAAATAAAAAGGATTTTATTTTTATCCTTTTTACTACTCTATTTGTGTCTTCTTAATACCTCCTCGTGTTATAAATACTATTCATTGTCCTGCGGTTTGAATAGAAACAAGCTACGACGGACGTCAGACATCAGCCATAAGCTATCAGAGTGTCGTCGACTAATCTAATTACATTTCCGGTGAGTTATTTCGGTTTCGTGTGAGATCTTATAGATCCGGTGTGAATTTCCATCTGCGCGAATATTCGTTTCTAAAAAAGGATCAAAAGTGCCAGGACTAGTGTCAGTGCCAGTGCCAGTGTAAGTGTCAACAACGAACGTAAAAGGCAAACATCATGAAGGCTGTGCTATTTCTATCGCTATCAATTTTAATCCTTGGTGTTAAGGTGAGTTATTGGGGTGATTACAAGAATCGTGGTTGGTCATCAATATGACTAACAATGACCCGGGTTTCTTATTCTTGTTCATATTATAATAAAGCAACATCAAGGTATCCTTTTTTATTCTTCTTTTTCCTTCCCCATTGGGTGGGTTATAAGGGCTGTGCTGCTTGTGATAAAGTAGATGTGGCCTGATCCTATATCCTAGGTAATTTTTTTCAATTACCAACATTCGTGACACTGTTGCTGAATGCGGTGTTTATCTTAAGTATTATAAGTGCGTGGTGGATGCAAAGTTGTGGCATATATAATATTCTATTCATGATGTGGGATTAGGAGTGCATGATATATATTTATCATTATTCACAAACAACAACAACAGCAAAATAAATGAGTTAAATTGTTTAAGGAGATTTGTACCTATTTTTGTATAGGTTCAGACATCGTACATAGCTTAAAGTCCTTACTCCTTATCAGTGGCGGCTGGTGAGTTTTCAAACTGGTGGTGCACTTTTCCTGTTATCAAAGTTTGAAGATTAGAAATGAAAACAAGAAACAATTTAAAAAAATACATTGATTTTTTATTATTTTTTATACATTAAATCAATGCGACGACATTTTTCAGAAGCGAAATGTTCAATCACCTTTTTAATGAAATCGGGTATTGTTTGTATAATTTTTTTTCAATGCTAAGCACAGAAAGTGCATTTAGTCCATTCTGAGACATGGTGTTTAGCAAAATTTTTTGTATTCTTTTCAGTGTCAAAAAACATCGCTGGCTCTCTACTGACATCATTGGTATAGTGCACAGGATTCGCAGTAGTTTTATTGACTCTGAAAATGATTCAGAGAGGTCATTATTATGTAACAATTGTAAAATTGCAACTGCACTATTTGCAGTGATGAAATCGTCACGATTGTATATTGCACAGCGTTCGTTTTTCAATTTGTTTTTGTTCAAAGCAGCGTAAGTGCTAAATGTGATCGTGAATCTTTATCGGGAAAAGTAGAACGGTATGTTTTAGAGTTCTCGCAGTGAAATAATATGGCCGCAATCCGTTCGAGAATTAAAGTTCCATCTCGTTTGCGGAGCAGCTAGAATCTTCTTTTTTTTACACTTTTTTCTATTATTAAGTTGAGTTGGTGGGCGTAATAATGAACAAATGAAGCATTTGGATAGATGGTTTTTACTTTAGCTTGTACTCCACCAACATTCCCGCTCATTACAGAGGCGCCATCGTAACATTGTGCTATTAACTATTGCGGAGTTATTTGAAGTGACTGTAAATCTGTTATAATAACAGAACTAAGCCCTTTAGCTGTATGCGAATGTGGCGTAAGATATTTCCAAAAGCGTTCATGACTATTTCCATTTTGCTCGTATCGTAAAATCATAACCATCTGCATTGAGTCAGCGTTACCACTTCTTAAAAAAAAGTGGACGTAGATTATAGTAAAAAGTGAAGTAAATTGAGAAAAATGGAAGTAGGTTTCAAAAATTAACTTTGTTATATTATTCTTCATATTTTTAATTTACATTATATACATTGAATAAAAAAAGAGGCTGGGATGCGACCCACTTTGATAACTTCCTATCCCGTCTGTCGATTTGTCTTGCTTAAAAGTTTGTATTTTTTGTAAAAAAAACTGTCAATTCGATTTTTTTTTCAAAATTTTATGGAATGTTGACAACAATATTTCTTATAAGATAAAATTAGTTTGTAGCCAATATTTCAAATTTTTGAATAGATATTTGAGTCGAAAATCAATTTTTACCAACTTTTGTTAATTTTTTTAGTTTTTAATTTTTTGTACAAAAACTGTCAATTCGTTTTTTTTCAAAATTTTACTGAATGTTAACAACAATATTTTTTGAAAATAAAAGTATTTTAAAACCAATATCTACAATTTTTGAAAAGATATTTGAGTCGAAAATCAATTTTTACCAACTTTTGTACATTTCCTTTTTAGGTTTTTATTTTTTGTAAAAAAACTGTTAATTAGATTTTTTCAACATTTTTTAGAATATTTAAAACAAAATTTCAAATCTTTGATTCCAATTTCTGTCCAAATTGATTCTCCACTAAAAATAATGCAATGAAAATAAAAGAATGCATTAAGACGTTCATATCCACACAACTATTTCTTTTTAGTATGCATTTCACTTTTAAAACTTCGAGTGAATTCTTTATTTTTCGATTTGCATTCTTGTTTTAAATTTATTTTATTATTTTAAGTTTTGTTATTTTCTTTAATATAATCAATATTCATTTTGACTCTATCTTACATCAAACACAACCAAAATAAAAAAGAAAAACAATTATGTACAGACAATATAATAATAGCACAGAACCTAATACAGCTGCTACTATGAACTACTTGTCATCTAGTCATCCTTGCTAGATTCAAACATACAATTTCAAACATCGAACGGGTGCTCTGTATAAGTCATCAATAATTTTCTATTAGCTCGTGCGGCGCACGAGAGCAGACTCATTAATCGGTATATTTCAATGAAATATCTTTTGTTTCACGCTTCAGGCCTATAATCATCTATCTGATACAAGTTATACAAGCAATCCTCGTGCACTCGCCGAAGCGCACGAGAATTTTTTCTTCGCAGGGAAAATAAAACTAATTTTCATTTTAATTGTTGCGGCATAATTGGAAATTTGGGTTTTTTATGTTTTTGTATGTTTAAAAGTTAAAAAATAAATATTAACATGGTAATATAAAAATATAGCATCTTTTGAATTGGGTGTTCAGCGCACTAGCGCACTTAAGGTACAGCCGCCGTTGCTCCTTATGCGTTTCCTTTGTTTTTATTCTGCCTTTTGATTACAATTAAGAATTACGAGTAAAAGTAAGTGGAACCGGATGCTGAGCAAGTGTGCAATTTACTAATTGTTTCTTGTTTCTATTTCGAGAGTCCTTTGAGTTTTTTTTTCTTTGCTCTATACCTATCGTTAATTAAGCTCATTATCCTTAAGTGAATTCCCAAAGTTTATTGCATTCAAAAGAAGATTGAAGTGAACATTAATTGACCGGTAGTTTTGAAAGAGGTTATGATTAGGCATTGAAAGAGAAGGTTTTTTCTGACTTATGTTGCACCTAGGCATTAAAGTTCTATTAGGTCATTAAGGAAAAATATGTAGAGCTTTCTAAAAATCTAATTCTTTGAAAGACTTGTTTGTCGTGGACTAAAATAATAATGTAAGAAAGATTTTCAAAGAAAAAATAATTTCATACAAAAATTAAATTACTTAATAATAATAATAAATTAGGCTGAAAAATAATTTGTGAATGTTTTTGGTACTTCAAAAAGTTTTATGTCACTTTTTGGAAACTTTTCTAAATTATTTAAATTCCTAACTTTAGAAGCAATTTTAATCGGTCTGATTTGTTAAACTGACATTTTGAGCAAGGATATTGACTTAGAATAAATTTGATGGCAAATTCTGCAAATTTCTTGCAAATGGGACATATCGCTTATAAAATGATAAATGCCTCCATTTTGATTTAAGATACACAGGCAGCGAATAGAGTTAATACCACTTCGATTATAATGTTTATATCAGAGGCACAAAGAAATCTTCTAAAATAATTGTTTTCACCTAGATTCAAATTTAAAGTTTTAAACATAGCATTGCATTGCAAAAGACAAACAGAGCCTTTTGCAATGCATTCTTACAAAATATTTTGACATTCTGCTACATTTATTGTACTTAAATTGAAAAACTATACTTCAAAGTAAGTTCTTACCAATTTTTAAAAGGAGTAGAACCGCATCGTAGAGAAGCAAGGAGTATTCTTTTGTGTAAGTTGTTGTCAGTTCTATTTATAAATTTGATCAAATAGTCAGCATTAGCCTTCGGATTTTGGATACAAATTAGAGGTTAACCGGAATCTGGCATAGTTCGGAGTATTCGAGGGTAATTTGAAAATTTGTTTAAAGAAAATTGCTAGGATTTTTTCAATATTATCTATCCATTAATAATAAAACCTAAACATTAAAATTCATTGACAAATTCGATGCTGATGCCTGTAATGTATATGTCTTCGAGTTTCTGTCAGACCGAGTTTTGTGCCGAAATCACCATAATTTTAGATTTTGCAGAATTCATTTTTAAATCCCATAAATCGGAAACCACCTCAAGCTTATATATTTGAAGTGTCACATTTTTTACAAATACATCACCAAAGTCGCTTTGGTACATGATTTTCGATATCGTTTCTAAACAAGGCGAACATTAACGGACTTAAAACACTTCGCTGTGGGATACCAGTTTTTGACAAAAATAAAAAAATGTCAAATTTGTTTCCATAAAATACCACTGCAGAAATATAGTAACAGACCCTTTTAAACTTAATTGACACCTTGATTAGTAAGAGTTTATATAATTAAGACCTTACAGTGGCATGTTATCAGTGTGGGTGGTATCTCAGCAAATGTTTTTCTAATATCGCAAGAAGTAAGTACCTACAAGTTAAAAACAAATCATATTTTTTTGTTTATAATTAAAATTCTAAGGAAAATTTATTTTACTAGAAGTTGTTTTTCGATGTTTGATATTTTTGAATCCAATACATCTATTACTTACGAGTATGGATACAAAGTTGCATTCTTTCTTAAACCTTACAATTAAAGGGAAGATGGAAAGTATCACTTCAGTTGTCTAAATTAAATTCAGCCAATACTTTTAAAAACGTATTCATTAACTGTGAATATCACTTTTTCTTATGAGGACGTTTTCGAAGAGAATCATAAGGATTTTTGTTTCAGGTAATGAAGTGGAGTATGTCTTTAAATTACTGTGGACTTGCCCTCGATTTAAATTTGTTTGTATTAAAAACTAAACAATTGTTTTGAATTCGAATCCATTCCATAATTTTCCAACAAATCATGAAATAATTTAATATGACGCCATAAAAAGTTTAAGAAACCTTGTTTTCTAGCTGAGTAAAAACACATCTTTGTTCCTAAATATTAACTAAAAATCGCTTTCTCTATTTCTGTGAATACCGTTTCAGCATTAAAATTTAAGGTATGTTGGACATATAAACACTAAAAACTTATGATAATTTTATGAAGTATGTACTTGTAATTTTTAAATTAAATATTGAAGTCAAATATATCAAATATTATCAAAGAACCTGCTATAATTTAGTTTTTTTTGGAATTTAAAAAGGTAGGATCCCAAAAATCTAAAGACAAATTTGGCGAAAGAGGTCATACGAGTCATAAGGCTTATAGAGTTTAGTTGTATGAGCAAAGATTTCGTCTACAGATTTATTGGTAGTTTAGAGATATTCAGCAAAAAAGCTGCTTGTCTATCAAAAATAACTAAAACCTTTGTAATAAACTTAAATATATTAAAAATGTAAAATTTGGAAAAAAAAATTTAAGATTTTTTCTGAGAGAAAGAGCAAATATTCAGATTTTTAAACAGAAACCTTGAATAAGAGATTGACGCATTTGTAGCGAGTAAGGTTGTCATAAAGTGTTTTTTAACTTCCCATAGGTAATAATTGTAATGGGTCCGATTTGTCAAATTGAAAATTTTGACATTTCTCGACGTTTCAAGGTCCCTAGAGTCAAAATAAAAGATTTTTAGAAAGATGTCTGTGCGTGCGTGTGTACGTATGTTTGTACGTCCGTACGTTCGCGACGTTTTTTTCGTCTTCCATAGCTCAAGAACCAGAAGAGATATCGATTTCAAATAAATTTTGTTATACAGATAATAAGGCAGAAAGATGCAGATTACCATAGTAGTTTGAAAAAAAGGTCAACATTTTGGTTAACCCAAATTATCTTACGAACCAAAAACGCTAGAGACTTGAATTAAATTGTATATAATATATTGAAAAGTGATATTAAAGAAATATATTTTTTTTTCAAAACTTTGAAATATTGGCTTAAAACTTATTTTATTTTATAAGAAATATTATTTTCAACATTCGATCAAATTTTGAAAAAAATCGAATAGACAGGTTTTCTACAAAAAATTAAAAACCGAAAAAAAATTAACAAAAGTTGGTAAAAATGATTTTCGACTCAAATATATTTTTTAAAATTTGACATAATAGCTTCTTACTAATTTTTACTTATAGGAAATATTGTTTTTAACATTAGGACAAATTTTGAGAAAAATCGAACTGACAGTTTTTTTTACAAAAAATAAAAACCTAAAAAAAATGTATAAAAGTTTGTAAAAATTGATTTTCGACTCAAATGTCTTTTCAAATTTTGAAATATTGGCTTTAAACTAATTTTATCTTTCAAAAAATATTGTTGTTAACATTCAGTTAAATTTTGAAAGAGATCGAATTGAATGTTTTTGTACAAAAAATTAAAAACCTAAACAAAATTTAACAAAAGTTGGTAAAAATTGATTTTCGACTCAAATAGCTTTTTAAAAATTAAAATTATTGGCTTTAAACTTATTTTATTTCACAGCAAATATTGTTTTCGATATTCAGAAATTTTCATATAAAAATCCAACAATCCGTTTTTTCATAAAAAATAAAATTTACAAAAAATAGTACGCAAATTTGGTAAAAATTGATACGAGTACATATAGACAAACTTTTAAGCAAGACAAATCGACAGACGGGATGTAAAGTTATCAGTGTGGGTCGCATCCCAAGTGAAACATTTCTCTTTTAATTACATTAGACTCTCCGACGAATTAAGTATTTTTTTTACTCCAAAGCCAAACAAAATTGAAAAAATTGTCCTGAATTCTAATCTCGTCTATAATTCTTTCATTAAATCAGTTTTGTGAAATAATATAATATGCTTTGTTAAAAATGTTTTTAAAATAGCGTGTGTTCAGCCTAAGTCAAAACACATCGAAAAATCTGTATCTTCTGGATTAGTTTTGAAATGAATTATTACTTCATATTTATTATTTATATGAAGTTTTGATTAAACTTGAATCTAGTGCTTTCATAATTTTAAAAATTGTGTTTCGGTGTCTATTTTGAATCCAAACTTTTATTTAAGTTATAAGGCAGCTAATACTCATTACACTGTTTCTGAATAAAATTTCAAAAACTTGATTAAAGATAGATTCTTTATAAAACGGAAAAAATACTTTTAAATCGTTTTGCCTTTTTCTGTAACTAGTTTAAAATTGAATATTAAAGATTGATTAGTAGTACGCGTATTTATTTTATTTTTAGTTGTATTGTCCTGCCAGAGGTCTTGGGTTCAATCCCTGCCTGTGTCATCTAAACTTTTTTGCACGGGTACTTTCTCTTGCGAGTAATTGACAAATCCTCCAAGAGTAATTCTGGTCACGAAAAGTGTTTTCTCAAATTAGCCGTTCGTATTCGGCTTAAAACTGTAGGTCTCTTCAATGCCTGACAACAGTACTTACACACAGGCTGTAAGTCACTAGGCCCTAGTTCTTAACAGACTGTTATGCCACCTAATTTATTTTATTTTTATTAAAGATTGATTTATAGATTCAAGAAATCACCTCAAGTTCAATGAATACAAACTTTTTAATTCATTTTTTAATTTGTTCAAATTTAAAAAGTTGATATTACTAAAGTTTAATGTGATCTGAATATAAAATCTACAATGAGATGGCCGTAGTAAAATATAAACGTTTTCTGAATGAATCCAATTTCTAAAAACTATTTTTTGTATAAGTTTTCTGAGAGCTATTAAGGTGGCTGGCCTTTGGGGATTACTAATTTTTTATGGTAGAATTTGTGACAAGTCTTAGTACCTACTATTTTTTTCATAATTGTATGATATGTTTAAGTTTTCCCATGTTTATCGTGCAAAGAATTTTACTTTAATTCAATTTGTATGATATAATATTTCTTATTCTAGATGTGTGAAAATATAAAACAAATATATGAAAATATATGAATAAACTATTATTCTTCATTTATTTCGCGATTTTAATTGAAGAATTGAATACGAGTAAAGTCGCAGGTTTAAATTTATCAACAAAACAAAGACAACTTTTGTTCAAAGAATCTATTCCAATAACTAAGAAATCTATTTTATAAATTCAATTGAATCGAATAGTTTTCCACATGCTACGTTTCTAGCCATAAGATTCCTTTAAAACTGTATCAGATGTTATCAAGTTCTCATAGTTTTCATATAGTTGAAGGCTGGTTATCGAATAATTACAAAAGCTTTAATTACTCGATAAACCCCTTAGCCATTACTATTTTTCAGAAAAGTTTGAGTTTTAAAAGTTATTTCAAACAAAAATTGACAAATTTACTAGCTTCTTTTTTTTGAAGCCATCTTCTCTAGCGGGCTAGCTTATTTCTATTTTCACATTTATTTATTTTAATTCAAAGATATACAAAACAATTAAGTTATTAAGTGGCCATTTCCATATTTTTGGATATCAATTTGCACATTTGAAGTTCATACTTGACTTTTGTTATTACAGTACAATCCTGGATCTAAACATTCGATTTTCTTTAAAAATTTAAAACAAGTTTTTGTTTATCTGTTGCTTTCTTTTTTACTTAACTTAATTTAATTTTACAAAAATCACTTAAGAAGATTTTAAAACCTGCTATCGTAGTAGATTGAGAATAATGTGAATCTCAGCGTTTCAGGTTGGTATTTTGAGAAATTAACGAAACATACAAATTATCATAAAATATTTTACACTGATATTCACATTTTAAAAATAAAAAAAAAAAAAAACTTTTAAATATCAAAATAACTTCCTTTTCCTTGCGAAGCTGGCTTTTTACATTTACATGGCGCCATTGAATATCGAATTGATAAAAATGTGAAATTTCAATATTTAAATGCTATGGTTACTTTAATTAAGGACATAATGTAATTTAATTCTTCACTGGATTTATTACATACAAATGTAATATCAATGTTTATAATGTTAAAGTTCCAATCAATTCAAATTATTTCAAGCAGATATATCTTATAATTTAATAAAGACTGCACTTTGCCTTAAACTTAATGTGATCAAGATACAAGAATTTATAAATTAATTCTCCCTTTATACCAAAAAGTTCATTCCTACCTTCTCCTATTCATACAAATTTACCACAACATGAAAATGCACTTATAACGAATATTTGTAATCAATTAAAGACATTCAACAATTTAATTGCATGTGGTTTGAAAAACATTTTGAAGTTTTTAATAATGAATTTGAAAATATAGGTATACAGATTTTGAGTGAACTTGGTTAGTGATTAATTGGTACCCAAATATTTAATTAACAAATTAGTGCTTTAGCACCTGTTATTGATTGTATTTATATTTGTATGGTTCTGGTTTGGAGGGCAAATAAAAATGGGAAACTTATTAAGGTAATTGTTTAATTATCTTAAAACGAATTTAAATAAGTTTGACTTTTTCAAAAGTTGTTCTAAAATGGTAGGATTCAGAGGGTTTTTCAATAGTTAAGAGTTGCCTTTGACAGCTCGTGGTGGCCACATTCTTTCTTTGACTTTCTGTCACCATAATTTCCTTAAAGTTCTAGCGTCTAGTAACACGTTCAAATAATAAAACTTTATTATCAAAATGGGTGTTATCTAGAAGCAACGATGCAATGTGGGCATGTGAATAAGCAAAATTGGGACGACGTCAATTCACGCGAGACTCACGGGGTGCCAATTCATCGAAATAAATTTAATATTAGGGTTGGTATTATGCTATGGTTATATTGCACCAAAGCGATGACATGAGTTGAGCATAAAGATCGTGTGATTTGACTTCTTCAGACTTTTTCTTTTAGAAAATGTAGCTTGGTAATGCAGTACATTCATAGCTCATAGCTCATAACGCAAACCTAAAAACCGCATCAAACAGTGGCACAATCATTCTTGTATATTTGGAGCTTTAAATTTGATGTTTCGATGAAAGTCCTGACAATCAGAGAAGAAACGACGTTGTTGAGTTCTTTTGTTATTTAAACCTTTATACGAGTAGAATCATTTAACTGGTGGACGTTATTTTTGAGGAAGCACAAAAAACAATACTTTTTTAAAGGATTAAGATGTCCTTATTTTGAATCTCGCATTTTTCTATCACATCAGGTTTTTAAAATGTGAACAAATATATTTTTTCTAGATACAAATTAAATCATTTTAGCATCTTACTTTATTTTTGAAAGTTATTATTGGTTATGATGAATCTTTATTTGACTCTGTATGAAGTTTTGAGCATACCCTAAATTTAATACTTTTTTTAATTTAAAAAAAAAAATAGTTTTGGAGTAAATTTTTAGTGCTGATTTCGAATCAAAGCCTTAATTTCAAGTATTTACCCAAGTTTTAAAAATACCTGTTTTTCAACATTATTTTTTTATAAAAAAAACTTGATATAAGATAACTGTAAAGACAACAGATTCGTTACAAGAACAGAACTTACTTTTAAACCGTTTAGTTTCTTTCCGTTTACAACACTTTTATTTTTAATGACTTAGCGATTTCTTATAATTTTTTAGGACATGTGAAATCTTACAACTTATGTAGATTTTTCGAATATTATGTTAAATATTATACAAATTTAAACTAAATATTGAAGAAATTATTTAAAGATTTCGAAAATAATCACGCCATTAATTTGTTGAAAAATGATGGCCTCAAATAGCCAACTTTAATAAAGAGAAATATCTCAAAAATCTGACTCTTTACATTAATTTTGAAGTCGTATTCAAATTTAGGCCATTGAAACCCATTGGAAAAACGCAATTTTGTTGCCAACTAGTGTTATTTACGCAAAATGCGTTTATTATTGACTTTATGTCAAAGATCGAATCGAAAAACCTGAGTTTTCGTTTATACTACGGGCTAAAGAAGTAATATGCTTAATTGTTCTTAATTGATGCTGCGCTTTTCGTGTTTGATGACAAGCTAATGGTGTTTCCGTTTGTAAACAGTTACTGCGAAATTGCCTGTTTTCTTATATATAGTGAGTTTTAATAATGTCAAAATAGTTCTGTAAAATAAAGCTAATTTAAAAGGACCAAATTTCAAAAAAATTCCTGATTACAATTTGCAGACCCACCGTAATGCTAGATGTAACCCAAACTGTTGAAAGTGCAATAAAACTAATTGGCATTATTGCATTTTGCAGAACTAAAATATATCCAATTTTTGAAAGATAACCTTACTCCACTTCATTCACGTAATATGTCAATATATTGCAAAACCATATTTAGTAAAGGCGTAGCGTTGTCCTGTTTATTGTCAAAAGATCATAGTTTTTGAAGTGATAGCTTCCTTAGTGACAAACTTTTTATTAATTGATGATTTAGATTCTCCTGTCAACTATTTGAAAATGTTCATAGAAAGTTGTTGTAGTAGTGGGTTGGATTTGTCAATATTCGTACGTTCGCACTTTTGGGATACCTTTTTATCGTCTTCCATACTTCATTCAAATGTTTCAATTAAATTGTTTCTAACGCTTAATGATGACATACGGAATTGGTATTGACCTAAATAAAAATTGTTTAACAGTTTCTTATGAATTAAAATAACTAAACAAAATTCCAATATTTCTCGAACAAAATCGACAAAAAGAAACTCTTCATAATACTTTGGTAGAAAATATATATAAAAGTGAAGTGAAATTCTTAAATGAAAATTTGGTTTGGAGAATTTATAGGCTTACACATTTTAAATTCCAAAACATTTAGCCTAAGATTGCATTTTGTTCTTGTGACATGAAAATAAACTAAGTTTTGTTTGTTTATTCCCTTAATTGGCTCCCTACGAAAGAAGGAATAACTGTTAGCAAAACATCTTAAATTAAGGAAATGACACTCTCTAATCCTACTCACTGTCAATTTTAACTCAGATGTCTGACGTCGCGTCGTTGTTTTGTTAGGAATAACAATAAGCAGATACATATTATGATGTTTGTTATAGTTACATTTTGCGAAAAAAGATTGAAAGTAAGTCTTGTCTTTATGTCAAAGTCTAAAATATGTCTTACAAAAACAACAAGCCAAAATAAAAAAAGATTATTTTTTGTAACAATTTATCTTTCAGATTGTTTCCTTTACCGAAATTCTATAATCAAATCAATTTCGATCAATATAAAAAAGAAGAAAATAAAAGTTGATTCGATTTAAAATTATTCATTTTGTCAAACATAACCATAATAATAAAATAAAAAAGAAAATTATTTTTAAATTTGAAATAAATCTTGCTCTTGTGGCTCAAAGTTAAAACGTGACTTGACTTTGATTTGAAAATGAAGGGATAAAATGTACTTAATTGAATGATATATTTAAAGAAAATTTATACTATAAAGTCAGAAGCAAGTTTAAAAAAATATGTCAACAAAATTATGTTTGTGTTGTGGGAAAAATAAAGCTAACAAAAATAAATTAAAGTTTTAACTAAAAAATAGACTTTTTGGTTGAATTTATATTTCAATAATATCAAACCGCCCGTGAAGATGCAAATATAATGCCACAATTAATATAAAGTTTTTTTTTGTATTAAGTGACACGTTTAATATTTCAATTCTGCCAGTAAAATCTTTCACTAAGGGTTAAGAAAGGTTTTCCATGTGTTCTTAAATTTCAATCTGCAGGCTTCCAATCAGAGGTTTCAGTTTGGTGTTAAAAAAAAATAAATTCCATATTGAGTTTTTGTAATGGGTCCGATTTGTTGAATTGAAAATTTTGACATTTTTTGACGTTTCAAGGTCCCTAGATTCGAAATAAAAGATTTTTAGAAAGATATATGTGCGTGCGTGTGTTCGTACGTTTGTACGTCCGTACGTTAACGACGTCCATAGCTCGAGATCCAAAAGAGATATCGACTTCAAATAAATTTAAATAACAGTTGACAATTTTGGTTAACGATAAATATCTCACGAACTAATAACTCTAGAGACTTGAATTAAATCATATATATACGTGATACGAAACCAGTATATTTTTGAAAAAAAAACAATAAACGGTTTTCTTATAAATCGGAAAAACTGAAACAAAATTCTTCACCTCGAAAATTTTACGAATAAAACTTGGTTTTATCTCCAAAACAATTTTGTCGAACGACATATAACAGTTTCGATATCAGGTAAAATTTTGAGAAAATTCGAATTGACAGTTTTTTTTACAAAAAATAAGACCTGAAAAAAACTTACATTACTCATAATTGGTAAAATAAAACCTGAAAAAAAAACTTACATTACTCAAAATTGGTAAAAATTGAATTTCGACTCAAATATCTTTCAAAAATTTGAGACTATGGCTTTAAACTTATCTGATCTTATAAGAAATATTGTTTTCAGCATTCGGTAAAATTTTGATAAAGATCCAATTGGTAGTCTTTTTAGAAAAAATAAAAAACCTAAAAAAAAAAATGAATAAAAGTTAGTAAAAATTGCTTTTCGACTCAAATAATTTTTTAAAATTTTAAGTCATTGAATTTAAACAATTTTTTCTTAAATGTCGTTGTCAAAATTCAGTGACATTTTGAGAAAAATGGAATTGACAATTTTTTTTATTACCAAATAAAGAAACTAAAATGAAAAAAAGTTGGGATTGGAAGTTTTCAATGTGGTTCGCATCCAAGTCTCTTTTTGGAGAGAATCAATTCTGTTTGACTTATTCCAAACGTGTAGGTCATTCATTCATTAATAATAAACAAAATTATCGGTTGAAGGAAAATATTCTTTTTATAAAATATTCCATGACCAATCATTTGCAGCTGTAAAGTATATATCCCTGATAACGTTACTGTTTTCATCTTTAAGTTTTTGAAACAATTATGAAGCCATATCTTTTATTTGTTAAAAATAAAAATTCTTAGTCAATATGACTAGTTACTTCATTGAAGTCTCTAAAATTGTTTCATTCACACTATAATTTGTCCTAAGTTTACTCAAGCCTGAAAAAAGAAAGTATCATTCTCTAAATGGTCTTATCGGTACATAAATCCAAACTAAAGATACAAGGTTGAAGCAATTAATATGTTAACCCAGAAGACTATTTCGAGCTTGAAAATCTGGGCATAAATTCCATCGCATTTAAAAAAATATAAATCTTGTGAAAGGATTCTGAACTTTCTCAATTGTATCAAAAACGTTTGTTGGAAAGCCTATATATAAGGCTTTTTAATTGGAGCGGGTAGATTTTGGTGCTCCACGACGGCCATTTTGTTTTGGTGACATTTGTCAAAGCTTTTGTCTATTATTCAGTTGTTTATTCCGAATCATCATGACAAATTACACGATTGAACATCACTTTCAAGTAATAAAACTTTATTATTAAAATGAGTGTTCGGTAACGCAAACGTTATGCACATTGCGCCTATTTTACGGTACGGTTTACGGTTTACATTTGGCGGCTAAATTTGAGACGACTGGTTCAGTAAACAATCCGACAACAGCCTAAAGTTGAAGGAATGCTGAGAACACCTCCGCGGTCCGTGAAAGTGAACAGCAGAACCCGAGGCAGTCGCTTCCTCGTCGTGTATAAGAACTCGGCCTTTCGAAGACTTACATCGAAATTTGCATCGGGACTTGGACCTACACCCATACAAGATCCAACTGAACCGGAGCTCAAAGTTCATGAACATAGACATCATCGTTTGTTCGACAATTTTGGTCGAAAAATCGTCTTTAGTGACGAGGCACATTTTTGGATGAATGGCTGTGTTAACAAGCAAAATTGCCGACCTCACCCTCAAAAATTGTACGTTTGGTGTGGATTTGGGCAGGCTGCCGGCGTGCGGTGGTTATTGGTCCGTAATTTTTTAAAAACGACATTAGTGAGACGGTCATCGTTAACAGCGAGCGCTACATAACGATGATAACTAATTTCTTATTGAACAAATTGAACCATATGGACCTAGACGACATGTTGTTCCAGTAGGACGGTGCTGCGCTACGTGCCACACACCAAACGCCACGATATCGGCACACAACATCTACTCGCCCTTATTGAAAAAAAAACCTATAAAATCAGCATACTCAAGACATGCTTTGGCGCAAAAGTCCGTTAATAACTAGGGCCTAGTGTTTTACCACTCTCAACCCTGCCTGTGTGCGAGTAATGTTCTCAGGGATGAAGGGGACCTGACAGTCCTAAGCACTTACCATCATTAGCACTAAAATACATTAGAAAATCTTTGTGTGTTGTACCAATATCAACTTTATGGGTAATATCTGATAGTAAAGCAGCATATTGTGAAGTTGTGTAAATTATTTAAAAAAAAATTAAGAAAAAACTCAAGAGTCCATTGAAGTTGCAATGCCAATGGATTTTCTTTTAGAGTAAATAAAACTCCAGAATTATTTCGGGTAACTCGTCAGATTAAGTTCAATATTTGAGACATAATTTCTATGCAAGAATTTGCCATGAATTCTTTACGAAATTAACGAAACCACGGAGGTTTTGAGAAATTCCTTTTTTTCCTATAAGTTATAAATAAGTTAAAAGCTGCATTAAAGATACCCGTCAAAATTAGTAATGCCATAGTTTTAGCTTGTTAGAGGTCAAAATATGGCCAAATAGTTTGTCATTTAAAATGAAACATCTTATTGACAAACCCTTTACAAACATTTATACCATATGTACCTTAGCTTGACATGTAACATATAAATATTCAAATAACTTAACGTTTTCAATACTATATGAGGTATTAACATAAATCAAGTGTATATAATTTAGCATACACATAATTTCTAACACTTAATTTTTGTTTTTGATATCTACATAAATCGAGTGCATCCTTTTATACGTATTCATATAAAATGTGCTTCAAAGAACATAAATTGAAAATTTATAAGCTCTAACCAGAAAAAAATCTTATCCTGTTGCGTAGCTTCCTCCAAAGCTTATTGGTTATTGTGGTTCAAGCAAGTCGAATGGAAAATATAAACTTATTTGAGAGACAAGGTTTTTGAAGTTAATACAATTATTGAAGAAGATAATATAAGATTATATTATCCAATCTGGTTTTATCTGATATAAACTCTAATAAACCTTAACATACTAATACATAGATTTCTTATTAACTCGATTTGGAGTCATATTGCTGGAAGGATATTTTGGCTTTAAAATAGGATAATTGCAAAGGTCTCCTATTTTAATGTTCGTACTTAAATTGATTTAACGATTCTTTAGACCTCTCCGTAATTATGTGGGCAGAGAAAATGAAGGTAGAAATTTTAAATGAAAACAAGAAACAAAACTGCCCACGAAGATGATTTCATATTTCAAATTTATAAAGTTCTAAAAATGGTTACGCTATTAATAAACATAAGTTACAAAAAAAAAAAAAAATATATTAAAGTAGGTAAAAGAAGATACAAGATTCAACCCTCACGACACTTTCATCGTTAACAAAATTTTCGAAAGAAAAAGCAAAGTAAATTATTGAATCTTGTTTGTATAGCACTTGAAACCATCAAATCCGTATTCAAGTTGAATCTAAGTTACTGTTTATGATATTAAATTCCGACACTAAGTGTTTAGGTTTTTATCAATTTGATTTTTATCAACATTTTTCAGAATTTTAAAAACAATATTTTATATAACATAACAATAAATTTGAAGCCTTAATCTCAAGTTTTTAAAAGATATTTAAGTCGAAATTCAGTTTTTACCAACTTTGAGTAATGTTTATTTTTTAGGTTTTTATTTTTATAAAAAAACTGATTTTTTTTAAAATTTTGTCAATTGTCAAAAACATTATTCTTCGTTGCACAAAGTTGTTTTGGAGATGAAATCATATTTAAGTCAAATTTGTGTTTCAGTTTTTTTGATTTATAAAAAAACCATTAGTTGAATTTTTTTCCCAAAATAAACTTGTTTGGTATCACGTTAAAATATATAATACAAAATGTATTCAAGTCTCTAGCACAACTGGTTCATGAGATATTTAGGGTTAACCAAAATGTTCACCTTTTTTTTAAACTGCTATGGTAAAATAACCACCTGCGCAATTTTCTTGAGAGCCCTTTCTGCATCTTTCTTTTATCTGAAAAAAAAAACTTATTTGAAGTTGATATCTCTTCTGGTTCTTGAGCTATGGACGACGATAAAACGTCGCGAACGTACGAACGTACGTACACACGCACGCAAAAACATCTTTCTAAAAAATTTTAATTTTAACTATAGGAACCTTGAAACGTCAAGAAATGTCAAAATGTTCAATTTGACAAATCGGACCTATTACAATAACTTCTTATGGGAAGTTAAAAACACTTTTTTCAACATTCTGTAATTTTTTGTATAAAAATCCAACAGTCAGTTTTTCTATAAAAATTAATATCTACAAAAATACCACACAAAATTGGTAAAAAATTTTATCAGTTTTTCGATATAACTGTTTATGACTCATGTCGATATTATTATTGACTTCAAATTTTTAAACTCACTAAAAATATTGTTACTACTATTTTCATAATGTCTAAGACGGGATAGGAAATTATCCCAGACTCTTTTTTAGAATTAATTCCAAGGCGGATACAAGTGGGAGTGGGAGCTGGTCGTAGCGGTCATGACTGCTAAAACTTTGGTGCTAAAATTGCTACTTTTAACTGAGCAATATAGACCAAGAACATAATGTGAATCAAAAATCCATCCTTATTCCAATCACTCTGCACTAATTCATCATCTTTTCACAAATAAACCATCCAGGGGGGAATATATAACGCTTAAGGGCACAGTTAAGTTGTATTAGTAAAGATTGTATTTAAAGATTTGTAAGTAATTTAAAGATATTCACAAAAAAGCGATTTTTACTGACAAAATCTGGTTTTCTATTAAAAACAAAATTTTTTTAAGATCTTACTTATTTAAGAAATCTACTTTTTAAAGTAAATTTGCTTTGGATGCTCAAGAACTGAGATTTGAAGATGAATTTCAAGAAGGCAAAAGTAAAACTTTCCTAAAACTAATGGCTAAAACGCTAAATGAAAAAAAAATGAACGTTTGTTTCAAATCTATTAATTTAAATAAAAGCTTTGAATTTTTCGAGAACTGAAGTGAAAACAACAAGTACTATACTTTACCTTGATTTGTTATTATTAAATTTTTAGAAAAACTATGTACTTTAATGCACCTATGTCCCTAAATTAAAGAACCAAACATTATTCTCTCTAAAATTTGTAAGTTTTGTTGACTCTTTTAAGATCAAAATATTTTCAAAAGGTTAACGTAAAACAGTAATTAGTTAGAATTTTTCTTCTAGCATCAGCTCCAGTATACGAATAAGTAGACTGATAACGATACTAATAATAGAATCCTGAAAATCGAGTTCGAAAAAAAACTTATAAATTAACCAGAAAATTCTTCATATTAGTTTCTGTTAAATTTCTCATGCCAACAAAAGCAGAAAATATTATTTTTTGGAATTGCTAACATTTCTGCGTGAAATGCACCAAAAATCCTCTAAACTATTGCATTTTAGAAAAATGTTTCAATTTTGGTATGCTTTCATATGTTGCTAGACAACAGTGTTCTAAAATAATCTAATAATTAAAGTTTTCACTTTAGCCTCTTAAATGTGTAAATATAAGATTAATATATACATTGTGTTATTTAATATTGTTTCAGCCTCCTTTAAAGAACATTTTTAAGCTGTGGTCAAAAAGTTATCTTTATGTTTAATGCGTGACCCCTCTCCCTGTCTAAAAGTCTGGATCCGCACTTGAGTCTCCAATTCAGCCTTTCCAACAAGATTCACGGACCAACAACTAGCCAACGTTTGTCCAGCTCCATCATGAACCACCCTTCAACCTTACCTACAATATATATGCGTTGTTTTTTAAGGTTTCTTAGGTTTTAAATTCGTACAAAAAACAATTCGAGGTTAAACTTAAATTGGAATTAGGTTATTTTATAATAAAAGTAACTAAAAAGAATACAATATTTTTTTTTAATATGGACAATATTTAGATTACCACATTGTAATTTTTTGTACAGTACAAAACAACAATATGCATCCTAAGTTCATTGAAGAAATAATGTTTATTTAAAGCCTTTTACATCGAAAATGGATCCAAGAATTCTGAATAAAAATAACTTTTCTATTCTAATTGATTCTAATCTTTGAACTTAATTCTAAAAGTCAATTTCCGACTGATATACATTCAAATTTAAGAATTCCAAGAATTCCCACTTCTGATAACCACAAAGTGTTCGGTGTTCCTTTTTGCTATTTTTGCCCGAGGATATTATGTAAAGTTCCAATATAGTCATTTTAATGTATGTTGATACAAGCTTTCATACTATATTTATTTGCCATAAAAGGGTATACTAAGTAACACACAGTATTTGCATATGACTTATTTTTATACCAAATTGATAGGCGCAGCAAAGGTTGGAATAGGTTATAGGTAAAATGATGGCTTTTCCAAATCGATTTGAACGTGAATTACTTACGTTTTGGCTGTGTGTTGTGTTTTGTGCAGGACGTGAACATAAATATGTAAGTATAATAAGAGTTGCCTTTCCCAGAACTACTCTGAAATACAAAAATAAATTCTACAACACACGAACCAGTTGAACGTTTTTGCTGTATCTTTTTAGTATATGAAAATAAAGTGTCACGATGTTTGTCCGCGATGCACTCCTAAACTACTTAACCGATTTTCATCAAATTTGTACACCATTTGCAGTTTAATCCAACTTATGATTTAGACTGAAGTATAAATTAAATTTATACAATAGTGAATATATAATACAACCAAATACGCAATGCATTCAGCTGCCAGACAATTTCTGCACTGTTCTTCAGGAAAAAAAAAGAATTGATTCAGAGTATTTTTTCGGATTTACAGAGTAATTACTTGAATCATAACTGACTCAGTCATTTTGCTATTTTGGCAAGCAAAAATATTAATGTTGACGAAATTAACTTCCAGATCTAACATTTGTTACCAGGCCATCTGATGTCTTTTAAATCAATCGATACTGTCGTTAATGCAAATGACAGTTTACATTCTCCAATTGAATTTTTAGTGCCATCACATAATCTTCGATTAAAGATTAGTTCAGCTCTTAAACGGTGAATTTTTAAGAGCTTGAGAACTTTTTAAAGAAAAAAAACGCATAAAATTTGCAAAATCTCATCGATTCTTTATTTGAAACGTTAGATTGGTCCATGACATTTACTATTTGAAGATAATTTCATTTAAATGTTGACCGCGGCTGCGTCTTAGGTGGTCCATTCGGAAAGTCCAATTTTGGGTAACTTTTTCGAGCATTTCGGCCGGAATAGCCCGAATTTCTTCGGAAATGTTGTCTTCCAAAGCTGGAATAGTTGCTGGCTTATTTGTGTAGACTTAAGACTTGACGTAGCCCCATAAAAAATAGTCTAAAGGCGTCAAATCGCATGATCTTGGTGGCCAACTTACCGGTCCATTCCTTGAGATGAATTGTTCTCCGAAGTTTTCCCTCAAAATGGCCATAGAATCGCGAGCTGTGTGGCATGTAGCGCCATCTTGTTGAAACCACATGTCAACCAAGTTCAGTTCTTCCATTTTTGGCAACAAAAAGTTTGTTAGCATTGAACGATAGCGATCGCCATTCACCGTAACGTTGCGTCCAACAGCATCTTTGAAAAAATACGGTCCAATGATTCCACCAGCGTACAAACCACACCAAACAGTGCATTTTTCGGGATGCATGGGCAGTTCTTGAACGGCTTCTGGTTGCTCTTCACTCCAAATGCGGCAATTTTGCTTATTTACGTAGCCATTCAACCAGAAATGAGCCTCATCGCTGAACAAAATTTGTCGATAAAAAAGCGGATTTTCTGCCAACTTTTCTAGGGCCCATTCACTGAAAATTCGACGTTGTGGCAGATCGTTCGGCTTCAGTTCTTGCACACTCTTCAGCAACACTCTCAGAAACAGACGCAATATTCTCTTCTGTACGCACTGTACGCATTCGTGTGGTTAGTTTAATGTCCAATAAAGTAAACTGAGTGCGAAACTTGGGCACAATCGCATTAATTGTTTGCTCACTTGGTCGATTATGTAGACCCTAAATCGGACGTAAAGCGCGAAACACATTTCGAACCGAACACTGATTTTGGTAATAAAATTCAATGATTTGCAAGCGTTGCTCGTTAGTAAGTCTATTCATGATGAAATGTCAAAGCATACTGAGCATCTTTCTCTTTGACACCATGTCTGAAATCCCGCGTGATCTGTCAAATACTAATGCATGAAAATCCTAACCTCAAAAAAATCACCCTTTATATTTACTTCTTCGTAATTTGTAACAACATTAATAATACAACGGTTAATATTTGGTCATCAAAAAAATCACTGAAAATTTTCTTGTAGCAAACATTTTAACTGAAAAGTTTAAAAGAAAATTGGTCCTGTTGCCACGAGTTCCAATAATACCATTAGATTATATCATACCAATCAGAAGGTTACAGTTTCCAATTCGATTAGCTTTTACCTTGCCTTTAAATAAGTTTCAAGTCTAAGCAATGTCCATTTATGGTTTAAATTTAGAAATTAAATTGAAACTAGAAGTATTCATAATTAATAATATTAAATTTAACTTTCACATGTTATTTACTGCAAACTTTATAATATACTATTTGTTAAAAACTTGAATATAAAAAAAATGTATGTATGTATTTAAAATTGAATTCTTTCTTTATTTTTATCAATAGTTTTCAAAGTTCTTCTCCTTCAAATCTAAAACCAGTAAATTTGTATACAAGCTTAAACGTTTCCGTCTTCGTTCGTAAATAATAAATTAATTGTAATAACGAGTAACGGTAGTAGAAAATCCGTCAAGAAGGTCGCCATGTTTTCTTATAAATTGCATCTACATATGTAAAAAACGCATTGTGGTGCCCATGTGCAATGCTCTCCTACCGTTCCCTTTCAATAGTTTACAGGAATGTAATATGACAAAAACGTTAGCAACAGCAACGAGTGGCCGGGTCAGCTAGTAAAATATAAATCAAAGCATGGTTCTTTATGTTATACAATTATATCTAAAATCATAGAAATAATTTGCTGTAACAAAAATGTTTGATAAATTCAAATGTCGTTTCACAAAGTTTGACGATGACGTTTTTTTCAATGTTATCATACAAATATGTAAGTTCAGATGATTGTAAGACATATTGGAACATTGTTTTACTGGCAGATACAAATATAAATCAGTTATACAAAATATTTGACAAAATGTTGTTGTTTCTGTATTTGTTGGCTTATCTCGATTTGTCTTTTATTTTGTGCACAAGGGACCAATAATACGCTTAGCAAAATTAATTCAAGAAACGTTGCTAGGCTAAGATTCAAAAATCAGAAACAGATGCACAGGCTATCAGAGAGAAATATTGAGCTATCTTAAATATTTCACATTCATGTAGTGCGACTAAAAAAAGAATCTCTATATTTTGCAGTATGTCAAAAATAAATTTCAAGGATGTAAGCATGATAAGCCTGACTCATAATACTGTTTTGCGGATTAATTGAGGCAGGGAATGCGAATGCAAGTTTCTACTTTAATAAGTTGTTCTGGAGAATGAACATGACGCATTAAAGGCAAGTTTTCCATTCGTAAGAAATATCGAACTAAGAAATCAAACAAATTGGGCCCCAGATTCCGTCCGTCTGTCTGTCCGTTCTGGCCCCTTCATCCCAAACATACAGATGTTATTTCTGATTTTCTCCAGAATGGTCCCCCTTTCAATTATTTTTCTGCACAAGCTTTTATACTGTATCAATAATATTTGATAATCAAAAATGTTTTGATTAAAAAAAAAATATTACCTTTTTTTTTAGAAATTCGATATCTTGAAAATGGTTCACAATTTGTATACAAAATTGAAATGTAGAACATATATTTATAAATACCATAAAACTGCATACAAAATAATTTAAATTGAAAAATAAATTTAAAAAAAACTGCTCTAACCATTTTCAAATACAAATTTTGAAATATTAAGGTTTTTTCTTAACATGAAAAAGAGGCTGGGACCCACACTGACAACTTCCCATCCCGTCTGTTGATTTTTCTTGCTTAAAAGTTTGTCTATATGTACTCGTATCAATTTTTACCAAATTTGCGTACTATTTTTTGTAGATTTTATTTTTTATGAAAAAAACTTACTGTTGGATATATATATAAAAATTACTGAATATCGAAAACAATATTTTCTGTGAAATAAAATAAGTTTAAAGCCAATAATTTTTGAAAAGCTATTTGAGTCGAAAGTAAATTTTTACCAAATTTTAGTATTGTTTTTTTTTTAGAGTTTTATTTTTTGTAAAAAAAACTGTCAGTTTCAAAATTTTACCGAAAGTTGAAAACAATATTCTTATAAGATAAAATTTGTTTGAAGCCAATATTTCAAATTTTTGAAAAGAAATTTTAATCGAAAATCAATTTTTACCAACTTTTGTAAAATTTTTTTTAGGTTTTTAATTTTTTGTACAAAAACTGTCAATTCAATTTTTTTCGAAATTTTACTGAATGTTAACAACAATATTTTTTGAAAGATAAAAGTAGTTTTAAAAAAAAGCCAATATCTACAGTTTTGGAAAAAATATTTGAGTCGAAAATCAATTTTTACCAACTTTAATAAATTTGTTTAGGTTTTTATTTTTTGTAAAACTGTTTTGGAGATGAAATCGTATTTAAGTCGTAAAATTTTGGAGGTGACAAATTTTATTTTTAAGTTTTATTGATTTATAAAAAAACCGTTAAATGGAATTTTTCCCAAAAATTTACTTGTTTGGTATCACATCAAAGTTTATTATATAAAATTTAATTGAAGTCTCTAGCGTTTTTGGTTCGTAAGATATTTAGGGTTAACCAAAATTTTCATCTTTTTTCAAACTGCTATGGTAAAAAAATCACCCTCGCAATTGTCTTGAGAGCCCTTTCTGCACCTTTCTGCCTTATTAGTTGTATAACAACATTTATTTGAAATCGGTATCTCTTCTGGTTCTTGATCTATGGAGGACGAAGAAAACGTCGCGAACGTACGTACATACGCACGCACAGACATCTTTTATTTCGACTCTAGGGACCTTGAAACGTCGATAAATGTCAAAATTTTCAATTTGACAAATCGGACCCATTACAATAACTTCCTATGGGAAATTAAAAATGGCGTTTACATTTTTGAAAACAAACATTTTTTGCAGGTACATTTTTAAATCTTGAAACAGACTCTTTCGATACATGACAAATTTCATATCACCCAGTCGTGCGTTTATTTATATTTGTATCTTTGAAACCAACATAAAAATACAACTGCAAATTGTAGTTATTCGTTAAATGAACTAATTGATTACATACAATTTTAAATACAATATTCTTATAGGAGTCTTCAATTTGAATTGCCAGCTCTTTGAGCAGCTGTTACTTTTTAATTCTCACCTTTGATATTTAAGAAGCAAAAACTACGCCATTAAATAAAATGGAATGATATTCACTTCAACAACGTGTTGACATTTTTACAATTGTGATACATTTTAGGTAACAATTTGCAGTACACAGTCAATTAGGCACTAAGAACTTGTTATTTAAAACACTTAAACTTTTTTCATTAAAAGATAAGTTCAATGCCAATACTCCACATTCGATTGAAGCCCTCAAAGATGGAATCAATGAAGTTATAATACATACAGAAATGATGGTGCTTCAAATGTAGCAAATTTTCCTCAAAACCAATACGATACCCTCAAGGGAAATAAATTTACGCGGAAATAGATTCTGTTTGCTGAGTTATCAGCACTAGCACAGCAATCGATTACGCAGTTAAAAGGCTTCAAGTGATATATGTATTTGCTTTTAATTAAAACTTAATTGTCACATTTCGAATGCAATTCAATTGACAATCATAATCACATAATCATACAACAAAAGAAGAAACAATAACAACTTTACTTTCTCCACTCTGATTTTCTGTGAACTTTATCATTCTGCTAATAATTTAAAAAATAATTATAACGACAATAAGAGTCAACAATATTTTCCTCAAAAAAAAATAACTTTCTTTGACTTTGTTTGAATACAAATTTGCATTCAATTTATTAACAACACAAACTTAGTAATGGAGTAAATTGAGTTAAGGTAAAATTACCTAAAGAAGAAAAATAAAAGGATACCACTGTAATTTCTGTCTGCAATCAGAATTCAAAGCAATTACTTTTGTAAAGAAATACTCATTCATATTATTGTACAATATTTATTTATTATTATACCTCGCATTGTTTGGCATTTGCTTTGAGACGAAGAAGAAGCAATGAGTTTATATTTACTAGCGATGAGTGCACTTGGAGATATAATATGCGCTTTCATTTTTTATTCTCGGGAACTACAAAAGCTCGCAGACTTAGGACGAGACTTTAGCATGAGGAATTCCCAGTACAACACTGAAAGAAGGAAGTTATAAATATTTAATGAAAATGATCTCTTAATCCTTTGTTAACAAATATGGAATTATTCGCTCATAGAATAATGAACAATATTATTATTTTGCTTTATGATTAGGTTCTTGACTTTTGGTATAGCTTTTGAATAAATGATAATAAATAATATAGTGAGTGTATACAGCTTATTAACTTGGGTATAAGATGATGTGAAATTTAACAAAGAAAGTCCTTAAGAAAGGATTTACTGTCTTGAATGAGACTTAAGTTCATATACCATGGAGAGCGCGTGTAGTAAAAAATGTAATAACAATAACATTATTATTTTTAATGATGTTTGACTCTTAAGACATAAAATCAATAATTAAATGAATATTCTTACTATCTTACTTTAAGAACATTCTATGTATGTATGTTACAACAGAATCATCGAAAAGAGAAATGGCAATGGACTTAAAAAGTGTTGGTTATTTTTTTATTTGCAAACACTTAAGGGGTTATGACCATCCTTAACATGTTCAAAGAGAGTTTGAAACATTAGGAAAGGTGGGACAAATTTAAGAAAAGACACCTGGGTATATTGGACTTTAAACCAATAGTTTATATAGAGTTGGGTAATGCATTCAACATTCTTGATGTGTGGTTAAAAGATGTGACACTATACACAACGTTAGAAATCTGATTAAGTTAAAACTGAGAAACATTGTTGAATTTTTATAATAAAAAAGTATGAAATACTGGAAAAATATGGCAAAAATGGTGTGTACATATGTGAATTTTTGCAGTGGGACATTTTTTTAAAAACTACAATAAATTTAAGTTGAGGTTTGAATCATCTCTTAAATTAGCTGACCATTTAAAGAAGATAATTTAAACATAACCAGTATCAGTTTATTTCTGGTATTTAATATTTTTTGGAATGCGATTACGCTTACGTTATGAGCAGTCTTGGAACGAAACTAAGTAAAAGAAATTACCATGTGAAAAGATTGGACTTGTAATCTATCCTATCAATACACAATGTTATATTGTTTATGCTTACATGATAATCCTTTTTTGTGATTTATAAGGAAACCGCAGAAGCCTACAGAACTTACTATGATTTATCAAAAATTTTTGGAAGGTACAAATCTGATTATAAATACCAAACTGCTACTGTATAAAAATATGACCCTACCAGAACAAATTTACGGTTGCGAGAACTGCAAAACACAATTGGACTGTATTCTTACTGACTTCAGTAAGGAATTTAAGAAAACTGGGTTTTATAGGCAATTCCTAAAATAATTTCAATCTTGTTTATTGATATGATAACATCAAACTCTGTACTTTTCAATGGTTGCAAATAAAACAAAATCAAAGTTAAATATGGAATTCTATAAGGTTGCTTTTAAGGACTATTCTCTTTATTTTGTTGACAAACGACCGTCTGTGTTGAAGGACTCTAAATTCATCATTTGTGCAGAAGATGTTACTATTTTTAAAAATGTTTTAAAACACATGTGATCTAAATTAGATTTTTGATTGGTGTGTTCGTAACTACCTACTTTTTTACTTTGATAAATTTAAAACTATGAGCTTTACGAGAAAGGTTTCTATAATTTACTTCAATAATATGTTTGAAGGTGTATCTGGTGTTAATAATATCTAGCCTTGTGTTAAATAAAAAATGAATTAAGTGGCACAACAGTCCTGTAAGAACCATTCCTATGGACGAGTATGTAATGTTGTCAGGGATGTTGAAGACCTACAGTCTGAAGCTGAATCTGAACGGATAATTTGAGAACGCATTTTATGACAAGAAGTACTCTTGGAGGATTTGTCAATTATTCCCAAAAGGCAGTACGCTAGGACACAGCCCTACTGACCCCAATGAGCTCTGCTCCGCCTTGTGCCATGACGTTCCGATCGTACAGGAGTCGCCTATCCACGGTTCATCGTCTGACGTGGTAGATTGACGGAACTGCCAATTTATTCTGTATCATACCGCATCTATCTAAGAAAAGGAATGTCTCTGGTAGAATGAAGCCGGTCAAGAGTGCCCCGAAAATTAAATTGCTTCTGCAATGTGAACTCGAACGAGCCGGTACAGCGTCTCCATCTGGGAAGGGTGAACGTTGAACCACTTTCCTTTGGCCCTGATCAGAGCAGTATTTATACTTTTGATCGTTGGCCGTTAAGATCAACGGTGACCATCTTGCGCCAACTCTTGAACGGATCCCACGTGGCCTTAGCCAACGGAGTCTGCAACAGAATTGTCTCCGACATCTGGACATTTATTTTCAGTTTCCAGTCGTCGCAATATCGCTGAATCTTGTCGAAATCACGCTGCAAGAGAATTCTAATAACCTCAGCCTTTCGGGCCGTTCTGTATGCAATTAAATTGTCGACGTACGCTATTTCCTTTGTTAAACTACCTAGGAATCACACTTTTTCATAATATTTGTCAAAAGTTCTTTTTAGAACTATCACTTTGAACTTAAATAATTTCTTTTTATTATTAATATTATTAGTTTATTCTTAATTTCTCTGCGATATTGTCACCCAGAATACACTCATTAAATGAGATAAAAAAAAATTACTAAAAATAAGTACGCCTGTTATGATTTTAAGAAATTTAAGTCCTCCCAATAAATGTAATGGTACAAGACTATTTATCAAAGAAATAAGAGATAATGTGTTTGTAGCAACTTTCATTACGGGTCCCGCGGTCGTTCAGCTCGCACATGTTACGCGGATCATAACAATAAATAAATCCCAGGTACAAACTTTTTCCATAGATGGTATCGAATTAAGGAAAGAGTGCTTTTCCCACGGGCGATTGTATGTGGCACTTTCTTGCCACCTACAAATACCGCAGCCAACGTAGTGTTTTTCTAATTAAGTGAATCATGGTCGTTTTAATTATCATGGTTTTTACTTAAATATCTGTACCTATTTATGTCTACCCGTGCGAAGCTGGCAAGGGCCGCTAGTAACCAATAAGGCTAATTCAATTCTTCATATAATTAAGAGGCACCAAATTATACCTGTCATAAATCCAGACTAGAACTGCTGAAAAAAAGTTTCCTTAGATTTGCGTTAACGGGGTAGGGATAAAATAATTCCTACGATCTTCACCTAATCAACACAGACTTAAACTCTTTCAGAGTTCAATTATTTAGAAGTTCTTGGTTTTAACATTTGTTGCGTTTAAATAAAACCAAAAATCTTAAAAAGCCTAGTACAAAAGTGTAAGCATTATACATGATAACAATTTTCTAGTTCAAAAACAATTTACTAAAATAATGTTGAAGCAATTTATGTTAAAACAATTAAACATCAACTAAATACATTTCAAAAAATTCATTAAAATACTGAAGAAATTTATATTTTGTATGGGAAATGGCTTACTCAAACTGAATAAAAATCATGCTTAATGTTATTTTAACTTTTATGACCCAAGAAACTAAAAATATTACTGAACTATCTGACAGCTTATTATTGACCTTTTGTCGTTGCCATTAAACATTTCACATATGCTTAGGAAAGTGTCAATAATTGGAGGCAGTTGGAAGTAATCTGAACCTGCTAGAATTATAACATAAATCAATATTTCTCTTATTTTGTTCTGGACTCAAAATATTATGATTCACTTACGTGAGGTTCACTTACGACTTGTTTATAGAAAACTAACAGAAGTTATCTAAAATATTTACCCTTCCGATACATCCATTTTGAAATTACCACAAAATACAAATACGTCTTAATTGACGTTCAACGAATAGTTGATTCAATTAGGTAGGATTCATCATTTTACACTATATGTTAACTTACGATGTTGCATCAATAATCTTAATGTAACTATATGGTACTAGTATAAAACTTAAACTAAAAGTACAATGTTCTTTGTTTACATTAATCGTTTCAAGTTAGAAAAACGTATTTTTAACAGTTTAAATTGCTGAGCTGATAAAAATTATCAATTTACCCTTTGAAATGGAGAATGACCTTTCTTTAATTTTTTAAGGAAGTTAGGTTCATAGTTTACACTTACACAGAATTCCTCTGTCTCTATCATTGTCATTAATTAAGTCGGACTAAAATTTCTGCTATACAAGCAAACAAAAATCGTTATCTCATCTAAAGCATTCATATGTAAATCAGGATGACGTTTTCTAAAGTTTACATTGTTTCACCCATTTTTTTGTATGTAGTAATATACATATGTAATATATAAAATCCCTTTCATCCCTTCCTTCGGGAGTATAGATGAAGTAAATCCCTTAACCCTTTTTCCCAAAACTTTCATTAACTTTTGTGTTTTGATAAGATTTTAGATTTGTTGTTTTCCCAAGTCATATTTTTATTATTTGATTGACTTAAATGCTTAAGCTATTAGGATTACAAAATATAGAATAACAGTCTTATGCTTTTCTTTATCTCTTTAAATCAAAGGAAATGTTTTCTTTTATCTTTTAGAAATAAGTCAAAAACTCCCACATGACCAAAATCTATTTCACTATTTTACCCTTTAGCCTTTAGGTCATAACATGGAATGCTCTTTTTATTTTATCTTTCCGAATAAGCTTTTAGATAATCCAGTAAATCTATTTGTAAGCCTTTTTTTTATGAATTGTTGAATTGGTGCTGTTGAATTAATAACTCTTACAATAGTTCTTATTTATGTATGAATCTTAAATCGTATAAGTTTAATTGATTCGTTGGAATCCAGAAATTGCATTTAAACACGTCTGTTTTTTAAGTTGATGAATATGACCAACAGTAAATAGATATCGTGACAAACAAATTTTATTACACTATTTATTCTATCAATGTTATGCATTAGAAATATATGACTTTATAGTTTGAACAAGACAACACGACGTTTGGCACAAACCACACTCTGATTACAGCAATAAACCGATTGAAAAGTCAGAGTTTTTTAGAGCGATGGTCCTAGCCATTTGAGACTTCAATACTCTACGCAATCGTCAGTAAAGCTTGGTGCCAATATTGAATGACATTCAATGAATTGGCTGATGTTAAAATGCAACTGGTGGATATAAGAACGATGTCGAATCTTAAACACAAGTTTTGATTGCTTTTGAAACCAAAAATAAAACTATTTTTCATCACGTCCTTTAACATCTATTGTGTTAGTTTATTTAAAGTTTATTCAAGTCTGCAAGTCTATAAAACGACACCAAAAAGAAGTTCCCAGTGTGTGAGACGTAGCCAGACTTTTTTTTTATTTTTTAATAAAATATCTCGTTTAATTGCAAATTGGAGTTCTATATTTAATTTAAAAGTTTGGGGTAAATACATTTTGGAAACATTGTGGGAAAATGTCTTCACATACCGAGATGAGGTAATATTTGAATTGACATACTTAGCAAGGTTTGCAAACAAACATAACAATTCTAAGAAATTTAACAACATTCAAAATAAATGCGTATACGCCTTAGTGTACCCACTAAGAAAATATCCATTTATTCGTATACTTTTTTGACAGTTTATGAGCACTTGCAATAAAATTGTAATTAACAGGTATGTTTCTTTATATTCAATATAAACTTCATGTGTAATTAACTAAAAAGAACAAGATATAAGCAAAAATGGTTTAATTTACTCGAAGTGGAAACAAATAAACAAAGAAAGACAAAATTTCGCTTATTCACGTTTATTACGTTATTGTCAAAACAACTAAGATAAACATATAATTATTCCAAGAAAATGTCTTTTCAAGCTTAAAGGAAAATTAATACCAAAAGAGTGTTTTTTCTTCTCGATTTAATTTACACCTCACAGAAAATTATGTAAAAGTAAAATGTTTTCCATCGGAGACGTGTCAGAAGTAACATTTTTATGGAGTACTCAAGTGAAGAAAAAGATAAATTATGAGGAAAATAATATTCATGTTTCTATTAGAAACACTCAAGTGCTACTCTCAAGAAGTTCTGACTAACTTAATATACACAAAAAAGTACCTAATGTACTAATGTTTGTATGGTGTATATGTTTCAAATATGAATTAAATTATTATAAAATGATTGATAGCTAACGAAAATTCAATTTTTTGAACGTAAAACACAGTTTTTTAGTTACTTTAAGAATTTCAAAAGCAGTGCATAAGATTGTTATACGATTTTCTTCTTATTTTCAAAATTCTTAATGGCATGAAAAAAAGGAAAAAAATTTGTTTATGGAAAAAGAGGCTGTACTGATAATTTTCCCAAATTGTATCTGGTTTATTTTTTTCTTAAACCATATTGTCATAGAAAGAACTTCTAAAATTATGCAATTTGTATACTGAAGTAGGCTCTTTTCTGTGGGAGTCGAACAGAATCCCGTAAGACCCCACAGACCAAATTAAGGAATTCGTTTTGAATTGATGGGTTTACTCATCACAATAATAAAGAGAGGTTTACCGCAGTGTCCGCCGCGACAAGCTTAAATACATCAACATCAACTCATTGGCACAAGAAGCAGAAGATGCTGCAAACAGGTGGGACAACAAGACCGTTTACAGAATAACCAAAGAGTTGACCGGTACACGCAGCTCAAAGCAACACCTGGTGAAAAAAGTAGACAGTATTGTGATATAAGTTCGGTGGATGAGCAAGTCAGAAGGTGGAAGGAATACTTTTCCTCGGTTTTAAACCAAGTGTTTGCAAATGACGTGGAACCGATACCTTCTGAAGTACCTAAAGAAACTAATCCCCGAATCCGCACTGCACCTCCCAGTAAAGATGAGATCGTTGGCGCAATTAAAGCACTTAAGAACAACAAAGCGGTAGGACCAAGGTTATCAAGCGAACCACCTAAAGCTTCCCCCATGAGTGGAAGAAGGGAAATATCGTCAAGCACCCAAAAAAGGAGATCTACAAAGTGCGAAAACTGGAGAGGAATTTGCTTTCTACCTGGCGTTGCCAAAATATTAGCAAAAGTCATACTTTAACGCATCAAAGAACACCTTGAAGCCACACTCGATGCCGAACAAGCAGGATTCCGCGCTGGATCCTCCTGTATTGATATCAACACCCTGCAGATCATTATTGAACATTGCGTTGAATATCGATCACCACAACATCTGCTGTTCATCGACTTCGAGAAGGCCTTTGTTAGCTTTAACAGGGAGTACATCTGGTTAGCTTTGCGGAGGAGAGGCATCCCAGAAAAACTAATTGCTATTATTAAAGCAACATATGATAGATCCAAGTAGGTTGTCAGATAATTTTGAAATCTGAAGTGGAGTCAGACAGGGCTGTATTCTGTCGCCAACATTGTTTTTGTTGGTGATAGGCGATGTACTGCTATCAGCTCTGTCAGAGATCGGTGGGATCCAAGGGACTTTGACATTCTATTTAAAGGACTTGGATTACTTGCTTACTCTCTCATTGGATCATGGACCTCAATCAAATGACAACAAGTGTGGAGAGGGAAGTAGAAGTTGTGGAGCTGAAAATTAATTCCGACAAAACAAAAATGATCAGACTCCGAACCCGACCATCCTCTCAAACAAATACTTTCTCGCAACCGGTGGAAAAAGTGGAGAGCTTTCAATACCTAGGAAAAATCGTTTTCATCGAAGGTGGAACCAAACAAGACGTCATCTGCTGCATCGGCAAAGCAAAAGTGGCGTTCGGTATGCTGTCAAAAATTTGGAGGAATAACTCTATAAGCTTAAGAACAAAGTTAAGAGTATTTAGCACAAATGTTGAATCTGAGCTTCTTAATGGGTGCAGCACTTAGAAGGTTACTTCATCTATTCGTGAATAGATGTCTCTGTAATATCCTAAGGATTTCCTGGCCAAACCGTATATTAAATGAGGTCCTTCATAGAAGGACAGGTCAGGGACCTATAGAATGTATAATACGAAAACGTAAGTGGCAATGGACTGGACATACGCTTCTAAAAGGTAACGACTGCATTGCATGCCAAGCTATACAGTGGAATCCACTAAGACAAGAATGGAGAAGAGCTGGGTGATGAAGAGCACATGGTGCATTACAGTCGAGGAAGAATCAGCGTCACTAGGCAAAAGTTGGAGGGAGCTAAAAAACATCTCCGGAAACCGTACACGATGGCGCGTAGGTGTAGAAGAGGCCCTATGCCTCTTAAGGGGTTTCCAACGGACTTTAAAGGTCTGAGGACTTAAGTAAGTAAGTATGACAGTAATAAAAAAGGGCGTGGGATGGACCTACACTGATAATTTTTCATCCCGTGAAGTATTTTTAATTTTTGAGAAGACATTTGAGTCGAAAGTAAATTTTTACCAGTTTTTTTTAAGGTTTTAATTTTTTGTGAAAACCCTTCAATTTTATTTTTCTCAAAATTTTACTAGATGTCAAAAGGGTTATTTTTCGTTGCATAAAATTATTTCGATGATAAAATCATTTGTTGTTCAAAAAATATTCGTTATTTGTTCGTGAGATATTTTGGTTAAATTAAAGTTTTCACTTTTTTTTTAAATTGCTGTGGTAAAAAAACACAAACTTAATTTTCTTTCTGCATTTTTGTACATTATTGTCTGCATTAAATAATGTATTTGAAGTCGATATATACACTGGATCTTCATATATAGATGACGAGAAATGCTTCCGAACGCACGCACTATCCCTTTCAAAATCTTTTATTTAGACTCTAGAGACGTTGAAACCTCAATTAATTTCAATTCGACAAATTGGACCGACTACAATAACTCCCTATCGGAAGTTTAAACGGTTATATACAACCGACACTGATAAGTTCCTATCCGTACCCGTTAGTCGATTTTTCAAACAAAAATCTGAGATTTGTTTTTTTATAAACATTTAATTTTATATCTGAAATCAATTTTTAGCAGCTTCAAGTTAGTTAGTGATTAATTTGATATTTTTGTTTACGTCGATTTTTCTCAAAATTTTACCAGATATCATAAACATTGTTCTTCTTCACATAACATTTTTCCATTAATAATATCATTGTTGGTTCAGAAAATATTTGAGGCAACAAATGTCATTAGGTATATATCTTTACTGGTCTTGAGGCTTTTGGAAGTCTTTTTCTTACCCATAATAGAAAACAAAAAATACTAAAATTACCGAAGTTTCAGATGTTTAACTAAATATCTTCGTCCGAGATACTTTTTCTTTACAATATTCTAAAAAATTTTAAGTAAGCCTATTAGCGGATAACATGCCCTAGTAGTGTATAATCTCAGATTTATTATTTTTACCTTTCAATAAACATCAATCCATTTAGTTCTATTGTTTTACAGCACTTACAACACGTACTTTGCTTAAGAAAGTGTGACTTGTATGACTGTATGGATTTGTATGTTTTTGAATGCACACCTACTAAATTTTATTGATCTAAATGCTATTTTTACTTGATGCCTTGTATATTTTTGTGGGTGGACACAACGCCCCCTAAATCAAAAATCTTTTTGTTCGTTTTTTTTTTTTATAAGACTTTTCTTTATGAGAAATTTTAAGAAGTGCCGTGTGTTAGAACTTCAGTTAGTTATCAACTTGTGCTGTTAGTGTTGCAAATTTCAAGTTCCTGACTTGAATGGTTCGGTAGCAAATTTAACATTCACACATCAGATGGCAAAGCGTACTTTAGAGGAGAGCCGCAGCCAAAGAATTTGAATGGTACAGTTAAACACGGTGAAGGTCACGTTAAGGCTTGAGACAGTATGTTGTGGGCTGGAGTTGGGAACCTGGTATTTATTGAAACCAATATGAATACAAAAATGTAATTGCATTTTTTAAAGGAAAATCGTAGAAAAACTGCTGAAAAATTGAATATCAAGTGAAGTTTAAAATGTCCTAAACACAAACGCAATCTTGGCTGATTTAAAACTATCCCCATGTCATGCAACCATGAGATATCGCAATGAAGGGATTCTGCAACTTCAACAAATGTCAAAACTTTTAACTTTACAAATGTGGCCGATTAAAACAACTTCCAAAAAAGCGATAGAAACAGAAGAACAACAGATTGATAACATTTGCTACGATTTCTATAAAGTTTTAAATTTCGTCTAGGCTTGTCATAGTCTATTCGTTACTGATTCTTTTCTTCTGAAAAGACCATCGTTGGATAAGCGATTGGTAACATTGTGTTCGATTGTTCGGTAGTCATCTATTAATGAAGGTTTGCAATTTGTAAGTGACAGTTGATTTTATTTTTTATGTCTTGCATTTTTAAAAAGTACTGATTCAACATTAACATCATTAAAATGATGTTTTAGCCTCGTTTGATGCAGTTTCATTATTCACTAACATCCCCGTTCAATAGGCTATCACCGTTCCCGAGAAGAAATGGGATATAATAAATAAAAATACAAAGATTGCACAAAACAAATTTATTGAGATTCTAGACTTTTGTCTTTAAGAAAATAATTTTCTTCAATACAAAGAAACTAGCTACAAACAAATTTTTGGGATGCCAACGTTTTAGATGAATGTTTAAATAACATTGAAGAAAAACCTGTATGTTGACGACATATTTTCAATGATGGATAAAAGAAACATAGACGAAGTACTAGAAATTCTAAACGGATTCTACCCAAAAATTCAATTTACAATTGAAAATGAGGTTAGAAGAACAATAAATTTCTTAGATGTAAAAATTTACCGTGAAGAAAATCGTTTGCTTTTCGACTGGTATCAAAAACCAACAGCCTTTAATTCCCGATCAAATCAAACAAGGCATATTATCATTAATACTTCGTTCAACCTCGTGAATAAAATTTTCAAAATAAGTGATGTAAGATTCCATTCTTAAGTGATAATGGTTATCCTTCTATGATAATTCGAAGTCTCCTTTTTAAACACAAAACGCAAATACCACGAGAAAATATTGATGAACCCGTTAGAACGCACCCGAAAACCATGGTCCCAACTTTATCCTACAACTTCAAAAAATCCATTTCCAAAAAATTGACAGAGGTTCGCCTTGCTTTTAAATAAAAAAAAACACTTGACCAATACTTTACTAAACTCAAGACGAAACTTGATAAGGACAAACAAACAGATGTAATCTACAAAATTAACTGCAATGGTAAATCAAATGAACAATGCAATCGACCACAAAACAACTTCTTTGACAACCCATCTCGAATCATAAGTCCGACGTAAAACTAAACAAATCTGAGAAGACAGGCCTGGCCAGTCACATTCTCTAAACATTTAAGGCGTCAAGTTCTATAGACAGAGAAACAAGTTTCGAAACGATACACGTTAGAAATATGACATATTCTCAATAACCAATCAACATGAACCGAAAACAAGACACACAAAACATTTCTGCTATATATTGCTATCTTCTTCCTTTTTAAATGTAATTTGTGCATACTAAATTAAGACTGCTAATTATTTCTTTAGTTTTATTTTAAATTTATAGTAATTATCATAATTAATATTACATTTTTTTCCTATTTTTCTTGAGTGAGTAAACTTTATTGTATTTGTATCCCATTGATCTAACTAAGATTATTTGTATTTTTCTTTGTATTAATGTAATTTAATTGTTTCATTGCAAAAACTACATCGACCAAAACAGCCGATGGAAAACCATATTTTCACTAATCACAACATTAACAGATTAGTTTTGTGCTAAGGCTGAAATAATTATTGTTCCAAAAAAGTCTTTGGTTTCTAGATATGGTTGACGAACGATATCTTGTTTGGTTCCACCTTCTTTAGAGATAATACCTTAAAGATACTGGAAATTGTCACTTTCTCTAAAGGTAACTGCGGAATCTGAAAGGATAACCGAGAGTTTCCAAGCCTGAACACCTTCGTTTTACCCTACTGATTTTCAAAAATACGATTTTCCCCTAAGTTTTCTTTAATAATGATTCAATTGATTCTATACTTATTCCATTGGGTTATATGGCTTGATCAATTCAAGTTTGCAACTCGAAATCTTTAAAGAACATTGCATCTAAAATTTAACAAACATCGGCTTTTCTTACCATACAAATTAAGACTTCTGATTTTTTTTCGAAACATTCCATAACAAGACATTAGTTCTTTTAAACTCCAGAAACTAAAACTCATGCGATTTATTCATGCATTTTTATTTTTCTTACTTTCCTAAGAACTTAAAATTTAAATTTAAATTTAAACCTCTCATGTTATGCAGTTAAGTTGATTGTATTTTTGAAATACAATTTAAAAGCTTGCTATAGTTTATGCGTCCAAGCCATATAAAATAGTTTTATATTTATGATGGCAAAACATTTAGTATTTTATTTTTATTTCCTTCTGATAAAGTAAAACAGATTTCATGAGAAATATTATTCCACATACGCCCAAGTGTCTCCTGCTTATGAATCTATATCAAATAGATATAGATATCAAATTCATATTTATTTATAGAAAAGTTTTGAAAGAAAAACAATATTGTTTTGCAAGTACACACGTAGAAAGTTTTATGTCAGTTTGAATTTCATTGCTTGACAAGCTTTAGAAACTAAATTGAATCACATCAATGAGACAATTTCAATGAAATAAAAATCTATCCATTCTACATGTGTTCCATTGATATACATAAATTTATACATTTTTATATAGGTTCGTAGATGAATCATTTAAGGACATCAAAAATAATAAAGAATTTCCCTTTTGCTATTATCTCCTTAATATTTAAGTGAAAATTAATTCAAAATTGATGATAATGGTAATTTAGCTTAAAAGGATATAAATTAAAATGGGTTAATCGGTTATTTGTTTTTGAGTTAAATCCTGAGAATTAACTTTGTTGCGGAAAGTCATTTACATCAATTACCTTGAATTGACAAAGAGATAGATGACACAATATATAATATATATAAATAAATGATAAACAATTAGCCAGATTTAATAGAAATTTAATTAAAGAGAGAGTGGGAGTCCTTTAAAGGATAACGATTAGAAAAGCCCTTAATTTTGTTATCGTCGTCATCGTCGGTGTATAATTTGTTGCAAATTAATGAAAAGGATAAACTCTGATGGTTAAACAATAATTAATTTGTAAAGTTTAAATCTTAAATCTGAAAATGAATGTACCTTAGGCTCTCTTGCTTTTAATAATAATAAACAAATAATTAAAGATGAATAAAGAATGTTTCTTTTAATTTAAGAATTTTACACGAGAGTTATTTTTAGACTCTTACTTTGTTGACGACTTTATTCTATTTGTAAGTAATTTTTCAATTAAATAATATTAAAATAGGTTTTTTGTTTGTCTCAATGTTCATGTATAGCATTGGCATTCTTCTTTGAAAACATATTAAAATGTTGTTAAGGTCGGGTATGTTAATTGGTGTTCATTGACTCTCACTATGCATGACTTAACTTAATTCTATAATCTAAGGGCTATTTTGCAGAAAAGTTTCTTTTTTCTTAAAAGGATATGGTGTGGGCACAATTATCAAGCACGTGGTATATATGCGTTGCTTTTTAACGTAATCTGCTTAAGGACGAGTAATTTTTCTAAAGATCTTAGTCATTTATTCTATGGGTTTTTCTATTTTGCATTACATTTTATTTTAAAGCTGTAAAAAGGATATGCACAATATATGACCAGAAGATAATCCGATGTTTTTGAATTCTTTTGCTAAAAGCTAGATTCAACCTTGACAAAATGGGGGAACATTTAAAGGGCATCAGCAGCTTAATTAAAACAAAAATGTCACATCAGGAGGCTTTAGCATTTGTTTGATCTTAAGATATTTACTCTTTAGCCCTTTCAATAGAAAATAAAAATTATTCTTCACTAATGTCCCTAATTAATAAGAATTACTCAAGAAATTTCGTTCACTTGAAGAATTTTTTGCTTCTGACACGTTATTCGACGAAAAATATCTTTGATGTAATTAAAGGTAAGGTAAAAGTTAAATGGCAAAAAAGAAAAACAATCTTTTAATGCTGAGACATTTTCTACGAAAAATTATATACATTGAGGTTTACTTCAGTACGTAGTTCAAAATATAAAAATAAACCTGTGTTTATTCTATTTATTTTATTTGTACTTGAAGCAGTTAAATCAATCAATTTTGCGTGTTCTTAGTTTTAAGCGTAATATGAAGAAATATTCATCTTATTAAAAATATTACTGTTTATTATTATTATTAAGAAAGGAATTAGAATAAAAGCATTTTTGATGAAGGGTTCACTTTTATTATTTAACGGGCTATCCACTTTGCTGTTTCAAAAGTAAACGTAAATAAAACACATATTAAATATTTTTGTTCATGATTTTTTTTTCTATAAAGCTTAAACGGGGACATTGTGTGTTAAACACTACATAATTTTAATGACCACCACTCGAGTTGTTGCTAGCATCGATTCTTTTAAGGTAATTTTTGACCATTTTTTGACACATTTTGGGTGTTATCTCAGCCGTAACTAAATAAATGTTGATGCTCAAGAGTCAAGAGTTAAAGGTTTATCTGCATACGATTAAACACGGTCTATCGAGTAGCCCTACAGCAAAATACAGCGGTGTCAAATCGAATGACCTTGGTGGGCCAGTTGATATCGCCACCACAAAAAATTACGCAGCCACAGGAAATTTTTCCTGCAATAAAGCCATATTCGCTCAAACTGTGTATCATGTGGCACATTCTTGTTTAAAATATATATTGTCCAACTCGTATTCTCCAATAGCAGGCAAAAAAGTCCATTTTTCGTATGACCATAACGCTGCGAATTGGTGATAGCCGTTCCATTGTCGTTTTCGAAGAAGTAAGATGCAATCACTATTACGATTTAAAAAGTGCACCAAACAGTGACGTCTTGCCGATGTAACGGCCCCTCTTCAATTACTTGAGCCTTTTTAGAACCCCAAATACGAACATTTTGTTCATTAACATACCCACCGAGTGAGAAATCAATCTGACGTTTCATCTGACTTCAGTTGTTGTGTGAGCTGGACTTTATATGGATGTAGGTGTACACGCAAATGCAAAATACGCCATATAATGTGTAGAAAGACAGTCCTAATTCATAATTCTCTGTGGTACGAGTGAAACGTCCAGTTTCTTCAAATTTCTTCACAATTTGCCAAACCATAATCTCCTCTTGAGGCACGATATATGGCTGTGGTAGAATCACAATTTTCTTAGTAGATTTTAACAATTTGCATGTAATTTTTGACAGATGTTCTTGAAACTGCAAAATAAAAAATAAAATGAAAGAAATTATTATAAAAGAATTTTTCTTGAATGGTACACTTGAGCGTATACGCACTTTTTACGTCTTGGTGATTTTTTTACCACAGCATTTCAAAAAAGATGAAAATGTTGGTTAACCCCAAAGATCTCACGAAGTTATAACGCTAAAGACTTGAATTTAATTTTATATTATAAATTTGAAAGTGATACAAAACAAGTATATTTTTAGAAAAAAATCCAATTAACGTTTTTTTTTATGAAAAATAAAAACTGAAAAACAAATATTTTTTACTTCCAAAATTTTATGAACAAAAACCGATTTTATCTCCAAAACAATTTTGTGCAACGAAAAGTAACGTTTTCAATATATGGTATAATTTTGGGAAAAATCGAATTGACATTTTGTTTATGAAAAATTAAAGACCTAAAAAATTAACAAAAGTTGGTAAAAATTGATTTTCTACTCAAATATATTTTAAAATTTGAGATTATAGCTTCCAATTAATTTTATCTTATAAGAAATATTTTTTTCAACACTCGTTAAAATTTTTAGAAAAATCTAATGGATAGTTGTTTTACGAAAAATAAAAACGTAAAAAAAAAAACAATATTGAAACTTGGTAATAATTTACTTATAAATTTACAAATAAATTTCATTAATAAAATAAAAATTTTAAAAAAATACTACTGAAATTGGTAGTTAACAAAAATAGATATTGAAATCAAACTATTTCGTCATAAATAAGATATTGTTGGTAATTTTTGTATTTAAGTATAATTAAACTGACTACTTTTTTAACAAAACACAAAAACCTTCAAACTTTTAAGCAAGACAAATCGACAGATGGGATGGGAAGTTTAAAGTTTGGTTGACATCTTCAGACCTATAACGTCTGTAGTTGATTCCAGCAGCGGGGCAAAGGGCCTCAACTGCTCCTACGCGCTGTCATGTGCGGTTTCCGTCAATAAGTTTGAGCTTCCTTCATCTATTCCCCGATCCTGGCAATTCCTCCAAGTCTGTTGTTCTTCACGTTATCTCCTTCGTACAATAGTGTCAATGAGTTCCTGAACCGTAATCCTATATGGTTCTTCATTAGATATACGCTTTGGGAAAATATGTCATAGACGCCTAATTATGAGGGTCGGCGATTTTCCGTTAATTTGTTGTTACTTTTTGATTCTACGTTTGAACAGAACAGTTGGGTTTTTCTTCTCAAACTTCAGTAGAGATCATTCCGAAGCTTTTATCGTCCTTCATATCTCAAGAAACAGTAGAGATATTGACTTCAAATTAACGTTGTGCTGGTTTTTTTCACACAGCAATTTTATGCAACGAAGAATAACGTTTTTGACATCTGATAACATTTTGAGAACAATTTAATGGAAAGTTGGTTTACAAATGATAACATTTTGTTTTTGGCGCAAATATCTTCAAACTGATTTCATCTTAGAAAAAATATAGTTTTCAACATTCAGCATTTTTTTCATAAAAAATCAACGCTAAGTTTTTCTCATAAAAATTGAAATCTTCAAAAAGTAGCAATCAGAATTGGTAAAAATTGATGTTCGATTCTCGATATATCGTGAATAAATGAAGGTATTGACTTTAAAAAAACTTTCTTCAAAAAATAAAATCTGTATTTGTTTACATACATATGTAAGATATAAAAACTTTTAAGTAATGCTACGAAAATTGGTTTTTGACTGAAAATTCGTTAATAAAAACAGATTTTGAAGTCAATCTATATTGAAAATATTGTTGACAACTTATTTAACATAAGAAGAAAACCTACAAAAACAACGAAACTGATAAGAAATGGTTTTTGACTGAAGTATTAGCAGAATAATGAAAGATATTGACTTCAAATTATTTCTCTCACACAAAATATTGTCTTGAATATTTGTTTAAAGTTTTAAGCAAGACAAATCGACAGACGGAATGAAAAGTTATCAATGTATTTTGCATCGCAGTCGACTTTTATTTAATTACTATTAAAACATACAACATACAATACGATATTATTACATTGTCAGTCAGTTTTTTGATTTCGAAATTGAAGATAAATAAAACATAGTGATACACGTTTCATAAGAAAGTTTAGTCTTTACTTTTTAAGTGAAACACAATATCAATCAATTGGTAATGATATTGTGATTTCGTTCGGAAAAATAAGAATTATGCAATTCTTTTGAACTATATTTAACCACTTTTTTCAAACATTTTAGTCGATAACTCGACAAAAACTTAAGCAATGTTAGGTTTTAATGCGTCTTAAGCTCGATTATTGGCCCAGAAATATTGTTTACGTAGTTTTAAAGTTAAAATATAACTATGGCATATTAGATTCCTCTAGTATCTAATTAAGGTCGTGCGATTAAAGTCAAAACGATGCTTCAAAGGATACTTTTTCACGCAATATATCTAAAGTTTGGCGTGCTGTGAGACTTGCTGTCCCGTATTGTTGAAACAACACATTGTTCTAGCATTATTATTTTATAATCTATAATTTCCAACTAAAAAACAACGGTTATCGTTCGACAATATCGCTGGAACTTTTGTCCTCTGAACAATAAAGTCCGTAGGTATTTCCTAGCGGGACAAAAGACTCAACTGCTCCTACGCGAAATAGTTTCCGATTCTCTTTCCCAATCTCAACGATTTCTTCTTGACTGTTCTTCTCTACCTGCTTCTCAGTCTGCCGACACTTTCCGTCTTGTCAAGCATTACAGTCATAGCTTTACATTCAAGCTAAGATGGTCATTTCTTAAATCTCCGGATACGGCCAGTGATACCTTGTTTAGTTGTGCTTTCAGTAGAGACCATACTTCCAAGATACTGACAACTCTCTACTTCTTCCACTGAGTGTTGATTTTCAGCTTCTCTCTCCAGCCTTTTTGCCATTACACAAGCATTACTTACTCCCTCTTTAATTTGTTCACAATGTTTCTGATTGCATGAGTAGTCTGTCAATTATGACGAACATAATGAGGCCTTATTTTTTACCTTTCAACGCGTCGTTTGATTGCTAAACGATGCATTATCTTAAATAATATAATTAAAAATAATTTCATGACACTTAAAATGACAGTTTAGTTTGAAAGTGTCACATGCCAAAGCTATCAACTTGGAACAAACAATAAATATACTTATATTAAATGTCTTTTTTGTTTTCGTGGAAGTGACCTACGACATTTTGCAGTCTTCACAAAGACGACGATTTGTTGCTTAATTTCTCAGAATTTTGTATATTTTGTGAATATTTTAATATTGATAAATGTCAATTCAAATATTACCTTAATAAGATGTAAAGACCTTTCGACGCAATATAAAGTTACAATATTTAAAATTTTATTCACCCCAAGTTTCAAAATTTAATATGCAAATAAGACTTGCAACTGAACAATAGATAATTCATTACAGAAATAAGGTTAGTGTCAATGAATTTAAATGACAAGATATTTAATGGAAGAATATTAAATTATAATTAGTAGAAATGGTTTTATTCTAATGTATGTTTTGACATTGTGTGTGTTTAACCGTGTTCATATTTATAAGTTCCCATTGGAAGTTATTGTAACAGGTTCGATTTGTCAAATTGAAAATTTGGCTATTCAGCGAGTCAATAGAATCTAAATTTATGTATCAAGTGCGAATGAAGGTATCGACTTTAAATAAATGATATTTTACATTTTATAACATCGAAATGTGGAGACAAAACTTTTATAAAAAATCAGTGAATTAAAATGAAAACTGAAAATAAAATTTCCTACCAATACCTTTTTTTTTTTTTTTTTTTTCAAATTCATTTTTATTTATTCAATCTTCAACCTATCTTAAAGCTAGACAAAAATTCATAAAACTAGCCTAATTATCCATAACTTACAACTAACTTAATGCTCCCATACGGACACTCTAAGCTAAACTATAACACTAATTACTAATGCCTTTCGGCCTTAAGATTCCTACCAATACCTAAATATGTACATATGTATTTCAACAAGAAATTGTTTAAACTTTAATTGTTGATTGAATACTTATGAAAATTCTTTGAATACAAATTCGACAAATTACAAAAAAAGTAAGCATCAGCAAATGAAATTTAATCATTCATTTCGCGGGCCTCTTCTTTCCAATTTTCAAAACTTAGCTAATCAGGGTTGGCCGAACCGAAAAGCCAAAAAGGATGACATACAAATGTTTAATAAGCTTTTTCTTTCTGTCATCTTTTATCTATATCTAAATATTTGGTATGGAATAGTAACAGGACATTATTATTTAAATCAACAATACACAAAATTAATCTTAATTTCAAAAATAATTTATTAAATTATTTCCTAAAATTTAAATATGCCGCTAAAAAAAATTCGAACGCTGAACATATTTAATCACATTAAAAATTGCATCAAGTAATATAGAGTTAAGTTATCCAAAGAAACTTATGAAACACTAATCAGTATAAACGGAATCAAACAGTTAGATATGCTGCGTATATGCAACGATAATTTACCTTTTTAAAGTTTCCCTTGCGTGGGTAATAACTTCACAAAATAACTTCCTATGAGACTATGAGATGTTATAATTGAAGTTATTTTCCACTAGAATTGAAGCATTTAAACACTTTATTAAAACTAGCCCATTTTTAAAATTTTCTCTAGTTTTAACACGTTATTAGACAAAAAAGAAAATGGCTACGGTCATGCAAATGACCTGTTGAATAGAATTCCCTAGCAATTTTTTTTAATTATTGGTGAATTAAAACTAAAAACAAGATAATTCGTTCTTATTTTGACCTAAATATTTTAAAACTTGACAACTATTTCCAAAGTCAAACATTTTTAACCGACCCAATAACAATAGCCACTTCAATTTGAGTTTATGTTAAACATTGAGATGTCATACCAAAATATTATAAATTCTGTGAGTACATGGTAGTTCAAACTTTTATAATCTAATAAATCAATTGTGATAGTGGCTTCATTTGAAGATAAGCTTTGTACGATGTTCATAAGCAAGCAGGTTGTAGAGCATTGTAGCCCCCTTAGTTACGTAGAAGAGATTCTATCACATTCTCGTGGATCTCGCGTTAAATTGAGTCCATGCCTGAGATGCGTACTCAAGATGGATTAACTTACTTACTTTCTTACTTAAGCTGGCGCTACAGTCTAGGGCCTCACCCAAAAAACTTCTATATCTAGCTCGGCCCCTAGTCCCTAGCTAGATATCTCCAGTTTCGGGCTCCAAGTTGAGTAAAGTCACTTTCCACTTGTGTGCGTGACATAAGACTTTCCAGGCTGAAGTATTGGTTTTCATGCACTTTACGTGATCCAGCCATCTTAGTCGTTGGACTTTTAGCCTTTTGGCTAAGTCTACGTCGTTGTACAGCCCGTACAGCCCGTTGTTCCATCTTCTCCTCCACTGTCCTGTTGATGCATACGGCACCGCAGATCACACGAAGAACTTTTTTCCCCAAACGAGACAAAGTGCTTTCATTCTCTTCTGTCATACTCCATGTTTCTGCACCGTATAGGGTATGATGAGGGTCTTACAAAGCGACACTTTGGTCCCTCAAGAGAGGCTTTGCCACTCTATAGCTTTCTTAGCCCAAAAAAACAGCAGTAAGCAAGAGTTATTCGTCATTTGATGGTGTTGTTTTCTGCGCTTATAGCGGAGCCTAGTTAGACGAAGTCCTTAACCACCCCAAAGTTATGTCTGTCGATGGTGACGTTTTGATCGAGATGACGTTTTGATTCAAAGCCAACGAGAGAGGGGGCAGAGGTGTTTCCACTAAGGCCCCTCTCCTTATCCAGACGGCAGCGGAGGAATTCGCGAGATGGAATCAACGGTGGCGTCTACAGTTCCAGTAAGGTTGAACTACTTAGTGAACACCTTATCGGGCTTCTTCGACTTATTCGGAGCCCAGTCCTATAAGGAGCAGTTTTATCCGGCTCCCCATCCTTGGAGTTATACTTAGGATCATGCCCTCCAGGTTGGGGCATGTGCCGTCTTGGTGACTTCCTGGCCAAGTAAAAGCTTTCATAGTTGCAAAGCACCAACAAGCCTCGAATACGGACGGATTTACTGTTGACAACCAACGCAAACGAATTAAGGATAACGAACTTCGGATATGCAGGTGGAATATTAGGTCCTTAACAGACCATGTGCGGCCGAAGAATTAGCGGAGGCCCTAGACCGCTATAAAGCAGACATCAACGCCATCCAGGAAATACGATGGGATGCGCCAGGCAAAAAAAGGATGAAAAACTGCGATATTTACTATGGTGACTGAAAACCACGAAAACCAACAGCGCTTATTTGGATGCGGCTTCGTCATTGGAGCCAGACTTAGGCAAGAAGTCGTGAGCTATAGGTGCATCAATGAGCGCCTCATGACAATACGCGTCAAGGCTAAATTCGGCAACATTAGCCTGATATGTGCGCACACCCCCACAGAAGAGAAAGACGACAACACCAAAGAAATGTTCTTCGAGCTCTTAGACAAAACATATGAGCAGCGTCCTAGCTAAGATATCAAAATCGTCTGGGCGATTTTAATGCCCAAACAATACTGAGGTTCCATTCATCGGGCATGCTTTCTTCCTACCATATCTTACAGATAAGTTGGTGCATGTTCCTAACCAACTTATTTCCAGCTGCTTTAAAGAACTCGGCATTCATGACATCAGCTCCAGCGGCTTTGTTAGAATTCAGCTTAGATAAGCAATCTTTACTTCGTCTAAGTTGGGAGGGCGGGATTGTCGGCTTTCTTCGTCTATGTTGGATTAAATTGTTATTGAATCTACTTGAGTGGATGTTGAAGCCCCCGGTGGCCATTTTGTTTGGGTGACATCTGTCAAATCTTTTGTGTATCATCATGGCAAGTTACACGATTGAATAGCAAATACAAATGATAAAACTTTAATAATAAAATGAATGTTCGCGAACGTTAACGTTGAGCGCATTGTGTCCATTTTAAGGTGGGCGTGGTGGCCCTTCACAACCTTCAACGTTGGGTTGAAGAAGACCGTACCACACAGCAAACGCCACGACATCTTCACGCAACATCTACCCGCCCTTACTAAAAAAAACGCTATATAAAGCGAGTTAACACAAGGATACTAAAATTTTTGAGACCAATGTTTAACAAATCCCACTATAGAATTGGCCATACTAACGATCGAATTAGTATGGTTCGCGTAAAAAAGAATTCCAACGTCCTTTAAAATATAAATTTGATGTAAAAAGAGCTTAGAATTTTATAATTAATGGAACTATTAATAAAGGTTCAGCTCATTTCTTTTGCACCTCTTAGAGTTGTAATCGATCATTAAGAGATTTTGTGCTTTCGAAGATTTTCATATCATTCACGAATATTAATAATGTTACTGTATCCTACACGGGTATATCATTGATAGCTAAGATAAAGAGTAGTGGTCCTAAATGACTACCTTGAAGAACTCCTGATTTGGCAATGAAAACGTTGAAGAAAAAACTTCTGAATTTATAAATTGACAAGACCTTTTTTGAAAACAATGAGAAATTCATGTGATACAGTGACCTAAGGTAACATATAATTCACGACCTTTAGGGGACATGATTTGTTTGAGATTTTTCAAAGCCTTGTTTATGTTTATCTTGTTTCGTAACATTTTAAGCACTTTCGTATACCATGTATGACAAAATCCGAAATATTTGAATATGTTAAGAGGATGTTGTTGTTAACATAAAGTTGTTTTTTTTTTTTGGAAATTAACTTTTAGCTTTTTTGTATAACAAATAAAAACATTCAAAAAATTTTGCTAACCATCAGGAAAAATTGGATTTCTAACAAAATATCTTTCAAAAATAAACAGATATTGAAATCGAACTTATTTTGTCACAGGAAAAATGTTGTTGTTAACTTTTAGTTAATTTTTAAGGAAAATCTAATTCACTACTTTTTTATAAAAAAGGAAGTTTTTTAAAAACAACCAAATACTGATAAAAAATTGTATTCGACTCAGGTATCTTGAGAACAAAGAAAGATATTAAGTTTATAAAATGTTGGTATTATTATTTTTAAAAACATTGATATATTGATCTTTGCAACAATAGCATGCAAATAAAGTTTTTTTATAAAATGTATTTAGACAAAGTTTTTCTACATTGAGGTAAGGTATTTTTTTGTATTGCATAAGGAGTTAATTCGTTTAGGAAACTATTTCTTTCAATCTCTGTTTGTTGATGGACAGGTTCAAAGAGACCCGGTCTATTGAGACCATAAAGTTCACCTATCAAATGGAAAAACTTTTAGAATCTTATTTGTTTGTTAAACAAAATCGCTTTTAAAACCAAAAAATCGAATCGCTTTGAAAAAGTATTTAAAACAACAAGTACGAGTACTTAGGTGAGTATTTATAAAATGAAAGAAGAATATTTTTCATAAGCCTAGAAATAAAGTTTTTGTATTAAGAACAAAAAAATAAAGACGGTAAAATATAAAGTCGCAAAGTTGAAGAAGAGTTTAAATGACCATATTTATGTATATATACATACATATTTGCTCAAGAGCATTGAACTTTATCTATTTAACTTTTTCTTTTTGAAAATTTTCTCCCTCTGTTTTTGAAGAAAATAGAAAAGTTTTCTTCTTGTATATTCCCACTTTGTGTTTACACAACCTTTCCTTGGGAAATTGTTTGTCCTTAAGGTGCATCAAATTAACCCCACTCCATATTTTGTAGAGCCATTTATCACGTCTTTGTACATAATATATCTCCACCCACTTGTGCTCTTAATGAAAACCTCATTTTTAATTCCCATATGATTTTTAAAATTGAAAACCTGAACAATTTAAAAAACAAAAAAAGTTATGTTGATGTTTTCGGGTTTTAAAACAAATAAATTATTTTTTTGTTAAGTATTTTATTTAAGTTGAAAGCTGACATTTAAGCAATGTAATTTGCTAAAATTCTAATATATATTTATAATCGAAAGATATTTTTAAATGAGACATTTTTGACATAAAATACCACACCTTTCTCAATCACGTTAATTGAATAAAATAATGTAATTTTCTGCCATTTTACGTCTCAGAAATTTAAAAAAAAAATGTATATAAAGATATAATTTTGGAACAATCAGCGGTTTTACACGTCATCGTCGTCTTCGTGGCGTGCGTCGGTCGTCCCTTATCTGAGGAAAATTTATAAATGCGTAACATGAGTCTTTTTTTGCTTTGAAAAATAAATTGACAAAGGACTTCTTATTAGCATCCAACATAGAACATAGGCAAAATCCAAAGTGAAACATTCATATTGCTTTTTACTTGTTGACACGTTGTCATCTCTTGATAAAGGAATATACGACCATACTCTTATATGATGGCAACAGCCTCAAACTCTCAGCCTAAGCGCGATACGATGTTAGAAACCCTCTAGAATGCGGCTTTTATAAAATAATTCAATTAAAATTTGAGGTTAGAAGGAATTTATATAGAACAAGACAAAACATAGATGGGATGATTTGTAACCGCGTTGTTGTTTGGTGGAGAAGGTTTGAATTTTATAAGGTTAGCGTTTCCAATAATCAAATTACAAAAAATTCAAAAGTTGATAGAATCTTTACATTGTTGTTATTTATTGATTGGACGATTTATTTTTAACACAAGGAATTGTTTATTAGTGCATTTACTATAAATGCCGTATAAAAAATGACTCCATGATTACAGAGGTACTCCACAGACCGTAGATTTTTCTTAACAGACATTAGTTAATGATTATTTCATTTAAGAGAGAAATCAATTTAGAACTATATCAATAACAATTTGAAACTATGTCAATAACAATTAAAAACCATGTCAAATGAAATGAATCGAATATACAGCATTGGCTAAGAATTTATCTTTAACGTGGCATCAAATGCCATTCATGTTTCGGCTTTAGGAATATCAATAGCTATTGCTCAATGTATTCATCGCAACAGTTGCACCCGTCTCATTTTTCAATAAGTCAAGTCCAATCACAACACCAGCCACAAAATGGCAATTGACAATGCCACATTAAGAATAGAGAGGTTTTTTAAAAATCATTCTTGGCGCCCTAGGGTAGACAATTCCGCTTTTTACCACAGATTCCGAAGTGAAAATGGGCCTCATAACTAAAGGTGATCTTTCGATGAAAATTTAAATTATTGTGATTAATGCTTAATTAATCATTTTTAAGAAGAGGCTGGGACGCGAGCCACACTGATAACTTCCAATCCAGTCTGTCGATTTGTCTTGCTTAAAAGTTTGTCTATATGTACTAGTATCAATTTTACCAAATTTGCGTACTATTTTGTATAGATTTTATTTTTTATGAAAAACGGACTGTTGGATTTTTATATATAGAAATCACTGAATATCGAAAACTATATTTTCTGTAAAATAAAATAAGTTTGAAGCTAATATTTTTAATTTTTGAAAAGCTATTTGAGTCGAAAGTACATTTTGACCAAGTTTTAGTATTGTTTTTTTTAGAGTTTTATTTTTTGTAAAAAAAACCGTCAATTCGATTTTCTTTAAAATTCTATCAAATGTTGAAAACAATATTTTATTATTTTTATTTTACTGATCGTTGACAACAATATTTTTTAAAGATAAAAGCCATAATCTCAAATTTTTGGAAAGATGTTTGAGTTGAAATTCAATCTTTACCAACTTTGAGTATTATTTTTTATAAAAAAAAAATGTATCAAAAATTGTCAAACGTTATGTTACGAGTAAATGTTTTGGAGATAAAATCATTTTGTATTCGTAAAATTTTGAGCTGACAAATTTTGTCTGTCAGTTATTTTTTATTTAAAAAATAACCGTTACATTTATTTATTTTTTTACCATAGCAGTTTGAAAAAAAAGGAGAAAATTTTGATTAACCCTAAATAACTTACGAACCAAAAACGCTAGAGACTTGAATTAAAATGTATATAATATATTGTAATGTGATACCTAACAGGTATATTTTTTGAAAAAAATCAATATAACGGTTTTTTTATAAATCAATAAAACTGAAAAAAAAAATTTGTCACCTCCAAAATTTCACGACTCAAATATGATTTCATCTCTAAAACAATTTTTTTCAACGAAGAATAATGTTTTTGACATCTGATAAAATTTTGAAAAAAACGAATGGACAGTTTTTTTATAAAAAATAAAAATCTAAAAAACATTACTCAAAGTTCGTAAAAATTGAATATCGATTCAAATATCTTTTCAAAAACTTGAAATTTAGGCTTCAAACTTATTGTATCTTATAAGAAATATTGTTTTCAACATTCTGAAAAATGTTGAAAAAAATCGAATTGACAGATTTTTACAAAAAATAAAAACCTAAAAAAATGTATTAAAGTTGGTAAAAATTGATTTTCGACTCAAATATCTCTTCAAAAATTTTAAATATTGGCTTCAAACTAATTTTATCTTATAAGAAATATTGTTTTCAACATTTGGTGAAATTTTGAAAAAAATTCGAATTGACAGTATTCTTACAAAAAATAAAACTCTAAAAAAAAACAATACTAAAACTTGGTAAAAATTTACTTTCGGCTCAAATAGCTTTTCAAAAATTAAAAATATTGGATTCAAACTTATTTTATTTCACAGAAAATATTGTTTTCAATATTCAGTAATTTTTATATAAACATCCAACAGTCTCTATTTTCATAAAAAATAAAATCTACAAAAAATAGTACGCAAATTTGGTAAAATTGATACTAGTACATATAGACAAACTTTTAAGCAAGACAAATCGACAGACGGGATCTGAAGTTATCAGTGTGGGTCGCATCCCAGCCTCTTTTTTTAAACTGCTATGGTAAAAAAACACCCACTCCATTTTTTGAGAGCCCTTTCTGCATCGTTAAGCCTTAGTATCTGCATAACAAAATTTATTTGGAGTCGATATCTTTTCTGGTTCTTGAGCTATGGAAGACGAAAAAAACGTCGCTAACGTACGGAAGTATGACTCTAAGGATCTTGAAACGTCCAGAAATGTCAAAATTTTCAATTGAGCAAATCGAACCCATAACTTCCTATGGGAAGCTAATAATGGTGGCGTAGTTTTTGATCTTTATGTTTCAATAGATGACAGCTTCTACATGACTTGTAAGCTTTTTAAAATACAAAATAAAATAAATTGGTTTGCGCAACAGTCTGTTGGGAACCAGGGCCAGTGACTTACAACTCTCAACCATTCCTGTGTGCGAGTAATTGCAGGGATAGAGGGAACCTACAGTTTATATGCCGAATCCGAAGGGCATATTTGAGAAAGTACTTTTTCATGACAAGAATTACTCTCAAAGGATTTGTCAATTCCTCGCAAGAGGCAGTACCCGCGAAATTTGTTTTTTTTTTTTTTTAAATTAACGTGGCACAGGCAGGGATTGAACCCAAGACCCCTAGCATGACAGAACAACGCACTAACCATCATGCCACCGGTATTACTTTTTTAAAATACAACCTCCTCCTAATATTTTCTTTCAAAAATTTCAAAAATTGTTCTTTTTTTCCGTTTGAAGAGGCAGACGCAGTTTTGGGCAAAACGGTCACTCTTTCACATTTAATTTGAGCTTTGAGTTTTTTTACCAATCGTCTGTTTGTCGTTGCCTTAATAGCAACAAAGAAATTAGTCCAAAATCGCAAAAACGAGCGACCAATCGATTGTCCCATTTCTTGAAATAACATGCTTATCAAATGTAATTTTGAATAAATTAATTGTGAGGTGTGCTTTTTGTCAAGTCCATACCTTTAAATTCGGGCAAAAAATAATCAGTAATTCGCGCTAACTTGACGATAGTTACCGCGACAAACAAATAGGGCCGAATAACCACCAAACAGTAATTGTTGTGTAGATAAATTAAATGTGGATTTTCACCCTAGAAGCGCGGGTTTTACGGTTAAACTTTTTTAGGGACGAATGCAACTGGCTATTTCACTAGAGCATAGTCCATTAAAATAACGGTATAGAAGCGTGAGACAAGAGATCTTACGACGAAGTTCAAGCAACGTAAATGATCCTATGATGGTGTTATCACCAATGAATTTCAATGTTCTACGTTCGATGCTGTCCAAGAGGCTTAAGTAAGTTGCAGGAGCATTAGGTCAAAGATTAGAGTTATACTCAAGCTTTCGACGTATATACGTTTTGTAGATAACAGCCAGATCAGAGAGGAAGAAAAACTTCTTGCATTGCCTTAGAAAACACTAACATCTTGCTGCATTCTTAGCGATATCGCGTATGTGATCGTTCGAGATGTTCAGTCTCCTCAATGCAAGTGCCATCTATGAATAATCGAAAGAGGGGTATATCTCGTTTTAACGATACAAGACAGTATCGGGTTTTCGAAGTATTAAATTCCATGCGGTTCCATTGTTCAATTCTATTTAGGTCGGAATTAAATGAGCTTATTATATTTTGTCGTTGCAGTTCCACATTCGAAGAAGAGGGATGTGAATCTGAAAACGAATATGAAAAGCTAAGAGTACTATTGTTAACGAAACAATTTTTTGGATTAGAAGTTGTAGACAGAATGTCATAAATGAAAATAAGAAATTTGGAGATAGAACAGAGCCCTGGGGCACACCAGCATTTATTTTGAATCCATCGCGATACAACTTGTATTAAAGGATTCGAAAGGTAATTACTAATTTAATGAAGGAGGGATTGATGATGACCGAATGCACGTATAGAGGGTCTGATGCCGAACCCTGTCAAATGGTTTTGACATATCAAGTGCAATAATCTTACTTTCTCCAAAATGTTGTAAAGGTTTGCTCCACTGCTCGGTCAGATGAACCATGAGATCACCAGTGGACCTATTGCTACGAAAGCCATACTGCCGGTCATAAAGCAGTTTCCGTTCATCAAGATATTTCTTAAGCTGAAATTGACCAGCGTTTCCATGACCTTTGAAAGAAGGCACGTTAGTGAGATTGGACGATGGTTAGAAGGGGAGGAGGATTCACCTTTTCTAGGAACAGGCTGGACAAATACAGTTCTATCCACTCGGAAAGAGACCAGTAGAATAGGACAAATGAAAAAGCTTGCGCATTGGTTTTGCTAGCTTGGAAGAACACTTCTTCAAAATAATAAACCTTTCTTAAACTTTGGTGTAAGAAATGAGTTCTTCCATGTACTGGGAATTTAAGCTTATTTTAAAGAAAGTTTGAATATAAACATTGAAAATAGTTCAACTAAAGCACTACACTTTTTTAATACTATCATCGGGACTTATTTATACCCTATTTGTAGATTCAGGTTTACCAGAATCTTGAGTTATAAATTTTTGTCTAACAGAATGTTCACAAATATTGTTTAAAGCACAGTTTTATGATCTAACCAATATTTAGAAATTAAAAATGAAAAATTTAGTTGGAAAAACCTTTATTTTGGTTTGATGACTTAATCTCAGTGTTAACAGAAAAGATAAAATACATAAGCAAATAAAGAACTTTCTTATTCTTGCAGCAAATATACCCTTATATGTTTTAATTGGATCTCATAGCAATTTTTAAAATGCATTCAATTATCAATGATTTCAGTTTTATAGTGCAGTATTATAATTTATTGCTGTGTCACTTTATTTCTACTAAAAAACTCAACAAGAAACATAAGCAATAAAAATTAATGGATATTCTTATATCCCATTTGTTTTATTATCAAGTAGGTGTTGGATATTATTTTATAGCTCATGGCATTTAACATTTCTGTAATGTAAATATATATGGACTAGACGTCATCTTCGATTTAACATTCAAACTTCAATGAACAATTTGTTTGTTTGGCATGAATGCAAATGTGCATGACAAGTTTAATTAAATAAAAAAGGACCATCATTTATAGAAAGCAGTCATATAGTGAGTAATATATCAAGTTTCATTTTATAATGCCTCGAGTCAAATATCATTTGGCTTTGTGTATACACAATACACATCTCTCTCTAAAAACGTAATTGAAATTCTCATTAAGTTAATAAATTCACAATATTCTGCAATTTGAGATAATTGCATTCATTTGTCTATATATTATATCAATATGCTTGCATATATATAAGGAGAATGTGTTTGTATACATAATAAATACAAAAATATAAAGAATCCATTCTTTATTGTGTAACAAAACAGAAACACAATACTCGTACACAATAAAGCCGGAAATTTCTCCAGATCCTTTTTTGTTTTCAATTAATTCATTTCCTGCCATTATCGATTATGTTGCAGCGAGCAATGGAAATGAAATGCACTTTAGATTAAAGTGAAGAGACTTTCAAGAAAATATCGTAACCTCTATTCGAGTTCATATATCTACTCTACACTATAAGTGACTTCCTGTTGCAAGCTATATTGATAGATAAACCTTGAGACTACCGACACAGATGGCCATTGGCAATCTGAATGTGAATAGGTTTAAAATTTTAAAATTTTAAAATGTCAAATTTGTTGAGTTTAATAAAATTTTTCAATTTATCTTATAGACTAAAACAAGGACAAAAGGCTTTGTTTTAAGAATTAAGGTAGAATAAAAAGAAACGAGGTATCCGCATACAAATTTAAGTTGCTTAGTAATGAAATATTTTAAAGTATAGGAGTATAGGTTCAATAAATTATTTATAAAGAATGTTTATATTATAATGTATTTAAAAACTTTTTTAAACTCATTACGTCGAAAACATATTACGTCGCTTGAAAAAATGAAACAAATATTTTGTTTAAGTATAAATATAGTTTTCGTAATTACAATTATTGTATCTATCTTATGGTCTTATCCATTGGATGAGTTGTCTCTTGCAGTTTAGAAGGTTATTAGTTTTATTTTTCTATAAAAGGACATGGGACCATATTTTTCGTCAAAGGAAAATGCTATGTAAATAAATGTTACAGTAAATATTTGTCGCATGAGCAACAGAACAAATTTAAGTAGTACTCAAATTCAGGAGGGGTTCCTTGCTTTGAAATATTACGTATATAGTTTTATGACCAAGAATTTAGCTTTCTAACTAAGTTAAGATTTTGTCTTCATGTTTTAAACATAATTTCAGTTAAGTGGTCGCTACATCTAGATTGATATATTCCAACTGGTGACGAGAAATAAAACCAATTGAAATAATGCCGAATTTCAAGACTTGGCCTCAGTGGATAAATAAGTTGGTTTTATTTCTCAAAATAATTTCGCCTTGTTTCACTTTTTCAAAGTGTAATATTATCAACTGCTCACTCAATTGGCCTTATATTGAAATAAAGTCAATTTTTAAAAGTTGGTTTTATTTTACTTAGCCTTGTTTCTCGGAAACTTTCCTACTGAAAGCCAAACTTTTTACTACTATTTTGGCCGTGTCTAGCAGTAACTAATCGAATATTTTCTTCCAAGACAAAAAAAAATCCAGCAGTGTGAAATCAAACAGCTTTGGATCCCATGCTACAGGCACACGATATGAGATAAGGACTCAAACAAAAATTTCCTTAGTAGCGCAGCTGTCGTCTTGTTGGAACCAAAGGTCGTCCACACAAACATTCTCCAAATTATGCAATTCAGTTTTGAGGAAATATTAACCAATGTTTTCTTCCGTCCAAAGATCACACGAAATAGTAACTTCTTGAGGATGTATGTAAAGAACTGATTGAAAATCACACGTCTAAAAAAGTGTCCGTTATAAAAAAACTAACATTTTTTGCCATATTCATAGTTCTTTGATAAGTTCTAATTGTGTCCTTTGCTAAACTAAATTCCAGTTTATGTCATTCATTGACAATTTTAAAACGTTTTAAATCAATAACTTGCAATCTAAAAATAAACACAACAGAACCTACGTTTAAGCTGTTTCTAAATCTATTAAACGTCCAAAATAAACAAACTGATTGCGTAAATAGTTACGAAATATTTTATTTGAAAATGTAAAAACACAAATTAAAATATCAAAAGAATTAAGCATATACAATAATTTGATATTTTGCTAGATGTTGGAATGCTACCACCCAATAGAAAACGAAAGCTCTACTTAACGTCATTCGACCCCTTTGGAATAGATGACGATGATTTGTATGAAAGCTATCGATTCGACAAAAAAAATTGTCAAGTTAATGATTGACCTTCTAAATATTAAATTCAATGAAAGGTTTTCCAATATCTGTGTGTTTCCATGTCTTAAAAGCACCAGCTCGACTTGCACCAAATTTCTCACCTAAAATTTATATATATATGTTGTCCGGATGCAAGTACAGCAGCGCTTTAACTCCTCCTGGAGCATAGGGCAGCAACAAGATACTTCCACCTATCCTGATTCACCGCCTCTGACCTCAGCTGTGGCCACGTTTGAATACCTTGAGATCGAGCCTTCTTCAAAACTAATCACCTCCAAGTTGTCTTTGGTCTTCCAACGCGTCTATTACCTTGGGGATTCCATTGTACGGATTGTTTTTGCTATGTTATCGTCCGGTTTCCTCAGTGTATGGCCTATCCAACGCCATTTCCGTTGCATGATGTTTACGTCCAATTTTTTCTGTCCCGTCCTATTACACAGCTCAACGTTAAAAATGGTTTGCGGCCACCGGATATTCAGAATAAAGCACAGACAACGGTTGACAAAGGCTTGCAGTCCACAGGAGAAAGGTTTCCAAATGCACTACGGGCTTTGTTTATTCTCCTGTTAACAGCCAGGTCCGTTCCGCCATCGAGAGCTAAAAAACTTCCCAGATAATTAAACTGCTCGATCTCCTCTATGGTCCCCAGCCTTAGATTAACTTGTGTGCTTTGTCCCGTGGTCATTACTTTGGTCTTGTTTGTGTTAATCCTTAAGCCAGCCACCTCTCGATTGCAGCGATTGACACATCTGATTTTATTTGTGCCGACAGTGGCAGTCATAACATCGTCAATCGTCAGCAAAAACAGAATTGGTGACAAGACATCTCCTTGTCTCACTCCTTGACTCACATCGAAGGCGTCGGAAAGCTGTCCATTGTACAACACAAAACACTTTGTGTTGTTGTTCAAATCTTGAATAACAGCGACAATTTTCTCAGGGATTCCTCGCGCAATAAGCTATCTCCATATTCATTCACGATTGACCCGATCAAACGCCTTATCAAAATCTACAAACATTAGGTACAGCGGTTATTGGTACTCAGATGATTGTTTGAGTATATGTATCGTATGTATATGTATCGAGTATGGTCGACGCACGATCGGCCACTGCGAAACCTCGCTTGGTGCCTATTGAGGGGTCGATCCTGAACTTCATCCATTCGAGAATAATAGTTTCCAGGTTTCCTTTCTTTGGTAACTTTACAATAACTTCATTTTTCCAGTCCCTTGAGTAAGTTTTACTCTCCCAGACAACCTGCACGAGTTTAAGCAAAATACGGGATGCTGCCTCAGGGTCTGCTTTTAGGAATTCTGCAGGTATACCATCAAGTCAAGTCCAGCTGCTTTGTTTTTCTTTAGAAGATGTATCGCATTACTTATCTCGGCACCTGTAAGGGGACTGGTCTCAATACCCCTAGAACCTAACATCAAATAGAATAATTTCAAGGATTTAAAGGACTTTAGCTTTCCATCTATCGCATTTTATTTTGTTCCATTTTGTATAGGTTTAGGTGAAATTGTACTAGAATTTTATTAGAATATACCTTTAACATGTTTCTAACTTAACGGAGCTGCCAAATTCTTAATGAATATCAGCTGTGTTTAACTATGCCAGATTGTATTCAATGAAAAATATAACTTTAACGTGTACATTGGGCTACGAAATTGACTTCTTTCCTATTAACTATGAAGACGACTCCACACTTTTGTTGTAGGTGCAAACTTTTAATAATTTTATAATAAATTCAGTTTTCTACACAAAAGGTCCTTAACATCAAAGCATCAAAAAGTTTTATTTAATATCGAGAAGGGCAGTAAATACAAAAACAAAATTCTGTTAAAAGTATAAGGATGTAGAAAGTCTTCTTTTAAGCTAACTGACGTATTATTTAATACGTTTACTATACCAACAAAGTCTTCTATGGATCCAAAAACCACTACTTTCAGTTTTGAATTAAATAAAACATGAAAGTTTTAAAGTCATGCATAACCGAAAACCTTAATTTAAACTAATTTATAAAACAATAATTATTGATCACTACATTATTTGTCAAAAAATAGCTTCTAATTATTCGTGTTTACCAACTCAATCATTCTGCCCATAATAGCTTATCTAATTTTAAAAACCATTTCATTTATTAATTCAGGACTCAACGTAAGTAATATCTATAAGAACAAAAAATCTGGACCAAAAATACACCTGAATCAATCTCAAATATTAGGATGGTGGGAAAAAACAGGGCATCTATTTTAACTACTCAAGTCCGTGAAAACGGTGTGGGTTTTGATATTTTTGGTAAATTCATAGATCATTTAAAAATATTCAAACTTAATTAATGTCATGCGACATTATTAAACGAACAACGGAAGGGCATACGTCAAACCATTCTTCTAGATTAAAATTATAAAGATTCAAATGTCAGTTAACCAAAATAGATTCACTTAATAGAAATTTCAAAGTCTTTCACTACATACCTACATATTTGTAATTTATTTTAAAGTTTGATTATGTTTTTTGGATAAGAAGTTAATTATTTTTATTTTTAGAATGAAAGAAACAAACAGACAATTGAGAAGATACGTTCGAAAATAATATTGGGAAACATTCATAACACTTTTTTTTTATTTTTAATCATATTTTTTTAAAGATAAATTTAAATTAAAAGCAAATTGCAAGTAAAGTCAATCAAGGTCAACTATTATGAGTCTGAGCCAGTAATCTCGAAAACCAATGTTTTCAGCATGGTGAATAGCAAACCATTTTCGTCGTTTATGTTTGTGTCGGAAAATTAAAAAACATTATTTATAATAATGTCCTCAGCTGATTTTAATTTCATTCAAACAAAAATCATATTAAAATTATAGATGAGGGGTGTATCTAAAGGCGTGTATCTAAAGTTATTAAAATTTCGTAAAAAAAATTTAGATTAGATTCGGAAAATTGTAATAAAATAAATAAATTAGGTGGTGCAACAGTCCGTTAAGAACTAGGGCCTAGTGACTTACAGCTCTCGACCATTCCTGAGTGCGTGTCTTATCAAGGATGGAGGCGACTTACAGTCTTATGCCCAATACGGACGGTTAATTTAAGAAAGAACTTCTTGTGAAGATTTTACAAATTTTTGCAAGCGGTAGTACCCATGGAAAAAATTTAGATTGCACAGACAGGGATTGGACCTAAGACCTCTAGCATGACAGTCCTTTGCTCTAATGATCACCACAAGGGTACTATAAAAATCTGAAAATTGTGAAAGACGTTAAAAATTTATTTTATAGGGAATATGAAGTTATTTTCAAGGTAATAGAAGTTATTGTATGGGCCTGATTTGTGGAATAGACAATTTGGACTAAAATCTAAATCAAAGGTTTTAGAAAAATGAAGTGTACGTGGGACAACAGTTCGTGACGGACACCTTACGTTAACGAGGTGCAAGATCCGAAGAAAACATTGCAGCTGTTCGTGAAAGTGGGCCTCAGAATTTCGCAGCCACGCCCGTGTGTGTTCGCTAAATGGATTTTGGAGTAGTTGATCTCAAATTTGTGCGAAAAATCATCCTTACCGATGGAGCCCGTTTAAAGTGGTCCGTTTAAAGTTTCAAGTAAAATGTTTCCAGTCTAAGTCATAAAATTATACTTTTAATTCACATTTATTTAATCTGCCATTCCTGCTGCATACATCGGACCTTCCTCGACTTCGAAAAACTATTTCCCTCGTTTCCTTTGACGACTCGTATCTCGGAGCGGTCAATCCGGGCGTTGTCTCGTCTGATAACAAATGGCCGTATTTTCACTCCCATAATCGTCATCATCTTCAATATCGGTATAAAGCCTTCATTAAAAATCGCTGAAAAGAGCCTGAAAAACTCCAAAACACAGTAGCCGTAATTATTATCTATAATCACATCATCATCATTTGATTTCCTCAATTTCACTGCTAATGCACTCCTAAAACAGATGTTTTCCTGTTCCGTAAATCTATTGCAATGAAATCGCGTTTTTTTGTCCCTCTGGACGATTATTTTTTATCCATTTTGTTTAAAAAAAATTGAAATAATCACTCAAAATATTTTTATTTCACTCACAGCACATACGTTCACGTGGTTTAGAGAGCGAATACTGAATATAAAAAACACAGGTCACCTAGAGTTATTGTTAAAAATCGAAAATTCGAATTTTCTCAAAACAAACCGATTGGTTCTTATAAATGCAAAACAACGAAATTTCTAACAAAAAAAAGTAACGATCTAATAATTGTCAAATACAAATTTTGAAAAAAAATAGGTTTTTTTGAGAAATCAAATGGCGCTTGAGTTTTTGAAAGCAAATTTTGTAAAGGTACAATAAATATTTTTAAACAGACTCCTACAATAGGTACATGAGCAAGTTCGTACGATCGAGTCAATGGCGGATCCAGGGAGGGGGGTCGTAGGGGTCATGACCCCCACTGGGAGATAATTTGTTTGCTTTTTCATAGGAATTCCCTTCAATTCAAAGCGAATTGTATTGCGTTAATGGATATGACCCCCATTATATTTTGAATTATTTATTTTTTTTTTAAATGAAAATAATATTTGTATTTTACTTCCTTAAACTTTGTTGCTAAAAGTATTACTTTTAACTGAGGACTGGACGAAGAACATAATTTAATGGGAAATTCAGCATAATTCATCAACTTTTGACCAACTGGCGATCCAGGGGGGTCATATTTTATGGCTCATATAGTTAAGTTGTATGAGAAAAGATTTCATCTATAGCTGTATTATATTAGTAATTTAAAGACATTCACCAAAAAGTGGTTTGCTGTCCAAAACAACTAAAATTTTTGTTTTCACTCAACTTAGAATTTGAGAAAAACTTTAGTAATGCTTTTAATTATTTTGATGAAAATTATTTCTAAGAAAAAGAGCAAATATTCAGGTCCTTAAGAAGAAACCTTTAATAAGAGATCATCAATTTTATATTAAGTTACCTTTAAATTCCTTAAGCTAGCCTTCAATTGTATTATTAATTTTTTTTTGACACACATAAATAGTGAATATTGAAGTGATTTTACTTTCGACATATATGAACTATATGGTATGTTATGCATTAGTCAACAATTTCCAACTAGAGCTTTTAATCAAATGTGACATTAAAACGGTAAAGAAGTCGAAAAAAAGTGGGTCAGTCTGTCTGTCTTTCCTGGCTCCTACAGTCCAAACAATTGTGTTGATTGAAATAAGGGTTTAAGCGAATAGCGTAAGGCGTTTTTTTATTTTATTAATACGAAAAATAACAGCAGTCCATACAAATTTGTTGGTTTAAACATGTAATTTTTCTAAAACTTTCTCTAAATTTTGTGTTCTTAATTTGGCTTCTTTCTACAAGAAAAACATATTTTGGTATTACTTCAGAAGGGTACCCATCAAAAACCTTTATTTTGTTTTTAAGTTTTCTCAAGATCTAATGGACCGATTTCAATAATCTTCTCTTTCTGTGCAAGCTCTTTTTGATGATCAAAAAATATTAATTTTGTTTACAAAACTCGATATCTCAGAAAGAGATCAACATTTGTTGACGACATTTAAATATACCAAAAATATTTTTAAGACAAAATTTCAAATTTTAAATGATTTTCGAAAAAAAATAAGTTAATCTAGATTTTTTGACAAATAAAAAGGTATTTAAATTTTTGAGAAAAAACTTGTTTTGCAGATACGTTTTTAAATATTAAAATGTAGGAGATATTTTTAAACAGAAAATATATTTTCAAGCTCTAGCGACCCAGCCGTGCATTTTATTTATTTCAAAATTGGTTTTCTGTTGAATACAAAAGATCTTCAAAGATCTTAAAAAATTAAATGAATCTACTTTTGAAGTGAATTTGCTTTGGATGCTCTAGAACTAATATTTAAACACGAATTTCAATAATATAAATGTCCCAAAAACAGTAAAAGTGACACTTTTGTTTAACTAATGGCTAATTGAAAAACATAATAAACGGGTCATATCTATTGATATAAAAGCTTTGAATCTCTTGAGATTTGAAGTGAAAAGAGATTCTGAAACGTGTAATTTGTGAGTGCAACACAAACTTTTCTTCCCAACTTATTTTTTTAAGGGCAACGGCCTAGTCACTGATAAAGCTTCGGTTCCCATCGATCACCGAAATCAAGCATCAGTGAGCGTGGTTAGTAGAAAGATGGAGGACCGTCTCGAAACTTACCGCGTGCTGTTGTCATGTGTTCTTTCTTTCTGTTGTTCTTTCTCTTCTGTCCTTCTGTCTTGTATTAATGTTTTGTGTTGTTATCACCTTACATAGCCTTAGATGCTCAAGGTGCTGTGTTCTCTACTCTGCACATTTATGTGCATAGTAGTGTAAATTGTAATGTATTTTTTTAATTTAATTTTCGAGAGAAAGTATGTACTTAAAACCACCTATTTCCTCAAATTCAAGAACCAAACATTTTTATCTCTAAAATTTTTAAGTTTTGTTGACACTTTTAAGATCGACGAGTAAGCAGACTGATAACGATAGTAATTACAGACTCCTGAAAATCGAGTTCAAAAAAACTTCGTCAAAAAAAGTCCGACATTTCTTCATATCAGACCTCTCTTATTTTTTGGATTTTTTAATTTTTTTAGCGTTCTTAGCATAAATAGAAATGGATGCAAGAAAAGTGTGTTTTATTTTTGGAAAAAAAGCTACGTTTCAAAACAATTTCTTACATTTCTGCGAAAATTGCAGCAAAAACCACCTAAACTGCTATGTTTTAGGTCTTAAATATGGCATATTAAAAACACTTTTGGAAACTAGGAATGCTTTCATATGTAGGGAGTAATCCAAATTAAATAGTTAGACCATACCTTGCCGGACAACAGTGTTCTAAAATAATTTGATAACTAAAGTTGTCAGTTTAGCAATTGAAATGTGTAAAGGTTAGGTTAATATACTCGTACACATTATGTTATTTAAATTTTGTTAGCCTCCTTTACAAAACATTAAAAAAACATTTTTTTGCGGTAAGTAAAACTCATCTAAGCGTGTGACACTCACCCCCCCCCCCCCCCTAATGAAAAGTCTGGATCCGCCTTTGGATCCAGTAGTGCATTTTATTTATATAAGAAATTAAAACTTACCAAAAAATGCAAACATGGATTTTGAAATCAAACTTATTTTACTTATCATACAAAATACTGTTGCTTACTTTTATTTAATTTTTTGTAAAAAATGAATCGACACAATTATTTAAAAACACGAAAACCAACTACAACAACAAAAAACTGATAAGAAATGGTTCTCGACTCAAATATTAGGAGAAAAAAAAGGTATTGAGTTAACATTTTGTCATCTCACACAAAATGTTTTTACTAATGCTTTGTTGAACTTTTAGACAAATCGCCGGATGGGAAGTTATCATGTGGGTCGCATTCCAAATTCTATAAATTTTGTAAAAGTTATTTCTACAAATCCTGATATCTGTACGGGTTTCCCGACCGAAGGACAGAAATCTCTCTCAAATCTATGAGGCCATGAATTCATATTCTCATGTTATAATTTTTAATTCAGTATTTTAAACCATTTACATTGGTTTTGAAAAATCAAAATTTATTCTTTTGAAATAATTTCAAAGAATTAATTATAAATATAATACAATAGTATTTCTTAATATTTTGTATGTATTTAATGTTTAAGCTGTCATACTGATATGACACAACAAATTGTCAACAAAATTAAGATGTATTAACTTCCTATTTGAAAAGATGTTAACAAAAGCGTGGTCGTTTCAGCGCTGCGGCTTCACCGCGGCCGCTGTATGTAAGTAGACCTAGACACTTAATTATAAATTAGGCTACAATACAGCCTAAAATAAATAAATTAACAGAGAATCAAAGTTGCAAAGTTCAGGTTCTTTACCTACGCATTTGCCAAACATCCAAAAAATCCAAAAATTCTATGTAACTAAAACACAACCAGACTGTTTAATATTACAGGGCAAGTTTTCAATTTTATGTAACCAAATTAACGACCGCGACGACGAGGATGGCCGAATGCAATATTGCTTCGATTCTAAAAATAACCTTTATCAGTTTGAAATTCTGTGGGTGTCGAAACATGAGTTCAAATTGTTAACAATCAACTGGTTTCCACATCAAAAACACAAAATGAAATATTCCTCCCAAAAGTGCCACCTCCCTGTTTTGCACCATCTGCTTTTCACAATCTGTGGCATAGCCCATAGAACATGGTTTTTTTTTGATGATGATGATGATGGTAGATCCACTTTAAAAGGATAATATGTATTAAAACATTATTAGGAATGTAAAATTCAGAGAAAACAACTTATGGAGCAAATTCTTCAAACAAAGCTGTGAAAACAAAATCACTTGAGAAAGAAAAATTGTCTCGTTATCGTAAGATTTTAGATTCCTGATGATTGCTTCGACTTGAGTCTTCCTTAATCCTGCACTTCACGAAATATGTAAATGTCCTTTAAGTGGGAACTAAAACTACAGAAATGCACTTTGTATGAATTCAGAAAAAGAAGAAAAAGAGAAAGTGTTTGTTTGGCGTGAAGAAGCGGAAACGGAAATGCAAAATATACGTCATTAATATACTTTTTGATATTCCATTTATAATCTTCGCGACATTTTTACACTGTATGTCGGCACGACGGGCGCTGCGTGATACTGACTTAATTTCACAACTGAATGACATAAAAGGGAAATCCTATCATCCATCGTTACAGATGGAATATTTTCATCGATGGAAAATAAATCTAATCGATGAACAAAAATAAAAATAGAAACAGGAACAGGAACATTAACAGAAACTCTTCTCTGCCCCTAAATATAAAGGCGCGCGTTATGTGGTACTTGAAGAAGAAATTTAAATTGCCAATTTTCTTATTATTTTCAAGATTGTGTTTTTGAAATTGAGAATATTGTAAGGCAGTCAATTGATTGATTTTGAATTTGCAAAAACACTGATTTATGTTTGATGGTGTGTAATCATATTTGTGTGATGGTGTGGTAAATCAAAGAGAGGGAGATTTTTCAATGTGATGTTATACTGATGCTTATTTTTCCTGGAAAAATATATTTTGTTTTGTACTGAAATAACGAACAATGTGTTGCATATAAGAAACCAAGGGGTGAGTTAGGACTTTGCTTTAGGATATAACAACAAGCTATGCTATTTTAAACTTTTTAAAACTCTGAGAATTGTATCAGTCGCTTTAACAGTGCCTCAAAAAAAATGTCAGTAAATTTTTCTAAAAAGTAATTTAACAAAAAAAACCAGGACTATATTTATTTGGAGTTTCAAGTGCTAGCTTTGGTACACGTTTAAAGATGTCTAGGCATCTTTTTTCTCTTTGCCAATAGAATATGTATTGTGTGTCCTTCCTTAAATTCAAAATCCAGATTTGCATTCCCAAACACTCAAGTTTTACTTTTTGAAGTTGGCAGAGAAGTAAAAACAAGTCAGGGATCCAAATTTTGTCAAGAAAGCTTTAAGAAAATTTCAAATAAGAGATTAATCAATATAGCTTGAATAAGGTTATGCATTTTTGTTTAAAGGGCACTATGCGGCAGATCCGCATCTTCCTATTTTTTGAAATAATTTTGAACCAATTCTTTGCATATTTTGGGCAGTTTTTCAGTTAAAGGTTGGGTAACGTTGGCGTCGTAAAAAAGAACAAGCCCAGGAAACTCTTTACACAACCGTCATTATATTCTAAAATCGAAATAAATGATATTGTTCGAACTTAAAAAAACGTTGTTTAGATTAAAATTTAAAGAACAAGAAACGAAATTTAACGCGAATTCCAGAAATTGAATATGGGTAACCGTTATATTTAGATATTCAATTTATTTCTTTAACTGTGGAATGGAAAATATTATCCCGAATGGAGTGAAATATATCAAATCCAAAGAGAACTCATGGTTTGATTCGAGCTGTAAAGAGGTTTTGGCTTGATTCGAGCTGTAAAGAGGTTACTAGGTTCAAAGATGTAAATTTCCGTTGTTATAAAGCCAACCAGACTGAGGAAAACCGGAATAAGTTCGAACAAGCTAGAAGTAATGGTCATATTCGAGGAACAAAATTTTTGCATGATCAGAAATTAAGGAAAAAAATACTACAATGTCCCAAAGGTAGTACAAATTTCTGATCATTTGTTAAAAACGTACGAAACACCACATCATCTCCAATTGGTTCGAAAAGTTGTTCTTTAATGCTGGCAAAAGCACTGCATACACTTTTTCATCTTTCCTACTCTACAGGTCTCTTTCCAAATTAATGGAAAACTGTTTTTGTCCAGCCTGTCCCTAAAAAAGACGAATTCTTTTCTTTCCCTAATCATCGGGTATTAGCATTCACGTCCCTTCTTTCAAGAAATATCTTGAAGAACGGAAGCTTCTTAATAATCGACAGTATAGTTTCGTAGCAATAGGTCCACTGGTGATCTCATAGTTTATTTGACAGAACAAATCTTTACATCGTTTTGGAGAAAGTAAGATTCTAGCACTTGATATTTCAAAAGCATTGGATAGAGTTTGGCACCAAACTCTCTTATCGAAAATGCGTGCTTTTGGTATTGATGACTCTCTTCTTTGTTGATTAGAAATTACCTTTCTAACCATTCAATAAAAGTTGTATAGGATAGTTTCAAGTGTGAAATTCGTAAAATAAATGCTGGTGTCCCGCGGGGCTTCGTTTTGTCTCAAACTCTCTTCCTTATATTCATAAATGATCTTATGTGTTCCACTTCTTATCCATTAAACTGTTTCGCTTACGACAGTACCCTTAGCTTTTCATACTCGTTTCTAGATTCACATCAGTATCCTTCGGATGTGGAATTTAAACGGCAGCGTATCAGTGGTACCCGTGGCATGATGGTTAGTGCGTTGGACTATCATGCTAGAGGTCTTGGGTTCGATCCCTGCCTATGCCATCTAAAGTCTTTTCACGGGTACTGCCTCTTGCGAGGAATTGACAAATTCTCCAAGAGTAACTATTGTCATGAAAAAGTGCTTTCTCAAAATTAGCCGTTCGGAGTCGGCATATAAACTGTAGGTCCCCTCCATTCATGACAACATTACTCGCACACAGGAATGGTTGAGAGTTGTAAGTCACTAGGCCTTGGTTCTCAACGGACTGTCGCGCCACCCAATTTATTTATTTTTGTATCATAAGCTCATCAAATTCTGAAATGAGGAGTCAGAAACCGTGTAGAATTGAATGCTTCGAAAACTCAATACTGTCTCCTATCGTTAAAGCGTAACACCACTATCTATGAATGGCACTTGAATCCAGGAAACTAATTAACTGTCAGTACTCGGTATCTGTATCACAGATCACCTTTTATGGAATTATCATATATTATTCATAAATTTAATAATTCCATCGATTTTTCTTGCTTACAATTTTGTAGGTTTTCGTATTGGGCTTGAATTGTTGTCAATTGAATTATTTTTAAAAGTTTAAAAAACCAACAATCATTTTTGTATAAAGGCAAAAGTTTAGCTTGAAAAACTAGTTTTGATAAATAGATTTTTACTTGAAAACAAATTTTTACCAATTTTCTTAAATTTTTATAAATTGGATAATTGAAATTAATTTCAGAGATATAAAGAACCGAACATCAATTGTTACCAAATTTGCGAACTATTTCTTGTAGATTTTATTTTTTTATAAAAACTTACTTACTTATAAAAAAAACTACTGAATACCGAAAACAATATTTTCTGTGAAATAAAAGAGTTTGAAGACAATATTTTTAATTTTTGAAAAATTTGAAATGTTTACCAAGTGTATTGTTTTTTTGTAAGGGGTTAATTTTTTGTAAGAAAACTGTCAATTCGATATTTCTCAAAATTTTACTGAATATTGACAACAACATTTTTTCAAAGATAAAAGTACTTTAAGGCGAATACCTCAAAGTTTTGAAGAGATATTTGAGTCAAAAATTAATTTTTAACAACTTTTGTTAATTTTTTTTTAGGATTTATTTTTTGTGAAAAAACTATTGATTCGATTATTCTCAAAATTTTACCAAATGTTGAGAACAATATTTCTTACAAGATAAAATTGGTTGAAAGCAATAATCTCAAAAGTTTTGAAAAGATATTTGAGTGGAAATTCAATTTTTACCAACTTTGAGTAACGTTTTGTAAAAAAAAACTGTCAGTTCGATTTTTCTCATAAACTTGTTTTGGAGTTAAAATCATTTTGTTTTCGTTAAATTTTCGAGGTGACATTATTTTTTGTTTTTTAATTTATAAAAAACCGTAAATTGCATTTTTTTCAGAAAATATACTTGAATGGTATCACAATACAATATATTATAGAAAGTTTAATTCAAGTCTCTAGCGTTTTTCGGTCGTAAGATATTTGGGGTCAACCAAAATGTTCACCTTTTTTTAAACTGTTATGGTAAAAAACAACCCTCGCAATTTCTTTGAGAGCCATTTCTGCATCTTTCTGCATTTTACACGCACCCACAGACATTTTTCTAAAAACTTTTATTTCGACTATAGGGACCTTGAAACGTCGAGAAATGTCAAAATTTTTCTTTTGAAAAATCACATCCATTACAATAACTTCTTATGGGAAGTTAAAAACAAGAAAGAGAATTAAACGTTAATTCTCGAAATTGAATATGAGAAATCTGTAGCTATTTTTGGTAATTTATTTTTAGATCATTACTTGCTTATCATCAAGATTTAAATCGATGATACATTGGAAATAAAGACAAAATTGTAGGGTTTCCATTTTTAAAAATTCCAGGCCAACTTTCTTGGTAACCAAAAGGGAAAAAATCTGTTATATTTGTATATTATTTAAGTTAAGTTGGTCAATAAATAATCTATCCTAATATTATAAATGTGTATTTTTTTTTGTTTGTTTGTCCGTCCTTTATTTGGCAAAATAGCAATATTATAAATGACATGATTTTCTGTGTGAAGGTAGTTACAAGGTTGAAGTGTGTTTTAAGCTGCTTTTAACAGCGTTAAAATATCTCATTTACACAGCTTATTCCACATCCACACATTTCCACTGGTAACCCTTATAATTAGAAATTTAATGTATTCCCTTGCTATAACTAATTTTGGACCTCATTAAGCGTTTATGGTGACATAAACGCAAGAAAATATGCAGAAACAATTAATTAAAAACAGGAGATGGGTGATTCTGACGGCTATTTGACACTAACAGAAGATTTTTATAATTTAATACAGGGTATCTAATTCTGAACTTATTGCAAGTATTTTCCCTGATTTACATAACTAAAATTGTGATTAGTGGGAGTAGAGTTTTCCGTCGGCTTTTTTGGTCACTATAATTTTCGCAATGAAACAATTAAGTTACATTAACTTTCCCAAAGTTTCGGCAGGGGTTGCTGCCTTCTTCAGGGGAACTTTATTAACACAAAAAATATACAAATTATCTTAGTTATTGTTAGTTGGTCAATAAATAAACTCAACATAACAAAAATATCTATAAATTTCTCTGTCTAGCATCAAAAACGAAGGTGTTTTAAAAACAATTTCAGACATATTGAAGTCACAATACCCGTTGTGTGATGGTCAGTGCGTAGGACTGTCATGCCAGAGGTCTTGGGATTAATCCCTCCCTCTGCCATGTTTAGCTTTATTTCACAGGTACTGCGACAAATCCTCCAGAGTAATTTTTGTCCATCCCTGAAAACATTAATTGAACCCAGAGAGGGTTAAAAGTTCTAAGTCACTAAGATCTAATTCTCCAGGGACTGCTTCGCCACCTGATTTAATTTTAAAGACGCAGCTGATATGGGAAAGAATTTGTCATCAGACACTGTCATGGACTCAGAAAAGCTCACTTAAACTGTCCGATTCGTCCTCATAATTGAAATTAGGCGTGACAGTAATGCCTGTGCGAAATTTATATTGTGTCTTTTGATTATGCTTAGGTACAAGACTTTGTGTTAACCAACTTGGGTGAAACATTATTATTGATAATATCATATCCGAGGGCATATGGTTAGGATGAAAATGTATTAATTCTTGGAATCTAAAATATTAGTATATTCCAATTCAAAAGGCTAGTTTCGATATGACAATTATTAAGGCGCAAAGGCAAACACAAAACGGCCGTGCTTCATCACTTTAGCTTTTTGTCTTTTTATGACATTTTTCATGGCTTTTACCATACAAACAAAGCCGTGGCAACACTTCTTTTACAGCTCACCCATGCTTCGTGTTTTTTGGCACTATCAAACATCTAGAGTTTGGTTTTACAAACGAAATATTCAAGTTGTTGACTTGTGTTATCAAAATGTGTGATCTGTTAAAATTCACTTTTTTGTCGAAAAATTTAATTTTTGCCAAAATGGACACGTGATAAATAAATTTATTTGCTTTAAATGACAAAATCTAATTAAATATTTTTCTCGCAAAAAAATGCAATGAGTAATGTTTTTGGACAAACACAATTATGCCGTTCCCTATCTCTCATGTGCATATACTCGTAGGTCTAAAGGTTGAGTGACATTAAAGAAAATAATTGACGACTTAAGGGATTCGATGCTCATCTCTCTGCTATAAAGGAATTCAATTATTTATTAAATATCAACAAGAAGTGGATTTAGACATCAGAAGTTTGATTTGATTAGCCTCAAGTAATAATTTGTATTCAATTGTTTATTTCAAAATGAAAACTTATGTGAACAACTAAAAAAGAATTAAATACCCGGGAGCAGGAATAATTGAATTAAGTAGATAATAATGAAAATTTCCTTGAAGATGTTTGTTGTTGTCAAAAATTTCAAAATATTGCCTGAGGCTTCAAATCAAATCGATTTGTTTTATTATGTCTCATTTTATAGATTTTAATTTTGCTTTTTATCAATAGCTCTATTACATATTTTGGTTAGTAAAAAGTCAGAAATATGGCAGTGTGTGTATTTGAGTTTTTTTAACATTTCTCATTTTTTAAATTATAATCATTGTATTAATCTTAAAATAACTTTTTAATTATAATTTCTTTAAAATCATTAAACACCCACAAAAAAACTGATGCGATCCAATCGTGCATTTTACTATGTAGGTTTTAAGTCCGAACAAAATCATATTCTCTCAGAGACCAAGGACAAAATGTATTTAAAGTCTTCATTATCATGTCAAACGTCTAAGAATAAAAAGACAACATAATCTAACCTATAGACCATGTTGAAAATTTATAATATTAAAAGAATTTTAAAGTCCACAATTTTTGATTTAAATGCTAATTTAAGAAAAACATTGACTTTCTTGGAACGATGAAGATGAATAATATTAAAATATAAAAGGTCCTCAGTTTTATTTGATTTTATGACCTATTTAAGTAGCCACCCCATATCCAGAAAAAAATCTTTTATGGATATACTTTTATAGTTGATTGATTCGCTGATTTGGTGTTAATTAACATTTTCAAAGACTTTTATAAAAAATAAACTAAGCAAATAAAAATAGAATTTAATTATAGAATACGATAACTTGAAATGTTATCAAATATAAAAATAGACAGATCAATATTTTGTATTTATTAATTAATTCATTTAAAATGGAAATACCTCGGTATAAGTTCAGGTATTTTAACTTCCATATACTCTGTGAGACAAATTGTACTATAAAAAGACTTCCTTACTTTGCTGATTAGTTTTCATAATATTTTACTTTCGCCAGTGAAACCTTAAAAGTACTTATGTTCTAAAAATTAAAGTTTCTCAAACTATGGGAATCCTTCCAAACATGTGTAACTTTATGAGCGGAAATAAGTTATAATTTGACGTATTTTCCAGTGTCCAACAGTGTTGCCGAAGGGATATTTTAGGAATAAGCGTAACAACAAAAAAGTAATAGCGTTTAAAAGATAGCAAAATGGTGATTTTTCTCGAGTTATTGTTGGATCTCAATTTAAAAAAAAAAATCGTATTGCATAATTGTTAAACAAATTACAAATGACATTGAAAATGTCTGCATATTAAACATTTTTTTTATAAAAGAACTAGATGGTTATATAATGATTAGTATGTGAATAAGGAGGTGTCAAAAGTGAAGATTAAACTTTTTTATTCAAGTATTGCCATGAAACATTGTTTTCTGGTTATACAGGCAATTCCAAAACAGAATATAAATTTAGAATAATAAGTTTTTATTTATATTCTGAATCAAAATTATGCTTCTGTTATCAAGTGTAAAAGCATTTAATGAAATAACCAACAATAAGACAACATAAGTTTTTTAAAATTAAATTTGACTAAACTTGGTAAGTTAAGACCCTAAACAAATATTAGTATTGTGCTAATGAAATAAAGCATTACATGATAGGACTTATAAAAAACTACCGAAGGTGAACTAGCGGTTGGTGAACCTGGGACGTCGTCTTCTCTCCTAACAGAGGGTGACGATGCACTCTTGTCCTCTCCAATCGCGAATGCACCCTCTACAAAAGTCGTGGACAGTCCATCCTTAATGGAGACTGAGGACGACCTTAACATGATCCTTCTGAGCGAGGACGAACTCTTGGGTTCATCCTCAGACACAGAGGATCAAAACAAAACCGTGGTGGAGGTTGATCTGCCTAATTGTAGCCAAAATGCTGCAGTTAGTACAGATTAATCTCCAACACTCCATAAAGGCCTCGGCCTCACTTCTTCTCCGTCTGGCGACTAACGGGGAAGATATTGTCCTGATCCAAGAGCCATGGGTTGCAGGATCCGTTGTTCGAGGACTCAGGACTCCTGGATACTACACACTTTGTGTGACAGATAAAGGTGAACCTAGATCTTGCATACTAGTGAAACGTAGCATTAATGTATTTTTACTCCATCGTTTCAGTGACAAAGATACCACCGTAGCTAGGCTAGAAACAACCAAAGGAAGTTTCTGGCTGGTATCGGCGTATCTTGGGAATGACCACCTTGGCCCTCTCCCTGGAAAAACCCTGGAGAAAGTCGTCGCTGAAGCGGAAAGGCAAAGGATCCGCCTAATTATTGGGAGCAATGCTAACGCTCATCATACTGTATGGGGCAGTACGAATATCAACGACAGAGGTGAGTCTCTTTTTGATTATATTCTTGGTACTAACCTCTTAGTAAGTAATGTTGGTAATGAACCAACCTTCATAACTAAAACTCGACAAGAAGTCTTAGACATAACTCTTGTCTCAGATAGTATACACCATATGATCTTGGACTGGAAAGTATCCAAAGAACACTCGTTTTCTGATCATAGATATATCCAGTTCAATATAAATGTGGATGATAACCCGAGTCCATTGACTTTTCGAAACTATCGGAAAACTGACTGGGCTTTATACAGGAACTTATTACAGAGTTTACTAGAACCTGGACTATCTAGTCCTTCCTCTAACGCTAACGAACTTGACAACAAAGTCAATGACCTTACCTCAGCTATGAACAGATCGCTAGAAATTTCTTGTCCACTAATACACATAAGAGGAAAGAGGAAACCACAATGGTGGGCCTCAGAGCTTGACTCACTCAGGAAGGAATGCAGGAAACTTTTCAACCGGGCCAAAGCTGCAAGACTAGCCTCTTATTGGGACTCCTACAAAGAATCCCTAAGAATCTACAAGAAGTCACTAAGGAAATCCAAGCGATCTTCTTGGCGATGCTTCTGTGGCATGATAGAAGAAACTTCTGAAGCCTCTAGGTTACGGAAAATTCTTTCAACTAATCCAGCTATGCCAAGTTGCTTGAAAAATGCAGACGGCTCGTGGACTAATTCAAGTGATGAATCACTGAACCTACTATTATACACTCACTTTCCTGGTAGTTCTCTTACCGAAACTTGCAACAGCTTTGCACGTTCAAGTTCAAATACAACATATCCACAAGGTCTGATCACAAAGGATAAGTTACAATGGGCTCTCAACAGCTTCAAACCATTTAAAGCTGCAGGACCAGATGGAATAATACCAGCAGGATTACAAAAAGCCTCTGATATAATTGCACCAGTCCTTGAGGCAATTTTTACCAGCTGTCTTTACCTGGTCCATGTTCCCTCGGCATGGAGAGAAGTTAAAGTTGTCTTTAAACCTAAAGCAGGTAAATGCTCCCAAGTTAATCCTAAAGATTTACGACCTATAAGTCTATCATCATTCCTTCTTAAGACCCTGGAAAGATTGATCGATATCCATTTAAGGGCAGGTATCGATACAAGACTTCTGTCTTCGTCTCAACATGCCTACTGTAAGGATAAATCGGTGGAAACAGCGTTACACACTTTAGTACGCACCATCGAATATTCCCTCCATCATAAAGAGTTCACTATGGTTGCTTTCCTTGACATCGAAGGTGCCTTTAACAACGTGGACACATCTGCAATCACTTCTGCACTGACATCTCTAAATGTAGAAAGTTCGCTTTGGGAGTTAATTCATTTAATGCTTACTAGCAGAATAATTAATTCAAAACTGGACAACTCTTCTAGCAGACGATTCGTTAGTAGAGGGACACCGCAAGGTGGTGTTCTATCCCCTCTCCTCTGGAACCTAGTGGTGAATGAAATCCTAACTAGTCTGGATGCGGAGGGTTTCAGAGTGATAGCCTATGCGGACGACGTTGCTATAGCAGTTTCAGGAAAGCATCTTAATATCCTAAAAGAACTCTTACAAAATGCCTTGGACAGACTAATACTCTGGGCTGATCGGTGTGGACTGGGTGTTAACCCACACAAAACCGATCTGGTCTTATTTTCGAGGAGATACAAAATTCCATTTGTCAACCCTCCTTACATTAAAGGAATCCAATTAAAATTCTCAGACGAGGCCAAATACCTAGGTCTTGTCTTAGACAAAAAACTAAATTGGAAACGCAACGTACAGGAAAGAGTCAAAAAAGCTACTGTAGCTCTCTTTTCTTGCAAAAAAGCTATTGGTAATAAATGGGGTTTACAACCCAGAATCACGCATTGGCTATACACATCGGTAATCAGACCGATTTTAACGTACGGTGTGGCAGTATGGTGGACTGCTTTAGAGAAAGGTATAAACAGGGATAAGTTGAATAAAGTTCAACGTTCAGCCTGCCTATGTATAAGCGGATCGCTTCGCACGACCCCGTCTGCGGCACTGGACACCTTGCTCTACCTTACACCTCTTGACATATTTAGTAAACAAATAGCTGCAAGCTCTGCTATCCGCCTCAATGCTTCGTCGCAGTGGACTAACAACAACATTGGCCACTCCGTAATTCTAAGGTACTTAGAATCAATTCCAAAGCACACAGACTACACCATCCCCCAACTACAATTCGATAGGAATTTCCAGATTTCTATACCTACCAGATCTTTTTGGGAGGATAGGACATTCTTAGAGGATGAGTCAATCCACTTTTACACAGATGGCTAAAAGACCAAGGAAGGGGTTGGTGGTGGTGTGTACTCTGAACGACTGAAATTAAGTCTCTCATTCCGCCTTCCCAATCATTGTAGCGTGTTCCAGGCGGAACTTTTGGCGATTAAGGAAGTCTTGTCTTGGCTCAAAGAAAACGTGATATCAACATCTGATATCCTTATTTTCTCCGACAGCCAGGCCGCTATCAAATCTCTGGACTCAGTCTCTACAAACTCTATAACAGTCCATAACTGTCGATCATCTCTAATGGAGATGGCGCAACAGTTTAATATTCACCTTTGCTGGGTGCCAGGCCATAGAGACATTCCAGGTAACTGCAAGGCAGATGAACTCGCCAGGAACGGTACAGTACAACCCATCCTACCACGTCTGGCAAGTACTGGCATACCAATCGCTACTTGTAAACTGCTACTAATGCAAGACGCTGTGAGGAGGGCAGGCACCAGGTGGACCAACATCACCACGTGTCAAGCCACAAAAAACATCTAGCCAACACTGGATTTAAAACGTTCAAGGTGCTTGCTCTCTCTAAGCAGATCGCATATAAGCTCGATAATAGGTGTCAAAACCGGGCACTGTCTAATAGGAAAGCACGCCATGAGACTAGGCGTATTCTCAAATGACTTTTGCAGAAGCTGTATGGACGAGGAAGAGGAAGAAACGGTACTTCATTTTCTCTGCACATGCCCTGCTCGAGAACGCAAGAATTACCTAGGAGAATTCTTCTTTAAAGATCTAAACGATCTAAATCATATCGGGATAATCAGCCTCTCACGTTTCGTAAGAGACTCTAACTGGTTCCATTGAGCTTAGGAGGAAGCCTCAAGGTTCATGTGGTATCACAATGGGCCATTAAACTGGCCTAAGTGTGTCCGTTCCATCTTGGACAGCCACTATAACCTAACCTAACCTAACCTTGGGTTAGAAAGAAATTGAGTGGAAAAGTCTTTTCTCGAAAGAACAAAGTGTCGCTATATAAGACCATTATCATCCCCGTCCTGCTATATGATGCAGACATTGACTATGATAAAGGCGGATGAAAGCACCTTGGGTCGTTTCGAGAGAAAAGTTCTTCGTGTGATTTATGCATCGAAGGGGAGTGAAGGAGAAGATGGAACGACGAGCTGTACAGGCTGTACAGCGACATAGACTTAGCCAGAAGCGTAAAAGTTCAACGACTAAGATGGCTGTGTCACGTAGAGCGCATGGAAATCAATGCTCCGGCCTGGAAAGTCTTCGAATCCACACCGACAGGACAGCGCAGTAGAGGAAGATCGCGGATCAGGTGGCTCGCACAAGTGGAAAATGACCTCATCCATCTTGGAGCACGATACTGGAGACATCTAGCTGGGGACCAAGCTAGATGGAGAAGCTTGTTAGGTGAGGCCCAAGTTCACACAGGACTGTAACGCCATCTTAAGTAAGAAAGTAAGTAAAAAGAAATGACATAATTTCCTAAACAATGTCTGCTTTATTCAAATCAGCATCGGCTGTTAAAATGTAATAACGCTTTATTATGAGTAATTCATTATTAAATAAAAATCTACATCAATAATATATATATGTGCGATATTTTGAGAAAATAAAAACATTTGTTTGTAAAAAATATTTGAAAGTTAGATGTATATGATTTTTTTATAAAGTCTTGCATGTTAATAATAAGGCCAAATAAAAAGGGATTGTCCTTATTAGGCACACGCAAATTTTGTTTTTATGTTATTGGTTTTTATTTTGTATTTTTAATGTTTTTTAGACAAAATGTCAACTTTACCCTAATAAAGAGCTTCCAATTCGACAGAAGTCGATATGGAAAACGCGTTGCAGGCTGTGAAACGCACAGCGTGAAACTTCTAAGCGCTTCAACAGTCCACAAAGAACGCTTAGAAATCATATCTCAAACATATCTGACGATTGTTGGCTGTGTCAGCGCAATGGGAATGGGTATTCCACCAGTTGTCCTTTTCAAAGGAAAAAGACTAAAGCCGGAATTCACGGACAATTTGCAACTCGGGTCTTTAGTGAAAATGAAACCAAAAAGATTCATGAATCACTATACCTTTGTAGAGTTCATATCCCGTTTGAGCAAGTTCAAGACTCCGGGTGCATCTTTGCTAATTTTGTATGGTTCCGATTGTCACCTGGACTATTCCATGGTAGAGGAGGCAGAGCGCTATCAAATAACTCTTTGTTGTCTGTCATCAAATACGGCGCATGAACTGCAACATCTGGATAAATCAGTCTATCGATATTTTGAGCACCATTGGGATCAAGAATTGCTTAGATTCGCAGCAAAGCATTCCGATATCATGTTGAATAAAATAAGGTTTTAACTTCATATTATATAAAGTTTGGTCCAAATGTACGACTGACGACAGTATAACGTCTGACATACCAGATCTAAAACCAGTTAAAAACTAAAAAAAACATTTCGTAAAAAGGCCTTGAACTTTAAAGGTCAGGGGGTGGTTAAAGACTGGTTCATTGACAAAAACGAGTCACTGAAGCTTCAAAAAGTGCAAGGCATCAAAACCGTGAAAATTGGTATTGTCATGCCTGTAAGGAGGACATGTCAATAGTGCGAAGCTTGGTTACATGAACTTTGTGTTGGGTTGACCTTAGAAGATAAGAAATTTGAATGCCCTGAAGGATGCACTGCACATACACATATTTAAATCCTAAAATCATTAAACTTTGTTCCTTATTTTTTTGTTAAGTTTTTTTGTGATTTTTTTTAACGATGTTAAAGTTTTATAATTGTATGAAAAAAGTGAAGTTTTAAGTTTTTTGTTTATGGTTTTTGTTAAAATTAAGTTTTTGTTTATTTTGCTTTGTTATCTTATGAAATAAATTTAAAAGAATATATTTACTAATTTGTTTGTCTTTTTGCTTCAAAAGCTAGAAATTTTGCGAAACTCTTAAGAAAACTCAGTGGGCCTTATTAAGACCCCACGGGCCTTATTAAGAACAACATAAGATAATAAATTTTTCAATTAAAATGAAAAAAAAAACAATTAAATCTATTTATTCATGTAGATAATATGACAAAGAATCATACAATTTTTAGTTTACTCCGATATTCTCAAAAACATAGAAGATATTTAGAAAAATCCATTAGGTGAGACTTATTTGGCCTCCCTACTGTTTAAAATAATATAATGTAAAGAAAACAATTACACAAAAAAGCAGAACTTTTCAAAACTTACGATTTAGCTTATTATCCCCATATTCAAAATTAGATTTAATACATTTGCACTCATAAACCCATTGTTCAAAAAACTTGCCCTTTTAAAGTCAGAAAAGCACTTTAAAATTCTTTGTTTTCATTTTCTTATTTTTTGAACACTTTTGAAATTTATGATAAATTCGTGGAAAATAATCTTAAGTTCGTGTGCGGTATATGAATTACACGCACACATCTATTGTTAAAACGTTTTCGCTCATAAAGAGTGTCTTTGCGTTTTTCCAGCTTTAAGATTTTTTTTTCAATTCTAAAAGAACCTTTATTCAAACACTATAGCTATTTGTAAAATTTGAATCTTAAATTGTAAAATACGTTTTATTCGTAAGATTTTTCATTAAATCAAGACTGTATGGTATATCTTCTATGATTCCATTCAAAAATTAAATTATATATTTTTAGCTCGTTTTTAATAAATAAAATTGAATACTTACTGATTTTGTGTTTAAATATAAATGCAAATGCCAATAAATTGTGCATTATGTTCATAATTGAAAGTCGTATTCTGATAAGTGTTTAAATTTATTCACTTTTAATAAGTACCTAAATATAAAATAAAATTACAAAATAGATACATACTTTCCATTTTAAATATACATGTTTATAAAAAAATAAAAACAATATAATATTTCATTACAGGCATGGCCATCACCAATGAAAATGCCATTTGATGTTTTTCCAGAAGGATATAAAGTTCATACGATTTCAGGTAAGAAGTAAAAAATTATGCGAATTAATAATGACAATAATAATATTTTATTCCAAACACATTTTACAAGTGGAGTTGAAATTATAAGCCGACTGAGATAAAATGCGACCCACCCACAGATTGGCGTATTTAAATAAATGTTTGAATATACGAGTACCTATGTATGTCATAAAATATAAATAAAATATGACTTTCAACAAAACAGTCCCCATCGGGATCGGGACAGGACACGACCACGACGAAGGGACACGATGTAGGGACACATGACAGTAATTTCATAGAAACAATGTGCGTGACATGGTTTTAAATTGGATTTAAGTTTGTGCAACTTTTACCTTTTTCATTTTGTATCCATCCACATCCACATCCGGATCCGCAACCATGCATGCGGTTGAAGAGAAAGTTTCAACTCTGTTCCGCCACTTATCGTTGTATTTTAAGTTGCACAAAAGCTAAGGAAAAGTATTGAAACTATTTTCTTGTTTCATAAATGTTTTTACTGAACGAATTCCAGGGATTGCAGATGTTAGGTAGCTACTTTTAAAAGCTTATAAATACCTGGAATCGGAATGGCATTCGTGCGAGGGCAAACATTGCTGCGACTATTTCCTTACATTTATTGACTTTTGGTTATTTTTAAATATAGAGGGAATTTTCAACTTGAGACCATAATTATCGTTAAATGGGTTATGGCACTTTTGTTTTACGTATACTTAGTTGGTAATCATAATACAATACCGCGAGTTGAACGACACGTTTTTTCTCTTACTGAAAACAATAACTGCGGTAATTGGTATTATCCTTTCAATATATGAATATTAAAGGAATAAGTTTCGTATCGTTCTGTTTGGAATCCGCGTAGTTTTTTCAAAATGTACAAGTTTCCTTTAACCCCATTACATCCAGCCGGTTGGAGTGAAGTACCTTACGGTAGAAATAGAAGTTTATTAGAACTTTAAGTAAGGAATCCTCTGTCAACGCCATTAAAAGGTTGCAAAGGCTAAGAATGAGGGTAATACACTTCTCCTTGGGTATAAAGTCAACCACTTTGTTAACACCTCTTTTGTGTTAAAGCTAGAACCACTTATTGTTTTTGTAACAATGGAGGTCTGATACCAAAGGTTATTTAAACTTTGTAGGTGGAATTTCAGGTTCTTTAAAATGTCATATGCAGCCGAACTATTATCAATGGTTTGTGGATCTTACTGCCAGAAGTGTAGTTCAAAATTGTATTAAGAATTATTCGGTTGTAATCAAGGTACAACGTGATTCATTAATAGGAGTTATAACTCTCGTGGAAATACAATTTCATTGAAGTCACAAGAAAAACAATATTTTCTTTCTTTCTCTAGAGAAGTTAACAAGGGTTTGATAAAATTCCAAAACATTAAAAAGATATTGTAACGAAATATTTTTAAAAATTGTTATTAATTTCTTAAGGAAGTTAATTTAAATTTTGCCTACTCTCGACGTTTCAAAATCCCTGAAATCAAAATCAATGGTTCTTCTTAGTAATGTCTATTTGTAAGTCACGATTACTCAAAAATAGAGATAATGCCACTTCATAGCACAAAAATTCAGTGTGGGGTGTACAATATAAGGAAAGTTAAATTAATTAAAAAGAATTAAATCAAAATGCACTTTCAAAAGAAATTCAAATTCATTGACAGTATTAATTAAATTAAACAATTTAATAATATAGCTCAACAAAACATCGATTTCATTATGATCGAAATCAAGAAGCCACAGTTTTACTTTTTTCAAAAAGGCGAATAGAGTTGGTAGGTTCCGTAGGCTAGCTGGAAGGCGGTTATAATTTGCAATAGACAACATAATACGACTTTCTAAAGCTTTAAGTACGAAAAGATGGAATGGCAACTAAGGATTGATAATTACTGCGTAAGATATAGCCTTCACTTATTGGACTCTGCAAGTACCCGCCTCTTATAAAGAAAATCTTGAGAACCTTGTAATAGAATAACTGTCTGACAGGCAAAATCTTTATACGGGAGACTGGATGAGTTACACACTTTTCTTAGAGCACATTTTTGAAGCACAATAAGCACCTCCCCAACAGCTTAGATCCCATAGTAAACGGTTTTCATGGTGTTATCAGAACAATACTTTCTAAAGCGATAAAAACAACGGATTGTTGAAAGAAAATATTGTTTGAGCCCTAACATATGTCGCAAGAAACATTAGCATTAAAATAGTGATACGAATTTTGAAAGGAACTCAAGTGTAAATTAAACCTTGCACAGTTCGATGAGTGGAATATAACATTAATGTCTGGAGTCACGTTAGAGCTAAGGGAAAAAACACATAAGTTTAGTTTTGTTGCTTACCAAAAGTTTATGTGCATCAAACCAAACTCTCAATAAGTGTACATCATGATTTAAATCAGCCACTATAGGTTCAATAAACTATCGAATCTGTATGCAATTGCCAAATCATCTGCAAACGCCCTTACTTCGCCCACAAACGGTTGATCAAAAATAGAATTAATTAATATTATAAAAATGATACGACCAAGAACAGATCCCTGAGGAACTCCAAGATTTATAACATTGGGTTTACTTGAACCACTCATATATAATTCCATGGAATCCCGCATAATATAATTTGTTCAAAAGAATATTGTGGTCTACCATATCAAAGGCTTTCGTAATATCCACAAAATTCCACTACAAAACCTTCTATCATCCAGTTCTTTATGAATAAAAGAGCAAAAATCCAACAAAGCATCCTCAGTAGAGGAATTTTTGAGAAAGTTCAAAACCCTACATTTATTTACTTTTTCAAATATTTTTGAAATAGAAGGCACCAACGAAATTGGCCTATAATTATTTTTGTCGTTTTTACTCCCTTTTTTAAACAGGGGTATCACAATGGTGTGTTAAAGTTTGTTAGGAAAGATTCCAGAAAAAATACTCAAATTAAAAATATATGTCAAAATATCTTTAACACAATGTTAGAAATACCATCATTACCAAAAGATTTATTAAGAGAGTTTATGGCTTTTAATATCTCAAGACCAGGGGTGGAATCGGCTAAGATGATAGTTGACTATCAATTTTTTGATAGTCAAATTGATTATCATTTTCATTCCGTCTGTGTAATATGATTCAACTCTATTCAATTCGATTGAACAATTTCAGATTTAAATTGTCAAAATTCGTTGTTGCCTTGCTCAAATTTTAAATTGATTCTTATAAAATATATAAGTAAAAGTTTCAAATTGGCTGATTGAGAACAAAATACCAGTCATACAATGGTCAGCAATTTGAAGATCACAATTTATGCCAGCACATTGAATGGATTGAATACTAATGAAACGGCCTAATACGTGGTCAAGACAGATATCTGATTTCGGTCTTGTTACATCATTAACATCATATAAGTTAATTTTTTGATATTGTAAAGTCAGTGTTGAGTAGGATCCGATAGAATAAAGACCTAATTTTTTTAGAAACTCAAACGTCGTGTTTGATTATATATTTTATATACAAATAAAGCAAAATAACTCTTTGAAAAAACAACAAGGAATTTTTAAAACATCAGCACTCGTCAATTTATAGCATTTCATATCACATATATTATAAGTATCTCTTACAAAAGCACCTACTCCACCAGCAGCATACGAGTCATTTGTATTGGCAAAAAAAATATAGCCAAGAATACTACATTATTTCGAATGAATAAATCCAAATTTTAGATACAAAGATAATTTCCTATAAGTTTTTAAAGGCGTCCAGATTGCCAACTAATAAAACGAAAGGCTTCTTACATTTTGGTGAATTATAAATAAAGCTTTCTTACTCTCCAAACTGTCAAGAAAAATTTTATATTTACACTTACCTTAAGTCGAAAACTCTTTCTTATTAATTCTTTTTTGTTTTTGTAGGTTTTCTAAAAATGAACTGAAGGTTAGCAATAATATTTTTCGTATGATAAAATAAGTTATAATGGGTCCGATTTGTCAAATTGAAAATTTTGACATTTCTTTCAAGGTCCCTATGGTCGAAATAAAAGATTTTTAGACAGATGCGTGTGTACGTACGTTCGTATGTCCCTACGTCCGCTACGTTTTTTCATCGTCCATAGCTCAAGAAAGAAAACTGAACAAAAAATTTGTCTTCTCGAAAATTTTACGAATACAGAACGATTTCTACTCCAAAACAATTTTTCGCAACGAAAAATACCGCTTTTGACATCTACTAAAATTTTGAGAAAAATAGAATTCCCATTTTTTTTTTCAAAAAAAAAAAACTAAAAATCTAAAAAAAAATTACTCAAAGGCGGTAAAAATTGAATTTCGACTCAAATGTCTTTTCAAAAACTTCAAAATTATTTTTTCGAAAACATTTTGAGAAAAATCAAATTGACAGTTTTTTTTTACAAAAAATGAAAACCTAACAAAATAAAAATTTAAAACTTTACTTTCGATTCAAATATCTTTTCAAAGATTAACAATATTGTCTTGAAACTTTGTTATTTCACAGAAAATATTGTTTCCTATATTCAGTAGTTTGTTTTCATAAAAATCTAACAGTCCGTTTTTTTTCATTAAAAAAAATAAGATCTTCAAGAAATATTACGCAAATTTGGTAAAGATTGATGTTCGGTTCTTGATATCCCTCAAATTAATTTCCTTCATCCAATTTGTAAAAATTTAAGAAATGCTACTTCAATTGGTAAGAAGTTGTTTTCGAATAAAAATCTATTTAACAAAACTAGATTTTCTATTATTTCTATTTCTTTACATGAAAAATATTATTTAAAATGTTTTAGAATAATTCAACTGAAACCTTTTTTAAGCCAACACGAAAACCTACAAACTTTTAAGCAAGACAAATCGACCAAAGGGAAAGGAAGTTATCTGTGTGAGTAGCATCTCGGCCTCTTTTTCATTTTGATAAAATGAGTTTGACTTTAATATTTGTTTTAGCTGAAAATCAATTTTAGTACCATTTTTGAAAGTTTTTATTTTGCATATAAAAAATGCAAACTGGATTTTTCTAATACCATTTTTTGCTGTTAACAAAAAAATGTTACAATACATTCATTTATTTAAGTGATATCGAGTCACACACCAATTTTTACCAATTTTGTTTGGTATTTTTTTTAGATTTAAATTTTTATAAAAAAACTGACCGTTAAATTCTTATACAATTTTTATTGAATGTCGAAAACAATATATTTTATAAGATTTTTTAGTTTGAAACCAACATCTTTAAGTTTTGCCAACATATTCGAGTCGAAAATCAAGTTTTACTAACTTTAAGAAGTGTTTTTCTTAGGTCTTATTTTTTGTAAAAAAAACTATTATTTCAATTTTTCTCAAATTTTTACCAGATGTCAAAAATGCTATTCTTCGTCGCAAAAAACTATTTCGGTCTTCAAATCATTGTTTTTTCGTAAACTATTTGAGAAAGAAACTGGAAAATTACTCTAACATAATATTTCCATGCATAAGATTTAAAAAATTTAGAATTTCCGGCTGTATTTTAGCTATAGTTCTTGAAGTACTGTCAGAGGTTTGATCAAAAAAACTTATTTCTAAGCTACTCTAGAATAAAAAAAAACTGACGAAGATTCCTGTATTAAACTTTCCTCAATCCTTTTTCTTTTTTTGAGAAGTCGTATAAATTTATACAAAATGTAATGTTAAATCCAAACCAAACCAATAATTAAATGCAAGAAGTTGTATTAAACCATATTCTTGTTTCTCTTCCCTAGAAAAATAAAGTTACATTTTGAAAAAATTGTCTAAATATTATGTGTATGTTTTTTTATTTGATTTAATTTGTTAAATTTGGTAAAATTGATATCAATCAAAAATTAAATGATAATACATAAAATGTTTTCTACTAAGCCATAACATTAAAATTTGTACCCTCAACAAGGTTTTCTTCCTGTCAATAAAATTTTACCTGGGCCTTAAAAGTCTAAATTCAAATCCTACTTCAAAATTAATGAAGCACGTCAGGTTTTTGATATATAACTTTTTCAAATTCGAAAAAAACATGTGTAGAATGCTTTTGGAGGCTATTTAAACATATTATGTAGATTTTTTTCAATAAAATCCGTGATGGTTTTCCAAATCTATAATCCCTGCAATATTGAGTTTAAATATTTATATTATTTCACAAGATTTTCAAAAAACCTTCACTAGTGTAAAAATTTCAACTATCTTACAAAAAACTAAAAGAAACGCTTATCCATTTACGGCGAAACTGTTTTCAACAGATAAAGGCAAAACGATTGGAAAGGAAGTTTTGTTCTTGTAACAAAATCTAAAACAATTAATATCAACTTTTTGAAATACATATATTAAAAAAAAAATGTTTTAAACTGAAAAACGGATGTTTTTTAACTTTAGCAAATAATGGAAACTAATGTTTAAATTTGAAATCAGCAATAAAGAATAAAGTTCAAAACGTATTTATTAAAAGTATGAAAGCATTAAATTCATATTATTAAACAAATTAAGACTCATAAATTTGATAAGAATTTTCAGAAATTAAGTAGGATACTTAATTGATTTCAATTGTCTCTACAAGAGTTTTGTACTTTGCAAAATAACTATACAATTTTGTATGAAAAGATATTTTGAGTTTTAGCTTAGCCATAAAAACTTGTTTTTTGTTATTTTTAACACTTTTAAACGGGTATATTTAAAAAAACCTGCTGTGATGGAAAAATTTAAAGGTGAGGTTCGAATTTAGGACATGATTTAATGGTTTGAAAAGGAATTGTTTTGTTTCTGAAACAGGCTAAAAACCTAATTTTGTTGACCAGTGTTTTACGGAACTGTTTAAAAACTACTATAATTTTGTTCTCATTACTTTATTTTTCCAACACAGTGAAATTAAATTTCCAAACTTATTGTTGTTTAATATATTAAAAATCTATTTATTCAATCCCCAAAACAAAGGTCCATATATACATAGATTAATTTCTATTACTTTTTACACAATTCTTTTTGTCGATTATGATAATTTGGGGGAAAGGGCTTGATGTGTTGCGAAGTCATAAATTGCTTTTAAATTTTGTATCTTATGTAAGCAAAAAAAAATATTTCAGATTCATAACTAATTAAAAAAAAAAGTTTTTCATATTTTTTAGAGTCATTCCAATTGATACCAAGTACATTAATTTCAGTCACCCAGGTTTGGTGAAAACAAAAATTTAAGGCTCCGGATTTGGTCGCAAGTAAAATTTAAAATGTATACTTCATTATTAAAATGAAAGTTATTTATTTTTGTTTATTAAGCAACAGAAAAAAGTGATTTATTTTCTGTGTATTGTAATTTTTGTATTGAATAATGAAGTTCAGAGAATAAAGTAATGTGCATAAAACTAATTTAGATACATGTCCTTCATGACTTTTCTTGCACATTATGCATAAGCATTCTTTTCCATTACCACTTTATACTTTGCATAGGGTAGATGTTGTTGTTACTTTGAGTTTCCTCATTTAATAAAAGAGTTGTTGTGGGCTTCTTACTAGCAGTACCCCTTTAACTTTAATAATATCATAAAAGGATATCAAATTGATTTAGTTTCCCTAAATGTATCTATTGTTTTATTTTTTGAAATATGACGGATATTCCGATTAAATACTTCCCATAGGAAGTTATTGTAATGGGTCCGATTTGTCAAATTGAAAATTTTGAAATTTCTCGACGTTTCAAGGTCCCTAGAGTAGAAATAAAATACTTTACAAAGATGTCTGTGCGTGGATGTGTACGTAGGTTCGTACTTTCGTGACGTTTTTTCGTCGTCCATAGCTCAAGAACCAGTAGACATATCGACTTCAAATATATTTGTTATGTAGCTAGTAGTGCTGAAAGATGCAGAAAAGGCTCTCAAGAAATTGAATGGGTGGTTTTTTACCATAGCAGTATAAAAAAAGGTCAAACTTAAGGTTAACCCTAAATATCTTACGAACCAAAAGCGCTAGAGGCTTAAATTAAATTTTATATTATATACTGTAACGTGAATATTTGTCCGCTAACAAAACTTTAAAAGCCTTGCTTAAGTCTAAGCGTCAAGCATACTTTGAGAACATTGCACACGATCTTTCAAGTTGCAGGAACGCGTCACAGTTTTGGAGCAAAGTACGCCTTATAAACAACGACAGTCAATTACCGCGACCTTGCCTACCGATCGAACTGAAGGATTTATGCGAACATTTCAAAAACCTCACAAAGGACAAGTTTACTACGAGCTTCCAATTTGCTATCCCTTTTCAGGCGGATGACGCCTTGGACGCCCCCTACTGTATCTTAGAGGTAAAGGCAGTTTTGGATGAACTGAAATGTAACAAAGCTCCAGGATCCAACGGTATACCGCCGGAATTTTACAAATTCAGCACACCCTCATTCATCGAACACTTTACTCTAGCGCTTAACCAGGCTTACGAAGACGGATGCATACCTACTTATTTTAAGGATTCTATCGTCACTCCCATATTCAAGAAAGGTGACCGCACTGATCCTGCAAACTATAGAGGAATATCCTTGCTGAACACTTCAATGAAAATTCTGACAAGGCTTCTATACAAAAGACTCTACGGTTGGGTTCAAGCAAATCATCTCCTTGGTGAGTCTCAAGCCGGGTTCCGCAAGAACTACTCAACGATAGACCAAATCTACTCACTCACATCCATTGCGGACATCTTCATTAAAGATAAAAAGAAGCTGTATGCCTTCTTTATAGATTTTAAAGCTGCCTTCGACACCATCGACAGAAAAGCTCTAATGCTTAAACTTTACAACAAAGATGTTTCAACAAAGTTTGGACGCATTTTGGAAAAATTTTATGAATCTACAACATCTGCAATCTCTTTCAACAACGATATAGCGGAATCATACGAAGTGGAAGTAGGAGTAAGACAAGGTTGCAACTTAAGCCCTCTTTTGTTTGCACTCTTCATAGACGACATGGAGGACGATCTACAGGGTGGAGCAAAAGTTACATCAAATCTTCTAGTGAAATATTTGCTGAAACGCCTGAAAGTCTCCAGTTGATGATAAACAGAATAGCTGCATACTGCTACAAATGGAGGCTTCAGGTAAACCTTAGCAAATCCAAGGTTATGATCTTTCGTAACGGTGGAGGCCCAAACTGTCGCAACGAAAAGTGGAGATTGATAGCAAGGAAATCGAAGTAGTAAGTGACTACAACTACCTAGGAGTAAAGATATCAAGAAATCTGAATCTGAGAAACCACATTGTAGAGAAACTAGCCAAATCAAAAAATGCACTAAATGCAACGTGGAAGTCCATTATGCACAACAAAGACGTTCATTTCAATTCAAAGTTCCGAGTTTTTGAAACAACGGCGAAGGCAGTTATGTGCTACGCCGCACAAGTATGGGGTCACAAAGAATTCAGTGAGGTGGAATATCTTTTGAGATATTTTCTAAAGAGAACTTTGAGGCTTCCAAACAGTACTCCAAATCACATTCTCATGCTCGAGACGGGTCTTCCTCCTCTATTCATTTCGACACTTAAAATGCAAGTAGACTACATAATAAAGACGTTAACCATGAACGAGAACAGGCTGCCCAAAAAAATAACTATGGTCATTTTAAGAAGGAAGTCATCTTGGTTCGAGAGCTGGAGTAGCTTAGCTACTCTTTGTGACCGTCAGCTAACTCTAAACGAAAATAGGCCAGATCAATGGAAAGCTGAACTTTATGATCTCATTAGTGCAGTTGATGTGAAGAAAAGAGAGGAATTCATTACAAAAGCTAGAGAGTCGACAAGCAGACGTATTTACGCAATGCTCGATTACAATCTTGCAACCAGAAGTTATTTCAAGGAAGAGTACTCATCCAAACTCATGTCACTGGTTTTAAAAACAAGAGGAGAGTTGCTGCCACTCAACTTTATGCCGCATAGAGAAGAACGCTCGGAAATCTGCAATTTGTGCAACCAAGGAGAAAGGGAAAACATCTACCACTTCCTTTGCAGATGCCCGATCTTAATGGAATCTCGGAGGAGTGTTTTTGGGAAGAGTTTACTGAGTGAAGATGAAATGATAACCATTCTCAATGGAGCTGATTGGAAAGTCCTGTTTCAATTTGTCAAGCTTGCTCTTTCATACAGAAAAAAAATTACAGATGAACTTTTTTAAATACAAAAAAAAATTACTTAAAATCTACTTTAAAGTTTATATTGTCAACTGGCAGACGGCTTAGGCCATGCTCTAAAAATGTTAGTTTATTATTATATATATATATAATCTGAAGACTTAAAGAAAAATAAAACATTTGTTAATCTAAAAAATCTAATCTAATCTGTAACGCAGAGTATATTTAAAAAAAATCCAATTAACGATTTTTTCTATAAAAACAAAAAAAATGGAAAAAATATGGTACATTTTTAAAAGAAAAATTAATAAAAGTTCGTAAAAATTGAGTTCTGACTAAAATATCTTTTCAAAACTTTGATATATTGGCTTTAAACTAATTTTATCTTTTAAGAAATATTGTTGTTCGACGTTCAGTAATTTTTGTATAAAAATCCAACAGTCCGGGTTTTTTAAAGAAAATAAAATCTAAAAAAATAGTATTCAAATTAGGTAAAAATTGATTGATAAGAGCAATAGAAGATATTAACTTCAAATTAGTTTCGTTCATCCAATTTGTATTCGTTTATTGTCTAAGGACAAAAAAGTTTTAAGAAATGCTAAAAATTGGCTTTCGAATAAAAATCTCGTCAACAAAAATAGATTTTTAAATCAAAGTATTTCATTATATGCAAAATATTGTGGGTAATTTTTAAATTTTTAAGAATAATTCAACTGACAACTTTTTAACACAACACGAAAACCTACAAACTTTCAAGCAAGACAAATCGAAAGACGGGATGATAAGTTAACAGTGTAGGTCGCATTACAGCCCCTTTTTAAAATTTTAAATTTGAAGAGTAAAGATTTCCGCGAGTGAACATTTATTTTAAACTCTGCGGGCTTTGTAGAATATTAAGACCATAGACAATATATATCAAATTTAAAAAAATGTAAATATGTATAAAATCAATGACATTTTTAATCATCAAATATTATTTGGAGAGTATAACAGCTTGTGCAGAGAAAAGCATTTTTTAAATCGGAAGTAGTTTTTAAGTAAACTTAAAACGGAAGTATGGAAGTACAATTTTTCAGCTGTCCCATTGTTCCTTTTTTGTAAGGTTGTTAACACTTGGCAAGAAATTTGGAAAAAAATCATAATTTTTGAAATATTATTATACAAGGTTTTATTCCCTTGCAATTAAGTTAAGCTTTTTCCATCGGTTTTAGTGATCTCAGATCGAATTGGACTTCAAAATACAGGTTTTTGAAATTTTTCAAAAACACTTTCAAAATAATTTCTTGTGCTATCTAAGAACGATTGAAGTTTTTGAAATGATATTGAAATGTGTAATTATTTAAATATCAGCTATATCGTTCGAAATCAGCACCAACAAGACGTAACTGTATATTTTTAAAAACAATGAAAGCAAAATATTCAACTTTTATAAAAACTTCATAAATGATAAGATTTAAACTACATATATCCAAAATATAAATATTTTTACTTTTTTGATTCTTTAATCATCAGTTTAAATTGTAGCGTAAAAACACCGGTTTATTTTAACACTTTTAAAGAGGCATATTTAAAAATCTGATGTGATGAAAAAATTAAAAATTAAATATGATTTCAGGACAACTGAAGCCTTTAAGAAAGTAGTGTTTGGTTAATGGGATAAAAGGACTTAAAGATCCAGTAAAATCAAACGATTTTTTAAGATTGGAATATTCAATGTGTATGTGCACCCTGTTTGACACATGATCCACCGAAAAATTAAAAACCGTGGGCATGAGAAAGTCACGTGTTCAAAAATTTATATTGAAAGATAAAATAAAAAACTCTAATACTAACTTTTGCTTACACTTCCTGAATTTTAAATTTTGAGTCCCATTAAGTCCAAGTTCTTGCTGTGGGTATTTAGTTTTGAAATTTTGCAACTTTTTTCCCGTAACCATCATTTGCCCTTAAGAAATAACTTATTTATGATTTTTGAAAAAAAAGTAAAGTAAAATATGAAAAATCACAACAGATATTTTCAATTGAAACTTTTTCTTCTGTCTAGAAAAGACGAAGGTAGGAGGGGAGTTTGAAAGCTATCAATCTATTGAAAGTTTTCATAGCCTCAAACAAAATGATGGTGAAAGATTTCCAGAATGAACTCATTTAAAAAGTATCTTTGTTATATAGTTCCAAATCGCATATCGAAAGTTAGTCTTCTTGAACAGAATCGGATGTACCGTATACCCTATACGACACCCTCTATAATTATATATTTTCAAGAATTGACCCCAATGACACTTAACTTAGCGAAAAGTTTTCCCAACCGCATAAGGACTTAAAGGACACGATGCGAGGAGAAAGTTCCCTGCTGGATCATCATCATCATCATCTTCGTTACCACCCTCTAAATAAGCTGCTGCGGTAGACATTATATGAACTCTAGAACCACTTTGGAAGCTACTTTTTTGTATTTTATTATTGCTAACAAAAGCATTGTATTGTATAGATGAAGTGATAAAAAGGATTTTTATTACAATTTTCTTTTGTTTGAATTTGATTGCAGATTATTATCACAGCGAGGTCAAAATTAATCATCAAGGACTAAGTGGATATTTTGTGTTTGTTCTTGAGTCATTTAGCTTATGTAGTTAATCTTTAATTAATTCTTTATGGTACTTAAGAGGCGTTAGAGCAGAACGCTAGACGCCATTTGGCTTTGTTTTTATTTATGGTAACTGCAATATTTTTTAATGTTTTTACTTATCAATAAAATATCAATTAAAGATAGTTAATATAGTTTGAGTTAAATGACCCCATGCTGTTTGAAATTTGAAGGGAAAAGCTTAGGAATGAGATGAGATTTTTTGGTCAAGCATAAAAGGAATAAAAGAATATCTTTGTCCTAAACGCGCCAACCCAAAGATAATATTTGTCTTTTTGCATTTTTAAGTTTAAAGTAAACGAAATACAAATAAATACTTATTCAAAGACCGTCAGTTTATTTGAATAGACTTTGTTTGGAAAGGATAGCATGTGTTTGAGGAGGACAATGAGGTTTCCATTTCTGTAAACGAATGCTAAAAGTAAAAATGATTCTTATAGATTTTATCAACCATAAAAAGAAATAAGAATAATATTTTCGATTGAATTGAATGTGTGTATTTTTATTCAATGAATAGAATATAAAGTTTGATATTTTGTTATAAATTTGCATTTATTGGGGAATAAAAGAAACAATTTGCAAAGAAAAATTCAAGGAGAGCAAACAAAATACGGTAGAAGGTCACTTTTGTTATCATAAACTCCTCAAGTAATTGTGAGGCTATTTGCATAGCTTTTATAAATAGCTATTTTGAATAAATTTTTCAGTTAATAATTTTTATTCTTTATTATTCTTATAAGTTAAGATTCAAAAGTGTATCAAAATACAGAATTTTTAAATGAATTCGTTAATATTTTATACTACGTACGGCAAAGTATATTATGCAAATTTTAACTTTATGTTTCAACGTAATTGTTATTGAAAGTAAAAAATCTTGGATTCACATTTTTGATTTAAAGATTTTTTCTGTTTTCTTAACACACATATTCCTGATGATCATTTACACCTGAAAATCGGAAAAATTACTATTTTCAAACGCTTACTCCTGACCACTGCTGGAATGTTTGTTATCACTTCACTCCTCCCAAAATTTGATGCCTGTTTGATTTTCGACACAAACATCTAGGGAAAAAATGGGGGAACTGACTTCAAAGTTATTTTATCGTATTGAAAATATTGATGTTATACCTTACTTACTTACGCTACAGTCCTGTGTGAACCAGGGCCTCACACAAACTTCTCCATCCAGCTCGATCCCTTCCTAGATGTCTCCAGTTTCGCATTCGAAGTTGATTGAGGTCACTTTCCATTTGTGCGCACCACCTGATCCGCGGTTTACCTCTACTGCTCTGCCCTGATGGGTGTGGATTCGAAGACTTTCCGGACCAGAGCATTGGTTCTCATGTGCTCTACGGTACCCAGCAGTTGGACTTTTACCCTTCTGACTAAGTCTACGACGCTGTATAATCCGTACAGCTCGTCGTTTCTTCTTCTCCTCCACTTCCCTTCTATACATACGGTAACGTAGATCACGCGAAGAACTTTTCTCTCAAAACGACCCAAGGTGCCTTCATCCGCTTTTTTCATAGTCCATGCGTCTGCACCGTATAGCAGGAGGGGATGATAAGGGTCTTCTATAGTGACGCTTTGGTCCTTCGAGAGAGGGCTTTGCATCTCAATTTCTTTCTTAGCGTAAAGAAACAGCTGTTAGCAAGAGTTATTCTTCGTTTGATCTCAGCACTGGTGTTGTTTTCTGCGTTTATAGCGGAGCCTTGGTAGACGAAGTCCTTAACTACCCCAAAGTTACGCCTCTCGATAATGACGTTTTGACCGAGACGTCGTCGGTACTTGTTATAAATCCAGCATGTACTTTGTTTTGCAATCATTTAACCTATTTTTGCAACCTTTTCCTCAATACTCACAGAAGCCCTCACGCTGAGTTCTTCCAATTATGTTAATGTTATCAGCCTATGACACAATCTTTGCAATCTTTACTTCTTCTAAGTCGAGAAGACGGAATTTTTGCCTTTCGTCGACTATGTTGAATACCTGTCAGCGGAATTCGGTTTGTGGTCGCCGTTATACAGTCTGCAGAAGTGGGCCTTCCATATCCTCAGCATTGACTGCGGTTCCACTATGATGTTTCCACTTTCATCTTTGCAGCCTTCTCTTCGCGTTTTATGTACTTGTGAATTTCGTTTCTCCTATTCATAAAACTTTCGAACTTCATTCCTGCTTTTAAACCGTGCTCTATCTTTTTCCTTCTGAGAACTCTGTGTTCCTCTCGCCTCTTCTGCTCATAGAGCTCATGAACAGCTCTCGTCCTTTTATGTAGCGCCGCTTTGCGTGCCTGTTGTTTGGCTGCATTTGCCTGCCGACATTCCTCATCAAACCAGGGGTTCCTTGTTGGTGGCTGCTTGAAACCCAGCACATCAGAGGCTGCTTCTCTGATTGCATCTTGGCAATGTTTCCACTGGTTTTCGATACATTGTGTTTGCGGCAGAGAACTTCGAGAGAGGTTACTTCTAACTCGGTCGGAGAAGGATTTGGCGATCTCTTGCGATTGTAGCCGTTCGACGTTCTCCCATCGCGCGAATTTTGAACACAGGCTCAAAAATTCAAACATACATTCTGGATTTTTGCATTCGAGATTTTTTTTCTAGATTTTGGCATTTCGAGATTTTATTTTCTAGATTTTTGTTTTCGAGATTTTTTCCATTCTAGATTTTCATATTCGAGATTTTTACTTTCTAGATCTAGATAATTCATTTCTAGATATCGTGGTAGACCCCCCTGTTTTGCCTTGGGTCTGGAAACCCGAAGTGCTACCTTGGCTACAACGAGGTAGTGGTTTAAGTCTGAGCCTGAAGCCGTTGTCGGAAGTGTTGTCGTGCAGTCTGTTTTTCCCGATTATTCCACCAAGCTTGGCATTAAAATTGCCCACGACAATTTTAATATCGTACCTAGGACACTGCTCGTATATTTTATCCAAGAGCTCGAAAAACATATCCTTAGTTTCTCATCCTTCTTTTCTGTTGGTGTGCGCATATTAGGCTAATGTTAGCAAATTTAACCTTGATACAGATGGCCATGAGGCGCTCGTTGATGCACACATAGCTCAAGACTTGTGGGACTAAGTCTTGCTCCAATGACAAGGCCGCATCCAAATATGAGTTGTTGGTTTTTTTCTGGTCGCAATCACCATAGTTAATATCGCAGTTTTGCATCTTCTTTTTGCCTGGCCCATATCATCGTATTTCGTGGATGGTGGTGATGTCTGCATTACAGCAGTCTAGAGCCCTCCCTAGTTCTACGGCTGCATGTGTTCTATTAACAGTCAACAGTAAATCCGTCCGTATCCGAGGCTTGTCGGTGCTTCATAACTGGGTTCATGTGGTCAGGAAGTCACCCTGAAGCACTACCTCCAACCTGAAGGACCAAGTAATCGATTTAACTCCAAGGGTGAGAACCGGCATAACCCCTCCTTACAGGCCTGGGCTTCGAATGTGTCGTAGAAGCCCTATAAGGTGCTCAACTAAGTAGTTCAACCTAACTTGAACTATAGACGCCATCGTTTAATCCATCCGCTGCCGTCTGGATGAAAAGAGAGGTGCCTTAGTGGAAACACCTCTCTCGTTTGCTACCCCCAACAACTTTTCACTGGGGTTAGAACCCAATCTCCAGTTGAGGTACTAGGCATCCGATGTTCACCGATGATGAAGGTGAGAGTAGGAGTTAATATGCAGAGGTGGGGTTTGACAAAAACCTGTGGACGCTTGTGTCCTCTTGAATGTATTGAACAGCGTTGTTGTTATAATTAAGTTAAGTTATAAACAGAACAAAATTAAATTGATTAATTTAGACAATTGTATCATTCCTAAGAAAAATAATTATTTTAATTAATGGATTTTTTATTGAAAATCCTTTTGCGTAAATTAAAATGCTTGTTACAAAAGCATTTCTTTTTAAATTAATTTTACCTATCCCTACAAAAGTCTCTTACTCAAATGTTAGCTTCTTCGGAATGTTAGCCCTGCGCCATTGAACTTACCTGATGGAAACAAAAGTCTTAAAGAAAGTTTTCAATCAACTTTTTTTAAATCTCCTTAAACAGTTGTAGGTGGGTCTAATGTTTGTGCATATACTTAAGTCTCATCATTAAAAGATTAATTTTATCGTTGTGATGTAACTTTTATATAAAAAGAACATTATCGAACTCATTTTCATATAACTATATACATATCTATACATTCAAGTAATATGGGATAGAAAAGTCATCAAGTGTATATTTTTGTTTGAATATGGTATCCTTAAGAGGTATAATCCACGAGTCAATAAACATCACTGTTTTTGTAATAGAGCCTCTTCAAATGCCCGATGTAAGGAAGGAAGGAAGTATTCATGTTCATGTTCATGTCATTATCTTTTCTTTTGTTCGGTGGGATGGTTTCTTTATATACCAGCATGAAATCTGATGAATTATTGGCAATGAAATGTTGGTATAATCGTTCCAAGCGTCTTTATTTTCTCATTAAGTTGTGTAAGAGATGTAAATGTATGGACAAAAAATATTGCTGCCAGCCATTTACGAGTACCTTTAAACAAATGACACTAAAATGACATTTACGTTAACCGTGGTCTATTTATTAATTTGGGACAAACGTATAAGTTAAGATTTAACAACATGAAACCTCTTCTACTTCCAGATTGCATGCATGTTGCATCCGAGCCAGGAGATTATGTATTCAAGAAGACTCCACACATGATTCCACCCAAAGAAGTAGACTTATTAGACGTAGGAGATTCTATGGCAGTTTGCGGTTTATATGTGATTGGAGAGCCTGACACTATAATCGAAATAACAATGAAATACTATGATGTCAATTGTGAAACAGGTGGACTTATGGCGGTAAGTTCTTCACAAAACTGAATGGTTTTGAGATAACTAATTATAAACTTACTTTAACCCCAACAGTTTGTGGATGGTTGGGAACTTAATGGAGAATACTTCCCTGGAATTGAAGATCACCATAAGTCACGAGATGATCGTATAGTCGAGTTTTGTAATAATTACAATCAATGGTAAACAATTTATTCATAAAAGTATTTATTATAAAACTATTCAAATATTTTTACTTTTTTCAAATAGGCCACCAATTAGCAATAAGAAATTCTTCCGGTCCAATCAAAATGCAGCCCTGCTGCAATACAGAATTCCAACCCGAGGTTCATTTATAGCAAATGTCCGTTTCCATAAAATTACTCAACGTAAGTTTAAACATCGATTTTAAAATTCAAACTCAAAAAGCATATATTTTTCATTTCCTAGCTTGCAACATTCTCGTCCACGACACTGTTGCCATCTATCAGCTAAGTAATTTTGGACATCAAAGAAATTGTACCCTGTCAGCACTTTTCCCAGCTGTTGTAGCTTTGGGAAATTTGAAAATTGGCGGTAAAAGTGCTATGAAGGAAAAAGTTAACTATGAGGTAAGATCGTTATTCTAAAATATATCAAAAATGTAAATATCAAATTTCAATTCCTTAGTGTACTATGCCTGATAGGCTTCAAATTGGAGGAACATCTGGATTGGATTCGAGTGGATTGGAGAAATCATGTGAAGTCTGTGGCTATTCAGATGAACGTGGTCCAGAACAGGCTATTTTCTGTGGCATTACTACAATTCGTCTTGTATCGAGTGGAAAATATCAAAATTTAGCTGTGGTTGCGCTAAGAAAGGCCGATGAGAATGATTTGGAAATTGCTACACTTGTCTGTCCATTATAATTTGCTTAATTTCAATATTCTTAAAACATCCATCGACAACAAACAACAACAAAAAACTTCTACGATTTTATATTATTTAAAACAAAAAATATCTCATAACAATTATTTATTAATAATCACAAATTTCCCACACATAAGAACATAAAAGAAAACTTTAAAAGTAGCCAAAAATGTCTCCAAAAAAGTAGTGATAGACCAAAAACCAAATGCATATAAAATGTACATTATGTACTTACATCTAAACAAGAAGTAATGTCTCATAAAATGTAGAATAAAAGCAAAATAATAAATATATTATCTCCAAAATGTGTAAATACCAATTCATAAACATGCTAATTGAAAATACCTACCTTAAAAAATTCAAAAAAATAAAAATCATTATCATTATTATTTGATGTTAAAATACTTTTCGAGTATATAAATGTTAAAATAATCAAAACAAAAAATAATTTATTGAATAAAATAATTAGACATCTGAAGATAAAACTTGTTTACTGTGTTTATTTTGAAAGAACTTACCAACGGGTCCAGAAAAGTTAGTATTTACTAAAAAAACTTCCGATGACGCTGGATTTTGGTACGATTTGTATAGTGGATCAAAAAAATTAAGAAAATATTTTATTTTATTTTGCTCAATTGCTCCTGAAAATTTTATATTTTAACAAAACGATCGGAAAACATTTTAAAGACGTTGCAATACTCCCGATAAGTATTTGAATCGGTCCGATTTGTCTAATTGGAAATTTTGAAGTTTCTCGACGGATTTTTCGGTCTGCTTTATCTCAAAAATCGTCAGATATAATAAATTGCGTTTTACAGATAAAAACATCAAAAGATGCAGAATAAACTTTTAAGAAAATTGAGTTGGTCTTTTTTACTATAGCAATTATATTTAAAAAATATATTCCCCTTAAAATAATTTCATCTTAAGAATAATACTGTTTTTAACATTTAAAAAAAATAAGAAAAATCCGATTGACAATTTTTTTATATTTTTTTTTATATTATACGCACACTCAAGGCGATATGAATACCCTTATCATGATTAATCACAATGCAAGCAACTAGGAAGAGAGGATAGGATTAGAAAGGAGATACCGATGCACATTGGTTTTGAATGTCTGCACTTTGTAATGACTGGGAAACATTGAGTCTGGTAAAGCATTCCACATTCGTGTAGTGCGACTAAAGAAAGAATCTCTGTACTTTACAGTACGTCCGAAATTGAGATCAAGGGTAAACTGATGAACATTCCTAGAAGTACGGTTTTATGGTTAAATTGTTTGACGGGAGGAATGCAACTGGCTATTTCAATAGAGCATTGTTTATGAAAGTAGCGATAAAATAATGACGGGCGTGAAACCTTAAGACGAGACGGTGCTCGAGCTCTTTTTTGAATTCTGTCTAGGAGACTCAAGTAGTTTATAGGATCTTGCATCTTCGGATAAAACTTAAACACTTAGCAGCAGAAGAAGAATTTACAAAATAATAATTCACAAAATAGTTAAAAACTGATGTTTCATTAGAATATTTTGAGAATAGACAAAGATATAGACTTACATTTTTTTCATTCTACACAAAATTAAAACTTCTAAAAAATTATACGCAAATTTGTTTTCGACTAAAAAGGTTTTGTTATTAATATTTTGACTTTTTGAAAAATTGACAAACATGGTCGTGGTATGAATTTCCGGCTCCATATTTCTTTTCTATTATTTATAACATATTCATAACTCACCCACTAATTCAACTATTAAAAGAAAATGAGAGGAAAATACTTTCTAACTTTCTCCCATTATAGTAACTTCGATCACTTTATAAATTTTGTTTTTAGAGTAAGAGTGAAAAATTAGCTTGAGAAATTTTGTTTACATTTCTAAGAATACGGAAATGTCTGAAATCATCGATATTCATTCGGGAAGCTGTTTTCTTCGTCTGTATATCAAGAACCAGTAAACTTTTAATGCTTTTGAATACACAGATAATAATGCAAAAACATGCAAAAAGAACTATCAAAAAAATGTGGTTTTTTACCATAAATAAATAAATTAGGTGGCACAACAGTCCGTGAAGAAGCAGGGCCTAGTGACTTACACTTCTCAACCTTTCCTGTTTGCGAGTAATGTTGTCAGAGATGGTAGGAACCTACAGTTTATATGCCGAATCAGAACGGCTAATTTGAGAAAGCACTTTTTCATGACAAGAATTACTTTTGGAGGATTTGTCAATTCCTTGCAAGAGGCAGTACCCGTGAAGAAATTTAGGTGGCACAGGCAGGGATTGAACCCAAGACCCCTTGCATGACAGTCCAACGCACTTTTTTTTTCATTCATTTTTATTAATTCATTAAAGCTAAACAAAAATTCATAAAACTAGCCTAATTATACATAACTTACAACTAACTTAATGGTCCCATACGGACACTCTAAGTTAAACTATAACACTTAAAACTAATGCCTTTCGGCCCTAAGATCTATTTTATTTCATTTAAATTTAATTATTTTGTATTTATTAGAAAATTTGAAAACAAAAACTAATATCAATATCCTTTTTTATTTTTACTTACAAACTACTTAAAATTAGGACCTTAAATATAAATTAAAACTAACCTAAACTACCTATTCTACCTATAAAGTACTTAAAACTAAAACAACCACAGCAGCAAATCTAACTATTTAACATTTTCGTTTTTCATATTTTGTTGTCTTTTTTTTATTTATTGTTTTTTTAATGTTTTTTTTCATATTTTTTGTTTTTTGTATTTTTTTTTTTGCCACCATGCCTATTCTACTTAAAACTAAACCCTAATACTATTAAACAAGTATGTAAGCCGGCCAAGGCTTAAAACCCCATCCCGACTACCCACTATCATAACTGGTTCTCCTGCTTCACCCTATCAGTTCGGTCCCGGACACAGCCCTACTGAACCGAAGGAGCTCTGCTCCGCCTTGTGCTATAACGTCCCGATTGTACAGGAGTCGCCTATCCACGCTTTGTCGTCTGACGTGGTAGATTAACGGAACTGCCAATCTATCCTGTATCAGACCGCATCTATCTAAAAAGAGGAATGCCTCTGGGGGAATGAAGCCGCTCAAGCGTCACTCTCAAAATACTCGTCGTTCGGATAGAACGCCCAGAAAATTAAATTGTTGGTCGAAGACATAGCTCTTGCAATGTGACCTCGAACGAGTTTTATCACGAAATTGTCAATTCTGTTGATTCGAGCCCCGTTGAATAGGACCTCGTTGGAATAGTAATGCACATAAGAAGATACGGCTGTTCGATATAAGCCGGTAAAGACCTGTTGAAGACCATTTTTAAGTGAGAATGTAGTGGTAGAAGTTACATTGTCACTTATGTGACAAGAAGAAGACTTATCGACCGAAGATTTGACGGGTTGGGGTTGTCCTTTCCTTTCCCTTTTTCGGGAGAGGATGAATCACAGCGGTCTTGCAATGCACTGGATAATATGCATTATTCAATGCATTATTGAAGAGTGTGGTGTAAATGTCAATTGCCTCCATCGGTAAATGTCTTAGTACAACGTTGGATATACCATCGACACCTGCTGACTTTTTGTTTTTTATTGAATTGAAGATGAGCTAAAGCTCAACCTTCGTCACTAACAAGGGACAGTCCAACGCACTAACCATCATGCCACGGGTACTACTATTAACATAGCAGTTTAAAAAAAAAAAGATAAACATTTTGGTTAACCCTAAATATCCTACGAACCAAAAACGCTAGAGACTTGAATTAAATTTTATATAATATATCGTAATGTGAAACTAAACATATATATTTTTTGAAAATAATTCAAATAACGTTTTCTTTATAAATAAAAAAAAAAACTGAAAAAAAAATGTTGTCACCTCAAAAATTTTACGAATTCAAATGATTTCATCTCCAAAACAATTGTGTGCAACTAAAAATAAAGTTTCAAGCATCTGGTAAAATTTTGATGTTCAAATGGTAGACATGTGCATTCAAGAGGACACAAGCGTCCACAGGTTTTTCTCAAAGCCCACCTCTGTCTATCAACTCCTACTCTCACCTCCCCGCGGTGAACATCGGGTGCCTAGTACCTCAACTGGAGATTGGGTTCCAACCCCAGTGGAAAGTTGTTGGGGGCAGCAAACGAGAGAGGGGGGGAGAGGTGTTTCCACTAAGGCACCTCTCCTTATCCAGGCGGCAGCGGACGAATTCTCGAGATAGAATCAACGGTGGCGTCTACAGTTCCAGTAAGGTCGAACTACTTAGTGAACACCTTATAGGGCTTCTTCGACATATTCGGAGCCCAGGCCTATAAGGAGCGGTTCATCCGGCTCCCCTTCCTTGGAGTTATACGAAGGATCTGGCCCTCCAGGTTGGGGGTTGTGCCGTCGGGGTGACTTCCTGGCCACGTAAAAACATCATAGTTTCGAAGCAACAACAAGCCTCGGATACGGACGAATTCACTGTTGACAACCCACGCAAACGAAATAAGGACAACGAACTTCGAATATGTACGTGGAATGTTCGGTCCCTTAACAGACCACGTGCAGCCGAACAATTAGCGGAAGCCCTAAACTGCTGCAAGGCAGATATTACAGCCATCCAAGAAGTGCGATGGGATGGACCGGGCAAACGCAAACTAAAAGACTGCGATATCTACTACGGCGACTGCTACCGCAGAACAAAGACAGCGTCTATTTGGGTGTGGATTTGTTGTTGGAACTAGGCTCAGGCAAAAAGTCTTGAGTTTCAACAGCGTGAGCGAGCGCATCACGACAATCCGCATCAAGGCTAAATTCGCCAACATAAGCCTAATATGCGCGCATGCCCCAACAGAGGAGAAAGATGAAGACACCAAAGACATATTCTTCAAACTCTTGGACAAGACTTATGAGCAGTGCCCTGGCTATGACATTAAAATTGTGTTATTAGATTTAAATGCCAAGCTAGGAAGAGAAGACATCTTTGGTGGCATAATCGGGAGATACAGCCTGCACGACACCACCTCCGACAACGGATTCAGGCTGGTCGATTTCGCTGCGGGGCGAGACGTTCTGGTAGCTAGTACGCAGTTCACGACATGGACATGGAAATCTCCTGATCAATCAACCGTCAACCAGATTGACCACATTGCGATCGACGCACGACACTTCTCCAGTATCCAGGATATCCGAACATTCCGAGAGGCCAACATTGACTCGGACCACTACCTCGTTGTAGCCAAGGTACGGCTACGGATATCCCGATCCAAGCCAAAGCAAGGAAGTACTGTGAGAAAATTCGACGTTAGACGGCTACAATCGCAAGAGACTGCCATGTCCTTTTCCGATCGAGTGTCTAATAACCTCCTAAGGAGTCCTATGCTTCCTGCATTAAGCATTGAAAACCAGTGGCAACATTGCCTTGCAGCCATCAGAGATGCCGCCTCTGAAGTGCTAGGTTTCACACGGCCACCACAGCGAAACCCCTGGTTTGACGACGAATGCCGGCAAGCTCACGCAGCGAAACAAGAGGCATACAAAACGGCGCTGCACAAAAGGACTAGAGCTGCTCGCGAGCTCTACGAGCAGAAGAGGAGAGAGGAACACCGGCTTCTTAGACGGAAAAAAAGAGAGCATGAGAAGCGCGCGATCGAGGAGATAGAGGGATGTCACAACAGGAATGAGGTTCGTAAATTTTACCAAAAGGTAAAAAAAACCTCCCAAGGGTACCAGCCACGAACCGAAGCCTGTAAAGACGATCAAGGGAACATCGTAGTAGAACCACAGTCGATGCTGAGAATATGGAAAGATCACTTCTCCAAATTATATAACGGCGATGACGAACCGAATTCCGCTGTAAGGGAGATAGAACCACTCAACCTCGGCGACGCAGATCAACAATTCCGCCTACCCGACCTTGACGAAGTGAAGATAGCTATATCTAAACTTAAGTCAAACAAAACTGCTGGAGCTGACGGCATCACCGCCGAACTATTCAAAGCAGCAGGCGATGACTTGGTAGGGAGCATGCACCAACTCATCTGCAAAATATGGTCGGAAGAAAGCATGCCCGATGAGTGGAATCTCAGCATAATGTGCCTGATACATAAGAAAGGAGACCCTCTGAACTGCGCCAACTACAGAGGCATCAGTCTCCTTAACATTGCGTATAAGATCCTCTCTGCCGTGTTATGTGAACAACTGAAGCCATTCGTCAACAACCTTATTGGTCCTTATAAGTGTGGCTTCAGACCAGGAAAGTCCACTATCGACCAAATATTCACACTACGGCAGATCTTGGAAAAAACCCAGGAGCTTCAAATCGATACCCACCATCTCTTTATCGATTTTAAAGCCGCGTATGACAGCATCTATAGGGAAGAGCTCTACCGAGCAATGTCTAGTTTTGGCATCCCTGTCAAACTTATCCGTTTGTGCAGAATGACGATGGAGAATGCACGCTGCTCTATCAAGGTCGGAAAAGATCTTACCGATGCATTTGATGTCAAAAAAGGTTTTAGACAAGGCGATGCACTGTCATGCGACTTCTTCAACATCGTTCTGGAAAAAATTGTGCAAAACTCAACCGTCAACACTAGAGGCACAATCTTCCAAAGATCTATCCAATTACTCGGATACGCAGATGATATTGACATAATTGGAAGATCAAAGCGTGATGTCAGTGGAGCGTTTTTGAGCATTGCGACGGAAGCGAAGAAGAGAGGTTTAGTGGTCAATGAGGGCAAGACCAAGTATATGCTGTCATCAAAAAAGGACACTGAACGACGACGTATTGGACAAAACGTCACCATGGACAGCTATAACTTTGAGGTAGTTAAGGACTTTGTCTACCTAGGCACCGCTATTAATGCAGACAACTACACCAGCGCTGAAATCAAACGAAGAAAAACTCTTGCAAATCGCTGCTTCTTTGGACTTAGAAGGCAATTTAGAAGTAAAGTCCTCTCTCGAGCATGTAAAATCACCATCTATAAGACACTCATCATCCCGGTTCTCATTTATGGCGCTGAGGCCTGGACCCTGTCAAAGAAAGATGAGAACGTCTTAGGATGCTTCGAGAGAAAAATTCTTCGGGTGATTTTTGGTCCCGTACGCATAGATGGAGAATGGAGGAGAAGATATAACGACGAACTGTACGGGCTGTACAGCGCTAGTTAGCAGAATTAAAGTCCAACGGCTTAGATGGCTAGGTCATGTAGAGCGGATGGACATCAACGCTCCAGCCCGGAAGGTCTTCGAATCCAATCCCGAGAGGAAGACCGCGACTCAGGTGGCGCACCCAGGTGGGAGAGGACCTCAACCAACTTGGCGTGCGAAACTGCAGACAGCTAGCTAGGGACCGAGCTGGCTGGAGACGCTTGTTGGTTGAGGCCCAGGTCCACCCCGGACTGTAGCGCCACCTTAAGTAAGTAAGTAAGGTAAAATTTTGAGAAAAATCGAATTGACAGTTGATAAAAATTGATTTTCGACTCAAATATGTTTTCAAAAATTTTAGATTATGGCTTAAACAACATTTATCTTTTGAAAAGCATTATTTTTAATATTCAGTAAAATTTTGAGTAAATAGAATTGACAATTTGTTTTACAAAAAATAAAAACTTAAGAAAAACTTTAACGAAAGTTGGTAAACATTGATTTTCAACACAAATATCTTTTCAAAAATTTGAGATTTTGGTTTCCATTTAATTTTTTCTTATGAGAAATATTATCGTCAACATTCTGAAAAAATTTGAGCAAAATCAAATTGACAGTTTTTTTACAAAAAATAAAAACCTAAACAAAAAAATTAACAAAACTTGGTAAAAATTGATTTTCGACTCAAATATATTTTTAAAACTTTAACATTATGGCTTCCAACTAATTTTAACTTATAAGAAATATTTTTTTCAATATTCGGAGAAATCGAGTTGAGAGTTTTTTGACAAAAATAAAAACCTAACAAAAAAAAACAATACTAAAACTTGGTAAAAATGTAGTTTCGACTCAAATAGCTCTTCAAAAATTAAAAATATTGTCTACAAACTTTGTTTATTTCATAGAAAATATTTTTTTGATATTTAATAGTTTTTTTTTTAACGGACCGTTGGATTTAAAAAATGATATCTACAAAAAAAAACGCAAATTTGGTAAAAAATTGATGTTCGGTTCTTGATATCTCTCAAATTAATTTCATTCCATCCAATTTGTAAAAATTTAAGAAATGGTAAAAATTTGTTTTCGACTAAAAATCTTTTAAACAAAATTAGATTCTCAAACTAAACTATTTCTTTTTTTATCAAAAATATTGTTGGTAATTTTAAAATTTGTAAGAATAATTCAATTGACAACTTTTATAACCCAACACGAAAACCTACAAAGTTTTCAAAACAAATAGACAGAGGTGATGGAAGTTATCAGTGTGGGTGCCATCCTAGAATCTTTTTATTTTGTCATTTAATTTGTTACAAAAACTGTAAAATAAAAGTATCTTGCACATAACTTTCATCTCTATTCTCGTTCCCATCTTTATTTAAGCTATTCTTTCCAGTTATATTTGATCACGTTCGCTCAATGTATTTAAAGATATTATTTTCATCAGTAAGGTATTGAAACCATAATAATAAACAATAATTAGAAACATTTATTGTCCTGACAATTTGGATTGTTTTCATAAACTATTCAAGATACTCTACTCATATCTTAGGGGGGTTTTAGGCATTTTGCTATTTTATTTTATTTAACATTAATAACAAATAGAAAAATTGTAAAATGACATTAGATAACTATTTTTTTAATTATTTTTCGTGACTTTTGTTTAAAGTGGCTTCTGACTTTAAATTTATATAAAATTTCCTTTGATCGAGATTATCACTTATTTAAAAACATCAACGTTTCCTTTGAACATTTTATTTGAATTTAGAGTCACTTTTTTAAATATTTCTTATATTAATGACTTTGATTCTAAGAACTATTTCTGCCTGAAAAAGTGGTACATTTCTTCCATTTTTACTTCAGCTGACCTGTGCCTCTATTCTTCAAACCTATAACTTTTGCACGATTTAATCAAAATATGTTGTTTTTTTTTAATTAAATCCATTTCTTTGATAATTTATTTTCAACAAAACTCATTTAAAACTTAAAAAATTCTTACTTCTAAATTGTAACTTTGATTATCTTAATTAATAAAATAATTGTGTTATACCCCAAAGAAGATTTCGAAATGTGTCTATGTCTATTTTTAAATTGTTATGTTGTAGCAAATATCAGTTGTTGTCTTAAAATCAGGTAACCATTGGCAATATTGGTCTCCCCTTCTATTAAAAACAAATTAACATTAATTTATTTGAGTCTATCTTTATAATTAATGTTCATTATCTTCAAATGTTTATATACCTCATAATAATGATGAGTAAGTGATGGAGTGAGTATTGATTGTTGCAAAAGCAGACGGTGAGCGAATCAATTTTTTAAAACATCCTACCGTCCGTACCTCCAATATTTGTAGAAGTTAAATTAGATTTTGTTAAAGCAATACTTTTCCTTTAAAGAATAAAGTTTCTTTGTTAAACTTTGCTTAAAGTAGAAAAAACTTTTCAAGAAAAATACTAATCGTCTATAGAATCGTGATTAACTAAAGAAGAAAGATAAGTGGAAAAAGGTCAACCCTTTTGATCCCTTTTTATATTGCAAAGACTTAGGAAACAGCTTTAAAAACCTAATGTAATTGTTGTGTTTTAATTGAATCAAATCATTACCATGCTATTAGAGCAAAAGTTTTAGACCCTTATAAACTAATTTTCTAAATATATTTTTTTTTTCTTTTAGATGAAATATAATACTCTATTACAATCAATAAGGTTTGAATTTTCCTTAGAAGAAATAATTACTCTCTTAAATTTGAAACAATATATTTCAGAACATGCAACAAGTGAATGGAGGTATAGTATTTTAGTATTTTGTATATAATATAAATAATATTATTTATGTATATATTATGAACTGTCAAATATTTGTTTGTGTTTTAAAATTTAGCTGCAGAAAACTCAACACTTTTTGATAAACTTACCCAACAGACATACTTACTCCTGTTTTCATCCACAAAAGCGTTTCATTATCATTTCAATGCTGTTATTCATCGTTTAAACTCGTTTTAAATAAAGATAGTAACACTTTAACGATATAAGACAGCGTTGGATTTTCGAAGCATTACATTTCACACGATTTCTTAAAATAATTAAATAAGATGGTGCAACAGTCCGTTGAATCTTGAGGCTTCCTCCTAAGGTCAATGGAACCAGTTTGAGCCCCTTACGAAACGTGAGAAGAAGAATTCTCCTAGGTAATTCTTGCGTTTTCGAGCCAGATCAGGACATGTGCAGAGAAGATGAAGAACTGTTTCTTCCTCGTCCATACAGCTTCTGCAAAAGTCATTTGAGAATACGCCTAGTCTCGTGGCGTGCTTTCCTATTAGACAGTGTCCGGTTATGACACCTATTATCGAGCTAATATACGATCTGTTTAGAGTGAGCAAGCACCTTGAACGTTTTGAATGCAGTATTGGCCAGATGCTTTTTGTGACTTAACACGTGGTGATGTTGTTCCACCTGGTGCCTGCCCTCCTTACATCGTCTTGCATTAGCAACAGTTTACAAGTAGCGATTGGTATTGCAGCATTTTTCAAACGTGGTAGGATGGGCTGTACTGTACTATTCCTGGCGAGTTCATCTGCCTTACAGTTACCTGGAATGTCTCTATGGCCCGGCACCCAGCAAAGGTGAATATTAAACTGTTGTGCTATCTCTATAAGGAATGATCGACAGTTATGGACTGTTATAGAGTTTGTAGAGACAGAGTCCAGAGATTTGATAGCGGCCTGACTATCTGAGAAGATACGGATATCAGACGTTGATATCACGTTTTCGTTAAGCCATGACAAGACTTATTTTATAGCCAAAAGCACCACCTGGAACACGCTACAATGATTGAGAAGGCGGAATGAGAGAATAAATTTCAATCGTTCAGAGTGCAAACTTCCACCAACCCCTTCTTTTGCTTTTGAAATATCTTTTTAAAAATGGATTGACTCGTCACGTCTTCCAGGAATGCCCTATCCTCGCATAAAGATTTGGAAGCTATAGAAACCTGGAAGTTTCTGTCGAATTGTAGTTGGTGGATGATGTAGTCTGTGTGCTTTGGAATTGATTATAAATACCTAAGAATTACGGAGCAGCCAATGTTGTTGAAGGTCCACTGCGACGAAGCTTTGAGGCGAATAGCAGAGTTTGCAGCTATTTGTTTGCTTAATATTTCAAGAGGTGTTAGGTAGAGTAAGGTGTCCAGTGCCGTAGATGGGGTCGTGCGAAGCGATCCGCTTATACATAGGCAAGCTGAACGTTGAACTTTATTTAACTTATCCCTGTTTATACGTTTCTCTAAAGCAGTCCACTATACCTCCACACCGTACAAAAAATCGGTCTGATTACCGATGTGTATAGCCAATGCGAGATTCTGGGTTGTAAGCCCCATTTATTACCAATAGCTTTTTTGAAAGGAAGGAGAGCTACGGTAGCTTTTTGACACTTTCCTGTACGTTGCGTTTCCAGTTTAGTTTTTTGTCTAAGACAAAACCCAGTTATTTAGCCTCGTCTAAGAATTTTAATTGGACTCCTTTAATATAGCCCAAGGAATTAGTGTGTCTACGAGTAAGTCATTTTTTAAGAGTTCTTTTAGGAAACTACTATAGCAACGTCGTCGTCTGCATAGGCTATCACTCTGAAACAATCCGCATCCAGACTAGTTAGGATTTCATTCACCACTAGGTTCCAGAGGAGAGGGGATTTAACACCACCTTGCGTTGTCCCTCTTCTAACGAATCGTCTGCCAGGAGAATTGCCCAGTTTTGAGTTAATTTTTCTGCTAACTCTCTACATTTAAAGATGTTAGTGCAGATGTGATTGCAGATTTGTCCACGTTGTTAAAGGCACCTTAGATGTCAAGGAAAGCAACCATAGTGAACTCTTTATGATCTAGGGAATATTCGACGGTGTGTACTAAAGTGTGTAACGCTGTTTCCACCGATTTACCTTTACAGTAGGCATGTTGAGACGAAGACAGAAGTCTTGTATCAATACTTGTCCTTAAATGGATATCAATCAATCTTTCCAAGGTCTTAAGAAGGAATGATGATAGACTTATAGGTCGTAGATCTTTAAGATTGATTTGAGAGCATTACCTGCTTTGGGTATAAAAACAACTTTAACTTCTCTCCATGCCGAGGGAACATGGACCAGGTAAAGACAGCTGGTAAAAATTGCCTCAAGTATTGGTGCAATTATGTCAAAAGCCTTTTGTAGCTCGGCTGGTATTATTCCATCTTGTCCTGCAGGTTTAAATGGTTTGAGGCTGTTGGGAGCCCATTGTAGCTGGTCCCTTGTGATCAGACCTTGTGGATATGTTGTATTGGAACTTGAACGTATATAAATTTTGCAAGTTTCGGTAAGAGAACTACCAGGAAAGTGAGTGTCCAATAGTAAGTTTCAGCGATTCATTACTTTAATTTGTCTAGGAGCCGTCTGCATTTTTCAAGCAGCTTGGCATCGCTAGACCAGTTGAAAGAATTTTCCGTAACCAAGAGGATTCAGAAGTTTCTTCTATAGTGCCACAGAAGGATCGCCAAGAAGATCGCTTAGATTTCCTTAGTGCTTTCTTGTAGATTCTTTGGGATTCTTTGTAGGAGTCCCAGTGAGAGACTAGTCTTGTGGCTTTGGCCCGGTTGAAAAGTTTCTTGCATTCTTTCCTGAGCGAGTCAAGCTCTTAGGCCCACCATTGTGGTTTCCTCTTTCCTATTATGTGTATAAGTGGACAAGTAATTTCTAGCGATCTGTTCATAGATAAAGTAAGGTCATTGACTTTGTTGTCAAGTTCATAGGCGTTAGAGGAAGGACAAGGGGACTTATAATTTTGAGTTGAATCCGAACAGATAATTTAAAGAAAGCACTTTTCATGACAAGAATTACTCTTGGAGAATTTGTCAATTCCTCGCAAGAGGCAGTACCCGTGCAAAAAACTTTAGATGGCTTAGGCAGGGAACGAACCCGAGACCTCTAGCCTGACACGATTTTTTATACCCCATTTAAATACATCGGAATTAAATAAGCTTATCATATTGTGCCGTTGCAGCTATAATTCAGAAGGGATCCGTCGATAGCAAAATCATTTTCAATAAGAGAGCAAGGTAACAGAATTTATCAAATGCATCTAATAGGTATGAAATAGTCTTACTTTCACAAAAACGATTAAAAGATATATATGACTTTTCGGTGAGATGAACCATGAGATCATCAGTGGCCCGACTTATTACTATGAAAGCCGTATTACCAATCACTTAGAAATAATACCGGAGATACCATCCGGAAAAGCGAATTTAATGATAAGATCTTTTAGGACTCCATAGTACGAGTCCTAAAAAGATTGGTCCCGTAGAAGTATTAACGCATAAGAACAGGGGGAACCATGACATTATTCAGCGAACTCACTCAAACTTTAGTGTCATTGACAACAAGCTTAGAGACCGAGGAAGAGTAAGAATTCCTCATGCTTTTTACGAATGACCAAAAGTTCTTACTGTCTTTTGGACAATGCAGTAAGTCACCGACAGTTTTGTTCATACAAAACTTTGGTCCTTCGAATCTTGATATTGCAAGCTTTCTCGGCTTGCTAAGACCTTGTCCTGTTTTCCTCAGTTGGGTTAGCTCTATAACCTCGGAATCTAACCTTTTTCTCCTTGATAGTCTCTTTGTAGCTCGAATCAATCCATCCTTTGATTCTCCGTATTAGTTTTCAAAATTAAATGTACTCTAAATACCTATAATAACGTTTCTTAAATAAAATAGTGTCCTTCATTTACCATTTTTTATAAACTTAAACTAATTTAAAATATAATTTTTAATCCAAAGTACAAGAAAATAATTGTTGTAAATTTCAAAGCAAAAATTAAATTGGCACCATTCTGCTCACTAATGCATAAGCATCTGCCATCTATTCCATTGATTTCTTCAACATCAAGCTGTAAAAGATTGAAAATCAATTAAAAATCAATAAAAGCATCACCTTTATTCTAACCTTCTCTTGTAATTTAGATTTAAGCAAGTCACATCTTTCCGTTTGCGTATTATCAGATTTGGCCAGGCGACAAATTAAATTTTTAAGGGACTCCGAAGTGCATCCTTTTTGAATAACAGGATCAGTTTGAACTATAAACATACACCAATACTGAAAAACAAACATAAATTAAATCACATGACTTCGAAATTTACAAAGAAGAACTGTTTACAAACCTTCCTCAGCAATGAAGGATTCTCAGCGAATTTTGTCAATAGAGCATCCAAAGAAGCCGGACTCATGTCTGTCATATTAAATGCCTCCGTCATCCTATACTCAAGCTCCCATTTGGGACTTTCATCAGGTTTTAAATTTGCCTTCGTCAAATTAAAGAACCATGTCTCTTGATCAACCACTTGCTAGAAACATGAATTAATTATAAAGCTCACATTTCTTCGACTTTTTTTCATAACTTACAAAAGATTCTGGCTCCACTTGATAGATTTTATAATTTGGATTCTTTGATTCAAATGTTGTTAAACTTCCACCATTCCAAGCGACATTCCTGGGAATTGTTTTGTTCAAATAGTAAAGACTCAATTCGTCAAAATGCGAGTGCCCATTGAAAATCCCACTTATCGTTTCACTGAATCTTTCAACTATTCTCGTGAATTCACGTGACCAAACACTCCAACAACTTGAGATTCCAGATGGCAAATGTGCCAAAATATGCACATACTCGCCATCTTGCTCAGCTTGCAGAAGTGTATCGTGAAGCCATTCGAGTTGTTCGGAGGGGAATCGACCATTGTAAAGAATCCAAAAATTCAAGGTGTAACAATAATTGTTGTTTAGGGCAATGATTCGGAATCCCTTTTGAGGACTCACAGTGTAATAGCCACCTTTCTTGATGGTTTCCTGGGTCGATGAAGGAAGCCAATTGGACCATAAATCTGCATGAAGATCGTACAGCCATTGGACGCTTATATCTTCTCCCATGACATTTGGTGGGGCAAAGCTTGTTTTTGAAGAAAAGTAACATTACACTTCTTCCAAAAGTATGTTTGCAAGAATTCAAACTTACGTATGAGATGGATGACTGTCATGATTTCCAATCGTCGGAAACAGAAGGATATCACCAAAAGTTGCCTTAAGTTCCTGATAAACTTTCTTCAAACTCTCTGTATTCTTTTCTCGTGATCCTAACCACGATGCATGGTCCACAACATCACCTGTCTGATAAATATAATCGATCTTCTCGTTGTTTTTCTTGATTTGTTTCAAAGAATCGGCTATGGTATGCCAAGGTATGTCACAATTACGATAATCACCCCAGAAACCAGCTGCTTTGTTAGTGTTTTCGGAAATATTTTTATGAAGTTGACAACACAAAGTGTCATCACATTCGGCCAGGGCTCCAACTTCATAAAGTGGATCATAGTGAATATCTGTGATGTGAAGGACTTTCAAGTCATTGTTTCCCTTTGATGGAATTTTTATCTTAGGGCCTTCGATCTTGGGCCCATTAGAGTCAATTTTAAGACTCCAATCGAAATCTTTATCTTTGATTTTACAGACAGTTGCATGGAGGAAAGTTCCACAAAATGATCGAGAGTCAATTTTGCTGTTCTTAACCAAGAACTTTGCAGTTGGCTAAGATTTAAAAGAAAGTATTAAAATGCTTCCAAAAATTATAAACTGAGAAATTTCCTACAAAGTAAATATTGACGATTCCTTGACAACTTTCATTCGATTGAATCTTAAAGCGAATACATAGGTCAATCATAGTTTTTTTGAAAGTAGCATCGTCAAGAGCAGCCAATTCACCATCTTCACGAAACATTCGAATTATTACATTTGTGGCAGCTCTACATGATGTACAGGCAAGGATCTGGAAACAATTTAAGTATCAACTGGTTAGTATCGTAAAAGTTTGAACAAAAAAGCTATGTTTTGTTTACCTGATCGGATAAAGCAAGCTCCTCAATTTCGGTAGTAAACATCTTTCTTGAGTTGGAGTTATCAAAATGTTGTGAAAGCTGTTGAAGTACATCGGATTCGATTCCGGATTTAATTAAGTTGATATATTCCTTCGCAAAATTATGAGCTACATCGTCTGTAGACAAAAAAAGAAGATACAACAATAAAAGGCTCTTAAATTTCACTCGTCTTAAAATAGAAACTACGAAGCTATTACAAAGTGGATGCTCATGTGTCTTCAATAATCAAATCAATTGGATCATGTAAGCGAATTGTTCTTGAATCTAGATCTTTGTATAAAATTCTCCCAGACTAGTCCGTAAAATGTTGAGTTTTTGAGATTGATGGCGAGTTTATATTCACGAATTGAGTGCCACACCCTCAGTTGAAGAACTCATATTCTGGTCTGTGTGCCAAGAGTGTAACAAGCCTAGTCTGACGATCTTTTTGGGTAAACTTGTGAAAAACCGCTAATATTTCGAGAAATATCAATCTAAGTGGTTTAGTGTCATACTTCATGTTTGTGGGAAATTAAATTTCCAACAAAATTATCCCACACATTTTTCCCTACTCCTCGTAATTTATGGAGTACTGGCCGAATTTACTGAATATGGTTTAGAAGCTCGTAATCTAAATCTAATGCTGTTGGAGAAGATGCAGTACCTCTTCAATTCATTAAGATATTATTGCCAAATATTACTAGTCATATCACGCATATTAGAAATGCTTGTTTAATATGCGAAATTGATACCCGTCCTTAAAGGCCTTTGATAAAATCAACAATACCACATTGAAAACGTAGTACTTTTGTTTTGGTTTTGGAGACAGGCAATAAGTTATGGTAGTTTTTAGGGTGATATATTTTAAAGATTGGTGTTTGGTAATAACAGATCTGAGTTAATGTCTATTCATCAATTCACCTCTACGGTGATGATGTTCAATATTTTCATTGAAAACCATTCAGCAACTTGGATAAGCTTCTCTCAAACTTTCATAAAGATTTATCTTCAGTTGCTCATTGAGTTGTACACAATGGCTTAGTCCTAAATACAAATTTCAACGAAATGCCAAGTTATCCCTAATTCTAAAAGGTTCCTTCTTCAGTGTCTTATATGCTGCTAAAGAGAATGAATATGAAGCTAGTAGAAAGCGTAACAAGTCTTAGTTTTGTCGTTAATCGGAACCTATCGCTTTATAATCACATCAATGCAGTTGTCAGAAAATTATATGGTTGTATACGTAAATTATATATTTCAGCCAGTTTTATCCCGCTTAAAAGATTAACGATTAGTTCTAACACTTATAATGCCTATAATGAACTGCGATAAGATAGTTTATAGTAACCTTGATTCACACTTATGTATATCACAATTCTTAGTCCTAAAACAGTTTTCACCAATTTTATTACAGTTTCTTGAAAATTTGTATTTCTCATATAAACAAACACTTACTTACTTACTTAAGGTGGCGTTTCAGTCCGGGACGGACCTGACCCTCAACCAACATGCGTCTCTAGCTAGATCGTTCCCTATCTAGCTGTTTCCAGTTTCACAAGTCAAGTTATAGTTGAACTCTTCTCATACCTGAGTTCCGGTCTTCCTCTACTGCGTCGTCGCTCGGGATTGTATTCGAAGACTTTCCAGACTGAAACGTTGATGTCCATGCGCTCTAGTGAATTACCAGAATAATTTTTCTCTCGAAGCATCCTCGGAATACGCTCTCATCTTTCTTTGACACGGTCCAGGCCTCAGCGCCATTAATGAGAACCGTGATGGTGAGTGTCTTGAGAGAGGACTTACTTCTCAATTGCCTAGGTACACCCAGCCCTTAACTTTCTCAAAGTTATAGTTGTCCATGGTGACGTTTTGTCCAAGACGTCGTCGTTCAGTGTCCTTTTTTGGTGACATCATATACACTTGGTCTTGCCCTCATTGACCACTTCCGTCGCAATATTTAAAACCACTCTACTGACATCACGCTTTGATCTTCCAGTTATGTCAATATCATTGCCGTATCGGAGTAATTGGATGGACCTTTGGAAGATTGGGTCTTTAGTTGGCGGTTGAGTTTTTCACAACTCTTTCCAGAGCTAATATTTTAAAAAAGTTGCATGACAGTGCATCGCCTTGTCTGAAACCGTTTTTGATTTCAAATGCCTCGGTGAGATTTTTTCGCATTCTCTGTATGCTTAAACAATACATTGCTCTGTAGAGCTCTTCCCTATAGATGCTGTTATACGCAGCTTTAAAATGGATAAATAGATGCTGGATACATCGATTTGAAGATGCTTGTTATTTTTTTGCAAGATCTACTGTAATCTGAATATTTCGTCAATAGTGGACTTTCCTGGTCTGAAGCCACAGGGCCTATCAAGTTTCTTACAAACGGCTACAGACGTTCACATAATACGGCAGCAAGGATCGTATATACAATGTTAAGGAGACTAATGCCTCTGTAGCTGACGCAATTCAGATGGTCTCCTTTTTTGTGGGAGTCAAACTGACTTCCATTTAGATTCAGGGATGCCACATGCTCAGGGGCGATTCCTCATAGTCAGCAGGTTTAGCGGCGCCAAGAATTTTAGAATAAATCTTATTTTCTTATATAAATATTATTTGGTAATTGAACTACTAACCAACTCAAAAGTCGACCAATTTGTTAAATATTAAGCGAGCAACGCATGTTCGTCGGTTAGCGCAGCTTTTAGGATTTACGAGTATACTGATTTTTGATGCCGATGTGTGAGGAAAGGGAAATAACAAAGACATTGGAGTTAAGGCGGATTATTCAAATGTTTAATAGGAAGTAAATAGTTTTTCGAACAAAAATTACAAATAAACACCTTATTGTTTCACACAAACGATTTAGTCAAATTAACGAAAAAAACAAATTAAACATTAATTATAAATGACTTACACGTGAATGCATTTCGAACGCTTCAGTGGCGCTCATCATCAGCACTAACTCAATTGACCCAAACAATTATTAGTTTTGGTAAATCGAAATGCATTCACGTGTAAGTCATTTATAATTAATGTTTAATTTGTTTTTTCCTTAATTTGACTAAATCGTTTGTGTGAAACAATAAGGTGTTTATTTGTAATTTTTGTTCGAAAAGTTATATGTTTCCACGAAGTTCGGATATTGCTATTGTTTTTCAATATGTTTTTATGTACATATATTTTATTGTTATTACTATTAAAACAATGCCATACCAATTCTAAAATGGTAGAGGCTAGTCGTAAAAAATAATTTTATTTGATTTCCTAAGAACAACTCAAATTAAAACACGTATTTCTTTTAATGGAAAAGAAATTTTCAAAAAAATAAAATTTAATTTATTCATAGCTTTCGAAAAAAACTCAAATACCAATACTTCTCAAGCAAAGACCATAATTTAAAAATTATTAGAGAAACCATTTTCAACAATATCGTTTTCGGAGAAGCTATTGATGGGCGTCCAAAAGATTTAAATTGAACACACAAGTAACAAGTAACCTTTACCGAAAATAAATATTCAATGTATAATATTACCAATACCTATTTGGTAGCAAGAATAACAAGTAATTATTTTGTTGATCTTGTTTGCTTTTTTTCGACATCTCTGTCGCATGGAGTTCATCGGATGTGGACAATATGAACACTCTAACCACACTTCAGAGAAAATACAAGCTAAGTGCCTCCCATTTGCAATATGTAATTAAATTAGCTACCTTTGCTCAGACCAGGAAAGACGAAGCTTTAAGTATTCTACATAACATTCCAAAAAATTGTGCGGTATTTAAACGTAAACAATTTTTCAAGTTTTTCAATTCTATCCAAAATGATTTAATCAAAACTTTTGCTGACGTTTTAGGTGATCAAATTAATAATACAATACAAAAAGCCAGAGTTTATAGCTTTGTCTGACATTAATTTAAAGTCTTAATTGTAATTATTATTATTGTAATAATAAAAAACTCACGAAACATTTGTCGCATTTATAGATGGCGATTCCTCAGCTCAGGGCGGACTGTAGAAAATTGAATAAAATGAATTATTATTCTTAAAAACTTATTTTCAATAATTTCTAGAAGAAAGTAGCTAACCCTTAGATCATGATCGCCTTGATACTTGTCTGCAATCTGGAATTAAGAAGTTCCTACTTGCATCTCCATGTGGGGAAAGAGCATGATGAATTATACTGATCAATTCATAATTATTGAAAAAGGCACGACTAAGAACTGCACTGAGAAAATTTTCAACTTGTGAGCGAACGCAAAAAGCTACGGTTTACTTCCTTTTTAAGATTAAATTTTACGATAGGTGGAAAACACAGGTCTGTCGTACTTCCCCTGGGGCCAGGGGTTGGCTTACTGATACAAATTATTCAAACCCAATAAGTATCAGTAAATATACAAATCGAATGACTAAGTGTCATCGATATTTAATAGAAGTTTAAAAAAGTCTGAAGTGGAATTAAAAATAATTTTTAGGAATGATGTACAATTTAGATAAAGCCCGATTGATTGCATCCCACAAGATATCGGGCGACCACTTCTAAGGTTATCTTGCATATATTTCACTTCATCAAGGACTAATTTGTCATACCACTGATGACGTGGTACCACGGGATATGTTGAAGCCCCCTGGTTACTTCCATTAACATATGTTGAGATGGCTTCCTTGTGATAGTATCGTGGTGGCTGGGGTTTATTCTATACGCATAGAGCTTTGATTTTTCATCCCAAAAAAATCAATATATAGATAGGCAAAGCCAATACCAAAGGTTAACAAAGAAGTGAATTTGTTATGTCTTGGTAGCTTAGAAAGAGGAACTCACTGGAAGCATTCCGCCAAATAAGAGAGAGTAAATATTTGCGTAAATCCTTAATTTCAAAAACTAAGCGAATATACAATGCGAGTGTAAAAACTTGCCGTCAAATTAAAGCTAATTGGCAGGTGTTGATGTTTTAAGCAATCATTCTCTGTCTCCTTTCTTGTGTATTGGGCTAACCATGCTGAAATTCCACTCATCGTGCATGCTTTCTTCCGACCATATTTTGCTGTTGAGTTGGTGCATGCTCCCTAACAAGCCATCGTCTGTTACTTTGAATAATTCGGCAGCATATAAGCAAATACAGATTGCATTTTTTTTTCAGAACAGTAGCTTAAGTTAACAAACGAATTTAGCACAGAATTACATAATTTTGAAGTCAATGCCTTTATTTATTCACGAGATATCGAGAATCAAATATCAATTTTTACCAATTTTTTAAATTGTTATCGTAAAAAAAAACACACACTCAATTTTCTTCAGAGTCGTTTGTGCATGTTTCTGTGTTACTATCTGTTTACAACATTTATTTGAAGTCGATATCTCTACTGGTTCTTGAAACAACGGACGTACGAGCATACGTACACACGCATGCACAGACATCTTTCTAAAAATGTTTTATTTAGATTCTAGGAACCTTGAAAAGTCGAGAAATTTAAACATTTTGAGTTCGACAAATCGCACCGATTACAAAAACCTCCTATGGGAAGTTAAAAAGATCAAAATGTTAGTGTATTTTGTGCGGAATATGTGTTTTCGGCAGATCTTGAGTTTCATCTATGCACAATTGATTGTTCGTAGTCCTCTCCATGGGACAGTTTTGGAAACAGGTTAAGTAAATTAAAGTCAATTGCAAAGGTGTAGTTTTTACAATATGGCCACTATTAACTGTCAAACTTCATATTTGAATACTCTTAAGAAGTCTTAAATCAATTTTTTTTTTTATTTTTTCACTCGCCTACAAAAAGTTCTAAGTAATCAAAAAGCTAAAACATAATGTTACCCTATTTTATGACTGTTAGTATATTTTTTATAAACTTTTGAGAATAATTGCAAAATAAGGCTGCTCAAAAGTTGAGATTTCTCAGGTATTTGGATTTTTTTTTCTAGCTTAAAAAAATTAAGTACGTATGTGTCCGTATAATAAATCTTGGTAAATTCCACAAACAAAAATAAACCTAGTCATAAATTCACACTCCACGACAATCTATTAATATTGCTACTTATTATCAGGAACATTAAATTATTGGTTGCACTTAAAATCAAAATATTGTGAATTAATAAAAATACAAATTATATGTACTGCATATAAACTCACCCCATTTATCGAATAAAGATTTATTGTTTGTATCAATAGGAATATTTAATGAATTGTTTTGATATGATTGATTATTGAAAGCGTGACTGCTAACAAACAATGTTAACAAAACTATGATCCAGGACATTTCAAAGTTGTACAATGACCAAAACTTTTAGATCCACGAAATTAGGCCTATAACGTTTCCGAATAAACTAAATCGTGTACTTCTTTATTAATTTAATATCGAAATTGGTATCAGAAGCCATTATAAAATTTAAAAATGTTAATCTTATTAACAAAGATTATGTGAATAGTAACTACCATCAGCTGTTTTTTTTTAAGATGTTTGATTATTATCGTTTTTTAATTGCCCCCAAAAAACATATTATAGAGTGTTTTATTCGATAAAGGTGATTGCATACATGGTGTTTTTTTTTGTTTTAAAGATTATGTTTATTGATTGCTTAACTACCGAAAACCAATTCAGGTTAAGTCCACTTATATAAATGCACAATTTATTTATTGTACTTTATAAATCTCGAATTTCAATCAATTCAAAAGCGTTTTGTTAACTAAAACAATAATCAACTGCTTAGTATTGATATTTATTACTTTATTTTTGTTTGGTTTTAATATAATACAAATTATTTATATTTTTATCTTACTATTTTTAAACAAATATTGTTTAGATAAAGCTTAAGTATACATATTTACTTTATAAATATAAAAATTAAGTATTTGTTTAAATAAATAACTTCAAACTAATGTAAATGCTCAAAATTGTTGTTATTTTTAGAATAAAGACTGAAGATGCACCACCTTCACCACCACTGCCACCTTCACCATCACCTCCAGGAGCAGGTACTGGAGTTTCTTCAATTTCTTTATCGAGCTAAAATTAAAATATGATTATTTAATAAACCACTTAGTTTTCAATCAGTAAAATTACGTACTTAATAATATAATCTAAGATAAATAATTATTTATTAGTACATACAACGAAAAATGAAATGAGGATAGTATATCTAACTTTGGTACTCAAATAAAATACATGTGAAATGAAAATATAAAATAATAAAACGAACAAATAAAAATAAATTATTGAAAAGAAACTAATTGTGATTTCCGGGAAGCTATTTGCATTAACTTTTTGGGAAATTTTGTATTATGTTAAATTAATTGATAGATTTCACTTTCATATTTATAGTAAAAAGCTGAACCCCGTAAGATATGATCGGAAGAAACCATGAAATCATTGTATACCCGATACTTTGACATCACTTTCAAAATCTTCACTGCAGTAATATATGGACGTCTAAAGCCCATCGTCCACAACCTTATAGGTCCTTATTAATGTGGTTTTAGACCAGGAAAGTTTACAGTCCATCAAGTATTTACATAACGGCAGATCCTGGAAAAACCTAAGAACATAATATCGACAACTACCATCTCTTCATAGATGTGGTTATAACAATAATTTCGAATGCTGAAAAAAAATCTATTTTGAGAAAAGCATCGAACCCTCATAACTGGGTTTCAAAGATCGTGTCAAATGTTGGTGTTAAAGCAAGTTTATTTACCATTTAAAAAAGAGTGATAGTTAGTGCTTCGCATAAATGTTGAAGAAAAAAATCCCAACTTTTTTTGGTAGATTGTCATGGCAGATCAACATGACAATGATCAAACCCACACAGCCCAGGGTCAAAACTATCTCTATTGAAGTATCTCCCCCGACATAAATATCATAGGAAACATTTGGCGACGGCTGGTTCGGTAGGCTTAGGAATCTATCAAACAGTATTCAAATAAATAGCAATAAATTAAAGGCATCAAGCGTGCCTATTCAGCCTCTTTCGATTACATTGGAAAACTCTACGAAAATATTCTCAACAGAATATTGAAAAATATTAAATTCATTAAAAAAAATATTTGAATTACCTGATGAGAGCTCATTTAGTTTGGCTAGAATCACTTAAACAAGGAGGTGTGCTAACTAAGTGACGCGCATGTTAGTGCATGATAAAGACTCAAATGCAAGGGCGTATCCAGAAATTGAATAGCGGGGGGGGATTCAGACACTTAACATAAAGATACATTTTTGGGCACCGCTTAAAAATGTTCTTTAATGTTCTCTAAAGGACGATGACAAAATTTAAATAACATAATGTGTATCTTACTCAACCAAAAATTTACATATTTCAAGGGCTAACGTCACAAACTTAGTTATTATATTATTTTAGAACACTGTTGTAAAGGAAGATATTTGCTTTCTAATTAAGTTAGACCCTAAATATGAAAGCATTTCAAGATTCGAACAGTTTTCTAAATAGGCCATATTTAAAACCTTAAATACAATAGTTTAGAGGGTTTTTGGTGCATTTCGAGCAGAAATGTTAAAAACTGTGTTGAAACGTAGTTTTTTTCCAAAATAATATATTCTGTTCTTGTTGGCAGAAATTCAAAGAACTCTACAAATACCCTCAAAATAAGAAAGTTTGCCCGAAAAGTGTGATCTTTTTTCGTAGGAAAATAAAACAGAATCTGATATAAAAATTTGTTGGCTTTTTTACCGTATTTTTGTCACTATTTTCGATAGACTTTTAGTCCATTTAATAAATAATTAATAATATTTATAACAAAATCCAACAGTTTTGATCCTTGGCACACTTACTAAGGAGTGTCTGGTGATTACCCAAAAGAAAGTCCTCAAGAATTCGACATGAGCTGTAGGGGCAGTGAAGAGAAACATGGAGTTTGTTTCAGTTTATAAAATAACTATAGCGGCAGCGAAGAGAAACATACGTTTTTTTCGTTTTTTCGGGATTATCTTGAAAACTATTTTTCGTATAAAAAAAATAATCTCCTTCAAAATTAAAGCTTATTAAAATTTCTAAGGAAATATGATATTAATTTGGTTGTACTTTATTTAGTTTGTAAAATAACTCTATCGGCATTTAAGGAAGACATGTGATGATTTTTTCAAACACATTGATGTCGATTGTGCACCTTAAACCCTTAAAACGTTTCTGGAAACTCTTATAACAAAAAACCGGATATTGAAAATATAAAATGGAAGTGCATCGTAATAGGGCATAGCATTATATCAGCTGTGCTTCCCAGATCATTCGTGTGTCCAATACTAAGCAGCCTTGCCTTATTCTTAGAAGTTGGTAAACCTTATATGAAGCTAAGTGTTTTGTTCTTTATAATATGAAGCTCAGTTGTTGGAGATATTAGCTATTTGCCACACGCGACCGCATTCCAGCGGTTCATTTACCCAATTTGTGTTTGATAATGCGGACTTTAATGTCAGAACGTTAGATGGACTAAATACATTTCATTCTTTGAACGGATACATCGCTGCATTTATTCAATGCAAAAGCTGAAAAAACAACCTTGTGCTAAATCAACTGAAGAACTTGGAGTACTTCCTTTGGAAACATTTCAAAAAACAGATGGCGGATTAAAAAATTTATGTGCATGCGTGTTCCAAAGAAATGTTACAGTCAAAACCATATGACACTCTTTGGTTGGTATCAAAGTTTATTGGCATTTATGATATTCCAGGATGGAAAGGGTAAATGCAATCAATAACAACAGGCTTGTTTAGTGCAAAACCTAAAATCATTCTTCTTCCGTTCCATACACTGCATTGCACTATGCTGGCAGTATGTGTGACAAATTATACCAAAAATGCTTAGTGGTAACATTTGACTAGACTCTTTACATTAAAAGTAAAGAAATCGTTGCCGCAGCTTCATCCGAGTTCCGTCTATCAAAATGTGTAGTCAGGTTGAGTGGATTTCACATTTTATAAGTTCTATATACGGCCTGCTTTCTGTTAAAAAGATGCTGCATAGAAAATCTTTTGCTAGAGCAGTTCGTGCTTTAATACTAATAAAGACATCCTTAGCTAATATAATAATGGAACAAGTCGACACAAGTAAATAAGGTGGCTCAACAGTCCGTGAGAAAACCAGGGCCTAGTGACTTATAAACAACTCTCAACCATTCCTGTGTGCGAGTAAATGCAGGAATGCAGGGTACCTACAGTTTAAGTGCCGAATCCGAACGGCTAATTTGAGAAACCACTTTTTCATGACAAGGGATGAAAACTTTTTTTTTGTATTTATGTTGATGGCACAGACAATGCAACGCACTAACCATCATGCCACGGGTACTACCAAGTCGACATAAGCCAACATGAATTAGAGGAAATCCAAATTCTCACGAAAAGTCTAATTCGTTATGTGCACTAAAACAAAACCCTCATATGATCCAAGATCCATTTTAGTGAGAAACTACAAACAAATCTTTAACAAAGTCAAATTTAATGGACGAACAGAAGCCTTATGGATTCAATTGTTTACATTGCTTAAAGATTTTATTCACGCTGAGCGGTCTGGAGATTGGAATGCCTATATTAACAGTGTGAAGAATATGATTCCATATTTTCATGCCGCCTTATACTTTTCGTACGCCAATCCGTATTTGCAGGACATGATAAAACTGCCTTCTGTGATGACTTCCAGATGAATTTAGAAACTTTGTTCAAGAAGATTACTTTACTATGAGAAAAACTAACCGATTTTGGACAGTGGTGTGATCGGACGAGACAGTTGAACAAACTCTAATGCGTGCAATATGGGTGGCTTGACACAAGGGCGTGGAAACACTAATAGTATGCTTAGCAAATGGGTTCTAGGGATGACTGCTACTCATAAAATTTGCTCTTCACTCGAAGAATTTACTGGAGCTCTTTTTTCTACTAATGAATAACATGAAGATTTTGGGGAGGCACGTTAAATAAATTGGTTCCAAAGTCATAGTCCATTTCCAGTCACAAATTAAATTATTTAAATAGCGAGTGGCATTGTTGGAAATGAAGAAAATTCCCAAGAAAACGCATCGGCAGTAGCCAGACTTTTGTATTTAAAAATTGGTGCAACTGAATGAAAATCTGTCAGAATAATATTTAAAAAAAAAAAAAACAAATAGCAGAAATGTTTGTGAAAATCAAAAGTTAAAATTAAATTCAGCAAAAAGAAAAAACTAACTAAAAATAATAAAATAGGCAATTCTCAAGAAGAAATGTTAAGAAAACATCTATAAATTGATATTCTGTAAAAAAAAAGTTCATTTTATAATTGCTTCTAGGAGGTTTGTTCGTAGACTACTACATTAAACAAGTGGTGTTGAAGCGAGCTTGAAGCTCTATATATATGCACCTGAATTGAGTTGAAATGACCTTGATTCAACTCGATTCCGATCGGGGATCGGATGCACTTCATACGAAACATCGAAACACCATTTGCATTTTAGAAAGCGCTGTCAAACTTAACAGTTTTAAATCTTCTTGTGCGGTGGAAACACCAAAAATATTTATTTATCTATCTAATATCAACAGTAACAAATTTTTTGTTATTCGTGTAAAGTTCTACTTGATAGATTTTTTAACAAAACACGGGTAATGTATCTTGCTACAATGCTTATTCTCTAGGCATGCAGCTTAATAGTGGAGCAACGATTTTCAGAAGTAAGAACGGACATATAAATTGAATACCAGTTTTTTATTTTTTTGTCGACAATTACAGACAAGAAAAAATTCAAACCATATTTTTTAGGAAATTAAATAAGCTTTCTTTTCGTGTGAAAAAACGAAATGCCGATAGAGTTATTTTACAAATTAAAACAAGTACAACCAAACTAATTTCATTTTTAAAGGAAATTTATTAAACTTTAATTTTGTAGAAGATTATTTTTTTATACGACAAATAGTTTTTAAGATAAACCCGAAAAACCGAAAAAACTTGTATATTTCTCTCCACTATAGTTATTTTATAAACTATGTATAAGAAATACGAAAAAATGTATCAAAGCTTTTTTTTCCTGAATCAGTCATTGCTTTTCTTAGTCACCATTTAATAATTTTGTCATTCATTATTGTTTGAAATGGCAAAACTAAACCGATAACATATGCTTTAATATATATAACTAATTTAGTTTTCATCCAGTTGTTGTCTTTTAAGATAAAGCAAAAAGTCGTCGCTTTAATTAACAACCTGAATGAAGTTAGAATCAAGAGTTAAGATTTAATAATGTTATACTGTGTGTAAGATTGGGTGTAAGATTCTGGAAGACGACTTTTCTGCTGGGGGTTGTAGATTGAAAGATTAAAATGATTTTGATAATGGAATAAAACCACACTCATTAAAACAAAATAACGGAAATTGTGTTGGCATTTAACACGCTCCAAGTGCTTTTAGCTTGATGATGTGCATAACAAAAGATGTAAGATTTTTGAAGCTTGCCTTTTTGTTAATTTTATACATAAAAAAAACCGTGGGTCTTAAAAGCATAAACAAAAACATAAGACATTTTTTCAAAACCTGTCTCTTACCTTTCAAAGTTAAACGTTTTATAACCTCAAAAACTTACCTCTTCTTGAAGTTTAATTTTCAGCTCTTCGCATCTTGTGGTTTGGGTATTATCACCTCTTGCTAATGTGCACATTATTTCTTTTAAACATTCATCATCACATTCCTTATCGACCATTGGATCACTTTGAACCAGAAATATTTTTCGGTACTGTATTGAAATTTTATGGAAATTAATATTTAAGGACATGTAGACTTTAACTTTGTACTACTTACCTTTCTAAAAAAGGAAGGATTTTCAGCGAATTTCGTCAAAAGCTCATCAACAGATGCTGGACTTAAGTCTTTCAAACCAAATTCTTCAGTCATCCTATATTCAAGTTTCCATTTGGGACTCTCTTCTGGTTTCATATTGGCCTCAGTGAGATTGAAATACCATGCATCTTCTTCCACCACTTGCTACAGAAAGAGAAGCAAACGATTTTTAAAAATAATTCTTCCAAAAACCTCGCTCAACTCACATAAGAAGTCTGCTCAACTTGGAACATTTTATAATTAGGATTCTTAAAATTGTACGTTGTCAAACTGCCTCCATTCCATGCAACATTTATGGGAATTGTCCCATTGGCATAGTACAAACTCATTTCGTCTCGGTGAGTGTGTCCATTGAAGATGGCACTTATGGTCTTGTGAAAACGCTCCACCAATCTTCCAAATTCTCTTGACCAGACATTCCAACAGACTGTGATTCCAGTTGGTATATGGGCCAAAATGTGAACATGTTCTTTATTCTGTTCGGCTTCCAGAAGGACATCATGAAGCCACTTCAATTGCTCCGATAGGTAGTTTCCATCGTACAAAATCCACCAATTAAGATTGGAACAATCGTTATTGTTGAGTGCAATGATTCTGAAACCAGCCTTAGGACTGACAGTGTAGTATCCACCTTTTCTGATAGTTTCTTTGGTTGACTCTGGCAGCCAAACTGACCACAATTCAGCTAAAAGGTCATAAAGCCATTTTGTACTAAGATCCTCCTGTATCACGTCCGGAGGGGCAAACCTATGAAACAAAAGGAGACATAGCAATTAATTTTTAATTTCATTTTAAAAAATGTTTCCAGTAATTATTACACATTTAATGGATGACTTTCATGGTTTCCAATCAATGGATAAACGGGTATATCTCCGAAAACGTCAACAAATAGCTGATTGACTTTTTTCAGTGCTTCGGAATTCTTCTCCTGTGACGTCATCCACACTGAATGATCAACTACATCACCAGTGCTATAAATGTAATCGATTTTGGGATGATTTTTTTTGATTTGATACAGGGAATCGACGATCGTATGCCAAGGAATATCACAATTACGATAATCACCCCAATATCCTGCAGCCTTTGATGTACCTTCGCTGATATTCTTATAACCCTGGCAACACAGTGGTGCATCACAATCAGCTAACGACCCAACAGTATATAATGGATCATAGTGAATGTCGGTTATTTGAAGAATATTCAGGTCATTGGTTCCCTTGGGAGGGATCTCGGATTTTGGTCCCTCAACTGCAGGACCTTTAGGATCAATGCTCAGAGTCCAATTGTAGTTCTCGTCCTTAACCTGACAGAAAGTAGAACGCATAAATGTTCCACAAACAGTCCTCGAATCGGCTTCAGTGTTTTGAGCGATGAACTTGACAATTGGCTGCAAAATTTTGAATTATGAAAGTCAACATTTTAAGTCACGGTTTTAGATGAAATTCTTACAAAATTGAAATCGACAACCCCCTCACATATCTCCAAAGGGTAAATAAGGAGACGCTGACACATGTCAACTATGGTTTTTTTAATTTTATCATCAGATTCTGGACCAGCAAATTCACCTCCTTCTCGGAACATACGAATTACAACTCTGACAGTAGCTCGACATGAAGTGCACATAAAAATCTTATAAAAACAAAATAAATTAATATCAAAAGTTATGCTTATTGTTTTGTTGAATTTTTATACCCTATCCGATTTTGATAGATAATCAAGATCTACGGTTGTTATTTCTTTTGTATGAGATTCGGCTAGTTGTCGAGAAATATTCTTGAGCAGGTGAGACTCAATGCCTGTTTTCATGTAGTCAATGTATTCTTCTTCAAAAACTGCAGCAACATCATCTGTAAAATACAATCAAGAATATTGTTTAAAAACAGAATCAAGTTGTCTATTGTTTTATTCGCAGTCCCAAAACGGAAGACCTAAATTCAACTTATTCCAAAAATATATGAAAGATAGGAGGTGAGTGTGCAGCCGGTCCTCCTAAATGTGTGACTTGTGTATACACACACATTTTATGAATTCCGATCTCACGCCACCACAACAAAAAGTGGACCTAAATTAACTTTATCAATTGATTCCTAAAAAGATTAAAAGCTGAAATGTCCACCTGACCAACTTATTTACATATAGAATGTTTTTAACAAAAACTATATACTGATTAAAATCACAGTAATTAGTGTTATTTTTTGAGGAGGATAGACCCTGATTAAAAAGTTAAAACTTTATTTGCACGTTTCTTATTCCCTTATCATTATTTATCACGTTTCTTAAGATAAGTGTGTGTTATTTTGTCATCATAAAAACTATCATTCTCATTTTTCATGACATTCACGTTTTTAGACGTTTTTCTATTAATTTGTTTTCTTTCGAAAAAGAAGGTAATGATAATCTCGATATATTTATAATTGATTAGAAAATGGGCTGATATTTTAGGATGTTGTAAAAACTCTTGAAAAATAGTGACTTATCGAGATCAAAATTTTGGAGCCATAGAAATTGAAGTTGTGATGTTTGACAAAACCACAAATAAAATCAGTCGATGATTTCTTAATAATTCATTTTATTAATCTTATACTAAAAGAATAACTAATGATAGTGTACTTATAATAGTGGCAGAGCAATAGGAGGGTGTTTATTTGATGGTGGTCTGTATGTCACTGACTAAAAGCTATATGCAAACGTAAATTGCATATATGTGCTATAGGTACATAATAAATGTTAAGGTTGAAGGCAACTGCATACGTGCATATTATATTATTACATCGATACATTACAGAAGTAGATTAACTTGGGCGCCACACAGTATGGCTGATAATGCTATGAAAAGCTTGCAAAAAACGTCTTTTTTTATATAAAGGGTCTTCAAATTCGGTCTTCCGCACTTTGACAGGAAATATTTGACATACTTTTCACGCTGCTGCTATCAAATTGGCTGAAATTTATTGGGGCAGATCACCATTTAAGATTTAAAGGAGTATTTTGATGGAAAAAACAGATTACGAAAGCTTACAAAATGTATATTCATTTATAAAGTATTCAGGTTGGAATAAGCCGCTACCGGCAGCTTTGCCAGCGTGGTAAAAGACAATCAAAATATCACATAGGGACATTCCAGGGACAAGTATACATGAGTTAGATGGTAAGCTTAACACAATCAAAAGAAACAAATAGGAACCAGAAGTAACGATATCTATTGTTAAAGTCATGAAGCACGGCTTTTCTAGACAACTTTTAGTGATTGCCCTTACACCTTATTTATGGTCATAACGAAATTTACTTTAATAGTGAATTTAAGCCTTTTGAATTGGAATATTTAATCTATAGGGATTTTTGGGATTGGATAAATAATAACATTTTCATCCTACCCATACGCCACCTGCGGTTACGATATTAGAATTAATAATGTTTCGCTCAAGTTCTGTAATTTCAATTGTGAGAGCACACAGGACGGCGCAAGTGAGAGTTAAAAAACTCTGTAAACGTAGAGAGTTTGCTGAAGGAGTTAATTCATTTAATGCTGACTAGCAAAGTAATTAACTCAAAACTGGGCAACTCTTCTGCTAGAAGATTTGTTAGTAGAGAGATGGTGTTCTATCCCTTCTTCTCTGGAACCTGGTGGTAAATAAAGTCCTAACTGGTCTGGTAACATATGGAGATAACGTTGCTATAGCGGTTTCAGGAATGCATCTTAACGCCTTTAAAGAACTCTTACATATAGTGCTATAGACAGACACAAAACCGAATTTGCCTTATTTTTGACAAACAAACTAAATTGGAAACGCAACATACAAAAGAGAGCCAAAAAAGCTACTTTACCTCTATTTTTTTTGCAAAAAATAATCACGTTTAAGACCGCCTACTCGACCTAACACTTCTATATGGTATATTTAGCTAACAAATAGCTTCAAGCTTTGCTATTCGCCTTGAAGCTTCATCGTAGTGAATAATTCTTAACTATTTAGAACCATTTCCAGAGCTCAAGGACCCAAATGCAAAAGGTTGGTGGAGGTGAACGGCTGAAATCCGTTGGGATGCAGGAAATCCCAATCATTCTAGCGTGTTCCAGGTGGAACTTTTAGCGGTAAGAGAAGCCTTGTCCTGGCTTAAAGAAAACGTGGTATCAACATCTGATATCCGTATGTTCTCAGATAGTCAGCCCGATATGAAATTTCTGAACTCAGCCTCTACAAACTCTATAACAGTCCATAACTGTCAATCATCTCTAATGGACTTGGCACAAAAGTTTAAAATTCACCTTTGATGGGTGCCGAGCCATAGAGATATTCCAGGAAACTGTTAGGCGGATCAACTCGCCAGTAATGGTAGAGTACAACCCATTCAACCACGCTTGGCATATGTCTGGCATACAAATCGTTACATGTAAACTATTGCTTATGCAGGAGGGTATGAAGAAAGCAAACGTCAGGTAGAATAACATCACCACGTGTCACGTCACAAAAAACATCTGGCCTACACTAGATTAAAGGCGATCAAGGTGTTTGTTATCTTTAACGAATAGCATAAAAGCTCCATATTAGGTGTCATAACCGGGCTTTTACAGAAGCTGTATGGATGAGAAAGAGGAGGAAAAAGTTCTTCACCTCCTCTGTTAATGTTCTGTTCTAGCTCAAAAACTCAAGAACTGCCAAGGAGAATTCATCTATAACGATCTAAATCATATTAACATAATCAGCCTTTAACGTTTTGAATAAGAGATTCAATCTGTTTTCATTGAGCTTAAAAGAAAACTTCAAGATTCATGTGGTATCAAAATGGGCCATTAAACTGGCCTAAGTGAAGTGTGTCCTACTCCATCACGGACAGCCACTTTAACCTAACCTAAGCTAACCTAACTTATTCAGTTAGATCGCCTTTTAAAGATTAAAAGAGTATTGTGCTAGGAAATATAGTTTTAAAAAGCTTGCAAAAAGAAGCTTTGCTGGCCTGTACGTTCCCTTGTACAAAAAGGGAAGTCAAAAAACCAAAAACAGCAAAATACCAAAAACATCCGATTATACTATTTATAAATAATTATGATATTTAATTGTTTCTTTGCCTCGTAACAAAGTGTTACAGTTCTTCCCTATCACCTCAACCTGAGACAATGAAAAATATCACCACTTAACAGCAGATGTAATAGGCACTACAGCACTGCACTGCATATACACAACAAGGCTCCGAGAAAATATATATTGTAGGTTTTGCCATTCACCAGCTATCAACTTGCATTGACTTTTCACAGTATATTACATATAGAGAGGTGAAGGTTAAACACAAATTCATCTTCTACCTTTACCCGTCTTGAGTACTAATCTTGATTTCTGAACGCATTTGTTACCCTAAGATGGGATGGGACCGTCTCGTAATTTTCGGGTCCCAAAATACCGTTTTCCCTTCACTTCTCCTTAGTGTATGACAGACATTCTTAGACCAACCGTTTATTATTCTGTGAGGCAAAGCCCCGAATAATTATCTTCAGATTTGCTGCTAGGGGCACGAAGGAATTTCAGCCAAGTTTTTTTCCGCCATCCAGTTCTTAAGGCCCAGCTATAATTGGCATAAGCTAGCATATGCGCGCATAAGTAAACGTGCGAACACAAAGAATCTCAATACGAGTGAACATAATGGAGTCTAGCTCCGTTTCGTTCAATTTTTCTCAGTTTCGTTGACTTAAGCAAGAGCGATCCCATTCACTCGCCCCATAAGTGAAATCTGACCTGTTAATACGTGAACAAAATTGGCCTTAAGTGTATGATGGACAAGCTTGGACCACTCATTAATTTTCGAGCTTGCTGCTAGGGCAAAGGAACGATTATTCTGCTGTTACTGTTTAGTGCCGCTCTGATAATTCTCTAACTTTTGCTTGGGCCAGGTGTTAATATCCGTTCCACCTTTAGCATTCTATAATTAGATATGAAGCGCTATGTTATTCTATCTCTATACATAAGTTATAAGAATCTACGATTGAATGACAGTTCATTAAAAATCGGGGTTTTAAAATTCCAAAACCAAATTGCTATGCATCTTTAGAAAGAACCCTGGACAACTCTCAGGCCTTATATATGATCGCAAATTAGCCACATCATTTTTTTTTTAACTTGGGTACTAAAAACTGGGTCACCATTTCCGTTGAAAACTAGGGCCCAGTGACATTACTCGCAACCATTCCTGTGTGCGAGTAATTTTGTAAGGAATTAAGTTCCCAGTTTAAGCCGAATCCGAACAGGTTATTTGTGAAAGCACTCTTTATGACAAAAATTATTTTTGGCGAATTTTTCAATTCCTCGCAAGAGGCAGTACTCGTAAAAAAACTTTAAATGGCACAGGCAAGGATCGAACCCAAAACTCGCGTAAATTATAGTAGATATCGGAAATCAAGAAATGTATCTAGAGCTTATCAAGAGTCATACAACTCTAAACTCCTTAATATTAAACTAAAGTACACTTTTCTTATTAGGTAAATAACTTCCGAAGGTTAAACAATTCCTTTCAAATTAACCCTATTAATTTAAAAACATGCATAAGTTTAACACAAATTGATAATAATTAATTATTAAGCACTTTTAGAACTTTAATTTATTTGAAATTCAGGAATGTTGCACTTCTTCCATTATTTTAGATATCACTCACCGCACATAGATGAAAGAGCTTCGTTACTTTCTTCTACTGAAATGATGTTAGTTTTACTACGATTTGGTATGTTTAAACCAAAACAGTTGTTAACAACAAGTAAACTTATAAAAATAAACCCAATCATTCTCGATATTACTATAAATAGGAGTCAGCCCGAAATCTTAAATGCTTCCCGAACAACTAATTAAATTTATTAATAAGTTTATGTTTTATACCCATTGCCATTTGGTTTTGGTTTTCGATTGTTAATTTGTACTTACAATCTTTTTGGATAATCTTTATTGTAGGCAATTCTTTTTGGATTTAGAGGTTCCTAAGTTAACAATATCTATAAATACAAGAGAGGGGGAAAGTTCATCGTCTTATAAAACAAATTAGTTATAAAAAGATTAGAAAATAACTTAAAAATGCTATTAAAATTTAAACTGATTATAGTATTATAATCGGTGTAGCTAACTTAAATATTTTTACAACAAGCTGATTAACTAAAGGAAATAATATAAAGAGAAAAATGTATAGTGTTTATGTATTTATTCTTCATATAATTTATCAGGTAAATATAATATACCTCCAGTTGATTTGATTATAAACCAAGACACTTGAAATCTCTTTAAAAACATTACAAAAGTAAGATAGCTTAGGTGCTAAGGCCTAATAGATAAGAAATAAACCAAGAGCTGAACGCTAATGTTTGGCGTAAAGGTGGTAACGTTCGTCTAATTACTTCTTTCTCGCTGGTAGTGGCAGCGTTTCTAAGAAAAAGTGCATCAAAATTGCAGCTTTGCCGAAAATCGAAATAGGAAAGGAAACCTACCTACTACTCGCTGATCTCAAATATGGTTTCGACAGACTTCTGCGTGGCCGAATTTTCCCGCGAGACGTCGCCGAAACTGCATTTTTTGACATTTGAGAAACCACTTGTTTAGTAATAGGATTTTGGGGTAGCATGTGTTGAAGTGGTGTTTAACTTTTGACAAATAGATTTAATTCAGGAGTGTTATTTGTGTTTCTTGAAATAATTTTTGATGACAACCTATTGTGATGTATATAAAATTAAAGATTTTTAATCTCAAAGCACGAAGATTTAACTAACAGAAGCTTTAACCACATCAAACCGTAGAGTATGGCGAATAATTTATAGTATTTAATAAATTGTATTGTAGAGATAATTTCTTGGAATATATGCAATTTAAAAAGGGTTTCACTTCTTAATATGATTAATTCAACTTACTGCTCACTTTCGATTTAAGTCTCGAATGCTAATTTGAAAAAAAATTAGGTTGCGCAACAGTACGAGATCTGGCATGACAGTCCAACGAACTAACCATCATGCCACGGGTAATAAATGTCTTGAAATCTATGTTAATACACAGGATTTCGCTCCCGACAATTATATTCCAAATTCCAGACTCTAAGTTTAGCCAAACTTTAAAAAATATGTTCTGAAAGGCACAGCCACACATTTAGATTTTGCGGTCTAACATTATTGTAAAAAAAGAGAATGGGATGCGACCCACACTGATAACATTCCATCCAATATGTCGATTTGTCTTGCTTAAAACTTTTAGAATTATTCTTAACAATATTTTGTGTGAGATAAATTATTTGGAGTCAATATCTTTCCTTGTCGAAAAGTTTTCAGATGGATTTTTTTTAAATAACTAAAAATTACCAATAATATTTTGCATATGATGAAATCTTACGAGATCTTTAGTCGAAAACCAAATTGTACCAATTTTAGACGTAATTCTTGAATATTTCTTATTTCTTTTAGAATAAAATCATTTTAAAGTCAATATCTTCATTTATTTACAAGATATCGAGAATAGAATATGAATTTTTACCTTCCTTTTTTTAGTAGATTTTAATGTTATGAATTGTTATACAAAATTCACTGAAATATAAGAAGTTAGAAGTCAATGTTTTTAATTTTTCATTAAATTTTATATAATATATTGTAACGTGATATCAAATAATTATATTTTTTGAAAAAAAATCCATTTAACGTTTTTTTTTTATAAATAAAAAAAAAATGAAAAAAAAAATGTGTCACCTCCAAAATTTTCCGACTAAAATATGATTTCATCTCCAAAACAATTTCGTGCAACGAAAAATAATATTATTGACTCTGATAAAATAAAATAAAGATTAATAAAAGTTGGTAAAAATTGATTTTCGACTCAAATATCTTTTTAAAACTAGGAGATATTGGCTTTAATTTACTTTTATCTTCCAAAAAATATTGTTGTCAACATTCAGTAAAATTTTGAAAAAAAAATCGAATTGACAGTTTTTTTACAAAAAATTAAAAACCGACAAAAAATTAACAAAAGTTGGTAGGAAATGATTTTTGACTCAAATATCTTTTCAAAAATTTGAGATAATAGCTTTTTATTAATTTTCACTTATAAAAAATATTGTTTCAACATAAGGACAAATTTTGAAAAAAAAATCTTATTGATAGTTTTTTTTACAAAAAATAAAAACCTGAAAAAAATGTATAAAAGTTTATAAAAATTGATTTTCGACTCAAATATCTTTTTAAAACTAGGAGATATTGGCTTTAATTTACTTTTATCTTCCAAAAAATATTGTTGTCAACATTCAGTAAAATTTTGAAAAAAAAATCGAATTGACAGTTTTTTTACAAAAAATTAAAAACCGACAAAAAATTAACAAAAGTTGGTAGGAAATGATTTTTGACTCAAATATCTTTTCAAAAATTTGAGATAATAGCTTTTTATTAATTTTCACTTATAAAAAATATTGTTTCAACATAAGGACAAATTTTGAAAAAAAAATCTTATTGATAGTTTTTTTTACAAAAAATAAAAACCTGAAAAAAATGTATAAAAGTTTATAAAAATTGATTTTCGACTCAAATATCTTTTCAAAAATTTGAAATATTGGCTTCAAACTAATTTTATCTTATAAAAAATATTGTTTTAAGCATTCTTTAAAATTTTGAAAAAAATCGAATTGACAGTTTTTTTTACAAAAAATAAAACTCTAAAAAAAAACAATACTAAAACTTGGTAAAAATTTACTTTCGACTCAAATAGCTTTTCAAAAATTAAAGATATTGGCTTCAAACTAATTTTATTTCACAGAAAATATTGTTTTCGATATTCAGTAATTTTTATATAAAAATCCAACATGCCGTTTTTCATAAAAAATAAAATCTACAAAAAATAGTACGCAAATTTGGTAAAAATTGATACGAGTACATATAGACAAACTTTTAAGCAAGACAAGAGTTTTCTAATTTAAATTCAAGTGTAATTAACGGCTAGTCACTTTTTACTAAATAGTTTAATGACGTTTTAATTGGTAAAATTCGGACGAAGAAATGCAAATAAAATTCAACCAACAAATCAAATTCCTAATGAAGATTCTGCTAATTTTTGTTCTCTGGGTTAGAAGCGTTTTTCAGAAAAAAACTGAAATTTGTAAGTTTTCACAAAGAACATAATACTATCAGCATTTTTTTAAAAATCTCGATATTGCAAAGAAAACTCTAAATAAATTTCAAATTTGTTGTGATACTCGTAGTTTGAATTCAAACCCGGAAGTATGACTCTCATTTTGTATATTAAAAAAAAAGTTATACTGTTTCTGTATCGCGAGACAATAATATGTATTCAAATGGTATTAACTTTATTTTAAGATTATATTTTTTTTTAAATTATTATTACATGGGTGTATGATTACTTGCACTTACCTGAGTATGATAAACACCCAACAATTGCATTGAAAATAAAAGTGAATAAACACAATAGAAACTCATACAAATATTTCATTGCAAGATAAACCTAATAAAATAAAGAGTTCTTGAGCTCTAAGACGAATGAATAAGAATGCATTACTTAAAACTGTTAGATACTTTGTGATAAATGAGATGAATGCTTCAATAAATTAATCACTTTTAATCTATATTTTTTGTATAAGTTTGCTATTGCGAACTTATCTAATTTCTGAGACAACAATATTTTAATGTCCTGTATTTTTATCTAGAAATCTCACTTGTTTACATTAAATGTGTGAATGCATAAACATTTTTTGTTCTTTAAATCACTTTGTAAATTATGTTTAATTTTAATGGTTACCTAATGACTGTTTTACCTGGACCACATTGAACCACAATTTTAAAACTGACGATAGTACTAGTATTTTTTTTAAGTTCCCACCAAAATCATTTGAAATTCAGGAATAGATACAAATTTAAATTCACTCCGCTTTAACTGAATACGCACAAATATTTTCAAAAATGCTGATAAAATTTGCTAAAGTCTTTAAGGCTTTTAATCTTACTTAAAAAATAAAGATTCGTGCAGATAAAATATAAAGGGAGTTAAAAATAACTGCAAAATCAGCAGTTTTAAGTTGTGCATCACATTTTTTTGTTCTGGGGCAAAAATAAAACGAAAAACTAGAACAAACGCAACTTAACAGCCTTAAAAGTTATTAAAATTCGAGCCGTCATAAACGAATTAAAAGTTTAAAAAACCGCTACTTGACGAACAACTGAAAGTTATGCTATTAGAGTTTTTCAAAACTCAAATAATCTTTCATACGAATGGTAACACTGGGTTTTTCAGGCGATAAAACTATTTAATTTCAGTTTAATGACAGAGCCAATAGGAGGCGTAAGGGTTATGAGCCCCCCTGACAGATTATTCTTTTTGATTTTTGTAGGAATTTCCTTGAATTCAAAACGTATTGTATTGCGTGAATGACCCCTTTTATTTTTAATGGTTTATTTTTTATAGTATTTAAATAAATTATGTATATTTCTGACTTAATCTTTGTTGCTAAAAGTACTTTGAACTTTTAATATGAATAGGAAATGCAGCCCTATTCCGAAGGGTCGAAGAAGCCCTATAAGGTGTTTACTAAGTAGTTCAACCTTACTGGAACTGTAGACGCCACCGTTGATTCTATATCGGGAATTCCTCCGCTGCCGTCTGGATAAAGAGAGGTGCATTAGTGGAAACACCTCTCCCCACATCTCTCGTTTGCTGCCCCCAACAACTCTCCACGGGGGAAAGAACCCAATCTCCAGTCGAGGTACTAGGCACCCAATGTTCACCGAGGGGAAGTGAGAGTAGGAGTTGAGAAAAACCTGTGTACGCTTGTGTCCTCTTGAATGCACATGTCTACCATATGAACATCCATTACCTATATATAAATATTTTGTTATTAACAATTTCTGCTTGGTTCCTAGGAAGACAGATTTTTGACACTTGAAAGCATTAGCTGTCAGTTTTGAAAATATACAAACTGCACTAAATTAACTAGTTTTTCGAATAAATGAGATAATTTACATATTATTCTCTGCGTTCGCAATAAGTAAGCTCTTTTTAACGTTGCAGAAATTCGTTTTTATTAATGCGTGCGTCAAAAAAGTAAAAACTCCGGAAACTCTATCGTATTGGAAATTATAGAACACCTCCGTAACTCCTCCGGACTCTATATGTAATATCAGTAGGCCTATTATTTGAATTTTATAAGTATAACTTCTAAAATATTATTAGATACACCTCCGACAAAATATCGAAAGTAAAATATCCATTATCAAAAACACAAAAATGTTCAAACAAATACATCTTGGATGAAAAATAATATACAGAATGAATTTTAGGAAAATGTTCATTCTTACTTAATTTTTTGTAATGAATTTCAGTTTCAAGAACAAAAAAAAAAGAAAAATTAAGCAGGCATTTTGTTAATTGTTAATTTCAATTATTCGTAATGACATTTTGTCACTAATTTTCATCTCATTAACGTAGACTTTCTATTTTGTTGTTTAAATAAATTCTCAAGAAATTTCGAATGCTCTAAAAGTCACCCAAAAGTGCGTTCACGCCATTAAATTATCCAAGACACAAACCAATCACCATTACCATCTGTTCACTCACCTTTAATTTTAATTGTCACCCCCAGCTGTCAACAACAGACCAAAAAAATCAACATTTCTTTTAGACAGAGAAGAAATCAAATGTCAAAACACCCAACCAAACCGAATACGAAAAAACGCCATATCTCTCTTCGCCCCTGTGGGTTTAATTGTTTTTTAAGCTGCTAGCTGTGATTTTTTCGTTCCGTTCTTTTTCCTTGTCTCTAGATTATCGTACAATCGGTGAAAAAAGGCGAGCGACGCCATTGTAAATCATAAATTAAGTTCATTGAATATTTTCCCTGCAAAATCCAGCAATGAGCTTAATCAATTTTCTCAACGCAAAACTCAAGCCCTTGGTAGAGAGTGAAGCCATTTGTGAGGATGCTTACTCCATTAGTAATCTGATTGCGGACGATGTCCAGCAGCTGAATCGAGGGTTTATGGCCTTTAATGTGACCAAACCACCGGTGGACATTTTCTTTGAGTTTCCCAAGGCCATTGATCTGAAAATCATCAAAATCTGGAACACAATTGGGTCGATGAGGTCAACAGCATTCGAGATACACGGTAAGGTGGACGGGGTGTACGAGCGAGTGGGCTATGTAAGAGATCTGCGTGGAGATTCGGTCACATTTTGCTATCAGAGTGACTACTCAAGTCGAAACAGCAATCAGCAATGCGAGAAGGCCTTCTTCTTCAAGACAGCCAGCAAGATTCTCTCAAATTGCACCACTATCAAGGTCACAATCAAGGCAACGCAGCGCTGCCCACCCGTTTTACAGAAGATCCAGATCTGGGGACTGCCAGCAAAGAGCCTCGAGAAAGCAGATCGGGAACTCGTGAAAACCATATGGAATGAGGTCATCAATCCACCAGGCGCTCGGGAACGCGAAAAGGGGCAACGTTCGCCTTCGAGAAACTTCCCCGAGTTGTGTGAGTCATCGCAGCTGCGAGTTCCAGAAGAATTCCTCGACGCCATCACATGGGAGTTGATGGTCTTCCCGACTGTATTGCCCTCGGGAAAGGTGGTTGACCAATCGACAATTGACAGACATTCGGAGGTCGAGGCCAAATGGGGTCGACTGCCTTCGGATCCCTTCACAGGCCTGGAATTCTCGTCACACCGCAAAGCTATCCTCGATCTGGCACTGAAGGCGCGCATCGAGAAGTTCCTCATGGAGAATTCGGAACACTTCAAGACTGTCCCTCGCACACTGGGCAGCAGTCGGGTGCGTCGCAGCAAAAATCGCCACGCCTCATCCTTCGCCAGCGACCGCGATCCATCAATCACGCCTTGCAAACGACAGAAACTCGAAGACTCGCTCTATCGACCGTCGATGCCCCATCCCACGACTCTCACCTCCAACGTCGACACAGCCATCAGCATGGCCCTACAGAGAATCACCCGATTCACCACCAAGCCGGCCGAGATCAAGCGCACCACCTGCATCGGCTGCAAATCCGAAGACTACTCATACGAGATCCAGACTTGCAAGCATCTGGTGTGCCGTGTGTGCCTCGTCCACCTGACCCGTGACCAAATGTGCACATGCAAGACCAGCTTCAGATCCTCGGATGTCGAACGACATCATAAGTAAACATCGTCGTCGTCGGTATGAGCAGTGAGCACAACCCAACCACAAGGAGGAACCAACAAAAACCGTGCCTGTGGCGTTCTAGGAAATACTTTTATTTTACTTTCTGTTTTAAGTTTTCTCCTTCTCCCTACGAGAAGAACGTAGAGTGTACTGTAGACCCATGAGCTCTCGTCTATCTATCTATCATCTATTACTGTATCTGTATCTCTTCTTATGAACTCATGAGTACGCTACAACCAGGTATTCTTACACACTACTAGTAATGTTAAGCGATCATTTATTAACCAAGAAGTTAGTCAATAGATAATAATAATATAGATTCATAATTCATAAAATAAAAATACAAAAACAAAACATATATTGGGAATTATAATGTTACGAACAAAAATAAACAAAAAAAGAAAATTAACCTTAAATTAAAAAACAATTAATAAAAAATTAAATTTTCTGCTTTTGCGAAGATGTTTTTGTTTTTAATTAATTTTGTTTTCATACGTTTTTCTCTTCTCTGTTCGAATTCGACTTGGATTGGAGTTGAAGGGCGGTCATTTTAAATTTCGTCTTTTGTTTAAATGGGATTAACCCAAGCGGAAGCCATTCGCCAAGGTTCTTTATTACGAAAAGTGTATTGTGATTGTGACTCATCTGCTTAAAATTGTGAGGTAGACGTTCTATGCATTTTGCTTGTTTAAAATAAGTGCACAGGTATGAGAATGAGATGTGAGATGTATGTAATTCGATCAGGACGATCTTTAAACAAAATGTGCCAGGTGCATATTTTTTGGTTTCTTTATGATGGGAACACTAAACAGGTTTTTTATTTTGAGGCACAGCTGTGATTGAATTTATTTTTAAAAGTGAATACCTACTTACTGATTTAGGTTCATTTTGATAAAGGAACATTGTGGAGGGGGTTTGTATTGTGACTGAAGACTTATGCATTTTATTTAAAAGAATAGTGAGGATTTTTTGAAGAAGTTAATTCTATTTTAATGTTGTTTTTATTATATTTTAAATAATCATCTTTAAATTTCATTCGGATGTATTTTTTGAAATTAATTTAATAGAATGCTGTTAATTGGGGTACTTTAAGGAGTACTTATGTTACACCAAAAGAGATTTATGAATGCTAGTTGGGTCAACCACGATAATCACCATGTAGCACTGCTAATTTTGAGTTCGGAAGCTAAAGAAAAAGTTGAATATGGAGCCGTAAATCAAATGTTTACAGCTAGTTTATGAAAGTATTTTAATTATGGATATAATTAACTGAACTTTACCTGCGTAATTGTCATGTAACAATAAGTTTGATGGCTTCAAGTGCCAAGAATAAACATCGTTTTAATAGTTTACTTTGCCCTAAGGGAGTTCATATTTTAAATAATTTTAGTAGTCATTTCTTAAAGTATAAGTTAGCCAAAACAAAAGCAACTTTTAAAAATACAGCTGTGTTCAAAATAATAGGAGTGTTTTTACAAAATTTGCTCAAGTGTTTTTTTTTTCTACCGGTAAGTATAACGGGACATTAAGGATGATAAAACAATGAACTGGTTTGGAATTCATAACCGTTTACATTTGTAACCAGAGATCAAATGGTCTTTACTCTTAATCAGGCTATTCAAAATAATTGGAGTGTGAGTTATATTGTAGGTAAAAAATATCAAAAACTTAAAAAAAATATGCTGTAAAATACGGAAACGAGTGAAAATGACGATCGACGTATTGTTCGCTACAGCCGAAAGAGTCCTTTTGCGTCCTCTAAGATAATCCAGGAAGATCTAGGACTGGCAGTAAGTAGCGTAACAATAAGAAAGCGATTGTTGGAACACAATCTTTTCGCTCGCAGTCCACGAAAAGTGCCGATGCTTACAAAAAACATGTAGCCGCTCGTTTGAAATTTGCAAGAAGCCGTGCTAATTGGCCTGCAGAGAAATGGCGAAACATTTTGTGAACTGACGAGACCAAAATTGTTTTATTCGGTGGAACTGGCTCTAGGCAATACGTCCGACGTAAAGAAAATTCCAAGTTTAAGCATCGGTACACCAATAAAACGGTAAAGCATGGAGGTGCTAAATTGATGGCACGGGAGTTTCTCATATGCTGGTGTTGGCCCCATACATCAAATCATTGGCACGATGGACTAGCGCGTTTATGTGGATATAATGTCCAGTGTGATGCTGCCTTATGTGAGTTGGAATATGCCGGTTAAATGGGTATTTCAACAAGACAACGACCCGAAACACACACAAGTCTGCCAAGGAATGGTTTCGGGTCAATGGGGTTGAGGTCATGGACTGGCCAGCTCAGTCGCCTGACCTCAATCCCATAGTAATTTAATGGGCAGATGTGAAAAGGGGTGTTTCTTAAAACGATGCATTGTACCATATATTTGATAAATCTTCATTTTCTTACGGTCCAGTTGATGTGATCATAAGGAAATTTTAATCTCTCTAACTTGTTTTTGGTTGTAAATAAAAGGTATTTTTGCAGCTTTGAAAGAATTTAGGCCACCGTCAACAGCTAGTTTTCGAATTGTTCTCGCACTTACGTTCAGGTCGGGTTGGGTTCATATTTCTCTCGATGATATAAAAGGGTCTTGTTTAATTGATTTTACTAATCCAAAATCCTCTAGGTTTGTTGTTTTTCTTCGTTTGCCACCTCGATGAACCGTTTGGAATGACCTTTTGGACTTGTGAAATTTTATTAATCGGCAAATCACTGATTTTGGAATGGAATATTTTAATTTGACTCATTCCACTTTTATATAGTCTTTTATGGTTTTTTCTTTTATTTCGTCAGAATATTTGTTTCCGGTAATTTTACAAAAATTAGCTTAGAACACTGATAACACCTAAATATTAGATTCAGCTGCCCTCGTTTGCCAACACGTTTAATATGAGGAATGGATTTTGTAGTTAACGGACTAAATTTTCTCTATTAATAAGAAAAAGAGAGATAGCAATACCAAATTGCTTTTGTTTTAACGAACTAATGTCATATTTAATGAACCGTTATGAAAACTATTTTCTCTTGTTTTTATTTAGAAGTACATACATAATGTACTAAATTTTAGTAAAAAATCAACATGATTTGTTTAGGTTATTAGTTTTTGAAAGGTGGAGGTAGTATTAGTTGCTAAATTGTTGTAGGTACCTATGTAATATGTATGCACGTTTAGGGGATTTCAGATAACTCAATCTCTACACGACTTATATTTACATATACACATCCAAAGCTTAAGTATGACTCCCATATCTGGGCTGGTGCTCCTGCAACTTACTTAAGCCTCTTGGACAGTATTTAACGTAGAGCATTCAGATTGATTAGTGATATTACCATCATAAGATCATTTACGTCGGTTGAACATCTCCGAAATGTTTCTTGTCTCACGCTCTTTTACCGTTATTTAAACGGTTAATGCTCTATAGAAATAGCTAGTTGCATTTCTCCCCTTTAACAGTTCAACCGAAATATCGCGCTTTTAGCAATGCTCATAAATATACCCTCGAGCCCAACTTCGGTCGTACTGTCAAGTACAGAGATTCGTTCTTTAGCCGTACTATGCGAATTTGAAATGCCTTAACATACTCTGTCTTTCAAAGCCATTGCAATATTCAGGAACTCAAAACCAAATTGATTGTTATGATGGAAGTACAGCTATGGTCAAAAATAATAAGAAAATTTTAGCTATTTTTGACTAATTCAAGTCCCACTTACAACACAATTTTTGTTTTAAATAATTTAACAATATAATATATTGAGCGTGCATTAAAGGGGTTATAAATACCCTTAAAATGATTAGACACAGTGCAAGCAATTAGGAAAGGCGGATAGGATTAGAAAGGAGAAACCGATGCACATTGCCTTTGAATGTCTGCACATTGTAATGAGTTGGAAATATTGAGCCTGAACAAGCATTCCACATTCGTGTAGTGCGACTAAAGAAAGAATCTCTGTACCTAACAATACGTCCGAAATTGTGCTCAAGGATAAACTGATGAGTATTGTTCGAAGTACGGGTATAACGGTTGAATTATTTAAGGGGTGGAATGTAAATGGCTATTTCGCTTGAGCTATTTTGTATGTAAATAGCGATTAAACAATTATAGGCATGAGACCTTGAGGCAATGCTAAAGATTGGCATATATCTCGTCAAGAGAACGATCCCATCATTTTTAGAGCTGTCTTTTCAATTCTATCCAAGAGAATAAATTATGTTATTGGGGCTCCAGCCCAAATATGAGAGCTATACTCGAGTTTAGGACAAATAAAAACTTTGTAAATTTTAGCCAGATCAGAAGGGGTAAGAAACTTCTTGCATAGTCAAAAAAAAACTTAAAACTTAACAGCTTTTTTGGCGATGCTGCCAAGATCAGAATTTAATGAGCTTATCATACGCTGCCGTTGCGTTGGTAGTCCACATCCGAAGAACAAGGATGAGAACCTAAAAACGAATATGAAAAGAAAAGGGTACTGTCATCAGCGAAACATTTAAGTGAGTTAGAAGTTCCAGCCAAAAGATCATTTATGAATATAAGAAAGAGCGTCGGAGACTAAACGGAGCCCTGGGGCACACCAGCGTTTATTTTGTGGTTATCTGATTTAAACCCCCCAATACTACTCGGATTGAATGGTCCAAAAGTTAATTTCTTAAGTCAAAAATTGATCAGCGTTTCCATGACTTTTTAAATAAGAGACTTAAGAGCAATTGGATGTTAGACGGAGAGGAGGATTCGCCTTTTTTAGGGGCAGGCTGGACAAATGCCTTTATCCATCCACCCGGAAAGAGACGAGTAGAAAAGGAAAGATAGAAAAGCTTACGCAGTGGTTTTTCCAGCGTTGAAGAACAGCTCTTCAGAACAATAGGGGGAACACTATCCGGGCCAGCGGATTTATGAATGTCAAGATCTTTTAGTACTCTAGCAACTGTACGAGTGCAAAAGAGGATTTTCTCCATAAAATCACTTATAGTCAGCATTGAATTAACAGCAAACTGTCCTACAAGCAATTTGGCCTTATCACTCGAGTCTCAAAGGCGTCTCATTCCACGAGCGTAGGAACTGACGAAGACGTTGAGTTTGCGCACTTTTTTAAACAAATGACCCTTTAGTGTATTTGGGTCACTGTAGTATTTTTTGCCGTAATTTTTGATCATGCAAAAATTTAATGCGTGGAATATGCCCGTTACATGCCTTTCTAGCTTGTTTAAACTTATTCCGGTTTTCATCAGTGGGGTTGGCATTGTGAATCCGTGAAATTACATCTTTTATTCTAATAACCTCTTTACAGCTTGAATCAAACTATGAGTTTTCCTTGGGTTTGATAGATTTTGTACTATTCGGGATACAATTTTTCACTCCAAAAGAATTAAGTTTATAATCATGTCTGCACTGGAATCTACGTCACTATCGAGGAAGCATAATGACCAATTAAAGTTTCTAAAGAAATCTTTGAGAACGTCCCAGTTGGCTTTCTCATATTGCTAACCGGTTCTCGTAGAGGATTTCACTTAAACTGGGATTTTTGACATGATGAGAAATTTAAGACAGCAAATGTTATTTCTTCTTATAAAAATACAATAATAATTATAGGTCTGTTTGCCTGTTGTCTTTAGCGCCTAAAGTTTTTGAAAAATCAATGAAAATCGCATAATAAACTATTTAAAACGAATGAACTTTCTTATCCAAATTGAAGGTGCCCTCCTTCAATTCTGGTCTTTTATCAACAAAGGTCTAGATACAAAACAACTAACTATGTAGTGTCTTTTTAGACACAACTAAACAACCTAGGCTCGTTTCACAGTACACGGTTTTGGCCTAATCGCGTCTTGAAGTGGCTGATCGAACTCTGGTTTTGGGTTCAATCCCTGCCTGTGCCACCTAAAGTTTTTTTTTTTTTGCACGGGTACTGTCTCTGGCGAGGAATTGCCAAATTCTCCAAGAGTAATTCTTTCAAGAAATTAGTGGTTCGTATTCGGCTTAAAACTTCCTGACAATATTACTCGCACGCAGGAATGGTTGAGAGTCAAAGCCAAAGGACTGTTGAGTCACCCAGTTTTTATTTATTTAGTTGTCAAAATCAAGGCCTGTCAGATATTTCTTTTTTTTAAACAAAGCTCGCCTTAAATATTTAATACAATGCTGTGTAAACTAAAACCTCACTTAGTGAGTGCTCTCTAAGTGATCCAGCCATCTCAGTCGTTAAACTTGTATCCTTTTGGCTAAGTTTACGATACTGCACAGCTCGTCGTTCCATCTTATCCTCCATGTACTTTCTATATATACGGGACCGTTAATCATGATCCAAGATGCTTTCATCCGCTTCTGTCATATACCATGCTTCTGCACCGTATAGCAGGACGGAGATGATGAGGGTCTAATATAGCGGCACCGAGAGGTCGGTGTTGTAAATCCTTTCCTAACGACAGCATGTACTTTGTGTTGCCCTCATTAACCATTAGACCCATTTTTTCCACCTTCATTTCAATACTCACAAAAGTCTCACTGACATCACGCCTATATTTTCCTTTTATGTCAATGTCATCAGCATTATTTGTTAGTAATTGGACAAACTTTTGACAGATAGTGCCTTTTAGAGTTGAAGAGGAAACTCTGCACTATTCTATCAAGGACGAAATTACATGGCAGCACGTCACCTTGTCTAAATCCCTTTTTGACATTCTTTATGGTGCAGCGTGAATTCTCCATGGTCATCCTGCTCTAATCGACTAGTTTTAGTATATAGTTCGTCCCTGTATTGTCATATGCGGCCTTGAAATAGATGCTTCATGTTCTTGAGTTCTTTTCCAGGATCCGTCGTAGTGTGAATATTAAATTATTTCACAGAAGTCAAGTGGACATTTTTTCCTTTTACGTACAAAAAGAGTATAATCTTTTATTAGAATCAAAAATAACGTGCAATTTACTAAGTTTTTGCTTAATACTGTACACAAAACATTCCACATTCCACAAATTCTTTCAATCAAATCCACAACAGCTGACCTTAAACGTCAACGTAATTATTTTCAAAAATGAAAACAAACTTTTTAAAAAATACACTTTTTGGTGAACAGAAGAGAAATTATTTAAAATGGAAAATACTAACAAAGAAATAAAAACTCCCAACAATAAATTAAGAAGTTTAGGTTTAAGACGAAGTGCCCAAAGAAGTACAATTAAGAAAACACCACTGAGTGATGTTAAAGTAAGTTATCACTCTCTTCAAAATCAATCTTCAACAGAAGTATCGTCACCTTGTACCCCAAGACTATCGCAAACAATAGCTTCATCTACTAGCTCTAAAAATTGCCTGCCATATCGTCTAACACTGAATCGAGGGGCACGAGAAAAGTACAAAAAGAAAAAGCTTGAGTTTGCAGCTAATAATTTACAAGTAGAATTAGAGTCAGAACGTCCATTAGATCTACATCAAGAAGTAGCCAATAAGGAACAAATCCTCCAGCGACATCAAAAGCATAAGCAAAAAGTTGATGAACTGAAAAGTGTGATTGCCATCTGGGCAGAGGCATTTAAAGCATCTTTAGAAGAACTATCATCGAAAATTGAACCAAAAATGGAAGCTGAAGACTTGATAGCTCGCCTGGGTATTCCCCCTGACATGATTGACTACACTTAAGCCACCAACAAATTTTTGATAACAATCTGTTCGTATTTATTTATTTATTTAAGAAATATATAATTTGTTTATTTTTGAAGTGTTTAGTATTTATGTGGCCTGACTGGTCTTTCGGGATCGAAGAGCTTTGGGTCTTTTAGGAAATCTAGATCCTTGTGATAGTATGGCATCATTGCACAGTTCTGGGCGTGAATTATAGCCTTTTCAACTTGTTCCTGCTTGGCATTGCACAATCCGGTGATGTGCCTGCCATAGATTCGACCTGTATAAGGACTTTGGAACTGGGACAGTAACTTGACATTTTTATAGTTGGGAGTTATGTCATGCTGGCACAGGATACACTTTTGTTTTTCTTTTTCAAAGGGATTTGGGATGTCTATGGGATCATCAGAATTCTGGGCAGTTTCAGTTGAAAAGTGTTGTTTTGGGGTTACGTAGAGCGGTCGAGTTAGGGTTGATAATTTTAGATTGCCAGCTGCTGAAATGTTCAAAAATTACAAGATCAACCTTTAATTTGTTGTATTAATATACCTTTTTGAACAAATGTTAATCCTGATCGTAACATTTTATTTAATATTTTCTTGTTGAATTAAAGAAAAATATCTTTATGTCGATTTCGAGAAAATGACAGATTGACAGTTGTCACGGCGAAATCGGCTAAACAAAATGTACGCATTCAGACTTTCATTGTATCAGAGACAAAAACGACAACGTTCAGCACCTTATTGTCAATTTTTGTTCTGTTAGTTAATTTCACTAAACATTCATTGTATTTTTTAGAATTGAGTGTTTTTTTAGGTATTCTAGAACTTTATATTAAAATACAAGACAGAAATAGTGTAGGCATTAATTTGTTATTGCGTTTTTGCTATATAAAGAATTCAAAGTACGTTTTAATTCTAATTTTAAGACTATGGAAAAACACTGTGTACATAATTGTAGCCCCACCTTTCTCCTTTTGAAGTAATTTTTTTGGTTGTCCAGAAATATTTTTCAAATTATTTCATTGTACAACTTCGTTCGCGCTCACTGCAACACTTAACTATTAAAAAAAGTATTTCATATTAAGCAAATCGTGTTACCACTGGTGATTATCTCTCAATTAAAGGCTTTGCCACGTATATGTGGCTCCCTCTACTTTTCTACATTATGTAGATACAGATACATGTAAGCTCACTTTAAAGCAAAGAGTAAACAGAACCCCATTAAAACTAATCAAGCGGCGTTAAATGGCACGAACGAGAGGCCAGTTAATAGGACCACTTTTGGAAATAAAGTTGTCACCAATTTGATTCTTTAATAAATTCATAGTTTAAAAGGCTGCATGAAAAGCTGTGCCTTTCACATCTTTCTCATTTTGAAAGAAAAATTAACCAATGTTTGATAATGCACGCAATGGTAATTCGTTAACGACTTAAGGATTGAGAAGAGTAAAATAAGTGGGAAAATATATGTTATCTGAACTACTACAGCTTGGAGCTTGGAAGGACGTTAAACGATTCTTTATGATACTTCATGGACTTCCAGAATTCGTTTGAATCTAAAAGAAGTTTAAAACCTTTAAAACTCTATTCAATTTTGATTTTGAAATGGATTGTAGAGGCGTTTATGTGCTTTTTTCATTTTACGGTCTATTTCAACTCTTGTGAAAGACTTTATTAAACTGAAATTTTAACCACATTTCAATATTGCTAATAAAAAAATAAGCTCGAGTCACTTCTACCCTCCATCATAATAAAAACAGATTCAATTGAAGAACTATGCAAGGCAATAAAAAGCTGTATTTATGAAGCAAACGGAGCTCCCCTGTAACAAAATACTAAGTTTGAGCCAAAAAAAAACCTTGCTCTTAAGCACCTTAAATCCTTCAGAAAACTGAACCTGGAAACATGTCGTAGAAGCTACTATGATGCCAACAAAAATATAGGATTTTATGTAAATCTAAAAAACAAGCTTATTTCGTAAGCCTTTCTAATAGTCTTGAATCTGTTCATTCAGCTCGAGAGTGGTGGAAAATTGCTAAGCAAATACACGGACAGTCTAGTCGTTTTAAACCATAACGTCAATAAAAGTAAATGAATTTAAAATGCATTTTGGAAGCTTACTCTTACAATCAAATGATTCAGCTATTATTTCATACGCCCTGCCTCACCGACATGTTCCAGAGTTAACATTATTGAGCTGCACGAGAAATATTCTGCTATGTCTTCATCAAAAGATTAGAATACCTGTATTAAGCATTGAAAACCAGTTGCAACATTGCCTTGCAGCCATCAGAGATGCCGCCTCTGAAGTGCTAGCTTTCACACGACCACCACAGCGAAACCCCTGGTTTGACGACGAATGCTGGCAAGCGCACGCAGCGAAACAACAGGCATACAAAACGGCGCTACACAGAAGGACCAGAGTTGCTCGCGAGCTCTACGAGCAGAAAAGGAGAGAGGAACACCGGCTTCTTCGATTGAAAAAAAGAAAACACGAGAAGCGCTCAATCGAGGAGATAGAGGGGTGTCGCAACAGGAAAGAGGTTCGTAAATTTTACCAAAAGGTAAAAAAAACCTCCCAAGGGTACAAGCAACGAACCGAACCCTGTAAGGACGATCAGGGGAACATCGTAGTAGAACCGCAGTCTATGTTAAGAATATGGAAAGTTCACTTCTCCAAATTATATAACGGCGATGACGAACCGAATTCCGCTGTAAGGGAGATAGAACCACTAAACCTCGGCGACGCACATCAACAATTCCGCCTACCCGACCTTGACGAAGTGAAGAAAGCATGCTTGATTGGTCCTTATCAGTGTGGCTTCAGACCAGGAAAGTCCACTATCGACCAAATGTTCACATCACGGCAGATCTTGGAAAAAACCCAGGAGCTTCAAATCGATATCCCCATCTCTTTATCGATTTTAAAGCCGCGTATGACAGCATCTATAGGGAAGAGCTCTACAGAGCAATGTCTAGTTTTGGCATCCCTGTCAAACTAATCCGTTTGTGCGAATGACGATGGACAATGCACGTTGTTCTATCAAGGTCGGAAAAGATATTACCGATTCATTTGATGTCAAAAAAGAATTGTGCAAAACTCAACCGTCAACACTAGAGACACAATCTTCCAAAGGTCCATCCAATTACTCGGATACGAAGATGATATTGACAAAATTGGAATATCAAAGCGTGATGTCAGTGGAGCGTTTTTAAGCATTGCGACGGAAGCTAAGAAGATGGGTTTAGTGTTCAATGAGGGCAAGACCAAGTATAGGCCGTCATCAAAAAAGGACACTGAACAACGACGTCTTGGACAAAACGTCACCATGGACAGCTATAACTTTGAGGTAGTTATGGACTTTGTCTATCAATGCTCCAGCCCAGAAGGTCTTCGAATCCAGTCCCGAGGGACGGCGTAATATAGTAAGAACGCGACTCAGGTAGAGCACTCAGGTGGGTGAAGACCTCAACCAGGGACCGAGCTGGCTGGAGACGCATGTTGGTTGAGGCCCAGGTCCCGCACTGTAGCGCCACCTTAAGTAAGTAAGTAAGCATTCGATGCAATTTTGAAATAAATCTTGATAAGTCGGAAATAGTGTACGTGCGTTGGACTGTCATGCGAGAGGTCTTCGGTTCGATCCCTGACTATGCCACCTAAAGTTTTTCTCCCGGGTACTGCCTCTTGCGAGGAATTGACAAATTCTCCAAGAGTTATTCTTGTCATGAAAAGTGCTTTCTCAAATTTGCCGTTCGGATTCGGCTTAAAACCGTGGGTCCCTTCCATCCCTGACAACAGTACTCGCACAGAGGAATGGTTGAGAGTTGTCAGTCACTAGGCCCTAGTTCTCAAACGAACTGTTGCACCACACAATTTATTTTAATTAAGTCGGAAATTTTAATATTTCGCAATGGTGGACGAAGAGCAGCGTGCGAAAAATAGTTTTACAATAATTCAGAAATAAAGGTGTCTTATCCATACAAATATCTTGGCGTAGTGTTCAATTACAACATGTCTTGGAATGAGCATATATAGCAAACAGATTGGGAGCATCTAAAAATTTCATCAATGCAACGTGGTAGAGATTGCTGCGTGTTAATATCGTCCAACAATCAACAAATGGATGTTCGTTGGATTTTTCTTTTGACATGAATCTACTTGAAGGGCCCAGCTTACATAACATGCTCTTACTGAAAATGAAAGAAAAACACTGGACTGAATTTACAGTTAGTGCGACACAGTCTCAATTTCACGATGAATATTGCAACTTGATGTACTCTGGCATACCGAACTACTTTGATGACTCCAATTCACGTGATATGATTTCCATCATTTTTAAAGCACGCTGCGGGCTCCTTAATATTAATGGAAGAGCCTTCCAAGGCGATGCAGATATATGAACATTATGTAATATGGAAGAATCGGAAAATACCATGCACTTTATTGGAACCTGCCCAGTTTTCAAAACGTACAGAAGAAAATTTCTTGGCAGCGGATCCTTTCTCATTCTCAACATTCTTTATGGCTACTGCTACTCAAACTTATATTACTTTTTAAAAGGGTCAATTAAATATCGCAATCTAATTATAAATGAATTTGCATAATTTGCCTGAAAGGCAACTTAAAGTTATTGTCAAAACTAATTTTAAACCAGCAATACCACAACCGTGGCATGATGGTTTCTGCGTTGGACTGCGCTAACTATAGGGGTTGCCCTAAGGTCCAACAAATGAAGCAAAAACAGTCCAGTCAAAAACCCGAAGGAAGTCGAACAGTTCGACAGGCTCCAACACAAAAATTCATGGATCCCAAATTCTCTCAAATGGTGTCAAGGAATGTTAACACGAGACAAGCTCCATCACTGGTTGTCCTAAAAGCTCCCGTGCCTAAAGCACTAGAGGTGCAGCCTCACATTGTAGCCTTGTTGTTGAGCAAACTAACAGGGCTGCAAAGTCAGATAAAGGAGTAAGGCAAAAGGGTAGATCATCTCTAATCTTTATTGCCTGGCCTAGCGCAATTTAGACCATTGGGCGCACTGCCGGAGACACGCCTAAAAGCTGTGAATGTAAATTCACTGATTAGGATTGAACGAAGAGCCAATATGTTTCAATTGTTGAAAGAATACAGTCCCGATATGTTTATGGCTAGCGAAACTAAGCTAAACCCCAAACTCAAATTGACTCATAAAAATTACAATATCGTAAGAAGAGACCGGCCCGACTCCACTCAAGGTGGCGGTGTCGCTCTCTTAATACGAAAAGGCATTAATTATAAAATCATATACAACAATCAATTGCGAAAGCTCAAGACGCTAGAAGTTTGCGTTGTATGCATCTCTCTCGGGAAGCGGATGATATGATTGCGGCTTATGCGGCTGGAGCTCCCCAGGTTACTTACTTTGCATCAGAACTCGAGACTCTTTTTAGGGAACTTAAACTGAGCATGGAAGAAAACTATTTCATTTTGGTCGGTGATTTGAACGCAAAACATGAAGATTTAGGAAATCAACATAGTTATCCCAGAGGTAATCACCTGCCGTAGCATTCACTCCAACCACGACCTTGAAAACAGGGACCTACTTAATTACTTTTCCATTCGAAATGATATCACACAATGGCGATCTGAGAACCGCGGTTCAATGACGATTCCTTGGCAAATGCCATAATCGCCGAGCAAACGGGACCAAGTCACTTGTTAGTGACGAATGTTAAGCTTCAGCTCATCTTCAATTCAATAAAAAACAAAAACATTGTACTAAGACATTTACCGATGGAAGCAATTGACATTTACATAACACTCTTCAATAATGCACTGAATAATGCGTATTATCCAGTGCATTGGAAGACCGCTGTGATTACCTCTCCCAAAAAAGGCAAAGGACAACTCCAACCCGTCAAATCTTCGGTCGATAAGTCTTCTTCCGAGCATCAGCAAAGTTTTCGAAAAGATTATCAATAGGGTCCTGATTAAGTGGGTTGCGGACAACAAAATAATAAAAAATAGTCTTACAAAGGCAATTGCGTTCGCCGACGATCTAATTGCGTACATAACGGCCCGAAAGGTTGAGGTTATTAGAATTCTCTTGCAGCGTGATTTCGACAAGATTCAGCGATATTGCGACGACTGGAAACTGAAAATAAATGTCCAGATATCAGAGACAATTCTGTTCCGGACTCCGTTGGCTAGGGCCACGAGGGATACGTGGAATTGGCGCAAGATGGTCGTCGTTGATCTTCAGGGCAGCCATTAGCGAGTAAAAGTGTAGTGAAGTACCTCGGTATCTAGTTAGGTCAGTATATATATTTCGCTCTAACGAAACGGCTGTTTTACAGCAGTCGGCTTGACCCCAAAGTGAAGGTAATTTGCTACATGGCCCTCATACGGCCAATGATCGTTTATGGTTGTCCTGTGTGGTTCAACGTTGCCCCTTCCCAGATGGAGAAGTTTCGGTTGTTCAAGCGGCAGTGTTTACGACACTGTACCGGCCGAATCTTCTTACGTGCATTACTATTGCAACGAGGTCCTATACAACGGGGTCGAATCAACAGAATTAACAATTTCGTGATAATTTAATTTTCGGGTCTTTCTATCCGAACGAAGAGTATTTTGAAAGTGCACGCTTGAGCGGCTTCATTCCACCAGATGCATTCCTCTTTTAAGACAAATGCAGTCTGATACAGGATAGATTGGCAGTTCCGTTAATCTACCACGTCAGACGAAGAACCGTGGATAAGCGACTCCTGTACAATCGGGACATCATGGCACAAGGCGGAGCAGAGCTCCTTCGGTTCAGTAGGGGTGTGTCCGAACGGGACCGAACTGATAGGGTGAAGCAGAAGAACCGGTTTTGGTAGCTTCAATTTGCACTTGATAGTGGGTAGTCGGGATAGGGTTTTAAGCCTTGGCCAACTTATAGACTTGTTTTATAGTTTTAGGCTTTAGTTTTAAGAACGATAGGCATGGTGGCCCAAACAAAAAATTAAAAAAATATAAATATAAAAAAAACATGAAGTAAGGAGAAAAAGGAAAACAAAAAATGTTAAATAGTTAGATGTGCTGCTGTGGTTGTTCTAGTTTTAAGTAGTTAATAGGTAGAATAGGTAGTTTAAGTTAGCTTTAAGTTGTATATTAAGGACCTTAATTTAAGTAGTTTTTAAGTAAAAATAAATAGAGTGTCCGTATGTCTAGCTTTAAGATAGGTTTAAGAATGAAGTAATAAAAGTGAATTTGAAAAAATGTTTTGGGCTAGCATGCGAGAGGTCTTAGGTTTGATTCCTGCTTGTGCCACCTAAAGTTTTGTTCACGTGTACTGCCTCTTGCGAGGAATTGACAAATTCCACAAGATTAAATCTTGCCATGAAAAAGTGCTTTCTCAAATTAGCCGTTCGTCCGTCCCTGAAATTACACGGACACAGTAATGGTTGAGAGTTGTAAGTCACCTGGCCCTGGTTCTCTACAGACTGTTGCGCCACCTAATTTTTTTTGTTTTTTAAACTCATTTTTTGTAAAATCTTTTTGAAAATAAAATTACGAGTATGAATCTATCTATATTTCTAATAAATAAATAAATATTTTAGTTATTTGTAAGCTAAAATATGTAAAATAAATTCAAAGTTTACTTATAACTATGTGTACTTAATTATGCTAAGCAAACTTTTATTTTATCTCCTTCTTTAAGTTAGAAAAGATACTGGGATTTATCGCTTCTCTAAGTTGACCCAAAAATCAGGAGTTGTTATAATTAAACCTGTAACATTCTTTGACATATCTGGTAGTGGCTCTCCAGGACCAAGAACGACATTGAAGTTTTGACAAATAGCTGATAGAAGTAGGAAGAGCATATTCCGTGCAAATGTTTCACCAGCACAAAGTCGTTTTCCTAAAGAATAGAAAGGTACAAAACTTATTTTTATATTAGAATTTCTAAAAAAATATGCTAACCGGCACCAAAGGGAAATGAAACATCCTTCTTAAGACATAATTTTCCATCTTTATCTAAAAATCTTTCAGGTCTAAAGCACTCAGGATCTTCCCAAACTCTTTTATCACTATGGTAGGCGTATAAATTGGGAATCATAATAGTACCCTGAATAAAAACAAAAAGAAATTATTGTGATATGACATTTCTTGTTATAGAAAAACAAAGTACCTTTTCAACATTATATCCCATAAACTCAGTATCATAAAGTGCAACATGAAAGACATCAGATGGCACCAGAGTCTCCATTCTTAATCCCTCTCTTATGGTTGCTTCGGTATAATGGAGATTTTTCCGATCATCTAAACATGGTAATCTTCCACTTCCAACAAACTCATCGATTTCCTGTTGAACCTTTTTCAGCACTTCCGGTTTCATGAGAAGCCACTGGAAAATAAGTGACATTTGCGTTCCAATTGCAGTAAATGCAGGAAATGAAAAGTCAACCATGCTTAAAACAAATTGATCATCTAGAAATAAAGTTCAAATACATAAATATGATAAATTGGTTGAGGAACTTTATAAAAGCTTACATGAATAAGAAGTTTCAATATTTCCCTCCATTTGTTCTTTTTTCATTTCTTTTAGATATAAATCCACAAAGTTTCTTTCATGATTCTCATCAAAAGTTTTGCTATATTTTTGTATCAAGTCCTCAAAGAACTTGTACAAAAATCTGTTCGATTCCAGCATGGGACGATAGGAACTTTTCTCGGGAAATAAGTGCCTAATCCATGGAATGACGCTTAGAATTTTTCCATAATGATCGGCTTTTCGCTGTAATACCATTCCATAATATCCTAGCTTCACTAGAGAACTTTGGTTAGACCGTGAAAACCTTTCATTGAACATGACATGTAAAATAGAACTTGCAGTACAAGGACTAAATGCCAACGGGCAAAGTAACTGTCCTTTGCGAGAGATGGATTTTTCATGTTCAAATTTTGGTCCATTTCGAATCAAATCTATTAAATCCGAGATCTCTTCGTGAATAACCTCCTCCAAAGTTTGAAAACGTCGCCCAAATCCAAAATCTCGCAGGTAACGCAGAATGAAGCGACGCTGTTCTTTCCACACAGGTCCATCCTGGAAGAAGATTCCTAAAATGAAAAATATAAAAAGAGATGAAAAATCCGATAAAAAAGTTTCTCAAAAAGCTTTTATGATATTACATCAAAATCGATCAAGTAGGTACACGAAAGAATCATTTCTTACCCTTTCTTAAAAGATTTGGATCTCTCATCCGAGTTATGAACAGATCCGCCCTTCCATCAAAAGCTTGGTTATTCAGTATCTCTTTTACTCCTTCAGCATTATGAACAGCATAAGCTATGTGATTTCCAATGTAAATGCTTATTATATCCGATTTGTAAAGTTTGCTAAGCCAGAGTGCACCTTTGTGAAGCCATTTTCCACCAGCTAGCATTAAAAACAGATAACTTCCAAATACTGGCAGCCTTGGAGGTCCTTTAAAGTATACACTTAATTAAATCAAAATAACTTGAAGAGAAAAGTTTTTCTCACCAGGTGGAACTCCCTTAGGCCTTTTGATTCCATAAGAATAAGAAATGAACAAAAGTGAGATTGTCAACGCGACCAAAAGAATTGAAGTAATCATTTCCTTGCAAGTGTTTTAAAGAAACTGAATAACTCTTAAGACTCGTATGAGAATGCATTTGTAGATAGAATTTTGATATTTCTTGTAAAGATTGCATCAAGGCTGACAAAGAGGAGGGTCAGATCAATCTTCGTTTGTGTTTTCAGCAAGAGTAAGTGTGTGTAAAATACAATGGAAAATAAACATAATTTGTAAATAATTGTTTTGACAAAAACAAAAAAAGATAAGAAGTGTTGAAAAATGTGAAAGTTTATTATCATCTAAGTTCATTGGACATTATTTGGACTATGAAGACATACGCGTGTTGTATTTTTATAATCTTTGATTATTTTAATGTTTTTATAATTTATAAGCTAAGAATAGGTACCTACAATATTCCTTTTGATAAGAAATACAATTATTAACATATGTATTATTTGTTCAAGAAATTGTTTTTACATATGAAACTTGAGTCACCTTTGAACCATAATTAATTCCGTCAACTAATTTTTAACTTCACATAGGAAGTTATTGTAATGGGTCCGACTTGTCAAATTGAAAATTTTGACATTTCTCAACGTTTCAAGGTCAATAGAGTCGAAATAAAAAATTTTTAGGAAGATATCTGTGCGTACGTTCGAACGTTTTGTTCGTCGTCCATAGCTCAAGAACGAGAAGAGATATCGACTTCAAATAAATCTTGTTATACAGATAATAAGGCAGAAAGATGCAGAAAAGTCTCTCAAGAAAATTGCGTGAGTGTTTTTTTTTACCATAGCAGTTTGAAAAAAAGGTGAACATTTTGGTTAACCCTAAATATCTTACGAACCAAAAACGCTAGAGACTTAAATTAAATTTTATATAATATATTGTAACGTGATACCAAACAGGTATATTTTTTGAAAAAAAATCAATATAACGCTTTTTCTTATAAATCAATAAAACTGGACAAAAAAAATTTTTCACCTCCATTCAAGCTTATTTTATCTTATAAGAAATATTGTTTTCAAAATTTAGAAAAGTTTTGAGAAAAATCGAATTGACAGTTTTTTTACAAAAAATAAAAACCTAAGAAAAAATGTATAAAAGTTGGTAAAAATTGATTTTCGACTCAAATATCTCATCAACAATTTTAAATATTGGCTTCAAACTAATTTTGTCTTATAAGAAATATCGTTTTCAACATTTGGTAAAATTTTTAAAAAATTGGAATTGACATTTTTTTTACAAAAAATAAAACTCTAAAAAAAAACAATACTAAAACTTGGTAAAAACTTACCTTCGACTCAAATAGCTTTTCAAAAATTTAAAGTATTGGCTTCAAACTTATTTTATTTCACAGAAAATATTGTTTTCGATATTCAGTAATTTTTATATAAAAATCTAACAGTCCGTCTTTACATAAAAAATAAAATCTACAAAAAAATTTTACGCAAATTTGGTAAAAATTGATAAGAGTACATATGTATAGACAAACTTTTAAGCAAGACAAATCGACAGACGGGATGGAAAGTTATCAGTGTGGGTCGCATCCCAACCTCTTTTTTTTAATTTTATCTGTTGTAGTTTTTTTTTGACAATCTTCACTTTTGGACTGTCGAGAAGTTTTAATTTGGCATTTTATCTCATTAAGAAAGGAAAGGGTAAATGACAAAATAATGTATTTTTTAAATTTTTGAAATCTTCATGCAGAGAAGTTGGGTATCTCTTACAACACCTTTTGCCGTAGCTGTAGTTACAGTTGACAAAGATTAGAGACCTAATTTTTTTTCTCAATGCGACAAAATTGCTCTAACATAATCGCTATGAAGCTTCTCTATAAATCTATCCCTTTCAATCAAAGGTCAAACGAGTTTTTGGTATCAAAACGGCGCAACTACAGCGCTTATTGGATCTCAGGCTAGGTTGCCTTGAGATCGCCATTTCTACCTACCTCAAAATCTTACTTTTTTGAATTATATATTTGTGATTTACCAAATTTGACATTTCAGTTTGAATGCACCCTTTTTTTATTTAATGTCAAACCTTTGACTATGTTTTTAATGCCAATAAGAAATAAAACAATATCATTAAAAACACTTTTCAGAAATTACAATACAAAAAATAAAAACTCTTGAGTTTGACGTTTAAGTTTATAGGTCTATAAAAGTTTCTTTTTAAATCATAAATTATTTTGACAGTGACAGCTGTTTCAGTTCGAAATCTTGACAGGTCCCTTAGTATTTTCTTTTCGACATTTTCTCGACGTTTCAATGTCCCTAAAGTCGAAATATAAGATTTTTAGAGAGATGTCTGTGCATGCTTGTGTATGTACTTTTGTACGCCTGTACGTTTGCGACGTTTTTTCTTCGTCCGTAGCTCAAGAACCAGATTAGATATCGACTTTTGTTATATTAATCCAATTAAATGATTTTTTTAATAAGTAAAAAAGCCTTAAAAAATAAAATAAAAATTAGTATAAATGACTTTCCACTCAAATATCTTTTCAAAAGTTTGAGATATTGACTTTAAATTCATTTTATTTTATAAAAAATATTGTTGAATTGACAATTTTTACAAAAAATAATAACCTAAAAAAACATCACCAAAAGTTTGTAAAAATTGACTTTTAACTCAAATATCTTTTCAAAAACCTAAGATATTTTGTTCAAACTAATTTTATCTTGGATAATATATTGTTGTCAATATTCAGTAAAATTTTGAGAAACATCGAATTGACAGTTTTTTTTTACAAAAAAAAAACAATACTAAGGGTTGGGAAAAATTGATTTTCGACTTAGATATCTTTTCAAAAATCAAAAAAAATTGGCTTTAAACTAATTTTATCTCACAGAAAATATTGTTTTCGACATTCGGTAATAAAATAAAATCTACAAGAAATAGTACGCAAAAATAGTACGATTCTCTGTATGTCGTGAATAATGGAAGATATTGACTTCAAATTAATTTCATTCATCAGATTTGTATTTGTTTATTATTCTACTAAAATTGGCATAAATTGGTTTTCGAATTTAAATCTCATTAACAAAAATATATTTTGAAATCTAACTAATTATTCATATAAAAAATATTGTTGGTAATTTTTAATGTTAATGATGTCTTTTTAACAAAACTCAATAACCTACAAACCTTTAAAGGAAGACATACCGACAGGCGGGATGGGAAGTTATCAGTGTGGTCGCATCCCAGCCTATTTTTTTCATTTTTTTTCATCACTTTTATTAAGTAATCTCAGTGCGTCTTCAGGTTTTGTAAATAAATGGTAGGTAAATCAGATCCTACATGTATGGCATAGGTTGGAGTAGATTTCCGTAAATGGAATAGTCGCTTAAAGAAATATCTTTGAGCAGCTTTAAATTTTTCAATGAAACTGAGCCAAACGTCTGGTATTTGAATTCGGTCACATCCCATCATTATTGGATTGCAAGGTTTCTTCCCGTAGTCTTCATGTCTGTTATTAACCGAGATAGATTAAATAAAGTCCAATGTTCAGCTTGCCTATGTATAAGCGGATCGCTTCGCACTGGACACCTTACTCTATTTTACACCTCTTGACATATTAAGCAAACAAATAGCTGCAAGCTCTGCTATTCGCCTTAAAGCTTCATCGCAGTGGACTAACAACAACATTGGCCACTCCATAATTCTTGGGTATTTAGAATCAATTCCAAAGCTCGCAGATTACACCACCCCCCAAATGCAATTCGACAGAAATTTCTAGATTTCTATACCTCTCAGATCTTTCTGGAAGATGTCGATTTTTATACAGATGGCTCTAAAACAAAAGAAGGGGTTGATGGAGGTGTGTGCTCTGAACGACTGAAATTAACTCTTTCATTCCGCCTTTCCAATCATTGTAGCGTGTTCCAGGCGAAACTTTTTGCGATAAACGAAGTCTTGTCTTGGCTTAAAGAAAACGTGATATCAACATCTGATAGTCAGGCTACTATCAAATCTGTGGACTCTTGTCTATACAAAACTCTATAACAGTCCATAACTGTCGATCATTTATAATGGAGATGGCACAGCAGTTTAATATTCACCTTTGATGGGTGCCGGGCCATAGAAACATTCCAGGAAACTGTAAGGCAGATGAACTAGCCAGGAACGGTACAGTGCCGTTTATCCTACCACATTTGACTCATACTGGCATACCAATCACTACTTGTAAACTGTTGCTGATGCAAGGCACTGGGATGAGGGCAGGCACCAGGTGGAACAACATCACCACGTGCCAGGTCACAAAAAACATCTGGGCAACACTGGATTTAAACCGTTCAAGTTGCTTGCTATCTCTAAGCAGATCACATATCAGCTCGATATTAGGTGTCATAACCGGACGCTGTCTAATAGGAAAGCACGCAAAACGACTAGGCGTATTCTTAAATGACTTTTGCAGAAGCTGTCCGTTTCCATCATGGGCAGCCACTTTAACCTAACCTAACCTTCATTTCTGTGGATTCCCGAAAATCAAGATTTTCGTTATCAATATATTAATATGAAGATCCCATGCCTTGCAATACGTTTCTAATTGATTTTGTTTGAAGTTAAAATGAAAAGGGATAATCTGATATCAGCACCAAGTCATCTGTTTAGATAAGAACCTTTATGAGATCTCTCGCAAAGCTTACTCCCCCCATAGAATAACAGCTACACCATCAATGTACAAGGTGAAGATAATAGGACTCAAAATGCATCCCTGTGGTACACCTGGGGACGTATAAAAATATTTATACTTAGAACCATAACCGTGTTGAATGCCGCTTTAAAGTCCACAAAACACGCATACAGCCTTTTATTCAACTCGATATTATTTTTTAGCAATACTAGTTGTAGCAAAAATAAGATGTTTGGTTGAAAATACAGGGCGGAAACCAGCTTTAACTTTGCTTAGCTTTTTGTTGTTTTTAATCCAAGTTGAGAGTCCTTCATATAAAATTGTGGAACAAATCTTTCCAAGTGAATTAAGAATAGAATTCCCCCATAATTTTCAACCTGGCAAGTAAACCGACTTTCGTAAAACTGAGAATTATTGAATACTTATCTCTAAAGTGAGTTTGTGTGTAGGCCAACAGTGCCTTTTTTTCGTTTACTTTAATCATTATTATTTCCCTGAAATAGATAGTTTCTCTGACAAGGCGCATTTTCTTCTCGATGATGGGTGCGTTCACAAAAGAAAAATTTATCAAAGCTGCCAAGAACATTATTGTCTATAAAATACTCTTAGGCAAGCTGCAAGTCCATTACGATTTATGTTTTTTATTGTAAAGAAATATTACTAATTTATTTTCCAATATGACAAGCAACAATTTTACACAAAACTCGTAAAGTAATTAAAGTCGTAGAGTAATTTCGTTCAGCTTTCCATTGAAAGAAAAATGATGATAAGACTTATTTTGACATAAGTAGACTTAACTTCATAGTTAAGGTGATATTTCTTGACTAACTTTCCAATAAAATTGTCTTAATTAAAAGGCAATTTTTTGGCATCTTGCCATTCAGATACTAGAAAGCTGCCTAAATTTCAAGTCCCTTATGTCGTCTGAATGTGCTAAATGATGTTTTTGTCACATAAAATTGTAGATTCACACGATTGTTCGACAAGGAGTTCAAAAAATATTGGATCATAGATAGCAGCTCACATGATCAAATTGACAATAATGTTATATTCTTTTCGTAAAGCATTTTTAAGCAGTTTTTATTAGACATCTCATGTTTCGATTATTGAATACGGCAACCCTTAAATTCTTACTGAGCTTGAAAACAATACTATAACAATATTAAAAGCATCAAATTAAAAAAATGTTTGTACCCAAAAAAGGAATCTGTATATAAATTTATTCTTAAATTATAAAGTCAAACGATAAATCACACATAAATAAGTTTTATAACTATTATCTCGGTTCCATGGTTACCCAGAAGTCGGGTGGAGATATTATAAGCCCGCTCAAATTTTTCGACATATCTGGTGGAGCTTCTCCAGAGGATAGGACAATATTAAAGTTTTGACACAAAGTTGAAAATAAAAGAAATAGCATATTCCTTGCAAATGTTTCACCTGCACACAGTCGCTTGCCTTAGAATAAAAAATTAAAAATATTGTAAAAATAAGGTAAAAAATATAAGAATAACAATATTGTATATACCTGCCCCAAATGGAAGGGATACATCGGATTTCAAACACAATTTTCCGTCTTCTGTTAAAAACCTTTCTGGTCTAAAGTTCTCGGGATCGTTCCAAATTCTTTTATCACAGTGAAAAGCATACAGACTAGGAATTATGATGGTACCCTTAAGAAAAAGACGTATAAACACAAATTTAACAACAAAGAAATAATTCTATTACTTTTTTAATTTCGTATCCAAAGAATTCAGCATCTTCCATAGCTACATGCGGTATATCCGATGGAACTAAAGTTTCCATTCTTAATCCCTCTCGAATAGTCGCTTCGGTAAAATGAAGGTTCTTTCGATCATCGAGACATGGCAATCTTCCCGTTCCAACAAACTCATCAATTTCAGCTTGAACTTTCCTCAAAACATCAGGCTTTATTAGCAGCCATTGGAATATAAACGACATTTGAACACCGATTGCGGTAAAAGCGGGAATCGAAAAATCAACCATACTTAGAACGAATTGATCATCTACAAAAATGTCGATCCGTTTTTAGCAAAACGAGAAACAAAAACAAATTCAAAATTCAAACTTACACGAATAAGTTGTCTGATGATTTTCCTCTAATTTTTCCTTATTCATTTGTTGGACATACAAATCAACGAAATTTCTTTCCGAGCCTTCAGTATAACTCTGCATATATTTTCTTATGAAACTTTCAAAAAATTTGTACATAAAATTATTAGCCTCCGTAAGTTGTTGATATCCACTCATTAGAGGGAATAAATGACGAATCCACGGGATAATACTGAGCAATTTTCCATAATCATCGGCATTTCTTTGGAATTTCATTCCATTTTTACCAAGTTCTAATAGGCGGCTTTGTTCGGCACGTGGAATACGTTCGTTAAACATAACGTGCAGCAAGCAATTTGCTGTACAAGCAGCAAAAATCTGTGGACATAACATTTTTCCATTTTTGGAAATCTCCTTTTCATGCTCAAATTTTGGTCCGTTCTTTATCAAATCAACAAGATCATGAAGTTCTTCATTTATGATCAATTCTAATTCTTGAAAACGCCGACCAAATCCATAGTCACGCAGATGGCGGAGTATAAAACGGCGTTGTTCTTTCCAAATGGGGCCATCTTGGAAGAAAATACCTAAAAAATGTTTCATAAAATATTATTTTTTGGTTAGTAATTTTCAAAATATTAAATTAATATGTTTCATCGAGCAAGAGACAAACTCGCTGTTCACAAAATGTAAGTGACCGATTTTATATTCTTAAACCTTGTGGTAAAAGATATAAGATATAAAAGGCGGTCGGTCCTCATAACATTATCCATGATTTTACGCACTAGTATGACCGCACAATCGTCTTTCACTTTTTTTGCCAGTCTTAAGTGAAGACTAACGTATATATGTTTAGTGTTAGCATTTGAAGGAATTGATCAGCTTCACAAAACATGAGGGACTTGCAGGTAATGCAAGTTTATAATTTCTGATACAATATCAGGTGTTCTCATTTTTGTATTTGATTCAAATCTAAGTTTCTTTACTCTGGGATCTATCCCATTTCTTGCATAACTTTATTTAAGTCAAAGTTCCAAATTCGAAATGCATGCCTCCTGGGGCCCTACTCTGTAATGCGTTTCGAAAACGAATATTTTGTACTCTCTATTTCTAATGCGGATAAGAAATCTAGTACTTACGGAATGAAAAATCCGCATTTGGATTTTTCGTACCTGGCAATGCGTTTTCGAACGTCATTAGCGTTCGTAAACAAAAATATTATTTCTACGCCAAAAAAGGTGTATAGTGTATACCAAACCAAGGCAATTTGAAATTATAGTGGAATTCGTATGACTTGAAGAAAAGTGTACCTTGGCAAAAGACAAATTTCAACACAAAAATTGAAAAGACTATAATCAGCTTAAACTTTCTTAGCTCGAATTAAAAAAAAAATATGTACTATGTAGCAATTAATTTTTAATTTTTTCCTCGTCTTTGTGATTTGTTTAAAATTTTATTTGTATTTTTGCTATGACAGATCTCAAAAAATACTTCGAGACTCGTTAAATAGAAAAAGTACTAGATGATTGTTATAGATAAATAATACTTTTTTTTCAATGAGACTTAAAATTTCTTTTCTCTGCGACCCACACTGATAACCGTCTGTGCCCGTACGTCGATTTTGTTTAAAGTTTAATAAAATATCAATAACAACATTACGTGTAAGATACAAACATTTAAAGTCAATAGATTAAAATTTAAACAACATATTGTTACAAGCTTGAAAATTCATTTGTTACAAATTTGCCTAATATTTCCTTTTTTCGTAATGGTATCTAGTAAATTTGTAATTGCTTTTTTTGTAGGTTTTTAAACTAAAAAAAAAATTTCAAATATTTTTCTAAAACAAAATAACTTAAAATTAGCAAAATGCTTGCTTTAAAAGAGGTTCGATTTCAATATTTGTTTTATTCCCGAGATTTTTAATTAAAAACCAATTTTTACTAATTTCAATGTCACTATTTACTTCTGAGAACATTATCTTACCTAAACAAAACAAATTTGCAGAAAATGAAATAATTTTGATGTCAAGATATTCGATTCGTAAATTAGTTTTTAACATATGTAAGGATTTTTCTTAATATTTAAATTAATATAACCTGGGCCTTAAAAACCTATTTTGAGTTAGGAGGCCATATCAAATCTTTCTATAAATAAATAAATTAATATAAAAAAGTATTAGATATAAATTGTTGATAGGCAATGTCTTTAATTGCTGCTATTATATTCGAGTCAAAAACAATTGTTACCATTTTTTCGTAACCAATATTTTCTTATTTTTTATTTTTTAGTTAAATAAAGTCTTACTTCGAATTTTTTTTTACCAAATTTTATGCATAAAAATAGTTTGGATGTAATATCATTTTTTGTTCGCAAAATATTCAAAAATTGGACTGATTACAATAACTTGATATGAGAAGTTAAAGAATAGCTGACTCGAAAAGATGAGTGAAAACTTACAAAATCAGTTATTTAAGTGTTTTTTGTCATCTTTTTAGCATAGAGTTTATATCTTTAGCCGAACTACACAAATGTGGAATGCTGTAACAGGTTAAAATTCCACTGATTACAATATGAGAACATTCAAAACCAATGTGTATGCATCGGTATATCCTTTCCGTTAAGAACTGGGGCCTAGTGACTTACAACTCTCAACCATTCCTGTGTCCAAGTAATGATGTCAAGGATTACATTTTTAATCCGAATCCGAACGGCTAATTTGAGAAAACACTTTTCATTACAAGAATTACTCTTATAGCCCAGTCAAATTGTCATAAATAGTTACATATTGTTTGGGTAAGCTGTTGAAAAATCCAAGTTTTCAAATTCTCCCCACTACCGCGGGCTTCGCTAACTTGAAAAAACTGTTCAATTTTTGGACCTTTTCCTGTGTTTTCAAAATATCTTCTAAAGTATTCGTTTGAGAAAAACAAAGTCAGCTGCTTTTTTGAACAAGATTTAATACCTAAAATTCGAGATCAAAACGAAATTTCTAAATCTAATAGTGTCCGAGATAGAGCTCTTTGAATTTTGAGAATTTTTCTCAAAAATGTGAAAAGTACAGATTTTTAGTCGGTTTTTGCTTGATAGCAAGTAAATGGTAAGAGCTATAGCTAATTTTTCTAGAATATTAAACGGAATTTATTTATGTCCCGAATTGTTGTCAAAGTTTTCGATTTCCGTTCCTTATGGATCCTGAAGAATCAATGATTTTTTTACTGATTATTGTAAGAACTTATCTTGTCAGCAAGGTAGTCACGCTTGCTTCTATTAACAATACCGCCAAAATTGGGAACATCAGCATTGTTGTAAATTCTCTTATGCTTTTTCATAGGTTATGCATAGCAAAGCAGTCAGATTATGATTTAAAACCATTTTTAAAGTTCGAATTGTCACCCTTTCCTATGTCTTTATTCACAGAAAAGGGTATGCGTAAGAGGACAAGATTTTCGTTATACACACCATTCACACCTATTACAGATGATGAAATACCCCTGGGATCCCTTTATTTCGTCGTTGATGGTAGCCATTTACTACACAAAAGTTGTGTGACGACGAACTGCCTCTTTTGGAGCTATACCAAATCAAACAGCATATGAAAAAATCGAAACTACCTTAATTTATGTAACCATTTGGGTTTTATGGTGGCAATTTGACTGGACTATAGAGGATTTGTCAATTACTCGCAAGAGCGATTTTCTGCTTAGAAAATAGGATATCAGACATTTGATTTGAATTTCAATACCATTAGATTTTAAAAAAAAATCTAAAACTCAAAATCTCTTTTAATACAGTTTCTTATTTATGTATAAATGTATATCTTTTAAAATATCTGATTTCTTAAATATTTATAAAACTTACAAAAATATTACTCATACGGCCAAGAAGAGTTTAATGTCTTTCTATTGAATACTGCATGACAAAAGCCTTTTTAATTCCCATACCAACCGAACAACAGACAAAAAACTTTATTATTTGTATTGCCTTTAAAAAAATAAGAATCAGAAGCAGTGTTAATATTTAAACCATTGCATTATCTTTTCCTAAATCATTCAATTCAATTGTAAACCACAAAAGAGATTTACGAGTTCATTGGTAGACATGATGTGTAATGTAGACAAGACGATATTTTTCTTAGTCTAAGTTCACAATAAATATCAAGTGTACTTTAATCATTACCAGTATCAAAGTTATAATAAGAAAATTTAAAGACAAAACTTTTGAAAACAATGATAATAATAAATAATTCTCATTGTCTGCACATGAAAGCGATTAAAATCATCAAAAAATCTGGGTCATCGATATTATGCGTATTTTTTTTTCAGAATCTATAAAAAAAAACAATAAACTTTAGAAATTGCGTTTAAATTAAAAAAGCTCATAACTTTGGCAATTATTGAATGATTTCTACAGTGGAAAAAACGCAAAAATTAATGAAGATATATATTCTTACTTTGTGTGAGTTTTTTACAAAAATTACTTCGACAAATTTTTTAGGACTGTTTTAATACAAATTTCGGATATTTTGTGTAAACTTTCTTAACCAATTACTTACTGAACACTACTTTATACAAGGATTTAACTTTTCTGAGCTCGAATCTATCCTTATATTTTTTTTAGCACATCAGATTCCAGAAAAAAAAGAGGCTGGGATGCGACCCACACTGATAACTTCCCATCCTGTCTGTAGATTTGTCTTGCTTAAAAGCTTGTAGGTTTTCGTGTTGGGTTAAAAAAGTGGTCAGTTGCATTATTCTTAAAACGTTTAAAAATTACCAACAATATTTTTCATATCAAGAAATAGTTTAGTTTGAAAATCTAGTTTATTTAAATCGTTTTTAGTCGGAAAAAAAATGTTTACCAATTTTAGTAGCTTTTCTTAAATTTTTATAAATTACATACATACAATTAATTTGAGAGATATCAAGAACCGGACATCAATTTTTACCAAATGTTAGTACTATTTCTTGTAGATTTTTTTTTTTAAACTGACTGTTGGATTAAAAAAATAAAAACTACTGAATATCGAAACAATATTTTCTGTGGAATAAAAAAAGTTTGAAGACAATATTTTTAATTTTTGAAAAGCTATTTGAGTCGAAAGTAAATTTATACCAAGTTTTAGTATTGTTTTTTTTTAGCTTTTTATTTTTTCGAAGAAAACTGTCGATTAGATTTATCTCAATATTTGAATAAATGTTGACAACAATATTTTTTAAATGATAAATGCAGTTTAAAGCCAATATCTCAAAGTTTCGAAAAGATATTGGAGACAAAAATCAAATTTTACCAAGTTTTATTAATTTGTTTGTTCAGGTTTTTATTTTTTGTAAAAAAAACTGTCAATTTGAATATTCACAAAATTTTACTGAATGTTGACAACAATATTTTTTAAAAGATAAAAGTATGCTCAAGCCAATATCTTATAGTTTGAAAAGATATTTTGTTTTCAACATTAGGACAAATTTTGAGACAAATCGAATTGATAGTTTTTTTTACAAAAAAAAAATAAAAAACAAAATAATATATAAAAGTTGGTAAATATTGATTTTCGACTCAAATATCTCTTCCAAATTTTTAAATATTGGCTTCAAACTAATTTTTTCTTATAAGAAATATTGTTTTTAACATTTAATAAAATTTTTAAAAAATTCGAATTGACAGTTTTTTCATAAAAAATAAAACTCTAAAAAAAAAACAATAATAAAACTTGGTAAAAATTTACTTTCGGCTCAAATAGCTTTTCAAATATTAAAAATATTGGCTTCAAACTTATTTTATTTCCCAGAAAATATTGTTTTCGATATTAAGTAATTTTGATTTAAAATTCCAACAGTCCGTTTTTTCATAACAAATAAAATCTACAAAAAATAGTACGCAAATTTGGTAAAAATTGATACGAGTACATATAGACAAACTTTTAAGCAAGACAAATCGACAGACGGGATGGGAAGTTATCAGTGTGGGTCGCATCCCAGCCTCTTTTTATTTATAAAAAGAACTGTCAATTCGTTTTTTCTCAAAATGTTACCAGATGTTAACAACGTTATTTTTCGTTAAACAAAATTGTTTTAGAGATAAAATCATTTTGTTTTCGTTAAATTTTCGAGGTGACAAGTATTTTTTTTAAGTTTTTTTGATTTATAAAAAAAACCTTAGTTGGATTTTTTTTTTCAAAAAATATGGGAAGTTAAAAAACAATGTGACTGCTTAGCTCTAAAAGAATTTTGCAGAGTTGCTTAAAATACCAAATACCCGGGGTATTGTTTAAAAAAAAATACACCCAAAAGGCGTAGATGTTTGGTACAGATTTAACTAAAAGGATTATCTGATCATAATTCTTCGAAAATGTAGCTTGAAACACGTGTAATATTGTGCTTTTAAAGTTTTGATAAATACAACTACGAACTACAATTTAAAATTGAGAGAATACTTTTTAAAATTCGAAAAAAAACTTTTACGTACAACTTAGGCTTTTTTAGGCTACCTTAATTCATGAAGTAGCTTTTTTCAATAAAATTCGTGATCTTTATCCCTTTTCTTTAATATTCAGTTGAAATTTATATAGTAATTTATAATATTTAAATTGGGTAAAAATTATTACAAACTTGAGTTTTCCATATTTCAAATATTGTACGTTATTGGCAAGTTGTTTTCAGAAACAGTTCTTAGTTGTTTGAAAGCACAAATCATTTAATGTTGATTTGGAAAAATGTATTATAATTGGAAAAGCCATAGTTGTTGAAATTTGTTCTTGAACAGCTGACTGTTGTCGATATTCAAAGCAAAATTTATGTATAAAATTAAAAAACACTACTTCAAAGGGAAAGAAACTACTACTATCCAAAAATATGCTTCCGTTCACAACAACAATATTTAACAACAACATCCCTTAATAGGTATCAACAAAGTTGAATTCTTCGAGTGCATTTAATTTCAAATTCTTTTGTTTCTCTAGATACTAATTATTTATACTTCATTATCGGTCTTCGAGGCAAACTCGTATATTTTAATTCACTTGGGTATTTTATTTCTTAAAAAACTAAAAAAAAAATGTTTCCAAAAATTCACCTTTTCTATTAAGTCCTGGATCTCTCATACGAGCAATAAACAAGTCCGGCCTTCCATCGTAGACACTATTGTTGAGTATTTCTCGTACACCTTCAGCATCATGGACAACATAAATTAAATATTCACCAACGTATAAACTTATTATATCCGATTTATAAAATTTGCTTAACCAAAGTGCCCCCTTATGAAGCCACTTGCCACCAGCCATCATTAAAAATAAATATGACCCGAAAATAGGTATCCGGGGAGGACCTTAAAAAATAAAACAAGATTTTAATAGAGTTTTTGAAAATCAAGCTCACACTTAAAATTATTACCGGGAGGACATTTTTCAGGTCTTTTAAATGAATATCGATACGAAATATACAAAATTATGGACACTACAGCAGTTACAAGAAATGATGTTATCCCGATCATTGCAACGCAAGGGATCTTATTTGACTGATTCTTTCAAAAATGAGAATCGAGAATATTGACTTAAGCAAATAAAAATCATTTTATCAGTACAAAGAAAAGATTGATAATAAATATATAATAAATTTATTAGTATTAATTTTATTATCAATTATTATTTAATTACAGTCAAAGAAGAATTGTGAATAAAATATTTTAATCTTCTATGGCGGTTTTCAACAAAGTGCAGATAGCCTAAATTATGTTAATCATTTAGCAATCTATATATCATCTATAAATTTTGTTCCTACCTTAAAAACAGTGGAATATTTAGTAATTCGAACATTAGGATGAAGATTAATGTATTTTTTGGACAATACACTTCGTGTCACATGATTTGAATCAAGCTTTTTTCGTTTTTTCTTTGACGATATTTTTCAAACTTTAATTTATTTTGGAAAAACCTAAATATTGAATGAATGAGGTATGTATTAAATTTATATTGCAAATACAATTTTTGGATTAAGTTAATAAATACAAGTTTTATGACAGTTTTTCCGAAGGAGGCCTATAGAGCACAGATCTTTGTTGTGTCACAAGAACAGGGACAAGATCTAAATTTATCTATTATCGTGTTTTAAATCATTTAAAAGGATACTATGAGTTTGGTACGAGTTTTAATTTTAAAGAACTAAGTATGGGTAGAGTTAAGTGTCTAATCAAGGAGGAAATAGGGAAAATTCAGGTTTACCGTGATCTCGGCAAAACCATACGTTTTATAGGCAGCAAAATTAGAAGAAGTTCAAACGTTGTACACAATTGAATGAAATTATTTTGAGAGATATTAAGAACCGAACATCAATTTTTACCAAATTTGGGTACTATTTTTTGTATTTTTATGAAAAAATGGACTGTTGGATTCTTATAAACGAATAACTGAATGTCGAAAACAATATTTTCTGTGAGATAAAATAAGTATAAAGCCAATTTTTTTAATTTTTGACAAGATATTTGAGGCATAAATCAATTTTTACCAACTTTTATTAAACCTTTTTTTTAAACTGTCAATTCGATTTTTATCAAAAATTTACTTAATGTTGACAACAATAATTTTTTAAAAGATAAAATTATTTTAAAGCCAATATTTCAAAGTTTTGAAAAGATATTAATTTTTTTTAAAGTTTTTAATTTTGTTGTAAAAAAAACTGTCTATTCAATTTTTCTCAGAATTTTACTGAATGTTGAAAACAGGGTTTCTTATAAGTTAATATTAGTTGAAAGCAATAATTTCAAATTTTTGAAAAGTCGTTTGCGTCGAAAATCAATTTTTAACAACTTTTTTTATAGATTTTTAATAAAAAAAAAAAACTGATTTATAAAAAAATATTGATTGGATTTTTTCCAAAAATATATTTGTTTGGAGTAGCGTTTTAATATATAATATAAAATTTAATTCAAGTCTCTAGCATTATCGGTTCGTGAGATATTTAGGGTTAACTCAAATGTTCGCCTTTTTTTTAAGCTGCTATGGTAAAAATACCACCTACTCAATTTGTTTGAGAGTCCTTTAGGGACCTCGAAACGTCGAGAAATGTCAAAATGTTCAATTCGACAAATTGGACAAATTACAATAACTTCCTACGGGAAGTTAAAAAAAATCGTTTCTGGAACGAGCTCTGACGCAGTTTTCTGAATTATTTGGTGGATAACGATACATTTTTCACCAATACATACCGCACGGACAACAAAAGCATGAATTCAGGACAAAATGTGAACCTATTACCATGACCCCCATATTCTCCTTACCTGAACATCATGGAAAAAGTGTAGGGATGGCTTTTAAGAAAAGTTTACAAGGGAGAACGATAATACCAAAAAACCGAAGAGATTTGTAAAGCCATAGAACTGTCATGGGCCCAAATTTTGCTCAATTAACTGACAGCACTCTACTTGAAGGAATTCAGAAATCAGGAGGCAGCACACATTACTAAACAATTATATTAATCCATTCAATAAAACCAGTATTTACCTAAACAGTAACCTTCTTCTGAAAAACATTCATTCCACAACGAAAAAAGCTTGTCCCTATTCATGTGACAGGGAGTGTATGTACTACCAAGAACTTAATTAATTTTGTATCGCATTTTATTTCGACTTATCCTTAACTCTCAACAAATCCTGCCAAAACAATCCTCAGCGCCAAATATTCGTGTTTGATATTCAATTAATTTTGACGAAACTCTTTTATAAAAAAACTATCATTCCAAATTAGAAAGTGCTCAGGGCTTATAAGAGCAAAGTTAATTGATTCTGTCGGAATTTTAATTTGGAAGTAAATATCTAATTCTCCTGGACTATAATTCCCGCAAAATGGAATCATCAATCTGTCAATGTTATTGAACTGGGTTTTTGCGTTCCAACTTATGTGGAGTGGTGGACCTTGTTCTATATGAATTTAAAAAAAATATTGCAGACAAATTTTTTTTGTGGATTTTTTCAGAGCAATGATTTCAAAATTTCATCCCGAAAGGCTTAAGTTAACATCTCCTACAATTGTTTCTACAATATGTTGATAATTATAAGCTTCCTCTTCCACAAAATGTTCTATAGGAAATTGTATTCCGTTGAACTCAAAGCAATGAACTTTTTTAATATTTTATTTTTTTTTACATACATATGTATGTATTTCCGTATTTCCTAATTTGTTGGTGTCATGTTCAAAACATTACCGAAAAGATAAGGTATTATCTGCAATTGAACTTGGTACACGCGATGATGACAAAACAAGAAAGTGACCAGTGTTTACCAGAATAAGTCGACAAGATTAGGAATGTTTAAAAAGAGGCTGGTTGTGACCTATTTATTAATATTGATATTGTCTTGGCAAGTAGTTTTTATTTACTTTAAGAAAAGCCTAAACAAATATCTTATCAGCAAAAGACTACGTCAAAATTGTAAACATATAAAACATTACAAAAAAACATCAATATTTGTCATAAGTTGTTGATGGCTTTTAGATTTACTACTAGGCCAGCTTGAAAAAGAAGAACTACAGAAGAGGCAATCAATTACGACAAACAGTACTTAAACAGAATTAGAAATTCTGACCTTTGAATTATGTAGTTCATTAGTCAAGACATTTTAGTGACACCCACTCGATAGTTCTATGCATCAGAAACGCATTTCTGTTGCATTTTTTGGATCAGAATTAAACTCAAGGGGTTCAGGTTAAAATTGTTATCGAATGAACATAATTTTGTACATGTAATAAAAAAAATTAAAGAACATTTTTTTCAAAATTTAACTTTTGATGTAGTTCTACCTTTTAAGGTTTCTGTGCAAAAGCCCGTGAGGAAATTTTGATAGATTTTGAACGCTATAGGTAAACGACAGAAATTTTGTATACTGTTTTTCTATTGTGCGGGCACTCAAGGGGTTATGAACACCATTATAATGATTAGTTGTAAATGTCTGTTTATTGTAATGAATGGGAAATATTGAGACTGATAAAGCATTCCACATTCATGTAGTACGGTTAAAGTAAGAATACCTTTACTTAGGAGAAGGTACCTACGTCGAAAATTGCGATCAAGAATAAACTGATGAGCATTCCTAAAAAAACAAAAATTATCGGTGAATTATTTGAGGGGAGTGATGCAACTAACTATTTTGCTAGAGCATTGTTAATGAAAATAGCTATAAAACAAGTTAGGTATAAGGCCTTGCAGTGGAGTAGAAAATGTCTCAGTAAGAGAACGATCGCTTATCATTTTCAGAGTCCCAAGTACGTTATTAGGACACCAGTCCAATTATGAGAACTATACTCGAGGACGAATAAAAACTTTCGCTTTTGCGACAGTAGACATCATTGAGTTTTTGAAGCATTACGTTCTATACCGATTTTAATTCCTTATTAGAAAATTATGTCAAGATCAAAATTGAAAGAGCCTATCACACCCTGCCGTTTGTAGTCAACATTTGATGCAAAAGGATGAGAATCTAAAAACGAATTTGAAAAGCTAAGGGTACTGTCATTAGCGAAATAGTTTAGGTGTCAGAACTTTCAGAAAAAAAGCAATTTATGTAATAAGAGTGTCGGAGACAAAACGGAAATATTGGACAAATGGCAGCTACGACCTCAAGAGAACAACTCCATCCGATGGTCCAAATTTTCGAACACGAATTTAATTGAAGTTCTATGCCTTTAATGTGCCGAATTATCTCAACCCTTAGCTCTTTAATCATAGCTGGCTTATCGCCGTTTACCTTTTCTTTCAAATAACTGCAAAGAAAGAAGCTCAACGGTGTGAAATCACACGATCTAAGCGGCCAATTAACATCGTCAATTTATAGCGCAAAAGAGCCATTGTTTAGTTACCTTCGTGGCAAGTGACATCGTTCTGTTAAAACTACATACTGTCCACATGCATATCTTTCAATTCAAATCATAAAAAGTTCGTTATCATCTCACGATACCGAATATCGTTTACAGTAATTACCTAATTGGTCTAATTTAGGAAAAACCGAACCGATGGCGCCACCAGCCAATAAACCCCACCAAATAGAATCTCTTTATGGGTGCATTGGTTTTTCGACAATCATTCTTGGATTATCATTCGACCAATTGTGGTCATTCTGCTTATTGAAGTGAGGATGTGCCCCATCACTGGAGATGATTTTCTTTGAAAGTTGATCATCGACTGTATCCATTTCATGCTTTTAGATCCAAAAACTTACATCTTTTATTTTGTTTGGGTTCAATAGATTTGGATATTCTAACTCTACAAAGAATTAAGAATGTCTAAGCTGGAATCCACGTCACTATAGAGGAAAGTGACCAATTAAAGTTCCTAAAGTAGTCGTTGAGACACTCCCAGTTGGCTCTCTAATATTGCTAAATGGTTCTTGTAACTTTTTTCTCTAACTTATATGACACAATGGGAGTATTATCGCCTCTAGGCACATCAGATCGCATATTTATTATGATTAGAAATAATATAAGTCTAGAATATTGGCAGACTGACCAGCAACTACAGGAATCCGTGTTGGTTCATCAACTCGTTTCAACAACGCCATAGCGAGAGAACTTCCTTAGAGTGACATAGCCCCACCAAACAACAGAAACCTGACAAATAAAGAAATTGACCGACATTTACAACAAATGGACGAAACAATAAAACGGACTATGTAACGGATTATACCAAAAAACGAGACCCAATGGAGACCTACAGAAAAGCGACTGAGCACTACGTAGACACAAGAGTGGCTTAGACAGGACTCAAAAACTTAGACAGACGACTTACAGACCCACACGACTTGGAGGTTAGAACACTGAAGTCGTCAATAAAAAATATAAATCTGTTGATTAAGGAGAACTACAGGTTACCAATAAGCAAGTACTGGGACCGCAAGATCCGGTCAGTTAATTCCAGTGACCCTAGTATGTTCCTAAAATCAACAAGATATTTAGGAAAAAGAACGATAATGGCCTTACTTGTCTGAAACTCCAGAGAACTGAAGAGAACAGAGACATACTCATGACAGCGCAAATAGATCCAGAAGAAGGCATCTTTGACGATGACTTTTATATAATTGAAGATCCGAAGGAAAAAGTGGAGGCGATGGGAGCTGCTTTCCAGCAAGGGCACAATATGAATGTTAGCATTTGCCCCAACCACGACCTGGAAAGCAGAGCCCTACTTAATCCCTTTTACCTTCGAAATGATATGAAACAATGGCTATCTGAGAACCGCGGTTTCATGCGGTTCGTTAACAATTCCTTGGCAAATACCATAATCGCCAAGCAAACGGGACCAACTCCCTTGTTAGTGACGAAGGTCGAGCTTCAGCTCGTCTTCAACTGAATAAAAAACAAAAGGTCAGCAGGTGTCGATATGATATGCTTAACGGTAGAAAGTTTGTTGTCAAAAGTGGAAATGTAACTTCTACCAAAACATTCCAAATTAACAATGGCCTTCAACAGGGAGCGGTGAATTCGCCGATTCTCTTCAGCATTTACACCAGCGATCTGATAGGTAGTGTTACAAAGGCAATTGCGTACGCCGACGATCTAATTGCGTCCAGAGCCGCCCGAAAGGTTGAGGTTATTAGAATTCTCTTGCAGCGTGATTTCGACAAGATTCAGCGATATTGCGACGACTGGAAACTGAAAATAAATGCCTAGAAGTCGGAGACAATTCTGTTCCTCAAGATGGTCATCGTTGATCTTCATGGGCAGCCATTAGCGAGAAAAAGTGTATTGAAGTACCTCGGTATCTGGTTAGATCAGTATTCGACAGACATATAAATGCTGCTCTTACCAGGGCCAAAGGAGCCTTCGCTCTGACGAAACGGCTGTTTACAGCAGTCGGCTTGACCCCAGAGTGAAGGTAATTTGCTACATGGCCCTCATACGGCCAATGATCGTTTATGGTTGTCCTGTGTGGCTCAACGTTGCCCCTTCCCAGATGGATAAGTTTCGGTTGTTCGAGCGGCAGTGTTTACGACGCTGTACCGGCTTATATCGAACAGCCGAATCGTCTTACGTGCATTACTATTCCCAACGAATTACTATACAACGGGGCTCGAATCAATAGAATTGACAATTTCGTGATAATTTAAGTTTCGGGTCATTCTATCCGAACGACGCTTGAGCGGCTTCATTCCACCAGAGGCATTCCTCTTTTTAGATAGATGCTGTCTGATACAGAATAGATTGGCAGTTCCGCTAATCTACCACGTCCGACGACGAACCGTGGATAGGCGACTACTGTACGATCGGGACGTCATTCATGGCACAAGGCAAAGCAGAGCTTCTTTGGTTTAGTAGGGCTGTGTCTGAACGGACCGAATTGATAGGTTTAAGCAGAAGAACCAGTTTTGGTAGCTTCAATTTGCACTTGATAGTGGGTAGCTGGGATAGGTCTTTAAGCCTTGGCGAACTTATAGACTTGTTTTATAGTTTTAGGGTTCAGTTTTATGACTGATAGTCATGGCAACAAAAAATTAAAAAAATATAAATATAAAAAAAACATGAAATAAGGAGAAAAAGGAAAACAAAAAATGTTAAATAGTTAGATTTGCTGCTGTGGTTGTTCTAGTTTTAAGTAGTTTATAGGTAGAATAGGAAGTTTAAGTTAGTTTTAAGTTATTTATAAAGGACCTTATTTTAAGTAATTAAAAAAAAATGATATTAAAATCTTTTTTTTTATTTTATAAATATATATAATGGAATTGTAGTAAAATAGATTTTAGGGCCGAAAGGTATTATTGTTTAACTAAAAATGTCCGTATGCTACCAGTAAGTTAGTTTTCAAGTTAAGGTTAATTAGGCTAGTTTTATGAATGTTTGTCTAGCTTTAAGATAGTTTTAAGAATGAATTAATACAAACATTAATTTTAAAAAATCACTGGACTGTAATACAAGGTTTCTTGGGTTCAGCCCCTGCCTGTGCCATTTAATTGACAAATCCCCCAAGGGTAATTCGTGTCATGAAAAGGGCTTTCTCAAATTAGTCGTTCGGATTCTGCTTAAAACTGTAGGTCCCCTCCATTCCTGACAACAGTACTCGCACATAGGAATGGTTGCGAGTTGTATGTCACAAGGCCCTAGTTCTCAACGGACTGTTTCGCCACCTAAATTGTTTATTTATTTGTCCATATTTGCAAGTAGTTCAAAATTAACAACTCGTGACAACAGTAAAATTTTGGATTGGTGGTAATTTCGAAATCAGTCATTTGGTTCATATTCTAAAAAGATACTATAAAAATCGATACCAAATTGCAATTTATTTGTGAAAGTTTTACTTATATTCCAGAAGCAGAAATATACTCATAATAAACTTATATCGCTTTGATTAACTTTTAAATAATTTCCTGTAATAATCCACCAAAACCCAATTTTAAAAAGTTAAGATAAGTGTTTATAAACTTCGTACCACCTCACGGTTAAAAAAATGAAATGATAATTTTTATCTAAACATAAATTATTATTTTATTTAACGTAATAAAATTAATACAACCAATTAATTTATTTGTTTCAATACATTTAAATTCGGGTATTATTTTGTGCCATTCCATTTTGTCCATAAATTATAACACATTTATTTCAAAATACATCAACAACACTCGATTTTCAAAAACAGAATCTATTCTGAGGGATCTCACTTCAAAAGTACCACCTTTCAATTAACTTACCATCATTTTAAGTCCTATTATAAGCTCAATACAAAAAATAACAAAACTTAAATTTTTGAATACAAAACATTTTAATAAATTAGACAAAACTACAAATTAAAATATATAAACAATTTCTTTTGTAAATCAAATAACACAGACATACCAACAAAAAAAAAACACATTACTATGAATTCTTTTTTAAAAAAGTTAAATCCTCCAAAACCTCAAATCCATACTTGGAATCGCAGCTTTATCACAACGAATTTTTTGATTTCCAGTATAATCTGGCCTTACAAAAGCGGCTGGAGAAACCTCGAAAATTCCAATACGATCGGAATTATCACATATTATTCGGGCAAATGATGATTTTCGAATTTCATTTAGTTGAGACGCTGTGAAGGCTCCAGGATTTATATTCGGACCATATTCATAGAAATAACGATCACCATGTCTCAATCGGGAAAACTGATCTGCAATTATGTCGCTGAATGTTTGACCAACTAAGGCTTCATGGACGTGTGGTTCCAATAGACCACCGACCCATAGATCAATATCGTCAGGATGACGGTAGACCTGAGAAAGCTTCCTAGCCACATCGGGTGAGAACTGGCTGAAACTATGAATGATCCTCTGACCGCTTGCATGAAGATAATGATTGTAACTTCTCAGGGCATGATCTCGTCCTCGCTGAATGTTCAAGGCGGCCAAGTCCAAGCCAAACGGATTGGCTCCACGGAATAGGAACCTACTCAGACCATGAGTAATGGACCCGTCGACTTTTTGCATAGGCTGGTCCAGCATTGTATTGAGGATCGCATCGTAGAAGGATCTCTTACGCATGCGTGAGGGATTGAACATAACATCGGGAATATCAATGACCTCATCGACACCATTGCTCGAGTGCACATGGAACTTCCCGTCGACGGTGGAGTGGCCAAAGCGGAAGGCTGCTCCTGTGAATTCATTGGTAACCGCAGGATTCACCTCAGTACTGTAGTCGTTCGCATAACCTTGATGCTGGGTGGCTATGCGGAAGCGTTGCATCTGCTTGGGTCCAACCACAATGGGCAAGTACTCGTTGTAGACGATGTGCTGAATTTCGGCGATCACAATACGACGTGCTTCCTGGTAAAGCGTTTCATCGTTAAGGTGTGGATTTATCCGGGCCAAGGCTTCTGCAAGGCGGTTGTGTTCTCTGGCAAAGAGAATGTGTATTGCTATCAGAGAAATGATTTGGTTTGTTCTTCCATCACCTGAAAATAACATAGTTTTTTAAATATGCAACTTAAATCCTAAGAGTTAAAGCTTCTTACCTGATTTAAAGCAAACGTTTCCATTCTCATTACTGGCACACGACTCCTTTTCGTTTGTTAACGGAAGCAAGTCCCTGCCAAAGTCATCGAACATGCGAAGTTTTCCTCCACGGAATGTCCGCAGAATCGAAGCCGATGGGGAAGTCGAACCATACACCGGAGAAGCGTCCAAGAAATGGGTCACTTTGCTCCTCTGCTTTGCGTAGCCCATTCTGCACTCTGTGTTCGGAGCCAAAGATAGACGCACGAAATTGATGCAACGCTGGTTGAAATGCCCATAGAATTCATCATTCGGTTCCACTGGGATAGGCATGCAAGCGAAATGACTCTGATGCGGTGGCAGAGGACCCGAACCATCTTGAGCACAGCACTCAATGGCTTCACCATTTTCCAAACGAATCGAAGATGACTGAGTTACATCATGCGCCAGAAACTGGCCGAACTGCATAACCAAGAGATTGTGCTTGGGATGAGGTCTATTCGAATCCAACAAAAGGGTCCGTGAGATTTCTCGTGCTCCCATCAAAGGTGATCCATCGACACTGTGCACTCGAGGCAACCACACACCATCTTCGTATGCCGGAGGCAGGAGCCTTTCCATTGGCTGTCCAGCAGCACCCCACATAGATCGGTGTGGAATTGGATTATTACAAGTTCCACTTAAAGACCTATACTTGGCTTGGATATCACTGCAAGCAAATGGCGATGTGCAATGTTGGGCCATTGGTGAAGTCTTAAAATCCACTTTGATGCTATTAGTTTCAAAGTCCTCAACCGGAATGTGTTCGATTTCACGGAAGATCTGCGACGTTATGACTTCTTGCATGGCCGATGCTGAAATATGGAAGCCTTCGATATCCTCCTGGGGATTCGAATGAAAAACGATATTATGCAGAAAGTCTGGATGACCTTTTTTCACGGCTGCTCCGACAGTGCTCTGCATTATTTTGGCAAACTTCGCACGAGCTTTCTCCAGAATATCATCGGTCAGTCCGGAAAATCTGGCAAAACGTGGCGTCTGGTCCTTGGAAATACTATGATTTTGTCCCGTTAGACAACAGAAACCAAATTTCCCACCCGACAAATCACATACTTGGGGTTTTTCATGGTTTTCCATGAGCACATGAGCCGGACACTGGATTTGTGGCACACACTCGATTCCTATGGGACAAGGATCACACTCCGTGGACAACATCGGGGAGGATTTGTAGTTTTCATTATCATTTTCTGGAGTTTCATCAACTGTTCGATAGCCAGAAATTGAATAGGGTGATATGAAATATGTAAACTGCGACACAATTATAGCAAAATAAAATAACGATAAAACACTGTTTTCCATAATGGAGGCTATTTTTAAAAACGGATTAAAAGTTCACTTAGCACTTTGGGATGAGTGATTCAAGACATGAGTGTCGTTTTCAAGTTGGTAAACTAAACTGAAGTGGCAAGTTGAAGACAAGACACAAGTTAACCCTTTGCAAATAAATTTGGCGGTCAAAAAGTAACTGATATTTCTTCTACTTTTCTTTGCCTGATGGTGCAGTTAGTTGTTGGGAGAGATGATAGCTGAAGAGTTGGCGCCGCCGTCGATGCCGGCGTTCCCACTCTTTGTAGAATCATCCATTCATGTTAATACTTCTTGGGCACGGGTTTCAAAGTGGGGTTCTATTTTTAATTTGTCTTAAGGGCGCGAGTATTGGTTTTACAAAAAATCACTTAAACTCAAAACTTCCAGTTTTTGTTTTATGGTATAATAACGAGAAAAATATTTGTATCCCTTCTTAATGCGTTCTTGTTTAATAAATCAGCCTAGAATTATATTTTGAGTTTGTTGTTTTCTATTTTGTTTCTTTTTTCAAATATTACTTTAATGTCTCGACTTGGGCAAAATGTTGATCCTGAATTCGCTTTTTAAAAATCTTAAAAGATCCGTAATAAGGTGTTTTTGAGGCTTGGCTAGAAAAAAAAGCTTTAAAAACCTTAAATATATAATGCTTTCATGGCTTAAAAACAATACTTTTCAGTTAAAGGTTGTAGGATAGGCAAGAACTGGCAACTTATGAGATTTTTCAAAAAATGTTTGATTTAGTCTGCATATTGAAGAGGGCTTTATAGATTCGGAAAACTATCACACATTTTGTTTCAGAAAACTTAAAACTAGTTTATGCATTGTCTTCAAAAACATACAATAATTTCTTTCGAACGCTGATACCTCGAAAACCTGATCTTATATAAAAACAGGATTGGATTTTAACTCCCAAAAATATATTAAAAATATAGATACATTGTAAGTTCCGAAACTTGTTGGCCAGTTTATTATTTATTGGTGCCTATCCACAATTTTTCTTTGAACCATAAGAGCCAATTCATATTATACCTACACAATATTTTGTTGTTAAAGAGTATGTTAATGTTTTACATATATCAACGATTTTATAGTAAAAAATTGTTTAAGTTCAGTCATTTAATATGCATCAATTATCCAAAAATGTTAAGAAAGAAAAAACTAAAATATTCTCAATAACAATAACTTTCTTTTTTTCCGTTGATATTTTTATTGATTATTGATTTATTCAAATAATATGTATTGCGATCACTTTTTCTGAAAGTTATTTTTATATGCATATAAATCTATTCTTAAATAAAAAGAATTCGATTTTAAATTTTCAAAGATTATTTTCGATACTAGTTTTTACTATAAGCTGCAGACTTTAGGTTTAGAAGAATTTTAATTTAATTCTTCATGATTTTTTTATAATCTTTGAGTTGGTTTTAAAAGACGTTACTTATGAAATTTCACTGCTTTGATTTAAAGTTTTAAATTAAGAATAAACAATTAAAAAACACAATAACAATATGCTGAACTTAGAATAATAAATTATAGCAATTTATTAATTGATTTAGGAAAACCAAATAAGACAAACTTAAAAATTATCTATTTCAATATTTTTATAAATTTATTTTTATTAATTCATTCTTATTTTATCGTTATGAGACATGACGCGAAGTACGAGACGGAATTTTGTTATTTATTCATATTTAATGTAAATTACGTGTTCTTGGAACTTTGTTTTGATACATCATTGTTTTGACACATCATTTTATTAATATATTTTTTTAAATAAATACACGAACTTGAAAAACAGACAAGAATAAAAAAAAGAGCAATCATTGCCTTTATAAGTTACAAATATCGTGCCACTGTGTTTCTGTTTGTGCATTTTCAAAACGTCTCCATCAATACTAAGGAATCTTTAAAGGTGTATTAGATGGGTATGGCAATAGGTCTTCAGTTATAATAGGGTGTTATGTATACCTACATGAACAGGTTTGATGACTGTTGTTTATAGTTTGACAGTTGAGAATGTCAAACTGACGTTGACGTTTGTGTTTGGTAATTTATCAAGAATCTTGAACGACAAGTATCAAAATTGTGGAAATTTACTTTGAAAAGATGTAAGTTCTTAGATATTTATATTTCACGTTAAGCTTTTTCGTCAAAAAACAACATTTTAATTTAGGAAACGAAGACAATTCTCAAGCTATTAATAAACCATCTAACTAACTTACTTACTCAATGTGGCGCTACAGTCATGTGTGAACTAGGGCATCACCCAACAAACTTCTCCATTTAGCTAGGTCCCTATCTTGATGTCTCCAGGTCACTTTCTACTTGTGCCCGACTGTGTCCTGTGGGTGTGGATTCGAAGATTTCCGGGTCCGGAGAATTAGTCGTTGGACTTTTGAATTTCTGGTTAAGTCTACGTCGCTGTACAGCCCGTACAGCTCGTCGTTCCATCTTCTCCTAAACTCTCCTTTTATATATACGGGACCTTAGATCACACGAAAACCTTTTCTCTCGAACGACCCAGGGTGCTTTCAGCCACTTTTCTCATAGTCCGTGCTTCTGCACCGTATAGCAGGACGAGGTTGATGAGGGTCTTAAATAGCCACACTTTGGTTCCTAGGATGCGAAGTCCTTAACTACCTCAAAGTTACGTCTGTCGATGGTGACGTTTTGAACGAGAAGTCGGTGTTGTAACTGATTTTTTGAGGACAGCATGTACTTTGTTTTGCCCTTATTAGCCGGTAACCCAATTTTTCCGCCTCTGCCTCAATAATCACAACAGCCCCATTGACATCAAGCTGAGTTCTTCCGATGTTCTTGGGTTTTTTTTCAGGATATTTCGTAATGTAAATATTTGATTGATTGTGGACTTTCCTGGTCTAAAACCACACTGATAAGGACCTATCAAGTTGACGATAGGCTCCTTTCTTCAGAATCGAGCAAACAATACTAAGGTTCAATACATCGGGCATGTTATTAACAAACCACCATATATCTATTAAAATTAACTGTTCCGGTTTACATGCTGATAGTATCATAGTGGTCCTTTTATCTTTCGATATATGAAGAAGGCTGGCCCCCTCGATCTTTAAAATTAAAATGATTAGTTGTATATGGCTATGTTAAGTAACTGTAGGTTTAGATCATTGATGACATACTTTCTGAATTATTCGAAAGATTAGAGAAAAATTGGACTGTTCGAATGGAGTGATCAAATTGTTGCCGCAGCTGATATAGAAGGCATGAAATATGTTACCAATTTGTTAATAAATTTTAAGCATATTTTTTTAGGTTTTTATCTTTTGTTATAAAACTGTTAATCCGATTTTTCAAAATATTACACCACATGTGAAACACGTAAATCTCGTTGGATAAAATTATTTTTAAATTTCATAATATTTTTCATTTATCAATATTTTCAATATTATCAACAAATAGTAACTTTCCATAAGAAGTTATTGTAATCGGTACGATTTTTTGAATTGAAAATTTCGAAATTTTTCGAAATTTAAAGAACCATTAATTTTTAGAGAGATGCCTGTGCGTTCGTACGTTCGTGAAGTTTTTTCCGTTATGCATAGCTGAAAAACCAGTAGAGATATCGACTTCAAATAAATTTTGTTACACAGATATTAATGCAGAAAGGACTCCCAAAAAATTGAGATGGAGTTTTTTTTACCAAAATAATTTAAAAAAAGGTGAAAAAATTAAAAATTGATTTTTCACTCAAATATCTTTTCAAAACTTTAAGATATTGGCTTTAAACTAATTAAGTCTCCCATAAAATATTGTTCATTCAAATTTTGAGAAAAATCGAATCGACAGTTTTTTTAACAAAAAATAAAAAGCGTAAACAAAATTAATAGAAGTTGGTTAAAAATAATATCTTTCGACTCAAAAATCTTTTCAAAAATTCAAATAAATTCAATACATTTTTTATAAAAATCCAACAGTAAATTTTTTCATAAAAAGTAAAATCTACAAACAATAATTATGAAAGTTTCATCTGGAGTTCCTCAAGGAAGTCACTTTGAACCACTCCTTTTTACAATTTCCGTTAATGAAATCACATTTCTTTTAAAAAATTATTAAAATATAATTAATATAAATAAATGGCCCGCAGAGTCTTTGGTCAAAGAATTTACCCAAAGTCAAAAACTGGGTGTTTCTTTGGAAACCAAGTCAAAAAACTTCACAGTCTTGCGCTCTTCTACCAAAACATAAGGGGACTTCGTAGTAAGACTGCTGACATTTTTCTTAACTCCGAATCATCTACACACGACGTATTCGTTTTGACAGAAACGTGGCTTAATTCAAGTTTTTCCGACGCAGAATATTTTAGTCAAGAGTTCGAAGATTACAGAAACGATCGTCATCTTAGTAATGCAAAGGATTAAAGTGGAGGTGTTCTCATAGCGGTTAAAAATACATATTTCTCTTCTTCTGTATCTTTTCCATTTGAATTATCAATTGAACTGGTATTTGTAAAGATAATGATACAGACTTAGACTATTTTCATTTTAAACGTCTACATTCCCCCAAAAAGTTTGGAGTCTGTTTATAACGATCTCCCCTTGTCATTAGCCTATCTTATAAATTTGTCCAGCTCTGACACCAATATTTTACTTCTAGGTGATTTTAATTTACCACACATTGACTGGATTCCATCCGAAGACGAATCCTGCCTTGAAGCCTCTCCTTCTTCTTCACAAATGGAACTATTCTCGATAAAGTCCTTCTTACTGACTTACAGCAAACAAGCTGTATTAAAAACTCAAAAAACCGAATTCTCGATTTAGTCTTTTCTCCTGACTCTTGTTCTAGAATCTAGATCAGGAATTATTAATATTGACAAATATCACCCCCCCTTTGGACATTTTTTTTTGACTTAAGTAATCATCTTACTAATCGCAGTAATTCCGTTGATTGCTTATATAATTTTGATTTCAGAAGAGCCAATTTCCAGCAGTTGCCTGAAGTTTTAACCATTTCTGGAATTGCTGATACACTAGCATATTCTAACATTGACGAAGCAGTTTCAACTTTTTATAGGATCCTTAATTATTGTTTTGAAAAAATGTACCGATAAAGAAATCAAGAAATACAAACTTTAACCTTGGTACACGAAAGAATTGCGTTTAATGCGTAACAAAAGAACTCTAGTCAACTTCTCTTTTTATGTTGAACTCTTTAACCGATTTAATTCTCTTTCTAATTTTTTATATGCTTGTTATGTAACTGATATGGGCACCTCTTTGAAAGAGAATCCTAAAAAAATTTGGAATTTTGTAAACTCAAAGAAAAAATCAGATGGCTTCTCAGTTAACTTCACAAGAACCTTTCGTTAGATAAAACTTTTGATATCTGTAACGCTTTCGTAACGAATTTCCGTGAGTCATCTGTTAATAACCCTCAAGAAGTTGATGAAGTATATTTTCATAATCTTCACTCCTTTTCGCAAACTAGGTGTAGTCACATATACCTGTGCTACAGATTACGGTCCTTGATCTTTTACCTGCGTTTAATGATGACTGCTCAGCCGGTCTCGATGGTGTTCCCCCGATAGTACTAAAAAAGTGTAGTAATGCTTAAGTCGAACCCCTTACGTTCTTATTCAAACTTTCTTTAAAAACAGGCTAATTTTCCAGCATATGGAAGAAGTCATTTCTAACACCAGTTTTCAAGAAAGGTAACAAGGCGGATATAACAAACAACAGGCCCATTGCAAAGAATTCTGGCATTTCTAAATTGTTTGAACAAGTTGTTTATGAAAGTGTAGCATTTTTAGTAAAAATATGTATCATTTTCGAACAGCAACATGGTTTTGTGAAAAAAAAGATCAACCGTTACTAATCTCCTCACATTCTCAAACACAATGTGTTCAAACGTCCTAGAACAAGGTTATGAAGTTGACTATGTATACACTGACTTTTCTAAAGCTTTTGACCAACTTAGCCACGGAATTGTTTTATTTATACTTAAGGCTGTTGGTTTTTGTTGTTCAATCTAGTGTTCCCCAGGAAAGCCATCTTGGCCCTTTTCTGTTCATCCTGTCTATTAACGATGTAACGATAAGAAGATTTTCAAAATAATAAAGTCCACTTATGATCGTATTCTTTTACAAGCCGACATTGATAGTTTCACATTTTGGTGTGGGGAAAATAGCCTTTCGCTCAAATGCCAGACGATAACTTTTACTAAAAAACTAATCAGTAACGTATTTGACTACTGTATATCACAGCAAAAACTCTGTCGCGTCTCCACATTTAAAGATTTAGGTGTTAATTTCTGTTCCAGCTTAGAGTTTACTCATCACATTAATTTTATTGTAAATAAGGCAAGTTTTATGCTTGGTTTTATAAAACGCTGGGCAAAGGAGTTTAATGATCCCTATGTTACTCTTTCTTTGTATAATTGCCATGTTCGTCCTCCCTATTACGAAATTCATAGACATAACATAACATAATTTTATTCGCTTTGCCCTAAAAGGTCTTCCTTGGGAAGATCCCTATGATCTGCCTCCCTATGAACATCGTATTCTACTTCTTCAAATGCAATCTCTCCACCAAAGGTGTGTTAATAATGACTTAGTTTTTTTCATCAACTCATTAATGGTGGAATTGATGCACCTTATTTGGCTTATTTCATATAACTTAAAGTGATCAACGATAGATTTAAACTTAAATAAGGTGGGATTAGAATCATTATTTAGAACCAGTGCTCCACTATCGTAAACGTTCTCATTTTATTTTTTGTTCTGTAATAGTTAAATGTTAATTATGTTTTGTATTTTGTATGTACGTGTGTTAGGCTAAATTTGTATTAATTTTTACTAACAACTAACACATGCACTTATGATGCGCCTCTGATCGTAGTTTAAAGCTTGCTATAAGCTTACTACTTTCTGAAATTCTGAAGTGTAAAAATACGCTTTAAAATCAATTTAAATGTCTTTAGTTTGTGTAATTCTTGAGTAGGTATTGTTCAATTTTATGGTCTCCTTCTACTGCTATTAGGATAACACGTATTGAAAGAGTGGAAAGGCTTTTACAAGATTTGTAGTTAAGCAGTAAAAATGGAGAATTGACGCTCCATCATATACAGTATCGGACAAAACATTTGCAACTAGAAATGAAAGTAAGCATTTTCTTAAAAAAAATTAAAATTTTATTCAGAATCAAAACAATCATCATATATTATTAATACTGTGTATTCAAAGTTATTAAAAATATATAACACTCTTTTAGTAACTTAACGTTTAATTGTATTAAGTAACTTCAAATTCACCTGCGACAAAACAATCGCAACTAAAGTGTCATTACTGTTTAACTGAATTATTAACAGTTACATTGTTCTATTTTGTCCAATTATATAATTGCATTGCATTTAGCAATTGTCTGAAGGTCGTGACCTGAAAGCAAAGTTGCTGTTATTTATTTACATAAAGCTCATCTCCAGTGATATCGGTTTTAATTTCAATATAAAATTATAAAATAATGGCACCTAATAAATTTGGAGATCCGTTAAGACAGCGAATTGTAGACGATTTAAATTCGGGCAATTCACAAAAAAAAAACATTTCAAAAAAATTTAATGTAAATAAATCGTCAGTCTCACGAATAATAAGCCGTTATCTCAAAACAAAAGAAGTGTCTGTTGTGCATCGCGGTGGTCGATCACGTAAAAAAAGTCTTCGAACGGATGCTATGCTCATAGGAAAAGTCAAAAAAGATCCCTTCATATCTGCGTCAAAATTGGTACAGGAGTTCCAATTAAATGTAAGCACTAGAACGGTTTCTCGTCGGTTGGCGGTTGCTGATTTGAGCTGTTATCGGCCTTCTAAGAAACCTTTAATTTCGTTCCGAAACCAGAAAAAAAGAATGCAGTTTGCTGAGGAACATCTTTCTTGGGACAAGCAGAAATGGAGTCGAGTTCTTTTTAGTGACGAATCCAAATTTAATATTATGGGAAGTGACGGAATATCTTACGTAAGAAGACCACGTGGCAAGAGATTAGAGTCACGTTATTGCATAAAAACTCTCAAGCACGGGGGTGGGAATGTAATGGTGTGGGGTTGCTTTTCTGCTGCTGGTTTAGGCCCATTGCATCGCATAAATGGAATAATGGACCAATATGTATACAAACAAATTTTAGTGGACGTTATGTTGCCATATGCAGAATGGGAAATGCCATTGCGTTGGGTCTTCCAGCAGGACAACGACCCAAAGCACACGTCGAGACGGGTTAAAACCTGGCTTAATGATCATGACATCGCTGTTAGAATTGGCCATCACAGTCACCAGACTTAAACTCGATTGAAAACCTTTGGGAAATCGTGAAACGGAAAATCAATCGGGAAAATGTTAGAAATGCAGACGATTTTTTCAAAAGAGTACAAACGGCTCGAATGAAGTTCCACCAAACATCATTCAAAATTTAATTGAATCCATGCCAAGAAGATGCAAGGCAGTTGTCAAAAACAAAGGATTCGCTACAAAATATTGATTACTTTATAATGTATATATCTTTCCATTTGAAGTTGCAATTGTTTTGTCGCGTGCTTATTTGAAGTTACTTGATAAAATTGAACGTTAAGTTACTAAAAGTTTTTTTTTTGTGTTATATATGTGGCGGAGATCAGGGGAGGCAATTCACCTCGTCGATCTTCACGGAACTTTGTAAGTGCATAGGAACTAATCACTCAATGACGACTTCGTATCCCCCGCAGGCTAATGGAATCGTTGAGCGATTTCATCGGACGTTAAAAGCAGCAATAAATTGTAACGACTCCAATCGATGGGTACAACGACTCCCACTGATACTACTTGGCCTTCGTGCGACCCTTAAAGAAGATTTGAAAGCCACCCCAGCAGAGCTGGTGTATGGAACGTCACTCAGGCTACCAGCAGGTTTACTGGCTCCAACGATCGTGAATCAGTCGCAATGCGAGTTCGTTAAAGACCTTAGACGTATGATGCGCCAAACCAAACCTCAGCAGACGGCCTGGCACACCGAGCAGCAGCCATTCGTTCACCAAGATCTAAAGTCATCAACTCATGTGTTTGTTCGCAGCAGTGTTAGAGGCCACCATAAGTCGGTCAATCACGGAGCAACACGACAACAGGCGCGAGTCTCGATAGAGGCTGCCTGCAGCAAGCTACACGACGATGACCATTCATTATCATGAGGCAGTCTTAATATCGAGTTTTAGAGAAGCACATCGCGCTTTAAATACCTTCTTCCTAAATAAAATTAAATTAGTATTAAACGTTTCTTTTATTTCGTTTTTTGGACTTTTAGGTTTCCTGCGACCAAATATATTATAACTTTGAATCTTTGAATACACAGTATTAATAATACATCACGATTGTGTTAATTCTGAATAAAATTTTAATTTTTTTTAGTTGTTAGTGTTATAGTTTAACTAAGAATGTCCGTATGTGACCATTAAGCTAGTTATATGAATTTTTATCTAGCTTTAATATAGGTTTAAGAATGAACTAATAAAAATGAATTGAAAAAAAACAATGCGTTGGACTGTCATGCAAGGGGTCAATCCCTGCCTGTGCGGGTACTGCCTCTTGCGAGGAATTGACAAATCCTTCAAGAGTAAATCTTGTCATGAAAAAGCGCTTTCTCAAATTAGCCGTTCGGATTCGGCCTTAAATTGTAGGTCCCTTCCATTCCTGACAACAGTACTCGCACACAGGAATGGTTGAGAGTTGTAAGTCACTAGGCCCTGGTTCACAACGGACTGTTGCGCCACCCAATTTATTTTATTTTTGTTTTTTTTTTGTATTGCCGTCCTCCTTCCTAGATACGTTTACCATGATGTTCAGGTCAGGAGAATATGGGGAGCATGGTAGTAGGTTCACATTTTGCCCCTATATCCAGGCTTTTGTTGGCGTCCGGTATGTATTGTTGCATTATCTTGTTGGAAGGTCCATCGTTGTCCACCAAATAATTCAAACAACTGCGGAAAAGCTCGTTCCAGGATCGATTTTTAAGTTATTGCCATAATTTTAGAGCTTTGAAAATCCAGCTTTAATGTCCCGGAATAGGTGATTGCTCCCATACGGCCTCCTTTGCTGTGCCATTTTTCAACATAGATTGCTTCCTTTCTTAAATTATGAAAATAGCAGCTTTATGCATCAGGTCTGTCCAAATTATTTTTTTGTCATCGGAAAAGACGACGGTATGCCAAGTTTGATTCAACCTACTCTGATTTGTTGGTGGTTTTTGCGTGCGTATTCTAAGGATTTTTTCTTAATTGTTTGGTGGCGTATATGGTCTACTTTGTATATCATACGCGAACAGTCGATCTACTAGCATTTACCCCAGCTTCTAACTTTATTTTACTATTGAAGAGCCTTGAATTTTAAGCAGCTCTCGCCTGCTTTTTGTGAAATGAAGTGGCTTTCTTGACTCTCTCCTTGTTTTTTTTTTTTTTCAAACCTCTCTTGGTCCTTAAGGTAGAACTTCTTCTAATTTTGTTGGCTATAAAACGGATGGTTTTGCCGAGATACCGGTAAGTTTGAATTTGGCCTATTTCCTCCTTTATTAGACCCATATTTCTACCCATACTTCTTAATTCTTTCAAATTAAATTAATACTATTACTGATCTCCCAAATAATCATATCATCCTTTTTTCTGATTTAAAACACGCTAATAGGTGAATTCAGACCATGCTCCTATTCATGTGACACAAAAAAACAGGTACTTTTTATGACCTTCTTGGGAAAAACCGCCATAAAACTTGTATTTGTCAACTTAATCCAATTGTTTTGTTTGCAATTTAAACTTAATACATTATTCATTGATTACAAAATTGGGTTTGAAATATCGCCACTTAAAAAACGAAAAGAGCTTGTCCCTATCCATGTGACACGAAGTGTATTGTATTATTTAGTCTCTTTGTTGGATGAAATAAAATAAACTTTAAATTACAAATTACAATTCGTTGTAAGATTCGAATAAATAAAGTAATAAATATAAAATGATAACACCAACGAAATAAAACTTATAAATAGTCCGCCAAATAACTTTTTTTTAAACAGGGCGCAAAACATCGAGTGTTGCTTCGGCTTTGTGGCACCTCCAATAATGCCTCTGGACCAAAATCCGCACCAAACAGTGACTCGTTTTAGGTATATGGCTTTTTTTTGGCAAAATCGGCATCTTCTCTAAGCGTTGTTCAAGCACATACACATGATTACACTACCATATTCGTTCAGCAAAATCAGACATGATCCAAGTATTACAATTCACGAAATAAGCACTAGTTGAAAAAAAAACGTTAGAAGGCGGACCCTATATTAACAAGTAAATTAAATGAATCATTGAAAATAGTGTCCTGTCAAAAGAAGAAATCAAATATTTCTATTTCAACGCTAATAAAAGCACTCATTATGTATGAATATCGAATGATAACAAATCTAACTTTAAAAAGTCAAAGGCAAAGAATCCGTCAAAGATTTTGAAGTTTACTTAGTATATTTCATACCAAGTTCTAAATGTGTCCGGTTAAACAAGAAGGTTTAATTTTACAGAATTGTGATTTTCATCTTTTTTTACTTTAATAAAAAAAACTTTATTTATTTTCTCCTTTTTTTCGTCAAAAATTTTATAATAACCTTTCAGCACTTTCCATTGTGCGTCGGTCGTCCAAAAATTAAAAACGCCAATAAATTCCCAGGAAAATGAGAAATTTCAGAAAACAGACGACTTAGCCAGTCAGTAAATATAATTTATCGCGAATTAATCAGTTCCTGGGCAAGTTTTGGAATTTAACGAATATCAACAGATTCTCCATTAGCAGGATCTTCATAAATAAAAGTAAATTTTTATAATTTTTGTCTTTTTTGTTGTTGTTTATAATTAAGAAATAAGTGAATCCAAATGTACTTCGAATTCGGATCGACTTACAAAGTTTTACAATTTGCTTTTTTCAATGTTTTGTTTGTTTTTTGTTTTTCTAAGAACTTTAAAAATTAAAAAAATGCATTAACCATAGTTGTTGTTGTTGCCGTTTTGATTTCTTCCCAAAATGCTTTTTCGTTTCTTTTCTGTTGTGTTTTGTTTGTTTTTACCCTGCTAGGATTTTTTGAAATTAGCTCCAAACAAGGCTGGAAAGGTTGTAACAGTCCTATTCTCGATGGAGGAGAACAAATATCGCCAGGATTGATAGAATTGCCCACTAAAAACAAGGACAAAAGATAAGTTATACTTTCAAACTTAAAAATAAATTATAAAGTTTAAAATACTTTACCTTAACTTTAGGATATTCGTTCATAAATATTGTGATTATGCCAACGTAGGGAAGAAAGCCTCTTGCTCGACCCACAATGTCCTTTTTCGTGAGCCACAGCTGCCCGGGTGCGTACAGTCCTCTGTCGTCAACGTTGTTATTGTCTCCCTTGGTAAGGAACTTGACTGATCCATCGCTTCTAAAAAAGGGATAAACAACATTTAAATAAAGAATCCTCCTTCAAAAATCTTTGCTTACTTTTCATGTAACTTAATAACTCGATGCACTATAGGGATATCTCTTCCTTCCACCTTGAAGACAACGATCTCTCCAACACGAACGGGTTCCTCTTTGTAGTTTGTGAGGAACAACAAGTCACCTCGATGGAAAGCCGGTTCCATACTGCCACTAAGTACGACCACAATCGGAGATTCGCTGCCAGTCACCACCATCAATCCTTTCCAGATCATCAATGCCGATGAGACAATCATCGCAAAGCTAAGGATCTGATAGAGACTCTGTAATTGGAACAAAACCAAACCATGACCAACAGTGTGAGGATTCCCAAATGCATTTGTCAATTTTTGTTTACGTAGACAATTCACTCAGCGAAGAAGAAGAACAAGATGTCGAGGGGTGCACAACGCCAATGCGAAGAAGATTGGACAATTGTGCATCGTGTACGAGCTTAAGTTAAGTTTACTTACCTGGCGTTTGTTCATTCTGTTGAAATCCTTGACCATTTCGTCGAATTTTAATAATTCTGGCAGACCCATTTTGAATTGTTTTTATTTCCTATTCCTATCCTCAATATTCTAAACTATAAATCTAATAATAGGTTCTTTTATTTAAATTGTTTTAAAAGAAGACAAAACGAGGAATTGTAATTTGTGGCTTTCCTGAGGTGGCTTTTTTTCGATTTCGTTGACAACTATTCAACTTTCTGCCGCTTCTACCACGTCAGTTGAATGGCAGCATTCAATGATGGAAATATGTGAGAGTGCGATGGCAAGCGATGGGAGATAGAGTGAGTTCAAGAAATAATATTGAGTTTGTTTACGTTCTTGTTTCTTGGGTTGAACGGACATGATACACAGTGGGTGCGTTTGGTAATGTAAAAGAAGTAATAATGAAACGAAGTTAAATTTATTTAAATTTGAACGAACTGTCAACATTTTAAGAGACATTGGTCTGCAAGTTAGTAGGTTTATATTTACGAAATTAAAGTAGAAAGAAGTATGATAAGACTAATACATTTTAGAAATTTAATATAACATTTAACAAAAACAATAAATTAGTTGCAAATGGCTTTGAAGTAAAGGTTTGGCATTTCTTATGATAAAAATTGATATTTAACTCCCTATGCAGCCTTCTTATCAGTTTATTTTTCGAAACATGTGTGAATAAAAATAAAGGATGGGATGTGACTCACACTGTTAACTAGCCATTGATGTCGCTCATGTCACTTATGCTGCAAAGAATGAAATATAAGTGACAGTTAAAAAGCAGAAAAACATGATCGAAAAATGTAACCCCATATAATAAAATAAGGCAGCTAACCCAGAAAAAATAAAAAGAGGGTAATGGTGGTACCCGGAGCATGATGGTTAGTGCGTTGGACTGTCATGCCCGACGGCTTGGGTTCAATCCCTGCTTATGCCACCTAAAGTCTTCTTACGGGTACTAACTCTTGCGAGGAATTGACAAACTCTCCCAGAGTAAATCTTGTCATGAAAAAGTGCTTTCTCCATTCCTGACAACATTACTCGCACACAGGGATGGTTGAGAGTTGTAAGTCACTAGGCCCTAGTTCCCAACGGACTGTTGCGCTTACCCATTTTAATGTCTGAAACACAAACACGCTTCAGCTTAGGCTTCAGCTTGCTTTGAATGACACTTTCAATATGATATTTCTACAATGGCACTTCTGTCATTAGCAGCTGTTATTTTTTTTCAAAATAAAAAAATATTAGTTTTGAAATCGAAACGTGAGGTCAAAGCTTCATTGTGATAGCATGCATTGAATTCCCATGGCTGAACTTGTAAACGTCAGGCAAAGCCGAATCTAAAGCGTGTTTGTTTCAGCCATAAGAGACATTGAGGATTTGTTTCCTTGGATTTTTGTATGAGATAGAGATATAATTGTCCCTGGAGGAGTCTGAAAAAAGGAATGGGTAAAGCATTAAAATAAAAAGAAAGAAAATTTAGAACGCTGACCAGGAACATGTACTGGGTAAGATTAAGTCAATGGTTCTAGTCAAAATAGGCAGGAGAATATCTCACCTAGGGCACTATGGTTTGCATCCAGCGTAATTAGATTTTTATTTTGTATTTTTATTTTTGTTTGTGGTTGTTTATTTTTGCGGCTCAACTTTCACTAACTTCTGACATGACAATAAGTTATATTCGCATTTGAGGACGAAATAAATATATTGAGTAAATAAAAGAAATGGATCGCAAAGCAAACGTAGGTGCGACGGGTATATGTTTTTTTTTTGGGTATAATAAGAAAAACAATACATACAAAAATAAGTGTTTAGTGAAAAGTTTTGGTGAAATGGGAAAGTTTAAGAAAAGAGAAGGATTCCGAGATAGGCTGATTGGAAAGATCTTGTAAGATTAGATTTTAGTTTTGGTTGTCGTGTGCATGTCGGTGTATGTTATTGTTCTAATAGAAAAAATTGTATGTAATGTTGTAAAGAAATATTTCGGGATCTTCAAGTAAAGTAAGGGCATGAAATTCTAGTTTTGAAAGAGTTTTGAGGTCCATCTACGAAGTACTGGCCACCGCCTTAGCACTGGACATTCTAATCCAACTGACATACCCCTCTTTTCTTCTAGCGTACCCTCATGTGGTGGTAATTGAATCCTCCGCCGCGCTCCCAACCCATCCCCGATCCTAAATCCCTTCTCCTTTCTTAGCCTTATTGCCTCTCATTTCACGTGGTGATACAAGATTGTGTAAAATGACAGGACTACTAGGCTCGTTTATCGTTTATTTTTGACTTGTTTAACAACCAAACGGATGAACAGAACCAAATCGAGCCACCTAAGGTATTTTATGTTGTCGTGTATTGCCAACTTTATTGGTAAAATCAAATAGAATTTCATAGTTTCACATTCGACTCATTTATCAATCAACTAACAATAAAAATTATGTGCTAAATTTTGGGGCCGTACATGCCAAGGACCCGTGGCATGATGGTTATAGTGAGTTGAATTGTCATGCCAGAGGTCTTAAGCTTAATTCCTGACTGTGGTTGGTTGAGAGTTGTAAGTCACTAGGCTCAGTTCTCAACAGTGTTTTACGCCCCCTAATATATACAAGCCTGAAGTCTTTACATTTTTGGTGTAGTACTTTCTTCCTTCTAACTGAAAAATTATAGAAAAATATGCAATTGCTTTGACAAATTTTATATTTTCTTAAAACAAAATTACTTACCAGGACATAAATAGAAATTATGTAAAAGACAAACAATCGTCAGATGTCAAAATATAAATTTAAGTCCATTCCCAAGCAACACAGATAAAAGGTGGTTACATTTTGAATAAAACACAAATTATTAAGGTAGGATTGACCTACACCTTTTCTTTTAAATATATAAATAAATTGGGTGGTGCAACAGTCGGTTTAAGAACTATGGCCTAATGACTGACAACTCTTTCTTTCTTTTGATAACCCCAAGGTGTCAAATCAAACGATCTTATCGGCCAAATGACATCGCCACCAGGTGAGATGTCACGGTCATTGAATTTGTCACGCAAAAAAGCAATGGTTTCGTTAGCTATGTGTCAAATGTGTTTCACTCTTTGTGGGTGCATTGGTTTTTTGATAATCACTCTCGGATTATCATTCGCCCAAATGTGGCAGTTCTGCTTATGGACAAATCCATTTAGGTGAAAATGTGCCTCATCCCTAAAGATGATTTTCTTTGAAAAGTGATCATCCACTGTTGTCATATCTTGCCACCAATCAGACCATTAACGACGCTTGGAATGCTCAAGAGGCTTTTGTTCTTGGACACACTTGGACGATTAAATTTACCGAAAAAATCACAAAGTGCACGAAAAGCATTTTGATTTGAAGGCCCATTTTCATAGTAGCGCGTTGCTTGATTGTGTGTTTTGGTGTGGTTCAAATTGAATTAACCTGAAATTGAGAAATGTGAAAATAAATGCAGACAAAACTCGATGTTAAGGTTTGGTTCACATTTAACGTCGGCCGCCTAAAACGTAAACACTCTTTACATCAATCTTTATAAACTGCAATGCAAGGACTGACAAACTTAGTTTTATGTACCTCTCTTGTTGTGATCCCACCCTTAAGTACAAATTTTATAAAATTGGCATCACTCCAGCCGGTTTTTCTGGTTTGTCAGACAGTCAATTTTTGAAGTCAAGTTATTTTGCATGTAAACAACTTTTGCGAATTTTCAAAATCCATGCAGAGTGAATATAAAGTTCCTTCTATTTTCTACGTTTATAAAACCAGTTGAAAATAATTAAGCAATAAAACTGCATTCCTTATTTATTACCTTCATATTTTATCTCTACTTTACACAAAAAGCAGATAAAATGGAAAACAAATTAGCTTTTGCCAAAGACCTCATCAAATCTTCATCAGTTCCAGACTTGACTGTTGACTTGGACAACACTCCCATAGACTCTGAGAATTTCGATGAATATCGAAAGTTACTCGAAGTTCAACTTCCATTGCTTTTTGACTTTATCCACCAAAACGAGGAACTTCTCTTGGCCAAAGATTACAATGAGGATGTTCTAGAGGTAAGGGTTCCCGAGTTCTTGTCATGGATCCCCTTGTCACTAGTGTTTTGCTCCTCCTTTCTTTAGATTAAAGGACGACTTCTTATGCTCACAACAGAAATAACAGCGCACAATACGATGTACAAAATTCGAAATGAACAATTTCTTCGGGTTTTTGATGAATTTATAGAGAAGAACTTTTACAAAATTCTCGACAAAGAGGTGGAGGAGTATGTACTTAAGCATTATACGCAGTACTTAAAGGCAGACGTCTGGAAACGTCACATAGGAACTGTTCATGGTTTTGGCAGGTTCCTTGAGGTTTAATTGTCAATCTTAGAAAAAATCAAAAAAGTGCTAATAAGACCTCATTTTTCCAGTTAAAAGTTTCCAACGGATGTAAACTGCCAATTAAATGGGTGAATTTTTCACTTTCTGTTGGTCTGACGCTGCGGGAGTGTCATTTGCCAGTTTACAAGGAACTCAGCACGAGTATATTCCAAACAATCATTAGTCATTCCGTAAGTCTAATCGATCCTAATTATCCCCCAACAAAAATTGTATCTCCTTTTTCTTAGGATTCAAAAGAAATCAAAGAACTCAACATACCTGAGGTAATCTTCGAGGCAGTGCTCAAATCAGTTCGAACTGTTGATTCAGTTGATGGAACAAACGACATTTGGAAATGTCTTTGCGATTGTTTGGATTTTAAAGACGACATTGACTCATATGAGGTTATTTTTTTCCCTCAAAAAAGACTCCAAGTGGGGAAGAATCAAACGAGATTGTTTCCTTCTTCTTTCAGTGGGACATGACGGATGAAATGATGGAAAACCTTTTAGGCAGTTTGAAGAATTCCTCCAATAATGACGTCGTCATATGCCTGCTTTCTTTTATCCCAAAAATTATTAACCGTTTCACACTTAATCGCAAAGAAATTGAAGAATTTCTAGCTCGAGATTATGATTCACTTTCGGGGAAAGACTTTCAACAATTCCGCTTGGAATGCAGTAAAATCAATTCGTGTGCCCCACATCGCTGGGCGTTGTATATATTGAAATTGTTTCTAGCTGAATCACATAAATTCCTGGGAAGTGTAACTATTTGTGAAAAAATGCTTCAGGTAATGAAAAATCATACGATTTACGGTGACATCAAAACTCAATCCTTATTCAAATGTGTCTCCTTTCAGAGGTTCCATATTTGCTATCTCACTTGTTTGTATTCAATAAGCGTGGAAATAATGAATATAAATTTGTTGAAATTTTTCGAAAAGTTCTCCACTATTCTAATGGAAGCGATTGCGGCACAAAAAGAAACACCAAGGATAAGAGAAGTGTGTTAACATGTTTCTTAAATTTGGTTTTTATTATAAAAATATTTAATTAAATTCTTTTACAGCTCGTTCAACAAATCTACCAGACTTTTGTGTGTCATTTGGAAGCTTCCGGTTTGGAAGGTGTCCTTAAGGATTTTCAACCTTATCACAAAGCATTTAAACAATTTATTGATGAACCGTTTTAGTCGTTTTATTTTTGTATATACAATAAAATAGAAGTCTAAAGTTATATATATTTTAACCACAAAAAAAAAAGATTAGGTTCTAGCCAGAAGTCTATCAGCAGCGTCCCGTTTCCCAAAACTATCAACGTTAATAATTTCAAAAGCAAGCCATGGAATGGGTTATGCAAAAGAGGAAGAAAAACTGTGATATATACTACCGAGAAAACCAACAACGCTTATTTGGATGCGTCTTTGTCATTGGAGACAGACTTACTCTTAGTTGGGCAAAAAGTCTTAATCACCGATCGCTTCATTATCCGCATCAAGGCTAAATTCGGCAACATTAGCTTAATATGTACACACGCCCCCACAGAAGAGAAGGATGACAACATTAAAGACATGTTCTTCGAGCTCTTAGAAAAACATATGAGCAGTGTCCTAGCTACGATATTAAATTGTCCTAGGCGATTTTAATGCCAAGCTAGGAAGGGATGACATCTTTGGTGGAATAATCTGGAAAAACAGCCTGCACGACAACACTTCCGACAACGGACCATATTGCGATCGACCTCGTTGTAGCTAAGGTAGCACTTCGGGTTTCCAGACCCAAGGCAAAAAATGGAGATGCTGGGAGAAGATACAACGTCGAACGGCTACAATCGCAAGTGATCGCCAAATCCTTCTCCGACCGAGTTACAAGTAACCTCTCTCGAAGTTCTTTGCTGTCAACACAATGTATCGAAAACCTGTGGCAACATTGCCAAGATGCAATCAGAGAAGCCGCCTCTGATGTGCTGGGTTTCAAACAGCCACCAACAAGGAACCCCTGGTTTGATGAGGAATGTCGGCAGGTAAGTGCAGCCAAAAAACAGGCACGCAAAGTGGCGCTGAATAGAAGGACCAGAGCTCCTCATGAGCTCTATAAGCAGAGGAGAGAGAAACACCGACTTATTAGAATGAAAAAGAGGGAGCATGAAAAGCGGACGGTCTAAGATGTTGAGAGGTTTAAAAGCAGAAATAAAGTTCGAAAATTTTATGAGCAGGTGAAAAGAAATTCACAAATCTATAAGCCTAGAACCGAACGCTGCTAAGACGAAAGTAAAAGGACCACTTCTGCAAACTGTATAACGGCTACGACGAACCGAATTCTTCTGTCAGCCAGTATGATCCATTCAACCTAGTCGACGAAAGCCAACCATCCAGTCCTCCCGACTTAGGCAAAGAAATGGTTGCCATATCTATGCTGAAGTCTAACAAAGGCCCCTAGAGCAGATGGCTTGAGTTCCGAGCTCTTTAAAGGAGCTGGAGATTAGTTGGCTAGGAGCATGCATCAACTTATCTGTAAGATATGGTCGGAAGAAAGCATTCCCGATAAATGGAACCTCAGTATTGTTTACCTGATCCCTGAAAAAAGGAGAAAGGAGTTTAACTGCACCAACTATAGAGGAATCAGTCTGCTTAACATCGCTTACAAAATCTTCTCCGCCGTAAGATGTGAACGTCTAAAGCCCATCGTCAACAACCTGATAGGTGCTTATCAGTGTGGTTTTAGACCAGGAAAGTCCACAGTCTATCAAATATTCACATTACGGCAGATCTTGGAAAGAACCGAAGAATATCAAATCCAATCTCACCATCTCTTCATCGATTTCAAGGCCGCATATGACGGCATCTACAGGGATGAGCTGCATAGAGCCATGTCTAGTTTTGGAATCCCTGATAAACTCGTCCGTTTGTGCAGGATGACCATGGAGAATTCACGCTACTCCATAAAGGTTGGAAACAACGTAACAGAACCATACGATGTCAAAAAAGGTGTTAGACAAGGTGATGCGCTGTCAATGCGATTTTTTTAACATCGTACTTGAAAGAATAGAGCAGAGCCCCTACGTCAACACTAGAGGCACTATCTTTTAAAAGTTTGTCCAATTGCAAGCATATTATGCTGATGGCATTTAGATAATCGGCTCAGCGTGATATCAATGGGGCTTTTGTGAGTATTGAAACAGAGGTGGCAAAAATGAGTTTAACGGTTAATGAGGACAAAACAAAGTACTTGCTCTTGTCAAGAAAGGACATACAATACCGACGTCTTGGTCAAAAAGTCACCATCAGCAGACGAAACTTTGAGGTAGTCAAGGACTTCGTCTACCTCCGCTATAATCCCAGAAAACAATACCAGCGCTAATATCAAACAAATAATTACTCTTGTTACTCGCCGTTTCTTTGGTTTTAGAAAGCAATTGAGTAGCAAAGCCCCCTCTCGAGCTACCAAAGTGTCGCTATTTAAGGCCCTCATCCACTCCGTCCTGTTATACGGTACAGAAGCATGGACTGTGACAAAAGCGGATGAATGTACTTTGGGTCATTTCGAGAGAAATGTTTTTTTGCATAGTAGGCAAGTGGAGGAAAAGATGGAACGATGAGCGATCTAGCCCAAAGGATAAACGTGCATCGACTGAGATTGCTTTGTCACGTAGAACGCATGTAAATCAATGCTCCGGCCCGGAGAGCCTTCGATTTCACGACTACAGGATAGCGAAGTAGAAAAAGACCGCGAATCACCTGGCGGGCACAAATATAAAGTGACATCACTTGACTTTGATTTGAATGCGCAATTGAAGCCAGCTAAGGACCTTAAAATCATCTGTGCGCGAAGTACTTCCTGCATCATTTGGCATTGGAAGTTTGGATATGATATCAAGCACTGCAACTGACCACTTATCTTCTCTCTCGGGGAATTAAAATTTGTTACATCCGGCCTTCTTTTTTAAGAATAAAACGTTAAAATGATTTTCAGTTTTACCAATAATTTTTGCGACAAAATGGGAAGAGAATTTTTTTGTTTTCCGAAGAACATTGAACTAAACAGAAAGCTCCCGAATTTAGAGAAGATGATCCCAAATCGTTCAAATTTTCTTCCTCATATTCTTCGTCCTCTGAGTTTCCGAAATCAGAATCAGACTACTTTTTTCTCCGTGTTTTCTGAGCTGGAATCGTTGGTCCTCTTCGTTGTTCATTTTGGTTTGGTTTTGTGCATCCGGTTTATTTTTAGTTCCGATTTTGTTAACCTTTTTTGTATTTCTATAAAAGCTGCCTCTATTTCATTTTTTTCTGGAGTTTCAGTAAGGATGTGTGACCTCCTTTTTTCCTTCCTCGCGAGCCTTCTTTTCGTGGAGCAGCTTTTGGAAAATGCTTCACCATTTCTGGAGACAAAATGTCTGAAACTTGACTTGATGTTGGTGTCTGCGGAGTTGTTACAGTGTTTCCTGGTATTAGTGGTTGAGACACTTCTGTGGAATTGAAGATTTTGTTAGTAACTTCACTACAATCGCAATCTTCATCATTAAAAACATTTCGTGAAAAGGGAAAGATCCCTGTTGTATGCCAGTGTCACTATTGAAGTTAGGTCATGAATGGTAATGGTCTTCCCTGGATTCTTGAGTAGCCAATCATTTTCTGAAAGTGATAGTTTCTTTTTAAACTGCCCCATGACTAAAACATCTAACTGTAACGGCTGTAACTTGTGGGTGCAGTGGGGTGGAAAAGTGATTAAAACAATGCCATATTCCCGGCAAAACTTGATAGTGTCTATAGAACTATGGCTTTCGTGGTTATCGAGAAGGAGAAGAATTGGATCATTCGTTGTAGACCTCGAATATTTTTGAAGGTGGTCAAGGACTTTCATAAATAACTGGCTTGTCATCCATCCGCTTGTGGGACTATTTATTAGTCATATCGAAACGCAACAACCGACAAGCGCACGGAGCGAAACAAGGGGCATACAAAACGGCGCTGCACAGGAGGACCAGAGCTGCTCGCGAGCTCTACGAGCAGAAGGGGAGAGAGGAAAACCGGCTTCTTAGATGGAAAAAAAGAGAGCACTAGAAGCGCTCGATCGAGGAGATAGAGGGATGCCACCACAGGAATGAGATTCGTAAATTTTACCAAAAGGCAAAAAAACCTTCCAAGGGTATAAGCCACGAACCGAAGCCTGTAAAGACGATCAGGGGAACATCGTAGTGGGACCGCAGTTATGTTGAGAATATGGAAAGATCACTTCTCCAAATTATATAACGGCGATGACGAACCGAATTCCGCTGTAAGGGAGATAGAACCACTCAACCTCGGCGACGCAGATCAACAATTCCGCCTACGCGACCTTGACGAAGTGAAGATAGCTATATCTAAACTTAAGTCAAACAAAGCTGCTGGAGCTGACGGCATCGCTGCCGAACTATTCAAAGCAGCAGGCGATGACTTGGTAGGGAGCATGCATCAACTCATCTGCAAAATATGGTCGGAAAAAAGCATGCCCGATGAGTGGAATCTCAGCATAGTGTGCCCGATACATAAGAAAGGAGACCCTCTAAACTGCGCCAACTACAGAGGCATCAGTCATTGCGTATAAGATCCTCTCTGCCGTATCTGCCGTGAACGTCTGAAGCCATTCGTCAGCAACCTGATTGGTCCTTATCAGTGTGGTTTCAGACCAGGAAAGTCCATAATCGTCCAAATATTCACACTACGGCAGATCTTGGAAACAACCCAGAAACTTCAAATCGGTACCCATAATCTCTTTATCGATATTAAAGCCGCGTATGACAGCATCTATAGGGAAGAGCTCTATCTAGTTTTGTCTAGTTTTGGCATCCCCGTCAAACTTATCCGTTTGTGCAAAATTACGGTGAAGAATTCACGCTGCTCTATCAAGGTCGGAAAAGATCCTACCGATACATTTTATGTCAAAAAAGGTTTAAGATAAGCCGATGCAATGTCATGCGACTTCTTCAACATCGTTCTGGAAAGAATTGTGCAAAACTCAACCGTCACCACTAGAGGCACAATGGGCAGGTTCAGAAGACATAAGGGACTTGAAAGTAAGACACGTTTATAGTATTTGATTGGCCTGCTGCCAAAAATTTGACAATTAAGGCAACTTCATTGGAAAGTTTACTGGAAAGTTTGTCAGGAAAAATCTCCCTGACTATCAAGTCAAGTCTACTTCTGCCAAATGATAGTTGATCATGTTTTTAATTCAACTAAAACCTGAACTTTTTTACGCTATGATTTATTTATTTTCTGCACAGCTTCATTTAATGTTTTGGAACCTTTTTATCCTTGTCAATTTGGAAAAATCATAAATAATATTACTTTTCAATAAAAAATACAAATCGTGATGCACATGCAGCTTGCCTTATAAATGTTTTTTTAGACAATAATGCTTTTGTTAGTTTTTGAACTATGAACTTAAAGTAGAGGTTTGTGAAGTAACGTTCTGAATTTGAAACTCATCACATTTTTAAAACTAACTAGTTGCCTTGGTCAAAATTCACGTTCAAAGAATGAAGTCCCTTATGTTGTCTGAACCTGCCCAATCTTCCAAAGGTCCATCCAATTACTCGGATACGCAGATGATATTGACATTACTGGAAGATCAAAGCGTGATGTCAGTGGAGCGCTTTTGAGCATTGCAACGGAAGCGAAGAAGATGGGTTTAGTATTCAATGAGGGCAAGACCAAGTACCTATATGCTGTCATCAAAAAAGAACACTGAACAAAGACGTCTTTGACAAAACGTCACCATGGACAGCTATAACTTTGAGGTAGTTAAGGACTTTGTCTACCTAGGCACCGCTATTAATACAGACAACGACACCAGCGCTGAAATAAAACCAAGAATAACTCTTGCAAATCGATGCTTCTTTGGACTTAGATTGAGAAATAAAGTCCTCCCTCGAGTATCTAAAATCACCATCTATAAGACACTCATCATCCCGGCTCTCATTTATGGCGCTAAGTCCTGGAACCTGTCAAAGAAAGATGTGTTGGATGATTTTTGGTCCCGTGCGCATAGATGGAGAATGAAGGAGACGATATAACGACGAACTGTACGGGCTGTACAGCGACACTGACCTAGTTAGCAGAATTAAAGTCCAACGGCTTAGATGGCTGGGTCTTGTAGAGCGAATGGACATCAACGCTTCAGCCCGGAAGGTATTCAAATCCATTAACGAGGGACGGCGCAGTAGAGCGACTCAGGTGGCGCACTCAGGTGGATGAACACCTCAACCAACTTGGCGTGCGAAACTGGAGACAGCTAGCTAGGGACCGAGCTGCCTGGAGTAGCATGTTGGTTGAGGCCCAGGTCCGCCCCGGGCTGTAGCGCCACCTTAAGTAAGCCCTCTTGTGGATATTGAAATGTGTGAACTGCGTACTAGCTACCAGAACGTCTCGCCCGCAGCGAAATCGACCAGCCTGAATCCGTTGTCGGAGGTGGTGTCGTGCAGGCTGTATCTCCCGATTATGCCACCAAAGGTGTCTTCTCTTCCTAGCTTGACATTAAAATCTCCTAAGACAATTTTAATGTCATAGCCAGGGCACTGCTCATAAGTCTTGTCCAAGAGCTCGAAGAATATGTCTTTGGTGTCTTCATCTTTCTCCTCTGTTGTTCGGCTGCACGTGGTCTGTTAAGGGACCTAACATTCTACGTACAGATCCGAAGTTTGTTGTCAATACGGCTCCTTACAGGTCTGGGCTCCAAATATGTCGAAGAAGCCCTATAAGGTGTTCACTAAGTAGTTCAGCCTTACTGTAACTATAGACGCCACCGTTGATTTCATCTCAAGAACTCGTCTGCTGCCGGCCTGATAACGAGAGGTGCCTTAGTGGAAACACCTCTCCCTACCCTCTCTCGTTTGTTGCCCCCAACAACTTTCCACTGGGGTTGGAACCCAATCTCCAGTTGAGGTATTAGGCACCCGATGTTCACCGCTGGGAGGTGAGAGTAGGAGTTGATAGACAGAGGTGGGTTTTGAGAAAAACCTGTGGACGCTTGTGTCCTCTTGAATGCACATGTCTACCATTTGAACATTTTGTAATGGTGCTGCCACTTTAATATAATTTTGGGTAGGAAAAAGTTTTTGTTGTCCTAGACTGCCCCCTCTCCCCTACGATTGTCACATGTCAACCCCGCTCGAGGATCTTTTTAGCAGATTCTATGGTACGCGATAGTGTTGTAGACATTGGAGATATAAATGATTCAACCTATAAGCTTACTTAAAACATCTAAGTATTTTATAGCGCTTAAAGTAGAACAATTGGCTCTTTTCAAAGAAAACCACAAACTCGATTTCTTTAAACATGAGGACTTATATTTTCGATACAAACTTAAATTTCCCAAAAGTTCACCCAATCAATTTGAAGTTTTTTTCTTTTTGAATGTCCACTTCTACGCTGAGTCTTCTTTTATTTCTTCCACTTCTACAAAACTTTTTCTTAATTTAATTCATAAATATTTAACGGTTCGTTAGCTTACCCTTTGAAGTAGTTTCGGTTAATTCATTTGAATTTTGTTCCTCCTCCAATACATATTGAACATTGTTCTTCTCAACTAAAATTTCATTTCTCAAAGATTCCAAATCGTCTTGCAGACGTTTTCTTCTTTTTTCCAAATTTACAAGTTTTGTTTGTTCGTTTTCTAAGCAATCACACGCTTCTTCGAATTTTTTCAAAGCCAATTGCAATTCCTGAGAACGATCACCGCCAGCACCACCAATATCCATTATTTTAAATTATTAGAAAATATACGTGTGCGTATTTAAAGTTTTATAAAAATATAATTAAGCTAGAGTTTTTTGATACGACCCTGAGACTTAAAAACAAACTAACTTTGTTTTTTTTTTTTTGATGATGTAGATACTTACGAGAAAGCAAAGTAGGTGCCCGATGAATTGAACATAAGTTGTTACCATTCCGAAAGAAAACAACGAACAGGAATTTGTGTTTGGTAAAAATTTATTAAAACCATTTTGTTCATTCTTCTTATTTACTGATCTACTTATGAGATACCCTGAGTACTCTGAGCTAGTCTTGAATTTACCCAAAAACCTAATCACCTAGCTTACCCATTACTTTATATCGTTCCTCATTTGTTCTATTTCGAGCTTCAACTTATGAGCCTGCATCAACATCAGCTTCCTCTGAATATCCAGACACACAGTTTGCTTTTCAAAATAATCGGCCTTTTTGTTGTAATACCTCGTTTCGGCATGCAGCTTCCGAGCTTCGAGGTTCTCCATGTTGATCTTATTGCCGGAGGACACCGATTCCCGGTTTGTATTTCCATAATTCTCGTGTTCATCATATTCATATGCAAACGTCCCGTCTTGAGAATCTTCTATAATATTGTCGTCTAATTCCGAGAGCTTCTTATCCCCTCGTGGTGGTTCACTCGAATCGTCTGCAACGAAATCATCCATAGAAGCAGCAGGTTCAATTGTAACGTACTTAAGAGTTCCATTACCAGTTTTTGTCATGCTTGATGGAAAAGGTCGTTTTCGTTTCCTGCTGTCCTAAGAAAGAAAAAAGTTATGTCTTAAGATTTGAGTTAAGAAGTCAAAGCAAAAACCCTTACAATAGGAACAAAACCCGAAGACCGTAAGTTGGACAAACGGGGGTCATTGACAGTTGCGAAATTAGCTGCGGCAGCTTCATCGCCCTTCAACAGCTCATCGAAAACTTTATAATATTCCCATTTGATGGATTTATGTGAGGAATGTTGGTTTCTTTCTTTAACCTTTTTTCAATTTCAATAAACAGAATAAATTAATGAATTAACCGTAGGAAAAATGTTTTGACAATCTTTCTAACTTGAAAATAAGTTGATTTTAGATTGCGGAACTTTTTATCCAATAAATCGTAGGGAATTTCGTAGCCAACATCACGGAACTTCTCCGAAATTTGAATCCATAAATCCTTCTTCCTAATCCTCGGATCACGGAATTCGTCTTTCAAATCGAGATAACTGTTTATTAGAAGCCAATTTGCTGAATGAGTCCATTTAAATTCGGTGTTTTCTAAAAGTTAATATAAAATTAATTTGTCTATGAATTAAAAATTAAAGTCAATGGAAGTGAAAACTTACGAAGTGCAGGTTCAGCACAAGAATGAATGGACATCATTTAGAGATCAATTAATTATATAAGAAGAGAAGTTTAATCTATTTGGAAAACTTAATTTGGATGAAAAACACAAAACACTCAAATTAGTTATCCAAAAATTAACGTTAGGTAAACATTTAGCGGCTATAAAAAAGCGTAAATCGCTTAATTTTTTGACATTTTTGCATTTTTTTTGACTAGCTCGAAAATTATGCAAACGCAAAGAAGCAAAGATAAAATGAAGACAGAGACAACATATACTTGCAGTTCTAAAATCGATGTGGGAAATTTTTACAGAAGAAGAATTTCCCTTTTAGGAAATTAGCAGTAAGTTTATTCTTTAACCACAATATCAGCGCTGCAAAGTGCGCGAAAGAGCAATAGAGAGTTTTCCAATAGGAACAAGTTGATTTTGACAGGTTGTGGCGGCTATGTTTGTTTTTAGTCAATCATTTAAGACAAATTATCATAAGAAGTAACAACGTCAACTTCATTATCAAAATGAGTGTTTGCGGATTTAGAAACCACATCCTTGGGCCAAAAGAAAAGAGAGAATTACTTCTTACTAGTCGAAACATTTTGAGCTTTTTATAAAGCGAACAAGATATTTTATATCCTTTTCAGCTAGTTCACTGGGATAGTGAAAAGAGTAATCTCCTTGATGAAGTTTGCGTCTTAGTGAAAGAGCAGGGCAAGTGCAAAGAAGTTGAGAGATTGTTTCCTTTTCTTCCTCGTACATACAGCTCCTGCAGAAGTCATTTGAGGCTACACCAAGTCGTATTGCGTGTCTGCCTATAAGGAGCTAATATGAAGTCTGCTTTGAGATAACAAGTCCTTAGAGTGCTTTAGGTCCAGTAAAGGTCATATGAGTTTTGTGGCTGTGCATGTTCGTAAATTGTGCCACCTAGAACTTTCTATCGCAAAAGCTATTTCTTTTAGCATAAGTTTACATGTAGCTATCGGTATACCTATCTCCTCCCTTTCAGGTGAAATAGGCATAACGGTTGCATTTTTAGCGAGTTCATCGGCTCTACAATTTCCCGTGATGTCTTAGTGGCCCGGCACCCAACAAAGGTGAATGTTAAATTGCTGCGCCATCTCCAATCGAGGGCCGTTTGAAATTTGGTTGAGACACCGTCAAGAGATTTAATAGCAGCCTGACTGTCACACTGTCAGAGTTTGATATCACGTTTTCTCTTAGCCAGGAGAGAACCTTTTTGATCGCTAAAATTTCCACTTGGAAGACGCTACAATGATTAGAGAGGAGGAATGAGATGGTTAGATTAAACTCTTCTGAGTACACATCACTACCAACTCCATCATTTGACTTGGATCCATCTGTATAGTAGCTGAAACCAAACGCTAATTGGATTTCAGAGCACTTGGAAGTTGACCAAAGTTTTGGTTGAAAAATCATCTTTACCGATAAGGCCTACTTTTGGAGGAATGGGTACGTGAATAATCAGAATCACCGAATTTGGGATAGCTTCAACCCACACCAGATTTACGAGGTGCTAATGCCTGGATGTTGCTGAGTGCCACACATCTAAAGACCAAATCGTTATTTTGTTGGAGCGGTTTCATGACATGGAGATCTCACGGCGATGGTCGTGAATTGACCATCAAGATCGTGTGATTTGATCTTGGGGGTTTTTCTTAAGCCGCAGGGATATGCTTATATGCAAACCATCGCGGCCTCAACGACAACATAATTGAAGCCATTCAGTTTATATACAAGGAAGATTCGCAATTCTTCAGTTTCGTTTTTGATTTTTGTCCATTGGTCTGGGCCAAAGAGTGCATCAAATAGTGACTTTTTGTGGATATTATGACCTCTCATCAATACTTGAGGATTTCCAGAACCCCAAATACAACAACCTAGTGAGAAATGTGCTTCGTCGGTGAAGAAAATCGAAAAATCGCCGTCCGCCGCCTGTTGTTGAGCACCCATTCGACTTATCGACGACCGAGGCGACGTTGTAAAGGGTCAGCTGGCTTCAGTTATTGTGTGAGCTTGGCTTTATGTGGATGCAGGTGTAGATCCAAATGCAAAATACGCCGTAATGTGTCATAAGACAGTCCTAATTCCTGAGAACGGCGAGAATCGAACCATTGGGGTCTTCGGCAACACTATCACTTACAGCAGCGATATTTTCAGTGGTACGAGCGAAACGATGATGCACAGATCTTATAATATCTGTAACCAATCCGGTCTCTTCAAATTTCTTCACAATTTTGACAATTGCTTGCGTAGTTGGACGATTATGTAAACCATAATCTCCTCTTAAAGCACATATTTGGCTGTGGTGGAATCACCATTTTTGTTGGCGGTTTTAACAATTTGTATGCATTGTGCGATAATAAAGTGATCCATTTTTGTAAATGTCAGACTTTCAACTTTGAAAGATTTCGAATTCCAGCCATATAGTTTTGAAACCGCTAAATGGATAGGTCTCTCAAATAAAAATAATACCTTATTGATATCTCAAATGCAACTTATTTCAGACCACAGATCAACATACAATCTGTATTTTCTTTTCGGCTAATTTTGTGTTATTTCAGTGTCATTTTTCAATCTGAGCTAGCTCGAAGCGTACTCTATCAGCTCTGAATAAAATGACCGATCCAATGGAGAAAGAAGCTGAGCGCTGATGACTTCACGTTTATTTCGTGTGGTATAAAAAGAAACGGTTGATAAAGTCGTAAAAGCTTTGAAAGTGCACTTCATAAACAAAAAAAAGACTGGGATGCTGATAACTTCTCATCCTGTCTATTGATTTGTCTTAGATAAAAGGTTAGTTTTGTTAAAAAGTTGTCAGTTGAATTTTTCTAAAAAAATAACCTAAAATTACTAACAATGTTTTGCTTTCCGATCAAATAGTTTGATTTCAAAAACTACATATTTTTGCTAACGAGATTTTTCGTCGAGACCTGGTAGCTCCATCTGTTCAACGTATATTTTTCAATAATCATTTTTGGATTTTCCGAGCTTCAAATGCAAGAGTTCTACTCATTAACGGCGCTTTGGAAACTGGACTTATCACTGATTGATGATTTTTTTTAATAAAAACGAAGAGAATTTTGATATATGTGTTTCTTGTGTTAGCTGAACTGTTGAAGCACAAACAAGGGCTTTCGTGAACACTACCAAAAATGAGCTTTATGACAACCCAAAAATGTTTGGTTTTGAGAACAATGAACAGGTTCAGACGGCATAAGGGATTCGAAGGTCAGATAAGTTTCTAGTATATTATTAAGGTAAGTTTAATGGAAAGTTGACTAGAAAGTTTGTCAAAAAAATCTTGCTTACTGCCAATGAAGTCTACTTATGTCAAACTCTCAGCTGATCATGTTTTTTATTTAACTTTGGTTAGTCCAGTATTACACAGCTCATATTTTTCCTTGCCATATCTAGGTTGAAGTCTAATAAAGCCGCTGGAGCGGATGGCTTGAATGACGAGCTCTTTAAAGCAGCAGGAGATAAGTTGGTTAGGAGCATGCACCAACTTATCTGTAAGATATGGTCGGAAGAAAGCATGCGCGATGAATGGAACCTCAGTATTGTTTGCCTGATCCTGAAAAAAGGAGACCCTCTAAACTGAACCAACTATAGAGGAATCAGTCTACTTAACATCACATATAAAATCTTCTCTGCCGTAATATGTAAACGTCTAAAGCCCGATCGTCAACAACCTGATGGGTCCTTATCAGTGTGGTTTTAGACCAGGAAAGTCCACAGTTGATCAAATATTCACACTACGGCAGATCCTGGAAAAAACCCAAGAACACCAAATCGACACCCACCATCTTTTCATCGATTTCAAGGCCACATATTACAGCATCTACAGGGACTAGCTGTATAGAGCCATGTCTAGTTTTGGTATCCCTGCCAAACTCGTCCGTTTGTGCACGATGACCATGGAGAATTCACGCTGCTCCATAAAGGTTAGAAACAACTTAACAGAACCTTTCGATGTCAAAAAAGGTTTTAAACAAGGTGATGTGCTGTCATGAAATTTTTTTAACATCGTGCTTGAAAGAATAGTGCAGAGCTCACACGTCAACACCAGAGGCATTTTCTTTCAAAAGTCTCTTCAATTACTGGCATATGCTGATGACATTGACATAATGGGAAGAACTCAGCGTGATGTCAATGGGGCTTTTGTTAGTATTGAGGCAGAGGCGGCAAAAATGGGTTTAACGGTTAATGAGGGCAAAACAAAGTACATGCTGTCGTCTAGAAAGGACATAAAAACGTCAAAACGTCACAATCGACAGACGTAACTTTGAGGTAGTCAAGGACTTCGTCTACCTAGGCTCCGCTGTAAATGCAGAGAACAACACCAGCGCTGAGATCAAGCAAAGAATAACTGTTGCTTACCGCTGTTTCCTTGGACTATGAAAGCAATTGAGTGGTAAGGTCCTCTCCCGAGGGACCAAAGTGTTGCTATATAAGACCCTTATCATCCCCGTGCTGCTATACGGTGCAGAAGCATGGATTATGACAAAAGCGGATGAAAGAACCTAGGGTCGCTTCGAGAGAAAAGTTCTTCGTGTGATCTACGGTCCCGTATGCATCGAAGGGGAGTGGAGGAGAAGATGGAACGACGAGCTATACGGGCTGTACAGCGACGTAGACTTAGCCAGAAGAGTAAAAGTCCAACGACTAAGATGGCTGGGTCACGTAGAGCGCATGGGAACCAATGCTCCGGCCCAGAAAGTCTTCCAATCCGCACCCACAGGACAGCGCAGTAGAAAAAGTCCGCGAATCAGGTGGCGGGCACAAGTGGAAGGTGATCTCACCCAACTTGGAGCGCGAAACTGGAGACATCTAGCTAGGGACCGAGCTAGATGGAGAAGTTTGTTTTGTGAGGCCCTAGTTCACACAGCACTGTAGCGCCACCTTAAGTAAGCAAGTAAGTAATATTTTTCCTTCCATCAGTGAAGTGCGAAAGAGAAAGGAATAAATAATAATAATTCATTTATAATAAGATTGCGATATTTAATTGACGCTTTTAAAAAGTAAAAGTTTGAGTAGCAGTAGCCATTAAGAATGTTGAGAAGTTGAGAATGAGAAAGTTTGAATACTGGGCAGGTTTCAATAAAGTGCATGTTATTTCCCGATTCATCCAATTTACATAATGTATGTAGATATTAGATCTGTAGGAACATTTAGATTTCGTAATATGAAAGAAAAATATAGCTGAAGGGACGTTAGAAAACCGTGTAGAGCATAGTTATGCGTATAATCAGGCATTAAAAAGCATCTTTTCATAAAGAAACGCTGCAATTTTTCGACTTGGTTGTATTCGCGGTATCCCCAAACTTGAGCACAGTACAACATTATAGCTTTTGAGGCGATATTGTATATTTTGAACTTTTTTGAGTGTTGGACGGCATTGTCTTGCTCATTCCAAGATATGTTGTAATTAAACACTACGCCAAGATATTTGTATTGATTAGACACCTTTATTTCTGAATTATTGTAAAACCATTTTTGGCACGCTGTTCTTCTCCCACCATAGCGAAATATTACTATTTCCGACTTATCAAGATTTATTTCAAGATTCTATTGAATGCAGTAAGTCTTAAAACCCTCAATTAGCTGTTGCAAATTGGAAGTATTATCTGACAACAGTACGATATCGTCCACCTATATAAGAGCGTTAATTTGAAAATCGTCTAAAACGATACCGATTGGAAGTTCCGCATAAAGACCATTTAAGAAAAGAAGAGAGCTTAGCACACATCCTTGACGAACAATTTTCTTCGTGGGGAAGAAATCTGACAAAAAACGAACCATCCCAAACAGCTGAACTGCAGTACCTAGTATCCTTATAAAGAGACTTTTTAGTAGCCTTCGAAGATATTCCCAGAGTCGATAGCTTATAAATAAGAGCATTCCTGTCAATGCTAATGTTTTCAAATCTTTTGATGAACATATAGCAAAATATATCTCGTGCAGCTCAATGGGGTAATCTAACTCTGGAACATGTCGCTGAGGAAGAGAGTATGAAATACTAGATGAATCATTTGATTGCAAGAGTAAGCTTCCAAAATGCATTTTAAATTCATTTACTTTTATTGACGTATCGTATTTGCTTAGCGATCTTCCACCACTCTCGGGCTGAATGAACATATTCAAGACTCCTAGTAGAGTTAACAAAATAAGCTTGTTTTTTATGTTTGCATAAAATCTTATATTTTTTTTGGCATCGTAGTAGTTTCTACAACATGTTTCCAGGTTCAGTTTTCTGAAGGATTAAAGGTGTTTTAGAGCATTTTTCCTGGCCACAGTAATCCAGAGATCGCTGTATATAAGTTTTTACAATAATTTTATTAAAAGTAGTAAGGTTCGATTTTGAGAATTTTTACGGCTTGTGTAGTGCGTAGATAATTCTCTCTGTTCCCTAAGTAAAATTTAGGTCAAAAGTTTATATTTTTAAAAAAGTTATTTTTTTACAAAAAGTTGGTTAAGTGAGTTTATTCGTTGTTTCTGTTTAGCCAAGTGAATATGTTTAAAGAACATTTTCGTTGCTCAAAATGTCGAACATCTTTTTTCGTGTTTAAAAAATACTACTAAATGGAATACACAATGACCATTTTGACCAATTGAAAAAATAATGACCAAATTTGGTTGGGTACACCGAGCGAGCAACGAAAGTAGAAATAAAAGATATCTGTCAAAATAATGCACAGACTTAAAATCCAAAAAGTCTTCGTGTAATAACGCGCACATCACTGAATAACACTTAAAAAAAAAGGCCGATTGATGCGCATTAAATACATGCACTGTGTAATGCCGGACTTATTTACTGCACAACTTTATTTAAATTTTAATATAAAAGGGTTTGTTGTCATATTGGAAAATGATTGAGAACTAATACCTTATGTAGTGATTTTATTTTTGCTGTTTCTGGCACTTTGTGAACGACCATGTTTGAATTTAATAAAGTCCCTTCCTTATATTTAAAAAAGATTCAAACTAAATCGAAATTCGTAAAATAGAAACAATTCTCAATAATTAAAGAAATGTTTGTACTCCTCAAAGCAAAAATTAAAGAAATCGGAATTATGGATAAGCAATATTATCTTTGCTGCCTGGTTTTCTTTTTTCATTTTCAAATATGTGTACGTATCAGTATATGAATAATATCGAGTGCAAAAGGTTGAATATTTTAATTTACATCTTTGTTAATATTTTGGAAACATTTATTAAGTTCTCTGTCCGTAAATTAGAACTTAAGTTGCATAGAGAGTTAAAGGTTTATGCCTGAAAATTCACTATAATCCCTTAAGTGTCAAAAGTTTAAACTAATCCTGCATAATATTAACAAAACAAATTTCCTTTCCAAAAAGTCACTTAAAACTGTTGATGCATCCCTTAAGATTTAAAATAACAATGCATTCTGCTTAATATCAGTCTATGTACCAACTACCTACTTCTAACTCCCATAAATGTACACAACCCAACCATAACTAAACTTTTATAGCAAAAACTTAATCTTCAAGGTTATGGTATGTATATCTGGAAATGAATATAGACAAAAATAAAGTCCTATAGGTACATTCTACTATATTTTTCATGGTATATAGTTAATTTATTCGAAGAAAAGGTTTATATATCATTTTTTCAGAATTCAAGGACATTGTCCCCATAACTTTACGAAGGAATTTAACATTCTGATGGGTGTCCAACAAAACAACATCGCTTCGTTTTACAAATTTTCATAATTAAGTAAAAATGAACAACAGAAAATAAGGGTATTTTTTGTAACTTCAACTTCATTTATATATTTATGTAGGTCTTCCATACTTCCACCAACGAACGACACGTTACGTTGACAAGTTGGTGGTTTATTCAAGAAGGAATAGCAAAATGAGGAAATGTTTTTCCTTCTTGGAACCACAGAAAAAGTGTCTTCTTGCGAGATAAGTTTTATAATTTTTTGCAATTAGTCTCATGCGGCACGTACCTACTATCAAGAAAACCACCACCTCCACCACTGATGGTGTTATTTTGCAACTTAATATTTCTTCTTTCTTTTTTAATTTATAGGGTGGACTTGTTTATTACAGAATCCGATGGATCAGTTGCGAATGATAATTCGGAGTGGTTTTTGACAGTCTTAGAATGGTAGAAACGTCAAAGTTGACATTTGATTCTCTCCACTGAATGCTTTTCGGATTTAGTTTTTAGTGTAAAAAGAAAATGTTATCTTTGTCAAAAATTTGTTTTAAAAAATACTTACGAAAAATTGCACATAATAAACAATGGCTTTTACGTAACGTAAATGTTGACAGCTCATATATACATACATATACCATTTTTTACTCATTTCACTACCTTTTAGGTTGCTCTTACATCAGGTACCTACATATATTTTTGGTTTATAGACTGCACAATTAATTAAGTATAGAAAAGTCGTAAGAACAATCCTAAAACATTCGATTTCGTATAACCTATTAACATTTGACATCTATGTCAAAATTAAACGTTTGCCACCACGAAATTACCTTATGTCAAAATAAAAATGAAGTATATTAAATGGATGTAATATTTACATAGTAAATGGATTTTAAGGTTCTTTTCTTTAATGTATATAAGGGAAATTTTACTAGAGCCACCCTGTATAAACTTTTACATGTACCTATAAATTCATTTGAGAAAGTTTTTGAAATTTTAAAGTTGTTGTCCGTCTCTTAATTTCCTTCGAACGAAGCATAGCGAGCACTGTGTGGACACAAATTGCGTTTAAGTTATGGTGTGCCACCAGATTGATGTCTTTTATGTGATTTCATTAAAACAAAAAAAATGACTTAAACACTAAAAACTATCTTCATTAAAGTTTTTTTTCCTTTTAACACTGAAAGAAAATAAAAGACAAATTATATCTTACGTCACGACCGTGACGCACGTGACAAACTCTATTCGAACGCAAACAAAATCCATTTTTTTTTTTTGAAAATTGAAAATTCATCGCAAAGTTTATAATTGTTTTATGTTTAAATCTTTTCTTTTGTTAAGTTAATTATTATTTAGTATTTAAAGCTGCATAAACTTAAGCGTAAATGAGTGGAATCTCAGCATAGTTTGCCCAATACATAAAAAAAGAGATTCTCTAAATTGTGCCAACTACAGAGGCATCAGTCTCCTTAACGTTGCATATATGTAAGATACTTTCTGCCGTATTATGTGAACGTCTGAAGCCGTTCGTCAACAACCTGAAAAGGTCCTTATCAGTGTGGCTTCAGACCAGGAAAGTCTACTATCGACCAAATATTCACACTTGGAAAAAACCCAGGAGCTTCAAATCGAAACCCACCATCTCTTTATCGATCTTAAAGCCGAGTATGACAGCATCTATAGGGAAGAGCTCTACAGAGCAATGTCTAGTTTTGGCATCCCTGTCAAACTTATCCGTTTTTGCAGAATGACGATGGAGAATGCACGCTGCTCTATCAAGGTCGGAAAAGATCTTACCGATGCATTTGATGTCAAAAAAGTTTTTAGACAAGGCGATGCACTGTCATGCGACTTCTTCAACATCGTTCTGGAAAAAATTGTGCAAAACTCAACCGTCAACACTAGAGGCACAATCTCCCAAAGGTCCATCAATTACTCGGATACGCAGATGATATCGACATAATTGGAAGATCAAAGCGTGATATCAGTGGAGCGTTTTTGAGCATTGCGACGGAAGCGAAGAAGATGGGTTTAGTGGTCAATGAGGGCAAGACCAAGTATATGCTGTCATCAAAAAAGGACATTGAACAACGGCGTGTTGGACAAAACGTCACCATGGACAGCTATAACTTTGAGGTAGTTAAGGACTTTGTCTACCTAGGCACCGCTATTAACACAGACAATGACACCAGCGCTGAAATCAAACGAAGAATAACTCTTGAACATCGCTGCTTCTTTGGACTTAGAAGGCAATTGAGAAGTAAAGTAATCTTTCGAGCATCTAAAGTCATCATCTATAAGACACTCATCATCCTGGTTCTCATTTATGGCGCTGAGCCTTGGACCCTGGCAAAAAAAGATGGGAACGTCCTAGGATGCTTCGAGAGAAAAATTTGTCGGGTGATTTTTGGTCCCGTACGCATAGATGGAGAATGGAGGAGAAGATGTAACGAGGAACTGTACGGGCTGTACAGCGACACTGACCTGTTAGCAGAATAATAGTCCAACGGCTTATATGGCTGGGTCATGTAGAGCGAATGGACATCAACGCTCGAGCTCGGAAGGTCTCCGAATCCAATCACGAGGGACGGCACAGAAGAGGAAGACCGCGACTCAGGAAGCGCACTCAGGTGGGAGAGGACCTCAACCAACTTGGTGTGCGAAGGACCGAGCTAGGGACCGAGCTGGCTGGAGACACATGTTGGTTGAGGCCCCGATGAGCCCGGACTGTAGCGCCACCTTAAGTAAGCAAATAAGATGTGATGGTGACCTCTAGAAAAAAATGGCTTACCAATGTAAAGCGGCCCATAGAAGCCACACTTCTGTGCACACCGGAATACTGACTCCAAATAAGATATTCTGCCATACACGACACACCAAATCGTACACACTTTAGTTGTGAAAGAGATTTCAAAGAGGAAAGATCAGAATGAGTGACGGAGATGGTTTCCATGAGCTCTTCGTTACCTAGCCATCTTAGTCTTTATACTTTTCCCTTCTTTCAAGATGCAACATACACATTACACCGATCATGACACTGACACAGAAAAATCCAAAACTTTTGATTTTACTCACCCCGTGTCAAAAACCGAAAATCTGTGTCTGCCCCAACTTACACACAAAACACTTTTCTGCACCCCGACACAAGTGTAGCGTCTGTGGGCTGCTTAAGTGAATAGAAGCATCAATTTTGGAAATTTGTAATGTCATCGTTGTATATAAAATCTATGGTAATATCATCGTGAGATTATACGGGACCGGCGGCGGCATTAGCCATTTCAGTTTTTTACTTCAACCTTTCCCATACAAGACTTCTAACGCCATCTTGTGGCTACGGCTAACGTAAAAACTTTTATATGATATACAAAGATGTCATTATTTCGGTTTACTCAAGGCTTAATTGGTGTAGGCTACAGTTCCCTCTTCACATGAAATACGGGTAGGTCGATCTATAGTTTTCTTATTAAAAGGTAACTTTGACACTGACAGAGTAAAAGAACCGCATTAAATTTGTGCCAACTTTGAGAAATATTAAAAACTTATTTCTATAGTGAGTGCTGTAAGTTTTTATAAGAAGTTTTGTCTAAAATGAAAAACCCTAAAATGTCGTGAGACATCGTATGATAGTAATTAATATTAATAGCCCCTGCCCTCTTATAGCACTCATGCTCACATACGATAAGGTCCTACGAGTGTGAGATCAATTTCACAAAGACCAACTAAACCATTGACCACATAAGGTCAAAATTTCACACAACAGCCTGAAGGGAATTCTTAAATGACTCGCTTAAAAGTCGAATTGAACTCAACGCTGCGTTATCGCTGTGTAATTTTGGTCCTTGAACAAATTGAAATTGAAATTGACATATTGTCGAAATGTCGTCTTTTATGACAAGCTGCATTTTCTTTCCTCATTTTACTTACTACTGTAAGGTGGCGCTACAGTCCTGTGTGAACTAGGGCCTCACCCAACAAACTTCTCCATCTAGCTCGGTCCTAGATGTCTAGAGTTTTGCCTCTGCCTTAATACTCACAAAATCCCCATTGACATCACGCTGAGTTCAATGTCATCAGCATATGCCAGTAATTGGAAAGACTTTTGAAAGATAGTGCCTCTAGTGTTGACATGGGAGCTCTGCACTATTCTTTCAAGTACGATGTTAAAAACAATTATATAACAACGCATTCAATTGTTTGACATCGAAGGGTTCTGTTAAGTTGTTTTCCACCTTTATGGAGCAGCAATAATTCTCCAAGAAAAAGAAGAGTTTGGCATTGATGCCAAAACTAGACATGGTTCTATACAGCTCGTCCCTGTGGATGCAGTCATATGCGGCCTTGAAATCGATGAAAAGATGGCGGGTGTCGATTTGATGTTCTTAGGGTTTTTCCAGGATCTGCCGTATTGTAAATATTTGATGATTGAAAAAAAAAATATTATGCTTTCTTATAAGGCACTCATTATTTAAAAAAGCAGGCGTTTTTAATAACCCTTTCTCTTTTTCTGTTATTAAATTTTAAAAATCCATTCTATATTATATAGGTATCACAGTAAAACATACGCTACCGATTTTCTATAGGAACTTGAATAAAAAATGTGAACTAAAATCTTTATCTAATATTTAATTTAAAGTCAAACTAAGTGCATACATTTTAACATTTAATTACATAAGCTTCTGTGCCAATTAAATTTCATGGCGCACAACTTTAATTACAAAACTAAGAAAAACAAACCCAACTAAAAATAAAGTATAAATTAACACCACCACTAGAGCTTGACCTACTTCCCTTGATCTTGCCAACGACGACGAGGACGCCAACAAACGAACATAACGAAACGAAGCGCTAATATCCTTTACATTAAATCCCCCCTTCAAAAAAATCTGTGCATTGTTCTTGCATCGTGTCCAAAACTAAAACTAACCCCAAACTCTACTGGACGACTACTGACGGTTTTGTTGTGTTGGCATTGGATTAAGGATTATACAAAGGGAACGGAGAAGAGAAAATTGCTTGCATTTTCGCTTCTTAATTTTGTGGGTAGGGAACATTGTAGTGGCATCCTACACTAACTTAATATCCTTTTTAATTTTAAATATTTGAAAGGATACTAAATTGAAGCTCAGAAAGAGATTCTTGCTTTTTCTTTTTGCTATCATTTTAACTTTCTTAAGAACAACGAAACATTTCACATACGCCATAGTAACTTAGCTAGGGTGATAAGCGATTATCACATTTTTGATAAACAAGTTTTTGTAAAACTTGGTAATTGGTACTTCCACCTTTATGTTTAAGCAGTCGTAGCATGATGGTTTTTGCGTTGGACTGTCATGCCATATGCCTTGGGTTTAATCAAAATAGTCAAATCATCTAAGAGTAATTATTGTCATGAAAAGTGCTTTCTCAAATTAGTCGGTCGAATTTGGTTTAAAATTGTAGGTTCCTTCCATCCCTGATAACAGTACTTGCACACATTAATGGTTGAGAGTTATACGTCTCTAGGCTCTAGTTCTCAACGGACTGCCTTTTGATATAGTTCGACGATATTTCGTTAAACGCTAACTTAATTGCAGTAATTAAGGATTCTTTGTCTTTAAACTGACGACCACCCTCGTAAAATGTGAAGATTAGATGAATACGGCAGTTATTGAAGGAAGTCCAAATTTTGTTCCTCTGTTCGCGCGTTCCAAAGTTGATAGGTCAAGTTTATGGGTCAACAAATTTTACATTATTTAAAAAAATGTCTTTCCAAGATTCCTTTATACCCAGCTGCAGTAACTTTTGATGTAAACACTCCAACCTTAACTGTTCCATAATAACAAATAGCTTTCAATTTAACAACACATTCTTCACAGTTGTGATCAACTTTTAACAGCTATTTATTTTCTTAAATCGATAAAACTAAACGTTGACCCATCAGGGCAACCGAAATTAAATAGTTGCATCGTGTGGAAAAACCACGTGGTACCATTCTTTTTTCAGGTTATTTAAACTCTAATATCATAACTAACTACTGTTTTTGCTGTTCTTTTAACCTCCCTTATTATTTTATTATTTTGTAAAGCCATTAAGACTTCGGGCATTTTTTATCAGCCGCTGCACGTTCGGTTAGGTCTTGGGGTCAATTCGATTTTAGCTTTTGAAACATTGTTAAGCCATGGAGACCTACCCATTGGTCTTAACATTTTTCATCAAAGGGATTAGCTTTTCGTTTCGGATTACCGATTTAGCATCCCTGGTTATTGTGTCTGTCATCTTTTTAGATGTTTTGCTACCTTTCAGGGGTCCGATGTCAGACTTTTTAAACCAAGTTTCCGACCTCGAGCGAAGAACGCATAATGTCTAAAAATCGGAAAAAATTTGTTTTAATACAACTATGTATAATCTACGTTTTTCCCAAAAGGTATACCATAACTCTAGAGTGAGAAGATTAAGAATAAAATTGTTTAAGATGTGGGGTCTATACCCCTCCTGGAATAGAAAATCAAAAATTGGAAAAAATCAGCAATACCAACATTGCTGTGATATAACCTTTCTTAAAGCAAGAAATCCATTCTAACAGAAACTTTTTTAAAGGTTTTGTCCATAGTATCAGAACAAATAATTTTAAATATCAAAACTAAGAACAACAAACAAAGAGGACTTTAAAATTAAGTTAAAGGGAGTACAATTTTCATGGTGAACAAAGAGAGCTCTATGTTGGGTTTTGTTTTTCATAATCCGTTTGGTCTTATGGACCCCTACAAACATAAAGCCTTTTTGTTGCATTATGTTACATATCGATCTTGGAATATTGCTACGTAGTGTGGAATCCTCATTACAATGTTCATATTACATGAATAGAAAATGTCAAAAAAAAATGTATAAGATTTGTATTACACAAACTAGGCTGGAACATTGAAATGCCTTGGTATAACGTTTGATGTCAGCTTATTGGTATGCAGACATTAGAAAACCGCCGCCGAAAGATGTTTGCTATAAATTTTGTCAGTGATATTTTATCATTTTATAATGGTATTTTTTTTGTATGTAGGGTAGCTTTAATTCAATAATGATTCAATGTATAATTTAAAAATTGTGGTAGTCTATTTGACTAAACGCATTAATAAATTTTCTTCAGTAATCAATGCCCTTGTCAAAACTGATTGAATGATAAAAAACCTGACGAAAACTTGGATTATTAATTAGCCAACATCATAAACAAGAAATCAAAAAATCAGAACTACGGAATTAAAGACATGGCATGATGTGTATGTAGTATTAGTTGGACTATTTCTTTCAAGCTCTGCTTTTTTTAATTTCTCATAGGAATTTATTGTAATTGGTCTGATTTGACAAATTGAACATTTTGACATTTCTCTTAAAGATTTTTAGAAAGATGTCTATGCGTGCGTGTGTACGTACGTTCGTACGTTTTTTTCGCCGTCCATAGCTCAAGAACCAGAAGAGATATCGACTTCAAATAAATCTTGTTAAACAAATAATAAGGCCGAAAAATGCAGAAAGGTCTCTCAAGAATATTGCGTCTGTGGTTTTTTTTACCATAGCAGTTTAAAAAAAGGTGAAAATAACCCTAAATATCTTAGGAACCAAAAACGCTAGAGACTTAAACTAAATTTTATGTAATAAACTGTAACGTGATACCAAACAAGTATATTTTTTGGAAAAATTCCATTTAACGGTTTATTTTATAAATCAAAAAAACTGAAAAAAAATTTGTCACCTCCAAAATTTTAAGACTAAAATATGATTTCATCTTCAAAACAATTCTTTGCAACGAAGAATAATGTTTTTGACATCTGATAAAATTTTGAGAAAAATCGAATATACAGTTTTTTTTATAAAAAATAAAAATCCAAAAAAACTGTACTCAAAATTGGTAAAAATTGAATATCGATTCAATATCTTTTCAAAAATTTGAAATTTGGGCTTCAATCTTATTTTATTTTATAAGAAATATTGAGAAAAATTGAATTGACAGTTTTTTTTTCAAAAAATAAAAACTTAAAAAAAAATTAATAAAAGTTGGTAAAAATTGATTTTCGACTCAAATATCTTTTCACAACTTCGAGATATTGGCTTTAATTTACTTTTGTCTTTCAAAAATATTGTTGTCTACATTCAGTAACATTATGAAAAAAATCGAATTGACCGTTTTATTACTAAAAATTAAAAACCGAAAAAAAATTAATAAAAGTTGGTAAAAATTGATTTTCGACTCAAATATCTTTTCAAAAATTATAGGTATTGGCTTCAAACTAATTTTATCTTATAAGAAATATTGTTTTCAACATTTAGTAAAATTTTGAAAAATCGAATTGACAGCTTTTGTACAAAAAATTAAAAACCTAAAAACAATCAACAACAGTTGTTAAAAATTGTTTTTCGACTCAAACAGCTTTTCAAAAATTAAAAATATTGGCTTCAAACTTATTTTATTTCACAGAAAATATTGTTTTCGATATCCGTTTTTTCATAAAAAATAAAATCTACAAAAAATAGTACACAAATTTGGTAAAAATTGATACGAGTACATATAGACAAACTTTTAAGCAAGACAAATCGACAGACGGGATGGGAAGTTATCAGTGTGGGGCGCTTCCCAGCCTCTTTTTAGTCAAATAAATTATATCAAAATGTTGAGGACCTTTCTATTTATGATTCGTAGAGCGTACATCAATAGTCCGTCATTCCGTGAACGTATTTATTACATTTAATTATTAATGAAATTCTTTTTTACCACTCGAAAAAACAAAAAACCTCAAATATGTTCCTATTGACAAAGTCAAATCGCCGCCGTATAATCAAAGGGTGTTTTTTTTTAAATTCATTTTTATTAGTTCATTCTTAAACCTATCTTAAAGCTAGACAAAAATTCATAAAACTAGCCTAATTATCCATAACTTACAACTAACTTAATGGTCCCACACGGACACTCTAGGTAAACTATAACACTTAAAACTAATGCCTTTCGGCCCTAAGATCTATTTTACTTCATTTAAATTTTATTTATTTTTGTATTTATTAGAAAATTTGAAAAAAAAAAACAATATCAATATCCTTTTTTATTTTTACTTACAAACTACGTAGAATTAGGTCCTTAAATAAAACTTAAAACTAATTTAAACTACCTATTCTACCTATAAACTACTTAAAACTAGAACAACCACAGCAGCAAATCTAACGTTTTTTGGTTTTTATATTTTATTGTCTTTTTTCGTATGTTTTTTTTTATTTTTTTATATTCCATGTTTTTTTGTTTTTTTTTTCTTTTTTTTTATTTTTTTTTTATTTTTTAATTTTTGTGCCACCATGCCTATTATACTTAAAACTAAACCCTAAAACTATAAAACAAGTATGTAAGCCGGCCAAGGCTTAAAACCCCATCCCGACTACCCAAGATCAAGGCTGATTGAAGCTACCAAAACTGGTTCTCCTGCATCAGCCTATCAGTTCGGTCCCGTTCGGACACAGCTTTACTGAACCGAAGGAGCTCCGCTCCACCTTGTGCCATGACGTCCCGATTGTACGGGAATCGCCTATCCACGGTTCTTCGTCTGACGTGGTATCCTGCCAATCTATCCTGTATCAGACCGCATCTATCTAAAAAGAGGAATGCCTCTGGGGGAATGAAGCCGCTCAAGCGTGCACTTTCATAATACTCGTCGTTCGGATAGAACGCCCCCAAAATTAAATTGTTGGTCAAAGACATAGCTCTTGCAATGTGACCTCGAACGAGTTTTATCACGAAGTTGTCAATTCTGTTGATTCGAGCCCCGTTGTAAAGGACCTCGTTAGAATAGTTATGCACATAAGAAGAATCGGCTGTTCGAAATAAGCCGGTACAGCGTCGTAAACACCGCCGCTCGAACAACCGAAACTTCTCCATCTGGGAAGAGCAACGCTGAACCACACAGGACAACCATAAACGATCATTGGCCGTATGGTGTAGTACCCGTGACATGATGTTTAGTGCGATGTGGACTGTCATGCGAAAGGTCTTTGGTTCGATCCCTGCCTATACCACCTAAAGTTGTCACGGCTACTGCCTCTTGCGAGGAATTGACAAATGCTCCAAGAGTAATTCTTGTCATGAAAAGTACTTTCTTAAATTAGCCGTTCTGATTTGGCTTACAACTGTAGTTCCCCTTCATTCCTAAAAACATTACTCGCACACAGGAATGGTTTAGAGTTATAAGTCACTAGGCCCTAGTTCTCAACGGACTGTTGCGCCACCTAATTTATTTTTATTTAAGGATATAATCAGACAACCCTAGTTTTTTTGTATCTTTAGGTCAAGGGCTTTCTCGTAATCCTGATTCTATAAGGGTAATAGAACTCAAAAGTGCAGTTTTATTTTGCAATATTAAGCGCCTTAAGGCAAGTTATAGCTAAGCAACACAAGCGCAAATTGTTATTCTAGTTGATATCTTTGATAAAATATTGGTCATTATCAAATAACAGATGAATAACGTCTACGCAATAGTTCATCGAGTGTCGAATATTATCATTGATAAGTTTTTCTCTCACACTATTTGCTGGGCACTAAACTAATAGAAAGATTTCCTTATAAAGCTGGATGTCTTGACGGTACCTCGATAGATATTGATTAACCAATCTTTAACAATATGTACATATTTGACCTTAATAAATACAATCTAACAACATAACATAGCAACTTTTCAAAATACGAATTAATTGCAAAGTTGTATTTTGAATTGGTGAAACACTTTTACTGACAAGACAACCATTAATTAATTAATTCAATTGAAGTTTGTAAATTAGAAAGTAAAAAGTCTTTTTACTTTGAAAATTTTAAAAAAAAAAATTTTGTAAAACAACTTACACTTTACTTTGCACCATAAAGTGAAAAGAGTTTGGTGAAATAGGACACCGTTTGCTTATTTCTGTTGCCACAAAAAGTTCAGATTTCTTTTAGATTTTTGTATGATTGGTGCAATCTAAAATTGTATAAAGATTTTTTGAAAATTGTATGAAATAATATAAATTAAAAGCCTAAACATTGAAGATAGGGATTGTAGGTTTGCAAAGCCATCGCAAATTTTATTTAATTCATTAATACACACGTGTTTTTTTTGAATTTGAAAAAGTAAAATCTTAAAAACCCGACGTAAAAGAGTGATTTTGGAGTAGGATTTCAAATAAAAGAATCAAAACCCTTCGGGAAAGTAAAATTTGATTGGCAGTAACAAAACCTTGTCGGACAGTGTTATCAACCTTATTATAATAATCAAAAATCCATTCCAGCAATATTTCTGTACCGAACCTAATCGGCTTCAAATGCATAAATATTATTTATGTTTTCTATCGTAAATGCAATCTACTGTTATGCTTTGAGCAATAAAAGCAAAATGGTCGCAATAATTACTAGAAAATAGTTTTAAACAAAAGGGGTTTTGTTTTTTACAGAATGATGGAGTAGCCCTACAATTTTACATACTAAATAGAATGGCTAATAATGCAGTTCTCAACAAGCTTTAAGGATTTGTCTATCATGCAACCTTAATGCATCTATTGTCTGAACTCTTACATATCAACTGTTTGAGTTATCTTAATGCTCGTTCATGGTCAAAGCCTCGCTTGCTATCTCCCCCGTTATCAAACAAAATAATCATAATTAGATATTTGCAAAAGATGTGAATGGTATTTATCAAACCGGATGTGCGGACAAAGAGACAGCGACAATCTACACCGGCCATTACAAGAATAACCATCATGTTTCCCTCCCACTTTCAAACAACAAAATGTGGGTAAAGCTAGTTAGAGTACATACTCTACAATAAATTGAAGCGTTAATTAAACTCTGTAATTCAAGCACCATGGCTCACACCACCACCGTCACATAGCATAGAGAGGAGGCGGAAGGCGTTTGCGTTCGCGTCCACGTCCGCGTTTGCATCCACATCGGTCGTTGTCAACCACTGCTGTTTCGTCACTCCTTTTTTCTTTGTGCTGGTTGCTTCCATTGTCCCAAATCTATGTACTTATACACCACTTGGAAGGACCTTGCCATTTATATAGCCATCCAAATCCAATGCAAATGCACAGCATTCGTTTTGTTGGCTTCGTTGGTCCTTCCTCGGTCCTTGGTCGTCCTGACGCGTCGCGTCGTCGTCATCGCGTGGGTTGGACGGTTGGTTAGTCTGCTGGCGTAAATTTTCACATGAATAACAAAATACCAGTAGGTACGGTATGAACGTAGGTACATCGTTGGTCGTTGTCGCATAAAATAATTTCTGCTGATTTGTCACTTTTGCAGCGCGCATCAAACTGCGCCATTATAACACACCAAACGAAGGTCCTTTCTCCTTTTGCATGAATATAAAGCACCCTCATTGTGTGCGAGGATACAAAACACACTTTCTGCTGCTGTGCGTTTTGCTGGTATATTTATTTATGATGGCTGTGCAAGCGCGCATAATTATTATGATGATGATGATGAACTAATTAATGCGTAATGTAATTTTTTGGTCGCTTGAGTTGTTGGAAGCGTATAGTTTTGTTTTTATTTTTATTTTTATGTTAGCAATGAAAATTTTGTAGTAAACTAATTGAAAAAATAAATTAAAAATAGTTATTCAAAATTACGTATTCACTGAATTTAAATTCCAAAAGTTTTGTTGAGAAAAATTTCACACGATATACAATTTGGACTGTTTGTGTGCCATTTTCTGTGACCTATCTGAACATTATGGGAAAACATATTCCGGGAAAGGAGCTACGGCAATGTGTTGGCAGGGAAAGCAAGGTATGTACATAAGTTTATAGTGCCGCCACAAAAGTACAATTAATTCCAATGATGCAAGAAAATAACCATAAATATTTTATTCATATGCAAATTAAAGTAATGTATGTATGTATAATTCTATAGACTCTCATTGAAGTGCCTCCATTTTCATATCAAGCCATACAATCAAATACAAAAGTTAAGGAACCACAGAAGTAAGTTTTTAAATTTTCTATTAATTGTAAGGGGAGCCTCATAACCTCCTTTTCAATGGAGATACAATATTGTAACAGTGTTTAAAAACAGTTTCTCTATTTTTGGGGTATGTATTTGGTTTTGTGTTATTAAGTTGAATTAAAATTTTGCATTATTTTAAAATCAGTAAATAATTTTTAAATATTAGAGCCAAAAAACATCAAAGAAAAAGGCAATAAATCTTTGTCAAAAGTCAAATGGTTTTTGTAGCTTTTTAAAAAGTAGATCAGAAGCGGTTAAAGTAACAAAGGATCACACAGCTGTCAAAATATTTTGTGAAGTGTAGCATTTCATCATGCATCGATAGACGCTTGTAAAAGTCTTTAAGTTCAGGCTCAGTTGTAAGCCTATATACAAAACGTGCTATACTGTATGGTTGGGTATCATCATGTGCTTTAATTTTTCACACACTTTTAATCGACTAACATGTCCCCATCACGACAGACGGTATCCTCAGCTTTTCAGTATGAGCATTTGGAAAGACAAAGTGTGGCAAGGCATTCCATATTCGCGTTGTACGGCTAAAGAACGAATCTCTCTATTTGACAGTACGACCAAAGCTGCGACCGAGGATGTACTGATCTTTTCTAAAAGCGCGAGTGTTATGGTTGAACTATTTAAGGGGAGGAATGCAGCTGGCTATTTCACTACGACATACACCGTTAAAATGACGGTAAAAAGGGGTGAGACCAGAAATTTTAACGACGATGTTCAAGCGAAACCACCAATGATATTATCACAAATCAATTTAAATATTCTATAAGTTCTATACTGCCCAAGAGGCTTAAGTAAGTTGCACAAGCACCAGTCTAGAGATGGGAGTTATACTCAAACTTTGGACGTATTTAGGTCAGAGGGGGAGAAAAACGTCTTGAATAGCCTTATGATATCCAGACATATCGTGGAATTTTTGGCAACATCGCGTACGTGCTCAAGATGTCATTGAAGATCCCGTACCGAGAATATAGAAATGTTGAGTCTAAATTGATGTAAGTGCAATGGATATTAGTAAGGAGAGTATGTTTCGCTCTAACGATACAAGAGAGTATTGCGTTTTTGAAACATTCAATTCCAAGCGGTTTTTTATATGAAAAGCTTAAAGTATTATCGTCAGGGAAACAATAAGAAGTTCCATGATTACCGAAGGCACGCATTTTCGATAAGAAAACCTGATGCAGGTTAGGTTAGGTTAACGTTGCTGCGGATTTAGAATCCACACACTTAGGCCAAAAGAAAAGGCCCAATGTGATACCACATGAATCTAGAGAATTTCCTCTTAATAGTCGAACCTTTTTGAGCTTTTTATAAAGCGAAGAAGATATTTGATATCTTTTTTAAATAGTTCACTGGGATTATCAAAAGAGTAGTCTTCCAGATGAAGTTTGCGTCTTAGTGAAAGAGCAGGGCAAGTGCAGAGAAGGTGAGAGATGGTTTCATCTTCTTTTTCGTCCATAAAGCTCATGCAGAAGTCATTTGAGGCTACACTGAGTCGTATTGCGTGTCTGCCTATAAGACAGTGTCCCGTAAGGACACCTATTAGGGAGCTAACATGAAGTCTGCTTCAAGATAACAAGTCTTTAGAGCGCTTTAGGTCCTGTGAAGGCCATATGAGTTTTGTGGTTGCGTATGTTGGTAAATTGTGCCACCTAGAATTTGCTATCAGTTGAAATAGGCATGACGGTTCCATTTTTAGCGAGTTCATCGGCTCTACAATTTTCCGTGATGTCTCTGTGGCCCGGAACCCAACATAGGTGAATGATAAATTTCTGCGCCATCTACATAAGAGACTATCGACAATCGAGGGCCGTTTGACATTTGGTTGAGACACCGTCAAGAGATTTAATAGCAGCCTGACTGTAAGACAAGATTCGGATATCAGAAGTTGATATCACGTTTTCTCTTAGCCAGGAGAGATCCTCTTTGATCGCTAAAATTTCCGCTTGAAAGACGCAACAATGATTAGGGAGGCGGAATGAGATGCTTACCACTACCAACACCCTCATTTGTCTTGGAACCATCGGAATAGTGTAGTCTATGAACTTTGGTATAGAACCAAAGAGGTTCAAAATGATGGAGTGCCCCGCATTGTTGTTGGTCCATTGAGATGAGGCGTTGAGTCTTATAGCTGTACTCACTGCCACTTGTTTACTGAAGATGTCGAGGGGTGTCAGATGGAGGAAAGTGTCTAACGCTACTGAGAATGTGGTTCTAAATGCCCCGCTTATGCAGAGACATGCAGTGCGTTGGATTCTGCTGAGTTTGTCGTAGTATGTGACTTTCTCCAGTGCAGTCTACCATACTGCAAACTCGTTGAAAACCCCATTTGCTTCCCATGGCTTTCTTGCAAAAGGAAAAGAGCTGCTGGAGCTTTTTTAACTCCTTCCTGAATATTTAATTTCCAACTTAATTTGTTGTCAAATTAAGATTAATTAATTGCGACACAGCCTTCGAAGAGGGTTGTGGAGGCTCGCATGAAGCGTCTACCTCATCTTTTTTGTAAACGTGACTGACTCGAAACCGTATCCTATCACTCCCATATCTAGCGCCAGAGAAGACACAGAGTCTTTATTAACTACGACAATCGCACTTCGATAAAGACCCTTTGGCTCCTTCAGTTTCGCGATCTTCCAGGCGTGACAAGGGATCCTGATCATTTCACTAATGTCATCTGGACAAGACAGACTTCGCCCAGCATGCCAACAGCAAGTGTATAGAGATCGCGCGACCTCTGATCGTTAGAAGCGATGAGTTTGACATGAACTTGATGCCAATCCCCATTGCTTCTTACAGGCGGTGGACCCGGATGCTCTCTCATGACTTTGAGAAAACCAGCAGAGAGCCCCAGTTTCACCATCTGCCAACATTCAGAGGTAATCGTGCCATCAATATTGCTCCTATCAATGACCGCGACTGATATTTTTGGGCTATTTAAGCACATCTCAAAAAGGTTTAGTGAGAGGTACTCTAGCAATGTTGGGAGTGCTGGTGTTCTGCACTTTGGGCTTTTTAGGGACGGGACGGACTCCTCCAAAGACCTTTGTCACTTTGTTGAACCAGGGAATTTTAGAATCCTCATCGCAGAGCGCCGTTCTTTATACGAGTTCCTAGGAGCATTCTGGAGGGGTTTACTCTCTTTAGTAGTGGAAAGATCATTATTCACGAAATTTCCACTCCCGACCTGAGAAAGCGTTTTCGTCAGTGAAACCTGAAATCCTGTACCGCACTAGAAGATGGGCAGTGACTTGGCACAATTCCTTCTCCGATGCTTGGCACAAATGCAACGAGAGCCGACGTTGCCGCCGAAATTCCGCCAGGTGTAGCTGGAGTACCGGTACCTGTACCGGTTTGACGTTTTTGCTTTTGGATTTGTTTTTGCTTTTGTTTTAATTTATTCATTAGATTCTCACGAGTAGGCGAAGTAAAGGGGGGTCCATCTGTGCAGAGATTTGCTTACACAGATAAGGCTAGCTAATCCAGAGGTCACCTGGTATCCAGATACTCCGTTAACGACTGAGCTATTTTTAGAAATTGGGCCCTCAGACTCGCTGATTATCGGCACGGGTCGTATAACACCTTAGATCCAGCCCAATTGGAAAGTTGAAGAAAGGGATATGTTTTGGAAAAGGAGAGACGACCAGCAAATTAAGCCATAAGCGTCCCAGGAAGGAAACAAGGTATTGACAGACAATGATGCACTATACAGTCAGGGAATAAGGAGCCATCAGCCAGCATAATAGCACAAAGCCGAAGTAGGAGGCGATAAGGATTGGGAAGGGGAGGGGCGAGCGACCTTTGGTTTCAGGGCTCTTCTGGAGAAATAATTCCTGAGAATCATTGACCTAACTCAGCTTTTACAACTCGACAAGTTCGACGCTCAGGTAGAATAAACCTGATGCAAAACTCTATAAAATGTTTTTGAAATATCAAGTGCAATAGTCTACTTTCTCTAAACCGATGTAAAGATTTGGCTAGGCAAAAAAAAGGGTATGCAATAGTTTTGTCAGCGTTGAAGAATACCTCTTCAGAACAACATCGGGTATATCATTCGAAGTGGCGGAAAAGCAGGAAAATTAAAGGGCTCATGTGACTACCCTGAGGGACACCAGATGGAACCAATATTTGGTTAAAGTGATATTCGTCAATCCTAACGACTTGAACTCTCGATGTTAAAAAAAGATTTGAACCAATCCATTTAAGCAATACAATTTGTTCGATCCCATCAGGGCCTGCATTTGTATTGGTATCTAAACCTTATAAGGCTGATTCTACTTCAGAAACCATCAAAACCATAGACCCTATGGTAACGATAGAAGAAACTCTTGGTATACACACATTCGTTGGAGTGTTTGTGGAGTAAACAGACTGAAATTAAACAGCAAATAAGTTACAAACTTCTACAACATCAATCGTTGATTTATTCCAGTACAGCTTGGATACCCAATAAGCACCAAAAACTGCTTTAAAACCATTTCTAGCATTCCTAACACTCGTATGAGAGATCACTCAATTATTTCCTTATAAGCAATTTTAAGGTCTAACTTTGTACTTACAATCTGTTATTATGGAAAATTGAAATAAAAAAAAACCCAAGAAAAAAGTTAAAAAGTTCTTGAAGCAGGCAATATCAGCCAGTTTGCAGCCCTAAATACGGTTAACTCCCGTATAGTTCAAACTTTGTATGGGAAAACAATTACAGATCCTTCAATCTGTCGAATTTGTAGCCAATATTCGGAAAACTGAATAAATCAAGTAAGTGAAAAAAGTTTTAATTTTTATCCCTCCAAGCTCGTTGAATATCGACAAATTATAACTTGAGACACATGCAGATAAACATTTGCCAACTTCAACTATTACTACGTTATTACTTACTCGTACACATGTCATTGGACGCATGTCCAATTGCCTGAGCCACATCTAACAAAAGACAGTACAACAAATGTAGTTGTGGTTTGAGGAACCCTAAGTTTCTTTATCCCTTACCATTTGTCATGTCATGTTTGATTACCAGCATTCAAATGGATTCAAGATTTTCAAAACTTATCTCTGACTCATATGCTAGAGTTTGCAAAGCTGCTTCATTCAATTTATCCAAGCAAGCAAATCTTTTGTTTCTTCCTGAAATACGCATTTCTTTTGTATGTTGGTTGACTAAACCCAGAATCAAGAAGAAAAACAAACCTTTGTCCTTAAAAGCAATGAATACCTATACACTACAAGGTCCTTTTAAGTTAATTAATTTAAAAATATTTCTACTCTAAACCATCTCGTAGGTAGTAAGGTTGCATTTTCGTATTGTTTCTGAAACCACTGCCGTGTAGAGAAACCTTTCTATATTCTTTGTAACGGAGTCTGGTAGTTCTTATATGTGACTTAGCACAAAAGCTCACCCATTACAAATCTTAATTAATGAGCTCTCAACGCAAATAAACTTGGATGCTATATTTCCATTTGATTCCAATATATTATAATTCTTGTGCTGTATTCGAATTCTTGTAAAGGTCCCTCTGATGCTTGACTTAACATCCAGAGATCCCATTCCTAGCCAAATAAAGTTCAATAATAACATTTCCAATTAAGTTGATTGGAATCGAAAAACCAAGTCGATATTATACAAACCAACGACCAGACCACATCAACATCACCATCACAAGACCCGGCAGCCGGCAGGCAGCACCCGGCACCCGGCACCACCACTTAATATCCATATTTTTGTAGACACAACGCAAAACACATTATACACAAAACACAAGACATCACACAACACAACACACTAAATTGAATGGCAATGTTAAGGGTGCACATAATAAACTCTGGAATCGAACTCGAATTTGAACATAACATGACAATGCCACTTGAGTCCCTACCCCTACCCTACCTAGATATTTCTTCATGGCTATAAAGAGAGACATATCCTGTAGATTCCTATTCCAGAGAACCTTAATGCCACAACTTATCCCTGGCAAATCTTTGTGTAATTTTTCTAATTAAAAGTAAAAGAGGAAAAACCACAGCAATAATCGAATACAATCTCCTTATGACTTTTTTACTTTCTACAAGTAGGGACAGCCGTGGCCAAAAAAATAGGAGCACTGTAATATTGAGTTTTGCTGTATTGTTTTTGTCACTTTAACAATGCTAACAGGTAATGCAAAACACAACATTGTTTTTAAAAACAAATTGTATACATTTATTTTAGAATTGAAACCTTGTTTTTATATAAATTCTCAAAAAAATTGATTCTTTATTTACCACTTTATGAATATTTGAGAAACCTTAAGTTTACTGCTTTTATGGTTCCAATTCGTTCAATGTTAACTATGTTCTCCAATGTTTAGCATTATTTTAATATTGTTTTAAAAATATATCTTAAAAACTTGACATTATAGCTTTGTGGGGCGACGCGGATTAGTTTCAAGAAACAAAAAAAAAAACACTTTCAAATCGTTCTGCTGTTTTCATTTAAAAACTTTTTAACACGTTTTTTTTAGCGTTTTGAAAGACTAATGTATGACGGCTTAAATTAAGTAACCTGTGATGATTTACGAAAACTATAATAAATACTAAATATTTGAAAGGAATATTGAAGACAAGGATTACCATCACGAATCTCATATGAGATTCGTGATGGTAATCCTTGTCTTCAATATTCCTTTCAAATATTTAGTATTTATTATAGTTTTCGTAAATCATCACAGGTTACTTAATTTAAGCCGTCATACATTAGTCTTTCAAAACGCTAAAAAAAACGTGTTAAAAAGTTTTTAAATGAAAACAGCAGAACGATTTGAAAGTGTTTTTTTTTTTGTTTCTTGAAACTAATCCGCGTCGCCCCACAAAGCTATAATGTCAAGTTTTTAAGATATATTTTTAAAACAATATTAAAATAATGCTAAACATTGGAGAACATAGTTAACATTGAACGAATTGGAACCATAAAAGCAGTAAACTTAAGGTTTCTCAAATATTCATAAAGTGGTAAATAAAGAATCAATTTTTTTGAGAATTTATATAAAAACAAGGTTTCAATTCTAAAATAAATGTATACAAAAAATGTGTTCAGTTAGTAAAGCCATTTAGAGGCTTTGGCGAAGTTCAGAATGTTCGTATCTAGCGTACTAGATAGTTCTTCTAAATCAGAGTGCGGACAGTGACACAGCAAGTGCGGAGTGTCTTCATACACCTCCTCTCACCGCATCCTCTGCATAGATCATTTGAACTGATTCTCATATTTTTCATATGATAACCTAACAGATTGTGTCCATTGATTATGATCACAAAAGATCGATGTGATCACTTGTGTAGCTGCATAATTCTTTCCGTTCTTTGTTTTATAAAACAGGGCCAGATCTTTCTTGTAGGGCCGCAGGTGTCAACCAGGTTCGGCCTTGATAGTTATTCTTTTTGAGATTTCCTGTTTTAAATAACAGGTAGGGGTGCTGGCTAGCTGAGCTTGGCTTACGTCAAGCATTGACCCTAATCTTGCTAATTCATCGGCTTTCTCGCTGCCTAGTATATCGCTGTGGCCTGAGACCCAGCAGAATTAATGTTGTCCTGTATGCCAAGAACCTTAAGCTATTCGCGGCGGCATGAAACAAGCTTAGATTGGTATAAGCGATGGGGTTAACTTGAGAGCTTCAGAATAGAAGCCCCTACACCAGTGTCCATTTTAGAGCCATCAGCATAGATAGCTATTGGCGACTCACTGGAGTATGGTATATTATCTATTCATTCCTCTCTGCTTGGGATGGCAGCCCGGAATGGTTTATGAAAATCAAGTTCGGGTATTTTATAGCCTGTGTTAGTACTATGAGCCATAACTTTATGAAGGATCTGGGCATGTCCTAAGGAACTGTTTATCCAGGCTTTAGTTTGACTAAGTCTCAGGGCACTTTTGGCCGCAGATTCTTGAACAAGGAGGGAATTAGATTGAGCTTAACTTCCAGTCCCGCAGTTGGAGTGGATCTCATTGCTCCCGTAATGGCAGTGCACGCAAGTTTTTAAATTTTGGTCAAAGTTTTCAGGTTCGAGCTCTTTTCTAAAGCTTTCCACCATACCAAATTACCATAGGTTAGTATTGTTCTAATTATTGCCGAATACATCCATCTGATAATTTTGGGGTTTGGTCCCCAGCTTTCCTGAAAATTCTATTGCAGGAGTAAAAGGCAATCGAGGCCTTTTTGAATCTATCTTTGGTGTTCAGGCCCCAGTTTAGTTTTTTATCAGCGATCACACTGAGATACTTTGCGTGATCAGAGATTTTAAGAGGGCAGCTTTAGCTGGATTGACTGTCAGCCCACAGTTCCTATAGTCCATTTGCTTACTAACGAGAGGGCGTATTCGGTTTGTTCACTGATAGTGAGTAAGGACTTGCCAGTTGCTACCAATGCAAGATTTGTCTCGATCGGTTTTTTCCGATGCATACTTTGTAGCCAATTTTCCTAAAAAGGCGTATAGTTTTGTGGCTAAGTTGCACCACCACTCCTGTACCTTCCTCCGTTCTTTCTCCCATCTCTATTACTTTCCAGCTTTGACTAAGCTGTTCCGTATTTAGAGATTGAAGATATCTTTCTACGCGATCTCGGGCTATCGCGGGACCTTTGATCGTCATTTTGGCCTTAGGTTTGACGAAGTCGCTGATTTCATTCGGACCGATTAAGCGGATATCAGCGTTGGGCTAGGGAGCTACCGTTCTTTTGACGAAGTCCTGCAGTAAAGCGAGAGTATTGTCGTCCTCGTACGTCAGAACTTTGAACCCATGGATGGTTGTGAGGTTCCCAAAGAGTGATGGTGGCCAGCTATTAACGATAGCATCGTTAACCTCATCCAAGATTCTCATTTCCAATAACTGCCATTGGCCTTCTAATAGTTTTCTTGAGGGATTTCCGACATCCGCATTGGCGAATCCGCGCTCCTCCCACGTCTCTTCTGTAGCCAATGTCTTTTTTCTTTTCTGCCAAATTGTAGCCTACCATAAAATATACTGCACAAGACTTTACGAGCTGGTTTCTTTTCACCTCTACGAGTTAGGTGCCAAGCCCATCTTATACTACCGAGCTTAAATTTTGTCACAATATCAGATTGGGAGTAAATTCCATAAGGTTCATGATTTTAGCGTCTAAATATAGAGTTTTGTAAACAAAATTAGTATTTTATTAAAAATCAAAAAAAAAATGTTTGATCATAAAAAATCATCATCAATTTGGTCATTGACAAGAGCTTCCACAGAAAGAGAAGAATTTTGAAATCGTTCCATTAGTTCTTGAGAAAACTTAAAAACAAAATTAAGGTTTTTTGAATGGTACCCTTCTAGAGCAATACGAAAATATGTTTTTCTTGTAGAAAGAAGCCAAATTAAGAACACAAAATTTAGAGAAAGTTTTAGAAAAATCACATCTTGAACCAAAAAAATTGTGTGGGGACCACTGTTATTGTTCAAATGGTAGACATGTGCATTCAAGAGGACACAAGCGTCCACAGGTTTTTCTTAAAACCACAAGAGGACACAAGCGTCCACAGGTTTTTCTTAAAACCAACCTCTGTCTATCAACTCCTACTCTCACCTCCAAGCGGTGAACATTGGGTGCCTAGTACCTCAACTGGAGATTGGGTTTCAACCCCAGTGGAAAGTTGTTGGGGGCAGCAAACGAAAGAGGTGGGGAGAGGTGTTTCCACCTCTGGATAAGGAGAGGTGCACCTCTCCTTATCCAGACGGCAGCGGAGGAATTCCCGAGATGGAGTCAACGGTGGCGTCTACAGTTCCAGTAAAGTTGAACTACTTAGTGAACACCTTATAGGGCTTCTTCGACTTATTCGGAGCCCAGGCCTGTAAGGAGCGGTTTTTTATCCGGCTCCCCATCCTTGGAGTTATGCTTAGGATCTGGCCCCCCAGGTTGGGGGTTGTGCTTCGGGGTGACTTCCTGGCCACGTGAGCTCTATGAGCAGAAGAGGCGAGAGGAACGCCGACTTCTCAGAAGGAAAAAGAGAGGGAATGAGAAGCGTGCGGTCGAAGATGTTGAGAGGTATAAAAACAGGAATGAGGTTCGAAAGTTTTATGAACAGGTGAAACGAAATTCACAGGTACATAAACCTAGAACCGAAGGCTGCCAAGACGAAAGTGGAGACCGCAGTCAATGCTGAGGATATGGAAGGACCACTTCTGCAGACTGTATAACGGCGACGAAGAACTGAATTTCGCTGTCAGGCAGATTGATGATCCATTCAACATAGACGACGAAAGCCAACAATCCCGTCCTCCCGACTTAGACGAAGTAAAGATTTCCATATCTAAGTTGAAGTCTAATAAAGCCGCTGGAGTGGATAGCTTAAATGCCGAGCCCTTTAAAACAGCTGGAGATAAGTTCGTTAGGAGCATGCACCAACTTATCTGTAAGATATGGTCGGAAGAAAGCATGCCCGATGAATGGAACCTCAGTATTGTTTGCCCGATCCTGAAAAAAGGAGACCCTCTAAACTGCAACAACTATAGAGGAATTAGTCTACTTAACATCGCCTATAAAATCTTCTCTGCCGTAATATGTGAACGTCTAAGGCCCATCGTCAACAACCTGATAGGTCCTTATCAGTGTGGTTTTAGACCAGGAAAGTCCACAGTTGATCAAATATTCACATTACGGCAGATCCTGGAAAAAACTCAAATCGACATCCACCATCTTTTCATCGATTTCAAGGCCGCATATGACAGCATCTACAGGGACGAGCTGTATAGAGCCATGTCTAGTTTTGGCATCCTTGCCAAACTCGTCCGTTTGTGCAGGATGACCATGGAGAATTCACGCTGCTTTATAAAGGTTGGAAACAACTTAACAGAACCCTTCGATGTCAAAAAAGGTTTAAGACAAGGTGATGCGCTGTCATGTGATTTTTTTAACATCGTGCTTGAAAGAATAGTGCAGAGCTCACACGTCAACACTAGAGGCACTATCTTTCAAAAGTCTGTCCAATTACTGGCATATGCTGATGACATTGACATAATCGGAAGAACTCAGCGTGATATCAATGGGGCTTTTGTGAGTATTGAGGCAGAGGCGGCAAAAATGGGTTTAATGGTTAATTAGGGCAAAACAAAGTATATGCTGTCGTCTGGAAAGGACATACAACACCGACGTTTTGTTTAAAACGTCACAATCGACAGACGTAACTTTGAGGTAGTCAAGGACTTCGTCTACCTAGGCTCCGCTGTAAACGCAGAAAACAACACCAGCGCTGAGGTCAAACGCAGAATAACTCTTGCTAACCGCTGTTTCTTTGGAGTAAGAAAGCAATTGAGTGGTAAAGTCCTCTCTCGAGGGACCAAAGTGTTGCTATATAAGACCCTTATCATCCCCGTCTTACTATACGGTGCAGAAGCATGGACCATGACAAAAGCGGATGAAAGCACCTTGGGTCGCTTCGAGAGAAAAGTTCTTCGTGTGATCTTCGGTCCCGTATGCATCGAAGGGGAGTGGAGGAGAAGATGGAACGATGAGCTGTACGGGCTGTACAGCGACGTAGACTTAGCCAGAAGAGTAAAAGTCCAAATACGAAGATGGCTGGGTCACATAGAGCGCATGGAATGCAATGCTCCGGCCCGGAAAGTCTTCGAATCCATACCCACAGTGCAGCGCAGTAGAGGAAGACCGCGGATCAGGTGGCGCGCACAAGTGGAAGGTGACCTCACCCAACTTGGAGCGCGAAACTGGAGACATCTAGCTAGGGACCGAGCTAGATGGAGAAGTTTGTTGGGTGAGGCCCTAGTTCACACAGGACTGTAGTGTCTTTTTTACCTTAAGTAAGTAAGTAAGACCACTGTTATTTTTCGTATTAATAAAATGAAAAAAAAAAACACCTTACACTAATCGGCTGAAAATCTTAATTTCAATCAACACAATTGTTTGGACTGTAGGGGCCAGGGAAGACAGACAGAGGAAAGGAATCGCGATACCCACTTTTTTCGGCTTCTCTACCGTCGTTATGTCATATTTGATTAAAAACTCTAGTTTGAAATTGTTTACTTATGCAAAACTTGCTATATAGTTTAATTATCTAATTATGGGGGTCATGACCCCTACGACCCCCCCTTGGATCCGCCATTGTTCTAAGCGTGTTTTTTTAGCTACAGTTCATTTATATTCGAGTATCATATACTATAGGAATGTGTCTTTCATTTTACATTGAGAATCACAGATGTTCCCAAAAATATTTACATCTCCATTAAGTCCATCAATTTTCGTTTGTAGAATTGTTAAATATTTTTGAAGTTTAAATAAATTGTTACAATTTTTGCCTTTTATGAAGTCTGCAGCCAATAGGCTCATCATGACACCCAATATATTTTTTTTTTTGAATAATCAGAAATTAAGCTCCATTAATGTTTCGTTCCTATTATTTTGGCCATAACTGTATAATGTGAGTAAATATTTCTTTTCTTTTTACAGGATCTATTTATATACACCCAGGCCACCTAAAAAAACATTCTTCAGGAAATACTACATAAGGGGCGATATTCCTGTGTCCAGCACTGGAATGCCCATAAAGCTCCATAACCCCAAAAAACAATTTCCCATTAAGTGGGACTGTGATCCAGACAAATTGGACTATTGCTATTATTTGCCAATATTTGTTGATGGGTATGTTTATGTTTTTAGGTTTTTCTAACATCATCCAATATCTCTCCATAGGGATTTTCTTTCCTTTCTCTATAAACCTATACAACTTGTGCCTTGTCACTTTTTGGCTTATTGTTAAGCTAAAGAAAAACTAAACTGAAACTTAAACTGAACTGAAATTGATTTATGTATTTTAGATTGTCGGAATACGATTCACAACTACGACATATTGCACTATATGCTGCAATGGATTTGATATTGCGTGGACCAAATAAGGTAAATAAATCTTTGTCTTTGTTTCTTCCTTTAATTTGTTTTCCACAATGAATCATTATTTCAATTATCAGAAGAAAGCAGAAAGTTTTAAAGGATATTATTTACTTAAATGCATGTAAGGGTTAAACAAGGATTTGACTTTATGTGACGTTGAAAAATGTAAGAACAATTTTTTGAAATTGATTTCAGATTCTTTTTCAATGGATAAACATATATTTTAATGTAACATTTATATAACTGTTTTTTTTTTTTCAAAAAATGTTCCTAAACTTTTTTAAGTTTCTTTAAAACTTGTTTTACCGAAAAACTAGGTTTAAAGGGATTTTCATTTTAAAGTTTTTCAAAAATTTGATTGTTAAAAAATTCACTTACCAATGGCATGTAATTGAAGATCGTAATAGGTTTAAGTTCAAGATGAAGAGGACTTTAAAATTACAGTCAGGGTAAAATATTTTCTTATTAACTTCCCATTAAAACTTATTGTAATTTGTCCAATTTGTCAAATTGAAAATTTTGACATTTCTTGACGTTACAAAGGCCCTAGAGTCGAAATAAAAGATTTTAAAAAGATGTTTTATACGTCCGTACATTCGCGACGTTTTTTTTGTCGTCCATACCTCAAGAACCAGAAGAGATATCGACTTCAAATTAATTTTGTTTTGTTTTTGTACAGATAATATTGCAGAAAGATGCAGAAAGGGCTTTTAAGAAAGTGTTTTTTTTACCATAGCAGTTTAAAAAAAGGTGAACATTTTTTTTTTTGATGCCAAACCGGTATATTTTTTTTTTTAAATCCGATTAACGGTTTTTCTTACAAATCAAAAAAACTGTACAAAAAATTGTCACCTCGAAAATTTTACGAATACAAAATAATTTCATCTCCAAAACAATTTTGTGCAAAAATATCGTTTTTGACATCTAGTAAAATTTTGAGAAAAATCAAATTGACAGTTTTTTTTTATAAAAAATAAAAACCTAAAAAAAATTAACAAAAGTTGGTACAAATTTCTAACCCCGTCCGTCGATTTGTCTTCCTTAAAATATTGTAGGTTGGATTAAAAAATATAAAAATATATTTTTCATATAAGGAAATGGTTTAGTTTGAAAATCTAGTTTTGTTAACGAGATTTTTAGTCGAAAACAAATTTTTACCAATTTTAGTAGGATTTCTAAATTTTTACAAATTGGATGAATGAAATTAATTTTAAAGATATCTAAAACCGAACACCAATTTTTATCAAATTTCCGTACTATTATTTATAGACTTTATTTTTTTTTTAATGAAAAAACGGACTGTTGCATTTTAATAAGAAAACTAATGAATATCAAAACCAATATTTTCTCTGAAATACGAAGAGTTTGAAGACAGTATTTTTAATCTTTTAAAAGCTATTTGAGTCGATTGTACATTTTTACCAAGTTTTAGATTGTTTTTTTTTAGTTTTTTTTTGTAAAAAACTGTCAATTCGAATTTTCTCAAAATTTAACTGAATCCGCAAGTGTTAAATCTCAATTAGAATCGTTCTTCAGCAAACCCAATAGTTGACATGCTTTTCGATATGTTTGGCAATGGGGGCTATTCACAGTTTTCAAATGAGCACAGGATTTTGGTCCTCGAACATTTACCAACAGCAGTCGCAAATAAAAACATTCATCATTTCTAGGATAAACAGTGTGCAAGCGACCTAGCACATCAGTGAAAAACACCTGTGGCCAATCTGGAACTGAAGTTCCTTGTTAGCGACGTTGGAATTTCTTTGTTCATTGATTACAAGTGTTCTACTATTTCAAAGTACATCAGCGTCGCTGCTAATGAATGTGCTTCACACATTGCAAAGACGCTAGTCATTGTTGTCGATTGTGGTCAAGCTGAGAAGCTTGTTGTGCAGCCTTAGCCTCAGTCTACTTTCCAAATGCACTGCTAAATGTACAACTGTGGGATATCTTTCATGAATGTTAAATGACAATAATCACCACTGTGCTTTGTTAGTACTGACGTATTTGCCCATTTGGAAGTTGCTGATTTAGTCATTCGCATTTTTCGACGCAATAACAAACAAAATATTTGACTGATTTGGCAGAATGACAACTCTCAACGTTCGTATGTTTTTTTTGAAAATTCGTAAAAGGAGCGGGTAATTGTACAAAGAGTTCATTTATGATCTCAATGTCTTGATTTTGAACTTAAACTTCGACCATTAGCTTCTTTTGAACGCCTACGATAAACTGGATATCTATCGTTCCCTGCGACTGGTTCAGCAACTAACGGTGGTGGATACCGTTTTGTGCACTTTCCATCAGCCATGCAAGGCGATAACACTGGTCAACAAAAAAAAAACTTTTTTTTTGCCGTTGTTCGCCACTACTTTTTTTTTATACCTTAGCTAATGGGTAGTCAAGATATGTGTGTAAAAAAAATTACAAACAGCCAATTACGTAGAAATTTTTTTTTATTGAAAAACAAAAATTGGGCTTAATTTTTAACGATAATCATTTAAAAAAAAATTATTCGGATGATTTTTTGGGTCGTTTTGCTTGTCTTTTGTAACTGCACGTTGGGACATCTCGCTTTAATGTCCAACAAAAATCTGCGACCATTTTTGGCGACCATTTTCCTTGATATCTCTTTTCCATCGCCATGATATCCTGATGGAATCTTTCCCCGTGTTCGTCGCTCACCGCACCTAAGTTTTCTGGGAAAAAGTTAAGATGGGAATGCAAGAAATGTATTTTTAAGGACATATTACATCCTAAGGCTTTATAATCCTCTAATAATTTTGAAACCATTTCCTCATAGTTTGGAGATTTTTTGTTTCCTAAAAAATTTTTTACAACGTCAACAAATGAAAGCCATGCATTTTTTTCCTCTGTGTTTAATTTTAAAAGGAAATTGGAATCCTTTATGATCTTCCTTATATCCGGTCCTACAAAAATTCCTTCTTTCAATTTAGCTTCACTCAGTCGAGGAAATATAGATTTTAAATATAGAAAACCTTCTCCATTTCTATCCATGGCTTTAACAAAATTTTTGATGAGACCCAATTTTATATGCAACGGTGGCAAAATAATATTGTTCGGTTCTACTAAGGGGTTTTCAGAAACATTTCTTTGTCCAGGGATGAAATTTGTCCTCATTGGCCAATCCTTTTTTATGTTATGTTCGCTTCTAGCTCTACTGTCCCACTCACATAAAAAACAACAGTATTTTGTGTAGCCTCCTTGCAATCCCAGTATTATTCCCACAACTTTTAGATCCGCACATATTTTCCAAGAATGAAGGTTGTACTGAATTTTCTCGAGCAGATTCTTTATATTTTCATATGTTTCTTTAATGTGGACGCCATGTGCTAAAGGTACAGATGCAAGATCATTGCCATTATTCAGTAAGACAGCTTTTAAACTTAATTTTGAAGAGTCAATGAAAGGTCTCCATTTGTCTGGTGAATAGTCGTATCCTAATTTCTCCATTAGTCCCCGCACATCATAGCAATATGTGAGACCACTTTCTTCTGCGAAAAAGTCCACAAATTCAGCATCGCGTTGCCTATAAACAGATATCTGTGTACTAGAGTGAAGTAAATTCCATTGTTGAAGTCTAGAACCTAAGAGTTCAGCTTGAGCTTTAGACAGACTTAGGTCTCTGACCAAATCATTTAGTTCTCCTTGCCGTATTAAATGTGGTTCTTTTTCATTTACAAGGAAATCATGTGACGGAATGGTGGTTTGAGTTGAACAATCTGATTCTATGTCGCTTACCATCTTCTCTATATCTGTTCCCTGCTTTGGAGGTTGCGGTGGTGGACACTTTTCACTTTGAGGAAGAGGTTTTGTTACGGATTCTACATCAGGATACACAATTTTATCTCTTGTTTTGTACGAATATCCCTTCAGTTTAGTCAGACAGAAATAACAGTCAGTTACGTGATCTTTTTGTTCCCTCCAAATAACAGGTTTAGAAAATGGCATTGCTGGGTGGGTACCTTTAGACCATCCTCTTAAATAGCGTACACACCTTAGACAAAAATAACTTGGTGCCCAAGGTTTGTTAATTGTGTTTGGAATGTTCGAACCAAAATACAAATTATAAAAATTGTTTAGTGACGGTGTAGGCCGTTCTCGATTTGAAATGGAAGTAAATTTTCCACAAATAAAACAAAAAAGGTCTGGTGAATTTGAGCACTTTCGATTCATATTGTAAGCGGTGTATATTTAACACTTGTTTGAATTAAAATATTCAAAAACTATAACTCCAAAATCTTGTCACAATTAAATAAACTCCGCAGAAAACTTCTTGAAATAGTACGCCGTTAACTTCTATAAATCGTTGTATTAATATCGTTAACTTCTATAAATCGTTGTATTAATATTAAACGTCAAGAACCAACAATGATGTCGCATCGAAAAGTGAGGGTATATAGTGTACTTACGAGTAGCAGTTTTAGTTTTGGTATTATGATCAATAGTGATGACTTATTTCGATATACCCTCAAATTTTTGTCATATTTACAAAAAAAAAATAAAAAAAAAATTTTCGGACATCTCGATGTAATAGAAGATTTTTATTATTTTTCTGTTAATACATGAACATTAGGGATACCGAAAATATATATTTGGACAAACGGCAAAAAGTCGTGTTGACCAGTGTAATGGATTTAATGCAAAGCAGGGTCCATGCACCATTTGTGTCGTCACAATGTCGTGTGGATGGAGATCACTGACTGGATCAAGAATTTCAGCTGATATGATGTCATCCACTTCATTTGAATATAATGGTTCAGCAACCAAATTAGGATATGAGCACGCGGTAGTCCACGCTTCTGCCATTCCACCGAGTACATACATACAGGGTGATTTTTTTGTGGTTAGGATTTTCATGCATTAGTGTTTGACAGATTACGCGGGATTTCAGACATGGTGTCAAAGAGAAAGATGCTCAGTATGCTTTGACATTTCATCATGAATAGACTTACTAACGAGCAACGCTTGCAAATCATTGAATTTTATTACCAAAATCAGTGTTCGGTTCGAAATGTGTTTCGCGCATTACGTCCGATTTATGGTCTACATAATCGACCAAGTGAGCAAACAATTAATGCGATTGTGACCAAGTTTCGCACTCAGTTTACTTTATTGGACATTAAACCAACCACACGAATGCGTACAGTGCGTACAGAAGAGAATATTGCGTCTGTTTCTGAGAGTGTTGCTGAAGACCGTGAAATGTCGATTCGTCGCCGTTCGCAGCAATTGGGTTTGTGTTATTCGACCACATGGAAGATTTTACGCAAAGATCTTGGTGTAAAACCGTATAAAATACAGCTCGTGCAAGAACTGAAGCCGAACGATCTGCCACAATGTCGAATTTTCAGTGAATGGGCCCTAGAAAAGTTGGCAGAAAATCCGCTTTTTTATCGACAAATTTTGTTCAGCGATGAGGAATGGTTGAATGGCTATGTAAATAAGCAAAATTGCCGCATTTGGAGTGAAGAGCAACCAGAAGCCGTTCAAGAACTGCCCATGCATCCCGAAAAATGCACTGTTTGGTGTGGTTTGTACGCTTTTTCAAAGATGCTGTTGGACGCAACGTTACGGTGAATGGCGATCGCTATCGTTCAATGCTAACAAACTTTTTGTTCCCAAAAATGGAAGAACTGAACTTGGTTGACATGTGGTTTCAACAAGATGGCGCTACATGCCACACAGCTCGCGATTCTATGGCCATTTTGAGGGAAAACTTCGGAGAACAATTCATCTCAAGGAATGGACCGGTAAGTTGGCCACCAAGATCATGCGATTTGACGCCTTTAGACTATTTTTTGTGGGGCTTCGTCAAGTCTAAAGTCTACACAAATAAGCCAGCAACTATTCCAGCTTTGGAAGACAACATTTCCGAAGAAATTGTTCAGACAACATTTAAATGAAATTATCTTCAAAAAGTAAATGTCATGGACCAATCTAACGTTTCAAATAAAGAATCGATGAGATTTTGCAAATTTTTTTTTTTTTTAAATGTTCTCAAGCTCTTAAAAAATCACCGTTTATAACAACGTGTGTCACCAAAAACTCGATACTTAGTAAGCACATCCAACATAACGTTGAGTTTTTGCTGAAGTACTCCGGCGATTATGTCTTGGCGATCTAGCGGTTTTTGGCCCGGGTCCAACTCACGTCCAATTTCCATTAATTTCGGATTGCAAAAGTTTCCCAAAAGTAAGCTTTGGTTTAGAATATATTGCCCTTGAAACGTCAAAAAATTTAAAAAATGTCAATTCCACAAATCGGAACTTTTACAATAGTTCCGATTTAGAACCTAAACGGAGTTCATCGCTTTACTATTAAAATTTGTATGAATATTGTTGCTATAAGCCACACGGACCCCAAGACCTTTGCAATAAATGCAAAACGCTGGAAATCGGTTTCTGCGTTCTGGAGTGATTGTGTCAGAAGGAAAACCAGACTTATTTTTATATTATAGATTCAATTCAAGTCTCTAGCGTTTTTGGTTCGTAAGATATTTAGGGTCAACCAAAATGTTCACCTTTTTTTTAAACTACTATTTTAAAAAAACCGCCCTTGCAATTTTCTTGAGAGCCCTTTTTGCGTCTTTCTGCCTTTTTATCTGTATAACAAAATTTATTTGAAGTCGATAACTCTTACGGTTCTTGAGCTTTGGACAACGGAAAAAACGCCGCGAGCGTACGGACGTACGAACGTAAGTACACACGCACGCACATACATCTTTCTAAAAATCTTTCATTTTGAATCTAGGGACCTTGAAACGTCGAGAAATATCAAAATTTTCAATTTGACAAATCGGACTCATTACAATAACTTTCTGAAGGATGTTATTATTAGGTGAAAATAATTTTTGTGTAATAGTTACTGGTTTTATGACCATTACTTTTGTTATCAATTTACATTTATGTAATTAAATAATAAGTAATTTACGCTTTACAATAACATGTTATTAGACATTTAACTTCTTTAATTCCAGTTTTAAGTGATTGAAAAAGGGTATAGAAATTTCAATTTCAAAAAAGCTAGAAGTACATGTTACGAACATAATCGACGCATTCACTTTTTGTATGAGAGTACGGAATACTAAAATATTCCAAATTAAGTAAAAATATGTGGACATTTGAAAAAAAAGTGTGTACCACTACGTCATCATCGGTAGTGACGCTCGTTTAAAATTACATTCTTTTTGTCAAATCGATTGATAAAGCTTATTTGCTTCCGGCAAAGTTTGTAGTTAATTTGTTGCAAGGCAACCAGTACTTAAAAGCTTAAACGATATCAGTTGATAGAGTACTTGAAGACCTCACAAATCCGCTAACCCTCATAGGATCCCTGCTATTGTTCTGAAGAGGTGTTCTTCATCGCTGACTTAACCACTGCGTAAGCTTTTTTCCTGTTATCCTCTACAGGTCTTTTTCCGAGTGAATGGAGTTTGTCCTCTAGGCATCATCCAATTGCACTAACATCCCTTAACTCCAAGGTCATCTAAACGCTGATCTATTTTCAGCGTAAGAAATATCTTGAAGAACGAAAGCTTCTTAATGACTGGCTGTATGGCCTTCGTAACGTCCACTGGTGATCTCGTGGTTTATCTCACCGACCAGTGTAACAAATATTTACATCGTTTTGAAGAAAGTTAGGTTATTGTACTTGATGTTTCAAAGACATTTAATAGAGTTAGACATCAAGCTCTCTTATCGCAAATCCAAGAATTTGGTATTGATGAATGTCTTCATTGTTGGGTTAGATATTACCTTTCGAACCGTTTAGCTCAAGTAATATTGGACGGGTAAAATTATAATATTTACAATATAAGCGTTGGTGTGCCCCAGTGTCATTCGCACTCTTAATTATTTTTATGACCTTTTTTGTCTGAAACTTCTAATGAACTTAATTGGTTTGCTGATGTCAGTACTCTCAGCTTTTGATATTCGTTCTTAGATCCTCATTATTGTCTTTCGGATGGGCACTAACAACGGCAGAGTTTGATAAGCTCATGAAGTTCTGGTCTTTACAGAATTGTCCAATGGGAAATCAAAAACCATGTAAAATTTAATGCTTCGAATGCTGCTGTCGCAAAAACGTAACCTTCCCCCCCTATCTGTGAGTGGAGACTGAGTAGCTTTCAGTTCCATAGGTATATCTGCATCACAAACCATCTCGTGTGGAGTTTTTCTGATTACCAAAAAATGCGGCCAAGCACTTAGCTTGGCACTGGCTATACTTTACAAAACTTATTTTTGTTCGAAACCCGGGTATAATTTTTATATTTGGGGTGGTGCCCCAATACCGTACTTTAGTCTTTTAAACTAAATTTAAATAAGATATATTTATAAACAATACATGTACTTTTAGGAATTCCCATCATTTTACCCTTGAGCCCAATTTCGGACGTCCTGTTAAGTACAGAAACTTTCCTTTATGCTCAATATTTTCCACTCATTACAAGGGTATTCATAAACCTTGGAGCCCGCAATATAAACGAAACTTAATTGAATATGTTTTAATTTATAAATTATTTATATTATAGTACGATAGCGCTCACCATTCACATAGTAATATTGCGATTAGCATCACCTTGAAGAAATACGGCTCATAATCCGCACCAAAGAGTAACTTTTTTTGGATGCATTATAGATATTGCAACCTCTCTTACAGCGCTTCACCCCAAATACTAGAAATCAGCTTCGTCGCTGAACACAATTTTTCGATAAAGAAAGTGGATCTTCGACGAAATTTTCAAGACCCTATTACATTCGGCGTCGTGGTAGGTCAGTTCTTGCACAAGTCACATTTTGAAAGGCTTCACATCTAATTCTTGCAATTATAGTCATCTGATCCTTGTTTTGCCTAGGACCGGAATATCCGTAGACGTCCCTTGGCTACACCGAGGTAGTGGTCCCAGTCAATGTTGGCCCCTCTGAATGTTCGGATATCCTGTATACTGGAGAAGTGTCGTGCGTCGATCGCAATGTGGTCAATCTGGTTAACGGTTGATTGATCAGGAGATTTCAATGTCCCCTTGTGGATATTGAGATGATGTGAATGCGTACTAGCTACCAGAACGTCTCGCCCCGCAGCGAAATCGACCAGCCTGAATCCATTGTCGGAGGTGGTGTCGTGCAGGCTGTATCTCCCGATTATGCCACCAATGTCTTCTCTTCTTAGCTTGGCAATAAAATCTCGTAAGACAATTTTAATGTCATAGCCAGGGCACTGCTCATATGTCTTGTCCAATAGCTCGAAGAATATGTCTTAGGTGTCTTCATCTTTCTCCTCTCCAGGGGCATGCGCGCATATGATGGTTATGTTGGCGAATTTAGCCTTGATGCGGATTATCGTGATGCTCTCGCCCGCACTATTGATACTCAAGACTTTTTGCCTGAGTCTAATTCCAACAACAAATCCATACCCAAATAGACGCTGTCTTTGTTCTCGGTAGCAGTCGCCGTGGTATACATCGCAGCCTTTTCGTTTGCGTTTGCCCGGCCCATCTCATCACACTTCCTAGATGGCTGTAATATTGGCCTTGCAGCTTCCGCTAACTGCACTTGGTTCAATAAGAAACCTAACATTCGAAGTTTGTTGTCCTTATTTCGTTTCTTGGTTCCTTATCAGTAAATCTGTCTGTATCCGAGGTTTGCTGGTGCTTCGCAACTAGGATATTGGCTAGGAAGTCAACCCATCGGAACAACCCCCAACCTGGAGGGTCACATCATTTGTGTAAATCCAAGGATGGGTAGCCAAATAAGGCACTTCTTACAAGCATGGGCTCCAAATGTCATAGAAGCCTTATAAGGTGTTCAATAACTAGTTTAATCTAACTGGAACTGTTGACGCCACCGTTGATTTCATCTCAGGAATTTCTCCGCTTCCCGTCTGGATAAAAAGAGGTGCCTTAGTGGAAACAATTCCACCCCCACTCTTGTTTGCTACCCTCAACAACTTTCCACTGGCCTCAGAACCCAATCTACAGTTGAGGTACTATGTACCCGATGTTCACCGCGGAGAGGTGAAAGTAGAAGTTGATAGGCAAAGGAGGATTTTGAGACTTTGGACTTAAAAGGACATAAAACCACTAACCTAGATGAATAATTCTTTTTGTTTTCTCAACGAAATTATAGCCTGTCAAAAATTTAAATTTCCACGAAAATTAAAATACCTGCCAAGTCATCACAGACGCAATGCGACATCCCAGATTTTGAAACCTCCACAGATATCCGACATAAATAATGTTCACTTTAAGTTGTCTAAGAACTTTTAGATATTTGAGTAAATTTTTAAATAAATATTAAAGTCTTTAATTACATAACCAAAACCATGATGGATAACCTAACCTTGCACTTTATTTAAAAATTCGACGTTAAAACATTCAAAACACACAAATTTAATGGCTCAAAATAAAAATATAAATACAAAAAGTCCTAATCCACCTGTGCATTAATTTTCCATAAATTGTTTGTCAATTTACTCAAGGTTATAATGTGCAGTAGGTAATTAGTTAAGTACAGAAAACTATATGTATTTATAAACGTACATGAACCTTTAAACCATCTCAATCGTAACAACAAACAGCAATTAAATTCCCACCCTTTCATTTCTCTAATCCCATACCATTTGTTTGTATGTTCCTAACAGATTCTTCCCGTAGTACCAAAGCTCATTTTACCCCTGAAGCGAGCATTCAACACAAGAGTTAAAAAAATCATCATTGGTGCACTCAAGGTCCTTCAAATGATGGTAATCCTAGGTAATTAACAAGCACACGCATCCTTCTTAGAATTTGCATATATACCCGCACACATACATACATATATAATTATTGTAAGCCGCCATTAAATGGCAAACATTTATCCTCCTATATGCATACTTACATATATACATTGTGTCAAATAGGTCCTTCCGTTGGACAAGCACTTGTGCCCTACTTTCGTCAGTTGCTGCCAGTTTGTAACTTATATAAGCAAATCAACGTTAACCTCGGTGATGGTATTGATCGTGACCGTGATTTGCGAATCGGTGACGTCATTGAGGACACTTTACAAGCACTTGAAAGATACGGCGGCCCTGATGCTTACATAAACATCAAATACATGATACCAACCTATGAGAGCTGCATGTTGAATTGAACTGGAACGGAGGCAGAGTAGTGAACTGGAAACTAGGAGCGCTAAGCGGTAAACGGAGAATGGTGACTAGTACAACCATCTGATGTGATTCTCATCAAATTCTATATATCCTATAGTGTATAACTTTTAAGGTCTTTCGAGCAATTAAATAAAACCTGGTTTCTTATATCACCTTAAGTTTAATTTGTGTTCTTTATTTTTTTTTGCAAGCTTGAGCCGAAAAAGAAAAGAAGGAGGGCAGGCAAGGGAAATTAAAAACTTACTAAATTCTCCGTTTAGGTCTTCTCCTCGGCCATAAATTCGAGGATTTATACGGCAGCTAGGAGATAATAACAGAAGAGCAATGCCGACCACCCGAATATTAACTGGATTGCCAGGACAGGGCACACTGAGTCAACTATGGCTATGGCGATGGTGGTGATGGTGATGGTGATGGCGTTGGCGCGACCGACCAATGCCACATAGAGTGGCACACGGGGCCGAATCCTGGATTGCTCCTATTTTTTGTATCCATTCATTGGGATACAGCTTGGCTGCTGCTGCTGCTGGGTAAAGTGGGAAAGTTTGTTGGGTATAAACGTAAACGTGTGGAATTTATCTACGACAAATAATTCCACTTTCGAGGGCCCAATAAATTATTTTGTTTGCCTTGCAAACATTGCTCTTTGGATAGCTTGCCGCTGCTGCTCTTCGGCGATTGGAGGGCACTCGATAAAACATGTTTGTAGACTATATACACCGCCGAACAATTCCCTCGCAACATTTTTTATGCATAGTTAAGATCCTGGGATATTGGGGGAATATTGTATATCGTCCTGAAATGAGAGGAAGAGGTGGTATATCAGGAATAGCTAAAGGAGGACGATGGGTGGCTGTATTGTTGTGGACTTTGTGGTGTGTAATGGTCCTTAACACGTACTATCGGTGAGGAGCATTTATTTCAAAAGTTATATACAAATAAATTTGCATCTAACCAAGGGACTCCAAAAAAAAGGCAGACATAAAAATGGTGATAAAAACAAGGACTATAGTCACTTTTGGACAGAAAAAGAAAGAAGTCCGAGAACCCGAGAAGCCGAAGAGTTTTCATAAATTTTGTCTTAAATTTATAGGCAATTTTCAATGAGAGAAATTTATTTATTGAAGGCAGGCCTTTATAAAGTAAGTATTTATATTTAAAATGTTTTCAATTTATTGACAAAATTGATGGTTTTATAGATTATTAGATAAAACCTTTAATGAGTGTCTTTTTTTATTTATATGCAACAATATGTTTTGAAAGTTTAAATTTACAAGAAATTTGCTATGGTACCATCTTTTATATTTTTAAAACGTTAAAGACATTTAAGTCATTTACTTACTTTGGTACTTTATTCAACACCTGAACGTCATAATAATACTTAAAATTAAATGACCGCATTATAACCTCCCTATCAATGGAAAAATGGTATTAAGGTTGTTTTCTGGAATGCGACACTTCTGCTTATTTAATAATATATACATTTTCAGACGAAAACGGGTCCATTCAATAATTTTTTTTGAGCCCCTATAATTTTAGTGCATTCCAAGGACCAATTCAGTGGAGAGAAGGTATGACGTCTTTGGTATTTAGTAGCTTTAAGTTCTGCTATTAACTGAGCTTTAAAAACCTGTTTGCCTGTCATATGTAAGACACAAAAGCAGACTCGTCGGTGTCCAGGGTTCTTCCAAAAGAAAGGACAAAATTTGGGTTTTTAAACTCCAATTTGTAACCAACTTTATTTTATAAAATACGTAATCGTTAGATTCTTATGACTAATATAAGGTGGTTAAATTTTAAGGGCCCTTGCTTAATGTGTACCACATTTAAACGTCAAGTTTTTTTCCACATTTTATTTGACATTTATCAATTTTCGACTAATTCAATTTTATTTATAAAAAGATACACAATCGAGCAATGCGTTGCTTTCAAATCAAAATTCATTTCGTGGACTTCGTGCTTTCTCCGGTCATTTAATATTTAACATGCGTACAATCGAACAATTCTTACAAAAATGTTGTGAATGCTCGTACGACAGAAAAATTTGCTGCTATTCATAATAGTTTGGCTGAAGTGTCATCGACCTCAACTCGTCGTTGTACCCAATTCCACTTCGTCATTGACATTGGCCTCTATTACGCCTACGCACCATCCGGAGATGTGCTTCTCCTCCCTCTAACTCTTGCCTAGTGAATCTGATTCCTCCTCGACTGTTCTACGCCATGTGCTTCTCAGCTGAAGTAACCTTCCAGGTGTTGCACCGATAAAGAAGCACAGATTCGACATTTGCTCGAAACAGTCGTAGCTTGGTTCCTATACATTTTCAAAAACATAACAAACGCCGCTTTTTCTTTGCCGATGCGGCAGATGATGTCTTTTTCAGTTCCGGTTTCGATGGAGACGATACTTCCAAGGTATTAAAATCTCTCCACTTTGTCCACCGGTTGCGAAGAAATATTTACTTGAGAGGATGTTTGGGTTCCGGGGCTGATCATTTTTGTTTTACCGGAATTAATTTTCAGCCCTCCGACTTCTGCTCCTCTCTTCACACTTGTTGTCATTTGATGGAGATCCATGATAATATAAGAGAGTAAGCAAACATCGTCTGCGTAATCCAAGTGCTTTAAATAGGATGTCAAAGTCCATTGATTTCCTCCGCTATCTAAAAAAGCTGCGCGCAGTACATAGCTTATCACCAACAAAAACAATATTGGTAACAGAATACAGCCCTGTCTGTCTCCGCTACGGATTTTAAAATCCGTAGACAACCTACCATCGTGCAGAACGTGACACTTGGATCCATTATATGTTGCCTTTATAATAGCAATTAGTTTTTCTGAAATGACACTCCTCCGCTAATGTACTCCCTGTTGATGCTATCAAAGGCCTTCTTGAAGTCGACAAACAGCGGATGTAGTGGTGCTCGATATTCAATGCACTGCTCAGTAATGATCCGAAGGGTATGGATATCAACACAGGACGATCCAGCGCGGAATTCTGCTTGTTCGGCATCGAGTGTGGCCTCAAGGTGTTCTCTGATGCGTTCCAATATGATTTTTAATAGGGCAGGTATAACGCAAATCCCTCTCCAGTTTTTGCAATTTGTAAGATCTTTTTTTTTGGAAGCTTGACGATAATTCCCTTCTTCCACTCATCGGGGAAGCTTTCGGTGGTTCAGGATTATTTTATGAACTGATGAAGCAGTTTGCTTGATAACGTTGTCACTATACTTATAAAAGCTCTGCGGGAATTCCATCAAGCTCTAACGATTTGTTCTTCCTTACATGCTTAAAAGGCACAATTGACTAAAGAACTAAGGTCCACTGCCACTTACCATATATCTTATGAAACAATGGCTCTTTTGCGTTTTTTTCAAAACCAACCTCTGTCTATCAACTCCTACTCTCACCTCCCCGTACCTCAACTGGAGATCGGGTTCCAACCCCAGTGGAAAGTTGTTGGAGGCATCAAACGAGACAGGTGAGGAGAGGTGTTTCCACCTGGCCACGTAAAAGCTTTCATAGTTGCGAAGCACCAACAAGCCTCGGATACGAACGGATTTACTGTTGACAACCAACCCAAACGAATAAAGGACAACGAACTTCGGATATGCACGTGGAATGTTAGATCCCTTAACAGACCACAGTTATAAAACAGATATCACCGCCATCCAGGAAATACGATGGGATGGGCTGGGCAAAAAGAGGATGAAAAACTGCGATATTTACTATGGTGACTGCTACCACGAAAACCAACAGCGCTTATTTGGATGCGGCTTCGTCATTGGAGCCTGACTTAGGCAAGAAGTCTTGCGCTGTAGGTGCATCAATGAGCGCCTCATGAAAATACGCATCAAGGCTAAATTCGGCAACATTAGCCTGATATGCGCGCACGCCCCACAGAAGAGAAAGACGAAAAAACCAAAGATATGTTCTTCGAGCTCCTACGATATTAAAATAGTCCTGGGCGATTTTAATGCCAAGCTAGGAAGGGAAGACATCTTTGGTGGAATAATCGGGAAGGACAGCCTGCACGACAACACTTCCGACAATGGATTCAGGCTCATAGATTTTGCTGCGGGACGAAACGTCATGGTAGCCAGTACACGTTTTGCCACACCTCAACATCCACAAAGGAACTTGGACTTCTCCAGATGATCCACAATCCCGTTCAACCGACTTAGACGAAGTAAGGATTGCCATGTCTAAGTTGAAGTCTAATAAAGCCGCTGGAGTGGATGGCTTGAATGCCGAGCTCTTTAAAGCAGCTGGAGAAAAGTTGGTTAGGAGCAGAGAGGGACAACTCGTTTATCCACATACCCAGAAAGAAACTGGAAAAAAGTGTGTTTTCGAAACATAACTATTTTTTGAACTGTCAACTAAAAATTCGAAGTAAAATCGTATTCGGGTGAAACTCCTGACAACTTGTTAAAATCTTGGGGAGCAAACATTTGCGAGCGAAATATTGTTCGATTATTTCTGTAGAGTGCAGAATTTCAAAGATTGACAAATCTTGAGTGAATACACACGGTTTGAATTAGTTGCATCGCTAATATTTGTTTCAAACAGCTCAAACTTTGTCACCAATTTCACTTTTGCCCACAAGTTACCAAAAAAGTCTTTGATTTTGCACCATGTGCAATCTCAAAATTTGTATCATTTTTGAGTAAATTTTAGCAATTTGAATGCTTTTTATATGGTGTGTATCTTTCCATTTTTAGTAATGGCGTCGATTTAAAGTGAAGTACCAAAGATAACATGTTTCAAAAGTATTAAAGGTCAATTCAAAATAAAACCTTGTATTGAAAAACCCTTAATAATTTTTGACTTGTTAACTGAAAATCAAAAGACATAGAAAATATTACACAATAAATTCAAGATTGATACAAATAAATTTAAGACTAATCAATGAAAAAGCCAGTAGAGTATCCAAGATAAGACGGCTTAACAAGTGTTCTAGAGGGTGCTTACAAGAAAAACAAAGAATTTGACGGAAATTATCCACCTACTTACTGCTCGACTAGTATAGGTTGTTTTGCTGCAAGCTGAAACTGTCAATATCGAAAGAGAAATGTTGCTATACCTTTGTTGTCTTCGAGATTTATGTGACGCGTTTCCTTCACATTATTTTTTTCAAAGCTGGTCAGCGTGAAACAAAAAAAAGTACCCCATTAAATCGTCAATAAGTATCATTCATCACTTCTAAAGGTTAACTTACCAGAAGATGTAATGGATACCATCTTCTAAGTTAATTAGGCATATTTTAAAAAAAATGTGTGTGGGTGCTAGGATCCTTTAATACCTAAATTGGATTAGCTTGAATTAAAAGTAAGATAAATTAACTGAATTATTAAGCTTTAAAGATACTGATAAAATACAAAAACGTGTATTTACACTCCTAACCCTTACCAGGAAGCTACAGACATACTCATAGCATTTCTGTAAGCGGAGGAACTTTTGGGGTAAAAATAGTGTTCCTTTTTTTTTGGTACGACGAGTATAAGCCAAACAAACTTTGCTATACGTGCTTGTTTGAACTTTGTACAGTGAGTATGCACGTACACTTATTAAAAAAGTGGCGAAACCGAAAAACAAAAATTATAAAACAAATGTATAGATAAAGGTATAAGTAGAAGCAACTATTATCGTTTGTTTAACATGAAACCTAACTAAAACCTTATTAGCAACACATCCGTTATAAACTTCTCTTCACTTCTCATCTTGCACATCAACATCAGCATCAGCAAAACGCTCAAAATACCGAGGATAAACTTTAAACGAGATTAACAACCTTCCCTTGAACTGAACCGGAACTGAACCCAACGCAACAACAATTTCGGCTTGAAACACAAAAATATGGACGGGTGTTGCGAAAAAAAGAAGAAACATAAAGAAAAACATTACTCTTGATGGAAACAAATGCGCAAGAAACAATTTTTCTTTCGGAAAGGGTGTTAAAAAAAAGTTTCCCTTTTTTATTTATGATAATTTATTATTGACGATTAATTCTGCAGACTATTTCTAGGTATACGTATACCAACCTTCCTCAAGGTGTCCGGATACGCTTAACTTAAGTTGCAGCATTCGGAAGTGGTGAAAAGTGAAAAATTTTAAATTTCATAGCCTAGACGAAGATGAAATTAAATTTGAAATAATATTGGAGTTTTAAGTTATTAAAAGAGGAAGAAGAAAAGAGGCAACAAAAGGTTGGAAAACCTTCTTCGTTTCATCACAAGTTGGATGGAGATTCGATTATTTCAGGAAAAGTTTATGTTTTAAGGTAGATTTTGTATAATACCGGAATAGGTAATGAAAAATGAGAATTTTTTAAAGAAAATGTCCGTTCCGTTTTCGTATTCTAAAATTTTCTAAAAATACGGACAAATTTGATAGGCTTGATATTATGTATTTAATTTTACTTACTTAAGGTGGAGCTACAGTCCGGGAGGACCTGGGCCTCAAACAACATGCTACTCCAGCCAGCTCTGTCCCTTTTAAGCTGTATCCAGTTGTGCACGCCAAGTTAGTTGAGGTCCTCTTCCACTTGCTTGCGCCACCTGAGCGGCTGATTCCTCTACTACACAGTCCCTCAGGATTGGCTTCGACGACCTTCCGGGCTGGAGCGTTGATGTCCATTCACTCTACATGAAACAGTCCTCTAAGTCGATTGACTTTAATTCTGTTAACTAGGTCATATGTCGCTCCACAGCCCGTACAGTTCGTCGTTGTATCTTCTCCTACATTCTCCATCTATGTAGGCGGGACCAAAAATCACCCGAAGCATCCTAAGACGCTCTCATCTTTCTTTAACATCAGGATGATGTTATGGATGATGAGTGTCTTATAGATAATGATTTTAGATGCTCGAGAGAGGACTTTACTTCTCGATTGCCTTCTAAGTCCAAAGAAGCAGCGATTTGCAAGAGTTATTCTTCGTTTGATTTCAGCGCTGGTGTAGTTGTCTGTATTAATAGCGGTGGCTAGGTAGACAAAGTCCTTAACTACCTCGAAGTTATAGCTGTCCATGGTGACGTTTTGTCCAAGACGTCGTCGTTCAGTGCCCTTTTTTGATGACAGCATATACTTGGTCTTGCCCTCATTGACCACTAAACCCATCTTCTTCGCTTCCGTCGCAATTCTTAAAAATGCTCTATGACACCACGCTTTGATCTTCCAATTATGTCAATACCATCTGCGTATCTGAGTAATTGGATGGACCTTTGGAAGATTGTGGCTCTAGTGTTGACGGTTGAGTTTTGCACAATTCTTTCCAGAACGATGTTGAAGAAGACGCACGACAGTGCATGGCATTGTCTAAAACTAAAATTTTCAATATTTGGTCAATGGTGGTCTTTCCTGGTCTGAGGCCACACTGATAAGGATCTAGAAATTCAGAGGGCCTTCTTCTTTTGTATTGGGCAAACTATACTGAGATTTTACTCATAGTGCATGCTTTCTTCCAACCATATTTTCCAGATGAGTTGGTGCGTACTCCCAACCAAGTCGTTAGTTCTATCTTCCTTACAGCGGAATTCGATTCCTCATCGGCATTTTATAATTTGGAGAAGTGGTTTTCCACATTCGCAGCATAGGCTTCCTACATATCACCCTTCAAAACCCATTTGTTTACATTATTTCATTTGTAATTTCGAGGAATAGATGTGAATTTCAACCAAAAAATTTGACTTTTTTTCATGTATACATAGAATTAAATCCTGAGTTTTAGGGGGAATGCCACAATTTAGAGGAGGGATATCACGTATACTTTAATGGTTTCATGAATCAGCTGTTCGGTTAAGCTTGTAGGAAAACTAAGATGGATATTCAGGATATATATCTTTATTCGAGTGTTTTTGTTTGTCTGGAATCACTGGCACCTCTTCGATCACTTGTACGTTTGGTGAGGCTCATATGCTTCAAAACTTAAGAATGTGGCATTGTGAATGATCAGCAGGCTTCATTTGTCGCGTAATATGGCAGTAAGGTGAAGATGGTAATGAAAATTTAAAAAACCGCCATAGTGATGAGTACGAGACGTTAAGTTTTTGCAAACACTTTGAATAATAATCAGTATTTGTAGCAGCAATATATTTTCGAGTAGTTTTATAACTACAAGTATTAAGCTTTTGTAATCTGTCCGATCTGTCAAATTAAAGCTTTGTAAATTATAGCCAGACCAGTAGGAGTAAAAAACTTCTCGCATCGTCTCAGAAAACCTAAACACTTACCGGCATTTTAGGGGGTGTCAAATATGTGATCACTCCACAACAAGTGGTATTTGATGCACATACCTAGGACTGATAGTTGTTCAATCTCCTCGATGCAAGTACCATCCACGGATAGTGCCATTGGGGAAGGATTACGCTTTTTCAGCAGTACACAGCATTGAGTTTTCAAAGCATTAAATTTTACATGAATCTCAATTGAACAATCCTGTCAAGATCAGAATTTAATGAGCTTAGCATACGCAGCTGGTAGTTGGTAGTAGAAAGAAAGTTGGAGACAAAACAGAGCCCTGGGGCACACCAGCATTTTTTTTGTGGATATCAGATTTGAACCCGTTCAATACTATTTGAATTGAACGGTCCGAAAGGTAATTCCTAGCACAACAAAGAAAAGATTCATCAATACTAAAAGGACGCATTTTCGATAAGAGAGCTTTATGCCAAACTCTATCAAATGCCTTTGAAATATCAAGTGCAATAATCTTACTTTCTCCAAAACGATCTAAAGAGTTTTTCCACTGTTCGGAGAAATAAGCCATCAGATCACCTGCGGACCTATTGCAAAGAAAGCCCTACTGCCGGTCATTAAAATCTTCCGTTCTTCAAGATATTTTTTAAACTGAAAATTGGTCAGCGTTTCCATGACCTTGGAAAGAATGAGGATTCCCCTTTTTTAGGGACGGCTGGACAAATGCAGTTTTCCATCCACTCGGAAAGAGACCAGTAGAAAAGTACAGATGGAAAAGCTTACGCAGTGGTTTTGCCAGCGTTGAAGAATACCTCTTCAGAAGAATAGCGTGGATCTTTTAGTATTCTAACAACTGTACGAGTGCGAAAGAAGATTTGTCACATGGAATGGTTTACGCTTTACAGGAGGAGTCATGTCACTCATTGGCAGCTTCGAATTAACAGCAAATTGTGCTGCAGGCAAATTGGCTTTATCAATCGAGCTTACAAAAGAAGTGTCATTGAAAATGACCACAGGAACTGACGATGACGTAGTGTTTCGCACATTTTTAACAAATGAAGTGAAATTTGTACTACCTTTGGGACTTTGTAGTATTTTTTGCCGTAATTTCTGGTCATGCAAAAATTTAATGCGTTGAATACGTCCGTTACAAGGCTTTCTAGCTTGTTTGAACTTATTCCGGTTTTCCTCAGTATGGTTGGTTTTATAAATCCGGAAACATACATTTAGATCCTAATAAATTCCTTACAGCTGGAATCAAACCATGTTTTTTCTTTAGGTTTGATAGATTTAACACTATTAGGGATAAAATTTGACATTCCACAAAAGATTTAGTTTGTAATCATATCTGCACTGGAATCCACGTCACTATCGAGGAAGCATAGTGACTAGTTAAAGTTCCAGAAGAATTGATTGAAACCGTTCAAGTTGGCTTTCTCATATTGCCATACGGTTCTCGAAGGGTTTGTGTATATTGAAATCGACCGTAACAACGATCTCACTGTACGGAAATGGGATACAATTCTCTGGATAGAATGGGACAAAGCATCGAATTCGTTAGAAGTCGAATTGCTATCCAGACCTGGGCTACGATAAAGAAAACGCGTGTATATATTTATATAGTTTTTAATATTAGAATTTAACGTTTCTTTTCTCTTATCACGTTTTCTATAAGAAGCTTAGCTGCTACAGCTTCAGAATAAGTATACTCACTATCTAATCCAAGCAAAAGCTTTAAGAGAAAGGTGTGTTTTAAAGTAAACAATTATGTTTATTCCATTTTAATCTATAAAAGAGTTCCAAATCCTTGCTTATCCTCCTCCACCAAGGTACCTATATATATGTGCTCTGTAATACGAAAGTGTTCTTTTATTATCTCTCTCTCTTCGCATCCTTAATTCCCAACTTGTGTGTGCTTAACAATTTTGGATGCATGCATATATGCACTGCAGCTAAATACGATACGAAAAACTTCAACCAAACTTTAGCAAGATATCATTCTTCTACAAAGTTTTGGTGAGAGAAGAGTGTGTAATAAAAGTCATATCATCAGCATGAATTATCCTGGATGTGTGATGCTCCTTCGTGAGGATCTGTATATCATTTAACAATAAATTACTGCAGTGAAGATTGTGAAATATACATATATCCTACTAAACGAGTATATAAAAGGAAACGTCATATACATGATACGCATATAATATGCACTTCCCATCAACTATTGTGATGATAGAAATAAATATTTACATATCGGATGTATACATAACAAAGAGCAACAATCATTGTTGCTGTAATGTGAGTGAGGATATAATGAAAGGATATGAATCTGACAGGATATGTGTGTTGGCTGTGAATTGTTTTAAATAGTTTAAGTAAACAATATTAGTTATGATTTATCATCCTACATAGCTTTCAATTATTATTATGCTTCTACTGGTTTTTGGGTGTGATGTTGTTTGGATTTGGGATTTTGGATTTTGGACATGGACTGGATATTGGAGCAACACACAAAAGGATCTACCGCATCATGATAATCGAGTTTTCGAAATGAATTTACATTCCATCACATTTATAATGTGGCGCCCAACAATTATAGAAAATTCTATAATGAAGCCTATTGTATTGTATACACGATAATGTAGAAGCAGTACAGGGTGGGTCAGAAGTGACTTTCTAATTTAGACTTGGAATAATCTTAAAGCATGATTCATGGAGAGTTTTTGGGCTAAGAATGGAATATTGCTCCTTCTCTGAGAGACACACTTTCTATAGCGTTTTCCACAAAACTTCTAAGGACATCTGAGCTCTACCCTACAACTTATACCACAGAAAGCTTGGTGCAGTTAAATTCAGAGAACGTTGAGCCAAATCAATTCCTTAAAATGTCAGACGGAGTGTAGTGTATTAATTTGGCTCCACAATAAACTAATTAAAATAATAATAATAATAAGTCTGTATAATATGTTAAAGTTTTATTTATAGTTTAAAATTGTAAAATCTAGTTTTGTTTTCATTAATTTTAAATAGTGTCATTGACTAGTTTTGTTTAAAATTAAATTAAACTATTAAAACTTAAATGGCAAATTCTAACCTCAATACGGTGAAACGAAATTTACAATCCAACTGCTGAATCTTCTCAATCTTGTCTCCTTCATGCTCTCCTTAAGGACAATCGCCCTCGTCAAGCTTGAAAAAGTTGAATCGAAAGTGAATACAATGGGAAACAATTGACCAGCCCCTTCGAAACAACTATAAAAAGCGAATTGAATAAAATTTCGCTCATTTTGATGAAAAATTTAAAGAAATATAAATCAACTTTAATTTGCAATTGAAAACATTACAAAAAGACTTTATTGAGAGACACGCTCTAAAAATCAACTTATTTGAATTGTGAATGCAAACTGGAAAACTTTGATAACCGTTACCTTAAAGTTGACACCCTGCACGACGAACTATCCACTGTTAGAACACAAATTCTTGATATCGATAACATTGAGCTTAAATGACAAATCGATTCTTTATCGCGGAAATTAATTGCTGGTGATATCGTACCACATGGAATTCCCATAAAAAAACTATGCAAATCTCGTCGAAATTTTTATTAATTTTAAGATAAAACTGGGAATTTCTCCGATTCGATCGAATCCGCAAAAGATTAATAAGAGTAGTGCCATGTTAACCAGACTACCTCATGAGTTTGAGAAGAACCCTGTGCTTAAAAGAGTTTCTGAGTACTACAAAGCAAATTTGAGATCAATTACATTACATGAACTTGGATTTGGAAACAGTAATAAATCATCATCATAAATCATAATAAATCATGGTTTTTGGTATAAGTCCTGATAATGTTAGATCTGTCTTCAATGTATTGTGTGATGGGCTCAATGTGTGTTATTTAAATGCAGGAAGTATTTCCACGAAGAATGCTCTGCTTCATCAAATGATTGGTTGTTCTAAACTTGATGTTGTAAAAGCTTCAGAATCGTGGTTACATGAAGGAATTTCTTCTCATATTGTTAGTTTTCTTAGTTTTAAACTTTTTAGGAGTGATCGACCTAATGTTTGGCCAACATGTTTTCAATCTCAAAATAATCTGTCGCTTATTGATGTGTTTTTAATATCCTCAAATGATAAAGTTGTTTCCTTTGAACAAGCAAGGCCTACTTCTGGCTTAATTAATTACTTTTTATTTTGTTCATTTAAATTTGATGTTAATCACTCAAGAAGTCCTCGAACCTTCAGTAATCAGTCATATAGATCAGTAAACTTGACTGATATACAATATAATAATAATGGGAACTGGAATAATATACTTTATGTAACTGATGTTTCATCTAAAGTTTCTCTTTTTAATAATTTACTGACTGATTTATACAATTAATATACACCACTAGTACAAAAAAGAATTAAAAGTAAAAATTGTCTTTGGTATAACTACGAAGTTGAAATGCTTATTCTTGAAAGTGATCAGTTTTTCAGGAGATATAAATGAAATACTTCATCGTATAATGAGAACCAATATATCTTCTCTTGCAACCGAGTTAAAAGATCGTACGTTCAAAAGCTTAATCTGTCTTTAAGTTTCAAGGAGCTTTGGAGAAACCTAAAGGAAGTTAGGGTAACTAGGGACAAAAACTAATCTAAATGCTCCTTAGACCCCCAAGTCAAGGACGGCCATTACATTCTTTAAGAGCTGTTTATTAAATAGATGTCAATCAACAAAACTGACATCGGAACATCCAGTCCCTATAATATGAACAGCGGAGTTCCTCAGGGTTCAGTTCTTGGACCTCTGTTATTCTCTGTGTTCATTAATGACTTACTGGATGTTGTTCAACATTCTTTTACATATGTATGCAGATAATGCTATTATCTACAACTTTTGTGACCAGAGCAACTTGGGTTGACGTATTAACCAAATAAATAATGACTTAGCTAATATTCAGAAATGGGTCGTTTCAAATAAATTGCTTCTTAATCCTTCAACAAATTTGAGCATGCCTTGTTCTCGAAGACAAATTAATAATGAAAACCTACATATGACAGTTTTGAATGGACAAAGTGTTGAGAATGTGACTAAAGTAAAGTACTTGGGTTATCAAATAAATAAACGTTTACGAAAAATATATGGTGCACTTAGAACCTTAATCATCATCTCACTTCCTGGATTCAGATATGAACAAACATCTTGTTAAGAGTTTAATACTACCATTTTTCACTTATAACTCGTCTGTTTATCCTGATTTAAATTCAGAATGTAGGAAAAAATAATAGTCTTTCGTGAACACCGGCTAATTTGAGCACTTCATTTTTACATTGACTGTTGTAGGCCCTTTCAAAAACAAGCTGCAAGCCAAAATTAAAGAGCTAGGTCCATCTCACAATCAAATATACAATGCCGATGAATCCGGATTATTTTGTAAGCTTCTTCCTGACAAGACATATGTACGTATCATCTCAAGAAAAAAATGCTCGGGGCAGAAAAAAAGCCCGTCACTTTTCTTGCTTGTACAAACGCAACAGGAGAACATAAAGTTAAACTTTTAGTGATTTAAAAAGGCAAAAATACTCGCTCTTTTAGGAATTTTAAATCTTCTGTTGACTACAGTTGCTCCAAATCGTCATATGTAACAGTTGTTGTTTTTTTAAATTGGTTGTATCATTCGTTCGTATCACACCACAAATATTTTCATGTGTAGGTCAGAATATTTTTAAAACACCAAGGGTTGTCGACCAAAGCTCTTCTTTAAATTGATAACGCTATATCTCATCCACCCGAAAACGAATTAACATATGAGGTTTATGCCGCCGAATGTCACGCCGCCAGCCGCTCGTACAGCTCATGGACCAAAATGATATAAGACTAACAAAACTTTTCTACAGAAAAAGTCTCCTGGCATCAATTGTTGCCGATAAAACTGATATTATTCAAGCATTACAAAAATTGACGTTAAGAGACGCTATTTGCTATTTATTCGGGTTGGCAACGTCTTGAAAAAAGAACCGTAGCAAAATGCTGGACGAATATTTTAATCTCAATAAGAAATGAATAAGACTCTGAAGAGGATATCCCAATAGCTGTTTTGAGAGAAAGAATTTGTTCACCAATCAACTCTCAAGAGGAACGTACACTAGATCTTTTTCACGCAATTAATCCAGAGGTTAGAACATTTTCTTGTATATGACGTTTCAAGGTCCCTAGAGTCGAAATAAAAGATTTTTAGAAAGATGTCTGTGTGTGCGTGTGTACGTACGTTTGTACGTCCGTACGTCCGTACGTTCGCGACGTTTTTTTCGTCCTCCATAGCTCAAGAACCAGAAGAGATATCGATTTCAAATAAATTTTGTTATACAGATAATAAGGCAGAAAGATGCAGAAAGGGCTCTCAAGAAAATTGCGTGGGTGGTTTTTTTTACCATAGCAGTTCGAAAAAAAAGGTGACAATTTTGGTTAACCCTAAATATCTTACGAACCAAAAACGCTAGAGACTTGAATTAAATTTTATATAATATATTGTAACGTGATACAAAACAGGTATATTTTTTGAAAAAAATCAATATAACGGTTTTTTTATAAATCAAAAAAACTAAAAAAAAAAATTTGTAACCTCCAAAATTTTACGACTGAAATATGATTTCATCTCTAAAACAGTTTTGTGCAACGACGAATAATGTTTTTGATATCTGATAAAATTTTGAGAAAAATCTAATTGACAGTTTTTTTTACAAAAAATAAAAACCTAAAAAAAATGTATAAAAGTTGGTAAAAATTGATTTTCGCCTCAAATATCTTTTCAAAACTTTGAGATATTGGCTTAAATTTACTTTTATCTTTCAAAACATCTTGTAGTCAACATTCAGTTAAAGTTTGAAAAATATCGATTTGACAGTTTTTGTACAAAAAATTAAAAACCGAAAAAAAATTAACAAAAGTTCGTAAAAAATGATTTTCGACTCAAACATCTTTTAAAAGTTTTGAAATAATAGGTTTTAACTAATTTTTTCTTATAAGAAATATTGTTTTCAACATTAGGACAAATTTTGAAAAAAATCTAATTGACAGTTTTTTTTACAAAAAATAAAAACCGAGAAAAAAAATTTATAAAAGTTGGTTAAAATTGATTTTCAACTCAAATATCTTTTCAAAACTTTGAGATATTGGCTTTAATTTACTTTTATCTTTCAAAACATCTTGTTGTCGACATTCAGTTAAAGTTTGAAAAATATCGATTTGACAGTTTTTGTAAAAAAAATTTAAAACCGAAAAAAAAATTAACAAAAGTTCGTAAAAAATGATTTTCGACTCAAATATCTTTTAAAAGCTTTGAAATAATAGGTTTTAACTAATTTTTTCTTACAAGAAATATTGTTTTCAACATTAGGACAAATTTTGAGAAAAATCTAATTGACAGTTTTTTTTACAAAAAATAAAAACCTAGAAAAAAATGTATAAAAGTTGGTTAAAATTGATTTTCAACTCAAATATCTTTTCAAAACTTTGAGATATTGGCTTTAATTTACTTTTATCTTTCAAAACATCTTGTTGTCGACATTCAGTTAAAGTTTGAAAAATATCGATTTGACAGTTTTTGTACAAAAAATTAAAAACCGAAAAAAAGAATTAACAAAAGTTCGTAAAAATTGATTTTCGACTCAAATATCTCTTCAAAAATTTTAAATATTGGCTTCAAACTAATTTTATCTTATAAGAAATATTGTTTTCAACATTTGGTAAAATTTTTAAAAAATTCGAATAGACAGTTTTTTTACAAAAAACAAAACTCTACAAAAGAACAATACCTACTAAAACTTGGTAAAAATTTACTTTCGGCTCAAATAGCTTTTCAAAAATTAAAAAAATTGGCTTCTAACTTATTTTATTTCACGGAAAATATTGTTTTCAATATTCAGTAATTTGTATATAAAAATCCAACAGTCCGTTTTATCATTAAAAAAAAAATCTACAAAAAATAGTACGCAAATTTGGTAAAAATTGGTACGAGTACATATAGCCAAACTTTGAAGCAAGACAAATCGACAGACGGGATGGGAAGTTATCAGTGTGGGTCGCATCCCAGCCTCTTTTTTGGTTGGTGATGTCCATGAATGGAATGAAGATCATTCAAACGACACCGAAACGAACGAGGTTTTGATCAGTGACGAAAGTTAAAGCGAGCGGACAGTATTCCAGATACAGCACATGCCAGAATAGAGCCTAGGGAAGCAATCGACATTTTCAATAAGGCTTTGGAATGGTCTGAATATGAAAACATTGAAAGGCAGTTTTCAGCCTAATAGAAAAAAAGAAAATTCAGAAAAGGATTACGCATTTTTTTCATTAATTGCAACGTAATTACAGTTTTTCATGTACATTTACATTTGAAATAAAACAAACCATATGAATTTTAGTTGAAACAAAAAACTAATTTATTTTAAAAATTTTAAGAACTACACCTTCGTCAACATGAACAACTTTGATAACTTGAACGCGCTCGGTTTTTAATAGTTCACGTTACCGCGAGTCTACTGTGTGTTGCTTTGAATGATTGCATTCGTTTCATTTTTGGCATACCGTGATTCGTCAGTGTTTCACATCGTCAAAATTCTCTTGCAGGTTTGAGCGTGGAAAACTATCTTAAACTTAAGAATGTGATACTACTTCACAACATAGTATATGAAAAATGTCCAAGCTACTTGGAAGAACTACTTCGGTTTGCCCACTCACAGAGAGGCTTGCGTGTAATACAACCGCGCTTCTCACATACTATTGCAGAAAGATCTTTCTTCGTGTCTGTAGTTCGTTTCTGGAATACTCTACCAATCGAATTGCAGAGAATTATCTCATCAATTTTGTTCAGGGAAAGGGTATCTTTGTTTTTCTCAGCTTCTTTAAGCTAATTCTATATATTCTTTTTAATTTTAACTTTATGTATGCATTAAAATTTATTTTTTTGTTTTTACATTTTCAGTATTCCTCAAACATGTAAACCTGGTAACTTTAAATTTTCATGCATTTAAATTTAATAATTTGTCTAAATTATTCGGCCATACAAATGTCCCTTAGCAGCACCGTTGTGGCGTGAGCAGTGAACCGTGTAGCAATATCCTGCGGAAACCACATCTTGGGACTATCATATATCAGTACTCAACTCACTGGTTTTTAAAAAAACTTTCAATTATAGCCCTATACAGTATTTACAAGAATGCGTTCTAAATTTACTTCAGTTCGGGTAGTTCGAGGTATGCTAGCTTGAGGAAGATCAACTGCAGCTCCTTGCCAGGTGTTTATTTTCAAAATAAAATTCCATTAGTTTGGTCCTTTTTAAGGCACTGTATTTAAGTCAAAAACAGAGGAGTTCAAATTTATTATTAGAATTATTTAGAATCTTTTGACCCACCTTGTAGTAGCAGTAGATTATGTGATGTTGCAGTGATGGGTTGCTATTCCTGTAAATATAATTTCTGTTATTGTTTCAACATTTAATTTTGATTAAATCAATGAATTCGAACGTATACAGGGATATGTAGATAAATCCATCAATATAATTGGTTAATTTGTAAGGAAGCTCTTGTATTTTGTGTATATGCCATTCGAAAATCCATTATTATAAATTTCTAACAGTTGCCAATTATATTTAATTTTCATTTATTACACACACAAAATCAAACCTAGTTTGTTGGATTGAATTATGGTTGGAAAATCAACTCTTAAACTAACCATTTTGTAAACTATAAAATTACCAATGAAACACACTTTAAATATGTATAATAGTTATATGGAAAATACAAATTGTTACTGAATGAAAATTCTTTTTTTACACAAATAATAATAATTTGAGGTTTTGGATTTCCAAATTTAATAAAGTTAATACACAAAATATCTGGGTTCAATATTATGTTTTTTTTCTTTCTTTATTTTCAAGGACAAAGAAATGTACAAGGCAGCGTTGAAATATGAGAATGTGTTGTTGGTTTGGGGCGAGCATGTGCCTCGGATAATGGCACAGGTAAATTATTGACGGAACCAAAAAAAAAACAAAAAGTCTTCCCGTATTATAAACACAATGTTTCATCTTAAGTTTATTACATACACGCGCTTTCTTCGCTTCTCAACCTAGAAAAGGAAATAGGTCATGCTATAAAAAGGAAGATAAAATTAAAAATGGATTCTAAATGCGAGATTAAGGTTTTGTGGGAAAAAAGTTAAAATATTATATTTATAAAGAAAAAAGAAAACACAATATTATTACTTTGGAGCCTACTGTTTGCTCTTCTAGCTAGAAAACTTACCTCATGCTGAAAATGTATTTAGTTTTATGAATTTGTTGAGCTCTTTAAAAAACTATCATTCAAAATTTTCTCTCAAAACAATTAAAAAACAAAACGGTACACCAAAGCGTATATTTACTTTTGTATTGATTTTGTTTATCTTTTTTTTAAATTGTTGTTGTTATTATATAGAAAAGGCAAAACAACATTAAATAATACAATGTAAACGAAAAAAGCATACCTATTTTTGAAGATTTTTGAATTGTTACCGTCCCGAATTATCCAATTGAAAATCTTGCATTTGACTGACTATTCAAGATCACTAAGAACTCTAATCTAACGATTTTAGTGGGATTTGTGTATTTGCTTCAGAATACTTTTAACCTTTTTTATATCTCAAGATTAATTAAAAAAAAAAGAGGCTGGGATGGGACCCACACTGATAACTTCCCATCCCGTCTGTCAATTTGTCTTGCTTAAAAGTTTGTCTATATGTACTCGTATCGATTTTTACCAAATTTGCGGCCTTTTTTGTGTATTTTATTTTTTATAAAAAAACGGACTGTTGGATTTTTATATGAAAATTACTGAATATCGAAAACAATATTTTCTGTGAAATAAAATAAGTTTGAAACCAATATTTTTAATTTTTGAAAAGCTATTTGAGTCGAAAATCAATTTTTACCAACTTTTATTAATTTTTTTAGGTTTTTATTTTTTATAAAAAAAAAACAGTCAATTCGATTTTTTAAAATCTTTTATTTATTTTAACGTCGAGAAATGTCAATAACTTCCTAGGGGAAGTTAATAATACAAATTGAATTTTTCGTATACAATTTTTTTACGATAACAACAGAACTTAGCACCGAATGAAATTATTTTTGGAGTCAGTTCCTTCATTTATTCAAGAGATATCGAGAGTCGAAGTCTGTCGAACATCAATTTTTACCAATTTTGTGCAGTAATTTTTCTAGACTTTAATTTTTATGAAAAAAAACTGTCTGTTTATTGAATGTTGAAGTCAAAATGTTGTTTAAGATGAATTTAGTTTGAAACCAATACCTTACATTTTTGATATTTGAAAGAAAATCATTTTTTGATAACTTTAATCAATGTATTGTTTTAGGTTTTTATTTTTTTTTTTGTAAAAAAACTGTTGATTAGATTTTTATCAACATTTTACCAAATGTCAAAACGTTATTCTTCGTTGCATAATTTGGAGGTAATATAATCGTTTGTTTATAAAATTTTTGAAATGTCAAATATTTTTTTTTCAGGTTTGTTGATTAAAAAAAAGACCGTTCATTGAACTTTTTCAAAATTATAAAAGTCTTTGATGTAAATCTGATTAAAGCGTTATTTTTATGTTTAAAATTAATCAACCCAATGGCTTAGGGAGACCGATAGACGGATTTTTTCGACTTCTCTGACAAGTAATGTTATGTTTGATTATAATTTCGAGTTCAAATTTTGTACCTGTCATGTAGTATAAAAAGTACTCTTACAGCCTCATATATTTCTTCAAATATACATAGAAATTTAATCTAATCCCATTGCTAAGCTCATTCAAAGACCGCTCATAGCCTTAAAAAAGAACTCATTCCAAAAAATATAAAATACCACGAAACTAACTTATCGAAAGATATGGTTTGTTTATCCGATCAGTTCGTTCAAATATGCAATCCATTAAGTACGTGAATGTAGCCTCCCTTTTTTCGATTTTCATATTTTGGAAAGTTGTTCCGCATTGTTCCAATTTTTTTTTATTTGAAAAATACTCAGAAATGGGTGTTTTACGAGTACACCGGAAAAAGTGTTTCTAACCTAGCCCCTCCATTTTCAAAAATCGATTTTTGGAAAATTTTTAAAGGTTGTTCTTGTTGTTCTGAACATTGTTCAGAGAGACCAAATTTTTAGACTTCTATGATCAAAATTTTAAATTTTATGGGCAAAATTTGAAAAAAATCTTTTTTCGCAATTCCAACTTTGTATTTTCTTAGATGATAAAACGTGCTCTAACCATTATTTATCTATATTTGAAAAAATCTCGATGTCCTTTAATTTTGTAAACATTATGTCAGCTCCCCCTTTTCCCCCTTGCTAGGAAGTGACAAATCATCCAAGAGTGTCATGAAAAGTGATTCGGCTTAAGGCTGTAGTTCCCCTCCATTCCTGACTACAGAACTCGCTCACTGGAATGGTTGAGAGTTGTAAGTCACTAGGCTCTAGTTCTCAACGGACTGTTGCTATGATAAGTGGCAGTGAATTTGACTGATGTAATGGGAGTTTTTTTTTTAAGACCCGTACTATTGATTTAAAGAGCAAAACGTTTGGTAGCCACGTAGTTTTACTTTACGGACTAGTGGATTGACCTCTAAAATCGCGTCATTTAACGCCGCTGATTTTTTTCTATGTGGATATGTGAAGTAGCTAGTTTACGGAAATTACCACAGACAAATTGACCGTTTTAAACACAAAATTCACTGCGTTTTTGGCTATTTTGGTTTTCGACAAAAACTCATACAAAACGAATCTCCGAATTTGAATACGTTTAAGTCAGTCGTGGAGGTAATATGCCATAAATCATATACACTTATATAAAATCAAAGTATTACATAAAGACATTTCACAATGAAAAGAGGCGGCACAAAAGTAGCTTTGTTTATTGGTAAAATGATAAAACTCAGCTTTTCTAGGTTCACCCCAGCTACTTTTATTGTTTGCTCATGTACCTTATCAATAATCATAGCGAAACGAACTTTAGTCGGGATTCGAACCTTTTGAAGCCTCCAATTATGATAATGGCACTGATAATATTGAGCTTAAGTTGTGTGACAAGAAGTCTTGTATATTACTTAATCGAGGCACATCTAAATTTTGCATAAGCATTATTGGCCAATTAATAATAAGCATTGACGGACCAAATTTTTACATGACCAAAAACTACGGCAAAAAATACTGCAATGTCCCAAAGGCAGCAAAAATTGTTGGTCATTTGTATAAAATATGATAAATTCTTTCTTTCCTCGGTTCCTACGCTCGTTTTCAATGACACTCTATTTGTTAGCTTTTTAGAGAAAATTAATCTCTTTGCTAGACAGTTTGCCGCCAATTCAACACTGCCAGTGAGTGTTACGACTCCACCTGTACTTGAGCGAGTTATTGATTCTATGGAACCAACCTTTTTTCGCACTCATACTGTGGCAAGAGTTCTTAAAGATCACAACATTCATAAAGCCACTGGTCCGGATGGTATCCCCACTATTGTTCTGAAGAGGTGTTGTTCAACTCCGGAAAAACCACTGTGTAAGCTTTTTTATCTACCCTACTCCTAGGTCTCGTTACGAGAGGATGAAACCCCCTAAAAAGACGAATCTTCCTCAGCCTCGAATCACCGACCGATTGCACTTATTTCCCTTCTTTCCAAGGTCATGGAAACGTTAATTAATTATCAGCTCAAGAAATATCTTGAAAATCGAAAGCTTCTTAATGACCGACATTACGACTTTCGTAGCAATAGGTCCACTGGTGATCTCATGGTTCATCTCACCGAACAGTGGAGCAAATCTTTAAATCGTTTTGGAGAAAGTAAGATTATTACACTTGATATTTCAAAAGCATTTAATAGGGTTTGGTATCAACCTCTCTTATCGAAAATGTATGCTTTCGGTTTTTATGAATCCCTTCTTCATTTGATTAGTAATTATCTTTCGAATCGTTCAATACAAGTTGTCCTGGATGGATTCAAGTCTAAAAACCACAAAATAGATTTTGGTGTGCCCCAGGGCTCTATTCTATATCCAACACAATTTCTCATTTATGTTAATGATCTCCTGTCTGCAACTTCTAATCCAATACATTGTTTCGCTGACGATAGTACTCTTATCTTTTCATATTCGTTTTCAGATTTACACCCCTCTTCTTCGGATGTGGAACTGCAACGACAAAATATGATAAGCTCATTAAATTCCGACCTAAACAGCATTGTAAAATGGGGAACAAAAAACCTCGTGGAATTTAATGCTTCGAAAACCCAATGCTGTCTTGTATTTTTTTTTTAAGGAGATGCAAGAAGTTTTTCTCCCCCTCTGTTCTGGCTGTTATCTACAAGACTTATGTACGTCCAAGGCTTGAATATAAATCCCATATCTGGGCTGGTGCTCCTGCAACTTACTTAAGCCTCTTGGATAGTATTGAACGTAGAGCATTTAGATTGATTGGTGATATTGCCATCATAAGATCATTTAAGTCACTTGAACATCGTCGAAATGTTTCTTGTGTCACCCTTTTTTACCGTTACTTTAAGGGTTTATGCTATTTAGAGAAATACCCAGCTACAGTCCAACCGTAATACTCGCTCTTCTAGCAATGCTCGTCAATATACCCTCGAGCCCAACTTCTTGTACTTTCAAGTACAGAGATTCGTTGTTTAGTTTTACTTCGCGAATGTGGAATGCCTTGCCACATTCTGTCTTACCCAGCCATTGCAATGTTCAGGAATTCAAAACCAATGTGCACCGATACCTACATTAAATCAATCTCTCGCTTTTTTAGTGATCAAACTGTGTCTATATAATAAGGGTAGTATTATCTGGTTGATTGTGAGCTTATTATAAACAAAAAATAAAATTGGCACGTCTTATTACAATAACGGACAACTCAACTGAGTTAAGAAACTCTATTGGGCATGAAGTGCTCTGCTCTGAATCCATGACTGCGTCTATTGACAAATATTACCTTTTATCTCCTCCTTCTTTATCCAATATGCCCACCAACGTCGTTTCTTTGTGCTAGGAATTGATCAACTTGGCTGAGCAAGCCAAGTGAACTATTCTATGTTCGTTTTAGACACCTACCTAACTAAACAACCAATAGACGATCGCTTTACAATTTAAACATACATATTCTTCCTCTTTCTTATCTTCAGATAATTTACTTTCCATCCTGGTTCTTCTTATATGAAATTAAAGTAAGGCTATCCAATTGAACGAAATAGTTGAATACATAAGCAGTTGTTTTCGTTAAGTACGCTTACAAGTATATTTCACTTGCGGTATGAAATATCCTAGGATAAGTTGTGTCTTGGGATGAATTGCGAGTTTTTTTTGACAAATCAAATTGCATTTATATCTTTGAAGACAAACATATTTTATAGGTATATTATAAAATATTATATAAGTGCTTTTTTAAACAGACTTTTTGTCGTGCATTTTATTATGTTGTATTGTTTCATGCGTTAATGTCATTACAAGAAACACCTACTGATAAGCAATGAAATGTTACTAATAAGTGTTCTAAAAAAAATGTTTAAATATTAAACGTAATAACGGATCTGTTCGTATGAGCTGTGAATATATATATTTTATCGCTGTAAAACGAAACTTAAAACACTTTTCAACTTCATAATTACCTACACACTCATGTCATAATACTGCTCCGTTCGGGCGTGAAGGACAGGCAAACAAACAAACAAACAAACTGACTTTCAAATTTATAATATTAGTATAAATAATGCCAAATGATTTATCTATCGAATTTTTTGTCAATTTAAAAAATCATCTTTATTTTGCTCTATTTCAAAGTTCTACGCCTCTTAAACCAACACCCAGTAGATTTAACAATATGGTCTCTTCAACTTTCAATGTTCGAAAGTTCCAACTAAAAAACTTTTTAGTACAGAAACATAATAGCAAAGTGAAATAAAACTCAAATTTTACGCTTAAAGTGGCGAATAAACTTTGACATTTTAGTGGAAAGCTTTAACAACAATAGTTTTTGCTATTAACTGGAATTTGTTTTATTCCAGGAATATTGTATTTAATTGTTTCGCATTTAAATGCACCTTTTGGCTATTCGTACTCATTTCCGGTTTAACATTTCCGCTCTTTGAATATAGTTTAATTGGTGAAATGTTTTCCTCACAAAATTGTGCAGAACTATATTTTTAAATCAAAATGTCATCATCAGAAACTCACAAGGAAGAATTATTTTATACGAACTTGACCCTCAAACTTATATTTTTCCCAGATCTATTCATTGATCCTTTCCTACTGATGCAATTGACGCATGTCCCATTACAAAAAAGCAAAACAAAACTTCCCTAAAATTGCTGTTTCAATTAGAATGAACTTGTGTAATCTAGTTTTCGAAAGTGAATACATTTTACAATTTCATTTTCGTTGCATTCAAACTATAAAGTCGAACCAACCATATAATGAACTTTGAATTAACTTCACTTGTTCTGCAACTGACATGGCTGATGCCGCTAAAGTTCCTGATTCGAAACAAGCAACTATATCGTCCTCTTGATATGATGTTAACTTAGCTTTCTGCAGATGGAATTTTGGGGATATTAACGAACGTAAACGAGTAACTGACCGTGAAAAATCACTAGAAAATAACAGATGATGGCATCAAATATACGCACGCATATATAGAACGAGTCAGTTACTCTATTCAGATCCACAATTTTTTTAAAACGGAAGTTCCAAACAACTTACATTTATATCCTTTTTTTCATGGGATGTTTTTGAAGTTGTTTTTTATGTTTGGTATTTTTCAAAATAACTGAAACACAATTTCGCACGCTTCCCGATTTCACGTCCACAACCATGCCGCCATCCATCGTGTCCAAGTCCATCCAATTCATTCTCAAAATCTGGTTCTGGAAGCCAAGCCATGATATACCAAGCCAAGTCAGGAATGTAGAATGCGGCGCGTATTTTTATAAAAGAAGGTTCTTTATTCACATTCATGCGGTGCACCGCAGTGAAATCTGAATCCAGGCACAGAATTAAGTTTTTTAAATTGAATTTACCTTTAACTTTATTAAGTTCTGTCAACTATAAATTCTTATTAGGAACGACATGCACCAGAGTTACCTGGTTGGCGGGGCTTGGCATGGCGGCGTCTCGTAGCGCACATTTTGTCCATGTTGTCCTGTTCCAGGAGGTTTACATACATAAATATACTTTCAAAATACCCTTACTGCCTTTAGGGGATTGTTTTGGATGCAGTACCTACTTTGTACATATATACTTATTTATAGTTGTGAAGTTTGGAAGGTAGCTACATAGAAAATTCAGGATTTAGTTCTTTGCAAAAGACTTGCTCATAAATCCTTGTTCTCGCTTGGCAATAGGTAGCTATGATGGTAAAAGTTTCAGGGCTCTATACAAGTCGTAACCGGATAAGAGAAAAGAAGCTTTGGTGTATATAATAAGCGCCACTTTATATTGAAACAGATGCATCATGTCGTTGTTGTTTAGGAACTACTATAAGATACATATAGAGGAAAAGTGAGGGTGAAACTTATGAGAATAGTTTAAGGTGTTAGTTAGGAATAAGCGTGACTAATGGTCGTATATATAGCTTCTAGCGTCAGTGCCAGATTCTCCTGAAATGTTTAAAATAGGACTAGATTTGTGTGTTTAAAAAAATGAAGAAAGTTTGGAAAACTTTAAATGTTGTTCTAAATATAATCTATACACTTTGGAAAGTTAAGTGCATTTTGTTTGTCCTTGCGGAGAAAAATGGAAACAAAGGAATATTTTTTATTGAGAAGTATTAAACTTTCTTACATGGGGTTATTGGGCTAATCCCCAATAAAATCAAGATGTTTTAAAGTTAAAAACAGATGCTCCGGATTTACTATTTTTTAACGATGATTACGTATTAGTTAGTAAAAATAATTCAAGTAAACACAACACCGTAATTTTTAATGCCAACAGTTTGAATACCTGACTTTAATGCTTAAATAGGTACTAGTTTTTGAACGTTAAACGAAATGAACACAGCTGGGAAGATTGCGTGATGAGAGGGGGAATATGATAGCACATTTTTTATGGATGCTAAACAGTGGAGATAGCCAACTTTCCGCTGCTAGGCAACTATTTCATCTGACTTGATCGATGATTGTCAACATTTTCGTGACCTTTGGTTAGTGTATTTGCTAGTATTGAATTGAATGAAATATTAGAAGAATGCGTACGCTGGATTTGGGACTACTGCCTACGCTAGATAATCGAGGAGCCAATGGTCAATGTTGGGTGTTGATTTTGATCTGGAGGTGACGTCGGTCTGTACTCCTTCGAAAATCAAATGATCAACCTTGTGGCCTGATTTTAATTTCTAATTCGCGCCAAACTAGCAAAGATGCGGCTGCCAGTTAAACGACATTATATTTCACACATTATTTGGGTGGCGCAAAAGTCCGTTAAGAACTAGGGCCTAGTGACTTGCACCTCTCAACCATCCCTGTTTGCGAGTACTATTGTCAGGGATGGAGGGGACCTGCAGTTTTATGTTGAATCACTTTTCATGACATGAATTACTTTTGGAAGATTTGTCAATTAATCGCAAGAGGCAGTACCCGTAAAAAAATACTTAAGATGCCAGGGATTGAACCCAAAACCTGTGGCATGAAAATCCAACTCACTTTTTTTCTAAATTAATTTTTATTACTTCAATCTTAAACCAATCTTAAACAAGATGCTGGGATGCGACTCACATTGATAACTTCCCATTCTGTCTTTCGATTTGTCTTGCTTAAAAGGTTTGTAGGTTTTCGTGTTTTGTTAAATAAAGTCTCAGGGGAATTATTTGTAAAAATTAAAAATTACCAATAACATTTACGAATAGCTTGATTTTGAAATTATTTTGTTGTTAACGAGATTTTTAGTCGAACACCAATTTTACCCAATTTAAGTAGCACTTCTTAAACAAATATTTCTTATACACTACCAATCACTAAGATGAGGCCACATATTTTTCAACCGATTTTCTATACCTGCTTTAAATTTCGGTCCAATAAAAATTTACTACATTTGAGTAGGTAGATATTTTCTTTAAAAAAAGTAATAAAATTAAGGGGTTAAATGTAAAAAACAGTTGGAATTTCCCTACATTAATTAAAGAGCTACTTAAAAACAGTATGAAAAAGTGCGTCACTTGGATGAGGCCACATGAAAAATCTTATAAAATATCAAAAAAATGAAAGAAATGTTTATAGTTTTTGGTTTTCAAACATTTATTTATTAAGTTTTTCTCAATAAATAATAAGTATGCCCCCCATTTTTCGATATGACCTCTATTAGACGGTTTGGAATGGAATCGTAAAGTTTTTTTAAATAGTCAAGTGAAATCTCGTCCCAGGCATCACGGATAGCTTCAATTAAGGAGTCCTTGTCTTCAAATTGTCTACCGCCTTGATAAACTTTTCGAGATAGCCATGCCCATACGTTTTCGATTATGTTCAAGTTCGGTGAATAGGGTGGCCATGGAAAAAGCTCTACGTTTTCTGATAAAATCCAGCTTTTGACAACCCTGGAAGTGTGGATGGGGGCATTGTCTTGTTGGAAAATCCAAGGCAGGGGTTTAAAAATATTTTTAATCTTCGGAAATGAGCGTTCCAACAAGTATTTGTAGCTGTTTCCGTTCATTGTTAGAGAAAGAAACTCCAATTCGATTTTGCCATAGTAGGTGATAGCTCCCCACACCATAACACCTGATGTACGGCAGTGATGTCTTCCCAAAATTAGTTCCTCTTTTCTTAAATCATGGAAATAAAAGTTGTAACCATCGGGGCCGTCAAGGCTAAACTTTTTTTCATCCGAAAAGACGACGCGTTTTCATTGACTGCTCCAAGAGACATGGTCTGTTGCAAAGTTCATTCGCAGCTCCTTATGTACTTGCTTTAGAACAGGTTTCTTTTTAAGTTTTCTTCTCTAGATAGTACCATCTTTTCTTATTATCCTTCGGACTGTCGAAATACTGGCTGATACTCCGCTTTTGGACCTTATTTTAGTAGCTGATTGAGTAGAATTTGAAGCAATACGTAAAATTAACCGCTTTTCTCGGGATGTTGTTGCTTGGGCTGTGCGTCCTTTTTGGTTTTTTATATAGTTTTGAGGATCAGCAAGATAGTTGTTTACAACTGTCTTACTTCTGTTCAGCTTCCTTGCTATTTCTGGGCTTGAGAGTCCCATTTCCTTGAAAGCATCGATTTGTCCTCTTTCTGATACTGTCAACGTCTTTCCGGAACCCATTTGTAGTTGAAATTTAATAAAAATAGTTATTTGTAAAACGTTCTTAAATATTGTAACCCAAATTTTGAAAAAAATTGCTGATCTGAACTTCTACAACGAAATATTCGCAATGGCCTCATCCTAGTGTCTCATTTTTTTATATCCTTTTTAGGTAGCTCATTCATTAATGTAGGGAAATTCCAACGGTCTTTTCTAATTAACCCTATAATTGTATCACTTTGTTTTAAGAAAATATGTACCTACTCTCATGTAAATTTTCCGGGTTAAACAAATCGGACCGAAAATCGGTTGAAAAATATGTCGCCTCATCCTAGTGATTGGCAGTGTATGTTTAAACAAATACAAATTGAATGAATAAAATTAATTTGAAGTCGATATCTTCTATTGTTCACGAGACATCGAGAATCAATTTTTAACAATTTTGCGTAGATTTTTATTTTTTATGAAAAAACTGCCTGTTGGATTTTTATAAAAAACGTACTGAACGTCGAAAACAATATTTTCTGTGAGATAAAATAAGTTTAAAGCCAATATTTTCAATGTATGAACAGATATTTGAGTCGAAAGTAAATGTTTGCTAAGTTTTAGTATTTTTTTTTTTGGTACTTATTTTTTGTAAGAAAAACTGTCAATTAGATTTTTCTCAAAATTTTACTGAATATTGAAAACAATGTTGCATATAACAAAAAAATAGTTTATAGCCGATATCTTAAAGTCTTGAACATATATTTGAGTCGAAAATAAATTTTTAATTTTTTGTTTTTATTTTTTTTTGTAAAAAAAACTGCCAACTGTTTAAAAACATTTTTTTTTTCGTTGCACAAAATTGTTTTGGAGATTAAATCGTTTTTTGTTCGTAAATTTTTCGAGGTAAATAATATTTTTTTTTGAGTTTTTATTCATAAAAGAAAATAGTTAATTGTAATTTTTCAATAAATATATTTGTTTGGTAACACTTTACAATATATAATATAACTAGCAGACCCGACCACGCGTTGCTGTGGCTGAGTAATTAAGGAAGGACTTAATAGACAAAATTGAACACTAAATTACATAACATCTTTAATTTTATTTTATAAATAAATACTATGAATAACATAAATAAAATAAAATCACAGTTTAAGTTTACTGAAGTGCCAATCGATGAACAATATTTTTGGTCAGCCTGTCTTCAATGTCACAAATAAACTCGATGGTCTCCCTAGACGTGAACAGGCCACGCATAATTGCCCATGAGAGAAACATGAATTCTCTTAGTCTAAGCCGCAAATAGACATTGTTTGTCCTTGTGATTTGTTAATAGTCATCGCGAAAGCTAAACGGATAGGAAATTGCAGTCTTTTGAAAGGTATTGGAGAATCTGACGGTATCATTGGAATGCGTGGAAACAGAACGATTTCTCCTTTAATCTTTCCTGCCAAAATAGATGCTTCGAGAATATTTCCGGTGATTTTTTTTGATTACCAAACTTGTACCGTTGCATAGTTTAGGGGGGTTTAAATTACGCAGAAGAATAATCGGTGATCCAATTTTTAACCCAAAAAATTGGAAAATTCACTGCCTAGTCTTCATCGACAGTAGCGTCGATTGACTTAAACGACATCATATCGCCTGGAAATAATTGTTGTATCTGGTAGTTAATTAGATCTACATCAACATTTTTTGCTGCCAAAATAGTACGATTACTGAGACAATTGTGATTTAGATAGTTATTTATTATATCTGGGAAGACACTCTCGATCAGATCATTTTTAGTTTCAACAACAGGACATAAATTGTCTGGCAATCTTATGCATTGGGTATCTTGATTAAATTTCACTTCACCGTTTCCAATATCTAATAGTTGCTGAGAAAATACTCGTGTTGTCGGATAATTTTGGAGTTGTACTCGCATGTTTTTTGTTAACCTTAGTGTTTCGACGTTTCTCCATAAAAATGATTGTTTTAAACATGCATTCATTTCATCAGCAAAAGTAGAGCGAGGAATCACTGGCAATGTTTGCCGAAAATCACCAGATAATAGTAGAATAGCTCCACCAAAAAGTCTGTAATTACTGTTTAAATCCTGCAAAGTTATATTTAATGCTTCGAGTGAATGTTTATGAGCTATGGTTCACTCATCCCAAATTATGATTGAACTCCTTTGTAACACTGTAGCCATTCCACACCTTTTCTTAATGTTACACAAAGCATTTGGATTTTTATGGACATCTAGTGGTAACTTTAAAGTAGAATGTGCTGTTCGACCACCATACAACAAAGTAGCAGGTATGCCTGATGATGCAATTGCTAATGGAATTTTCTTTTGTGACCGTACTTTCGCAAGGATCAACGATATCAAAAATGTTTTCCCGGTTCCACCTGGTGCATCCAAGAAAAAGAAACCACTTTGTTTAGCATCAACAGCCAAAATAATTCGATTGTATACATTTTTTTGTTCGTCAGTTAATAATGGCAACAATTGTAGTTAAATCAAGATTATTAAATTGTTCTTCTCGTTGCAAATCGCTATGCACTAAGTCTATAGCTGGACGATTAGGTGATGGCATACCATATTGACTAAGTGATGAATTTGAGATCATAATACATAAGTTTTCAATTGATATCAATGCTTCATTATACATATCTGGTGAGAAATCTAGATTTGGAAATTGGTTTGTTTGTTTAAGTCGGTATAGTATATCTTGAGTCATGTAGCTTTTATATTTTTCCCACAGTATAGATGACTGTTTTGGAAAACATGTCGTCAATATGATGGCAAATAGTTGACGAATACAACTTGTCGAGGACGTTAAAGCTGCATCAGCAAGTATCAGATCCCAATGATTGTCATCTTCTAAAAGTTGCAACTCACGACATGCATCTTGATACGTACTGAATACTCGACCATTAACTTTTCGTAAAAGTTGGAAAGATATTGGTCCAGGAACATTAACCAACAACAAACCCAAAAAGAAGCATTCACGTTGTTTTGGATGTACTGTATAAAGTCGTCCCAGTGTCTTAGCTTTAAATATACCTGCTATAGATGGATGTGGTCCTACTTTTTTACGTGGCTCCCATTTTTTTGTTGACATGTTCCATGTAAAATAGCATGGAATATCGGTATAGAGTAATGTTCTTCCGAATTGGCCAAAGGCATCAGTTTTTTGACAAAGTGAGAAAAATCTAGTTAACGTCGTTTTTGGTGGTTCAAATGCTCTTTGAAAAACATTCTCTTCAGTGAAATATACACGCTGACTATTTTCAACATGCACTGCAAGATATTGGATAGATGGTTCTCTGAGGTGTATGGGAAATCTAATTATGCGCCAGACAGCTTCGTTGCTGGTAAAGTATCTGCCCATTTGGTATCGTGCTATTTCGTCATTTTCATTTATGTTTTGTACTCCAAACATGGCTTAATCACTGCCCTTATTGACGTACTTGCAAATGTACTTAATGCATTTATTTGAACTACAAAGCTCAACATTAATATGAGCCTTGTTTGTTTTTGAGAGCAGTGGTGAGTACGGTAACATCCATTGATTGTCAATTTCTAATTGGTTAGAATTTGACGTTCTTATTTTAAATGTGTGACCAACGTTATCGGCGTTTCTACGGCGATAAAACGGATAACCATCGATATCAGTAATAGTATCATTCGTGAATTTCTTAGGAAATTTGTTTTTACATTTCCCATTTTCCATGCATGGCGATGTCTTATTAAAAGCACCACACGGTCCGTGAATCATAGGACTTGTAACAATGTCAGATAATTCTTGGTCAACTGATGAATCTGGAATTTCGGCTGAAATAATTTGATCAATTTCTTCTGGACGAATTTTTACATCAAGCCAAATTAAAACGTGAGCATGACGTAAGCCTCGCTTTTGCCACTAAATTGAATACAACCAACAACACGTTTTGCCAAAGACTGAATATTTTACAATAAAATCAATTAAAGATTTTAATGTTTGTTTAAACACTCGTGCAGTAATGCTGTGACGATGTATCGACTGTTGACCTGGTAATAATAACGTTTGTATTTCCTCCCAATTTGGATTGCACGTAAATGTTATAAACAAATCTGGACTTCCGTAATGACGGACATAAGTCATCGCGTCCTGAATGTATTCTTGCATGTTTCGTGGGCTACCGATGTAGCTTGAAGGTAATAAAAAATTGTATTTCAAAGTCAAAATATATTTCAGAAAACATAATGATCATATATAATTAGAAAAGTAGATTTTATATAAAGTATTTTTCATTTGCAACACATATGTAAACAATTTAGACCATTACTCGAAATATAAACTATCCTATATCTTAAGTTGGACCAAATTACACATAAAATGCCAACTTTCACCGAAATCGGTTGACTTGGTGAAGAGTTCACTGGGAACATACATAATGACACTGGATTTTTATATATTAGATAAGCGTTATTGGTTCGTGAGATATTTTGGGTAAACCAAAATGTTCACCAAACTGCTGTGGTAAAAAAACTACGAACGCAATTTTCCTGAGAGGACTTTCTGCATCTTCTGCAATTCTGGAAAAAAATTAAATTTACGGTTTTTTTTATAAATAAAAAAGACTGAAAAAAATTCACCTCTAAAATTTTACGATTAAAAAATGATTTCATCTGCTAACGATTTTGTGCTATGAAGAATAATGTTTTGGAGATCTGGTAACATTACTCAAAAATGGTAAAAACTGAATTTCGGCTCAAATATCTTTTCAAAACTTGAGATCATGGCTTTCAACTTATTTTAACATTAACAAAATATTGTTTTCAACATTCGGAAAAATTTTGAAAAAAATGGAATAAACAGTTTTTTTTACAAAAAATAATAACCTACAAAAATTTAACAAATGTTTTTAAAAATTGATTTTCGACTGAAATATCTTATCAAATCTTTGAGATAATGGCTTTAAATTACTTTTTTCTGTTAATTTTGTAAAATTCAGTAAATTTTGAGAAAAATGTAGTTGACATTTTTTTTGGAAGAAAAAACAATACTAAAACTTGGTAAAAATTTACTTTTGACTCTAATAGTTTTTTAAACTGTTTCTTGATATGAAAAATATTGATGGTAATTTTAAAATTTTTAAGAATAATTCAACTGGCAACTTTTTTAACAAAACATGAAAACCTACAAACTTTTAAGTGTGGGTTACATCCTAATTTTAAAATTGACCCGGCGTGATTTGAACTTCCAAATCTTGCGGTTTAGTGACTGGGATGAGAAATTACTTGGGTGGTTTAAGAGATAGATTTTTCAAGTTATTTTTGATCGTTAATGTATCAAGGAAGTTAAGGTAGCTGCTGATGGAAAATCCAATATACTTAGACCAATAGTTGGTGATAAACTGCCTTCTCTTCTTTTTCATTAATGCAGGTTCTGCAAAAATCCTTTCCTAGAGTAAAAGAGGCGAAAATGGCCCTTTTTTGCAATGTCTGTAAGATCTGGTAAGAACTGTTTTCGTGCTTTACATGATCTAAAATCTAGTCAAAAAGCTGAAAATATAGCGGCTAAATGGCTGAGTAAATTGGAGCTGTGGAATACATCATCGGAATTGGACTCAAAGACAATTCGCGTTGGTATGTCAGTGTACATATTGTACCAAACCGACGAGTCTTAAAGTCTAATCCTGATTGCTTACGAAGCATTAAAAGATTTAGCTGGAGAGAACTATTAGCTAATGTCGAATTACACCCTGAATTGTGACTTCTGTCTTTTTAGATGCTGATTTGTAGCTGCATGAAAAGTTTCAATAGTTATAGTTTATTGTTTAACATTAAGGAATGTTAAATCTGTTCACAAAATTAACAGAGCACAGGAACAATTCTTAAGCCATTTATTAATCACTATTACCTCCATTGAAATTGATAGTTATAGCTGCTTCCTGAATCATCGGAATTCAATATTCAAGCTATTAAGCTATTAAAATATTGGAATGTTTGGACTATGATTATAAATGTCCTATTTTTAATGATTTATTAACTATGCTAGGAGTGAAAAATACATTTAATTAAGAGCTTTTGAGTTTAAAGCACGCTATTCATCTTGTAAAATTAAAATAGTCAAATTCGTGGCTGAGAATATGAAAAGATCATTTCTCCAAATTATATAACGGCGATGACGAACCGAATTCCGCTGTAAGGGAGATAGAACCACTCAACCTCAGCGACGCAGATCAACAATTCCGCCTACCCGACCTTGACGAATTGAAGATAGCTATATCTAAACTTCAGTCAAACAAAGCTGCTGGAGCTGACGGCACCGCTGCCGAACTATTCAAAGCAGAAAGCGATGACTTGGTAGGGAGCATGCACCAACTCATCTGCAAAATATGGTCGGAAGAAAGCATGCCCGATGAGTGGAATCTCAGCATAGTGCTCGATACATAAGAAATTAGACCCTCTAAGCTGCGCCAACTACAGAGGCATCAGTCTCCTGAACATTTCGTATAAGATCCTCTCTGCCGTATAATGTAAACTTCTGAAGCCATTCGTCAACAACCTGATTGGTCCTTATCAGTGTGGCCTTAGACCAGGAAAGTCCACTTTCGAGCAAAAATTCACACTACGGCAGATCTTGAAAAAAAACCAGGAACTTCAAGTCTAGTTTTGGCATCCCTGTCAAACTTATCAGTTTGTGCAGAATGACGATAGAGAATGCACGCTCCTCTATCAAGGTCGGAAAAGATCTTACCGATGCATTTGATGTCAAAAACGGTTTTAGACAAGGCGATGCACTGTCATTCGACTTCTTCAACATCGTTTTGGAAAGAATTGTGCAACACTCAACCGTAAACACTAGAGGCACAATCTTCCAAAGGTCCATCCAATTACTCGGATATGCAGATGATATTGCCATAATTGGAAGATCAAAGCGTGATGTCAGTGGAGTGTTTTTGAGCATTGTGACAAGCGAAGAAGATGAGTTTAGTGATCAATGAGGGCAACCCGTATATGCAGTCATCAAAAAAAGAAATTGAACAACGACGTGTGTAGTTAAGGACTTTGTCTACCTAGGCACCGCTATTAACCCAGACAACGACACCAGCCCTGAAATCAAACGAAGAACAACTCTTGCAAATCGCTGCTTCTTTGGACTTAGAAGGCAATTGAGATATAAAGCCCTCTCTCGAGCATCTAAAATCACCATCTACAAGACACTCATCATCCCGGTTCTCATTTATGGCGCTGAGGTCTGGACCCTGTCAAAGAAAGATGAGAGCGTCTTAGAATGCTTCGAGACAAAAATTTTTCGGGTGATTTTTGGCCCCGTACGCATAGATGGAAATTAATAGCAGAACACGGTACATAAACCAAATTCCAAATCTTGATTTAAAAAAAATGAAAAATTTGAATAAACATCTGTCAATCAAATTATTATTACTTTTTGAGTTGATTGACGTCTAATTCAATCTTTTGGAAAACTTACAACTCGAAACTCTTTTAAATCTAGTTTTGCCGTAAAACTGTTTTTGAAGAAACAATATGATCTCATTTGACAGTAACAAACAGTTCTGCCAGATCCCAAAGTGACAGTCTGTCGTCCAAATCCTATTACATATTTCAGTTTCATATAATCTCACTCCAACTTGTGTAATTTTAACCATCTAGTGGGAACGGGTAACAATAATCAGAGGTAAACATAACTAACTCAAAAAAGTCCAATGTGAGTACCGTAAAGAATTGACTACCAGATTGTCATTTTGTGAATTTTTACTGTCAGCTGAGATGTCATCACAAAAGTAATTTCAAAATGGATGCCAGAAAGATTTAAAATTGGGTGTGTTCGTTGATAATACTGCTTTTAATTACTTTACAAACAGTTTAATTTCAGGTTTAATAGTCATAATCTAGTCCAAAATACAGTGATCTGAATTTGTATGAATTTTACAGCCAACGTTAACAGAAACATTCTAACAACTATCATAAAAATAAGTCAGAAAGAAAAAACTTTTTGAATTGTATAGGTATGACCTTACTACTTTCCTGATTTATAAAATTTTGACATTAAGTTTAACTATTGACAAGTTTGATGAGAATTCTTTTTCGCAGAATCAATCTTTTATAAAAATAACTTAGCGTCAATTTCACTCCGCAAAAAGTTCTTATCTTAAACTGTCAAAGTCAGATGAAACATATACAAGTGAACAAAAATGGAACATTTGATTTTATAAGTTTAGTGAAGTATAACCTTAAAAGCAAATGTCACCGTTGCCGTTGGCATTAGCGTCTTCGTTTTCATCTTTGTCCATTTTCAAACAACAACAGCATCATCAGGTACTTCAAAATTGACAGGTCAATTTCAAAGCTTTATATAATACACATTGTGGTTTGTACCTATGTATGTATATTCTTTATACACACATATATATTGAGGGTAGTATTTAATTTAGCAAAATGCATTAGTGTCTGATCTCTGGTCTTTTCTTGAAATTTCATTGAAAGGAGGATATAAGATAAATAAATAAATGAGTATATCAGTCCCCTATAAAATGTGTGTACTTAGTTACACATATTCGATGGTGATACTAAATGGTTTCAAAATAGATTATTTACTTTTGAGGATGATGTGTCGATATGTGTTGGTGGTTAGTCCTTGAGGGTGCTTATATTCTCTTAAGTGATGAATTGTATTCCTTTTAAGAACATTGTTATTTACCAAAAATATCAGGAAAAGATATATTAAGATAGGATATTTGAAAAGACAGACCCTAGTTCCGGATGAGTGTAAGTGTCCATATTTATTTTTAAATTATTTAAGAAAATTACATGATAAATTCAAGGCTTCATTATATGTAAACTCTTAACAACTGAACTTGGGTCCACCAGTTCGTTAAGTGTTGTTGAATTTGTTCTATAATTTCCACAAGCTAGAGTTATATAAAACGGACCAATAAAAAATGGCAAGAATATTAGTAGCCATGGTTAAGAACATAAGCTTTGAAGAAATGAATTCTTGACCTTGAATTTAAATGAGCTTTGTATTCCTTTTTTCTTTATTTTATATTTCTCAGAAGACAGAAATATCTGAGAACTTTAAAATGTATGACCATTCATTTCATAGTGCACCCTTGTTAGCTCTAACGTTTTGTGAGGTATTTCTCCAATGTTCTCGTTATAAGTCGTTCAAGAAATGTTGAAAGAATTAAGTGAAACATCGTTTAGGGAAATGTATACCTAGAACTTGTAAGTTCTAAAATCAGGTGTTCAGTAATTTTGCCAGTAAGTGTAGACTTAGCGTCAACCCACTCACTAGAAAACGAATCATTCCAAATATGGACTGCCCTACTGTTAATGGTGTTTCCCTATACATTACTGGTACGGACAAATATGTTGTACATCAAATGGTTGAGAGTTGTAAGTGACTAGGCCCTGGTTTTTAACAGACTTTTGCGCCATCTAATTTATTTATTTTTTTATGTTTGGTTGGTTTAGTGGCCAGCCATTAAAAGGGTTACTAATCTTAATAAATATGACAAACATTTGAAGAATTGCAAGTATATGTTCTACAAGTGCCATAAGGGCTACACCAACTGCAGTATTAAGGACATTGCTCTCGCTAGACCTTCTCGATATTTTCGTGAAGGAAATGGTGGCCAAAGGAGTATTACGTCTTAAAAGTGCACTATTGACATAGACATTGACACTCAGACAGACTATTTAAAGAAGTCCATAGATTTTAGCACAAGCAGATATTCCCCCAAGGAAGGACTGGATAGAAAACAGAGTCATCAAATTAAATCATGTATCTGTGTTTACAGTTGGTGTCGTTCTAAAACGAGGGAAGAGCTAGGGTCTGTTATCTTTTCATTTAATCCTGCCCTAGAAGGATAAATAAAGCTTCGACATTACTGCAGTGTCTTCCACGCAGAAGTACTGGTGGTTGTTTCGGAAGCTGCTTATTATTTTTCTGAACACAATTTGCAAGACAAATGCATATACATAGACTAGTAGCAATCAAGGCCCTATCTGCCACAAAGTCAAACTTCGTTTACTCATCGAAAACAACAATGTCAGTCCAAGGCATGAATGATATACATGTCAATAGAGCAGGTTAATGAACAAATCTACCAAAGTTTTATTGAAATTACAATCAACAGGTGGTCAGCTCTTGAAACTTGGAGAGTTTCTAGAAATCTGTAGCCCAAGATTTCCAAAGGTAAAATAAAATTTCTTTTGCAACTATTTAGGATTCAGCTGTCCTGAACTGAACTGAATGCTGGTCAGTGCCCTAGATGCATGTGGCATTAGAGGAAGGTTACGATTTTGTGACATAAGATCGCATTGAGTTTTTCAAGCATTAAAATCTACACGGTTTTTGATTTGTTAAAAAACAATGTTTTCTAAAGACAAGGATGTTAATCTAAGAACTTATATTAATGCCATAAGGGAGCTGTTGTCAGCAAAACAATTTGATTGGAATGTAAGTTTCAAAAAAAGGTTACCTGGGGCACACCAGCTTCTACGTTGTGGATATCAAAATTGAAACTGTCCAATGCCTGTTTTATTTAATTTTTAATCCAACGAAGAAGAGGTTTACCGCAACTAAAAGAACGGATTTTTGATAAAAGAGCTTAACTCCAAAACTCTATCATTCTTGAAATATGAGTGTCTTATTTTATCCAAACCGATGTAAAGATTTGTTACTTTTCGGCGCGATAAACTATGAGACCAGATGACCAATTGCCTCGAAAGGCATTTTGCTGTCATTAAGAAAAGAAGCTTTCGTTCTTCAATATATTTCTTAAGCTGAAATTGTTCAGCGTTTCCATGCCTTGAAAAGAAGAGATTTTATAATGCTCGATAATTCGAAAATATTGCTGCTGCTGTTGTTTATAACTGTTGATCGTGATCATGACCTGCATGATATTATTTAGTTTTTTTCCCTTCGGGTCTTAAGATTTTGGGACTTTGAATTTTGAGTTTTTGGGATTTTTGAAATTTTGGGATTTTGGGATTTTGGCTTTTCTGCTCGTCTATCTAAAATGTATCGCTATGTATTGTAATAAGTTCGATTTGTCGTTTTAAGAATTATTACATTTCTGACGTTTCAAGGTTTTAAGATGTAAGTTAATGGTGTTTACAGAACAGGACACCTTTTTCGTCTTTAAATACATTTTGTTCAGCAGAAAACTTTATTAAAATTTTAAAAATACAATTGATAAAATATTTGCTTTTACCGTTATTGTTATCTTTTTATAAAAGATCAAAGCTAGCAAAAACCAGAATCAATTTAGCAAAAGCAAATAATCGTAATCTTATAAATCTCAAACCTTGCAACTTAGATCCTTAATGAGAAATGACATCAAATCTATGGCAAACTATCTGCTGTAACGATGTAAAACCACTTTGAAGAACTTTTAAGCTCAAATAAAGCTACATTGATTCCGATGTATGTAAAAACCTTTTTCAGATGCTGTGATAATGGATAATGAAACAAGCGTATGTTTAAAGATGAAAAAGATCAAGGAGCTGATAGAATAACAGTAGAATTGTTTAAATATGGAATGCTGAATCTTATCGATAAAAGAGCTTTGTTTTAAAATCTGTACAACGGGGGAATGTCTAAATAAATAAATAAATTAGGTGGCGCAACAGACCATTGAGAACTAGGACCTAGTGACTTACAGCTCTCAACCATTGCTGTTTGCGAGTAAAGTTGTCAATGATGGCTTAAAAACCTTTAATGATACATTACTGGGAGAGGATGTTTCTTGAGTTTATATGTGTTTTCCCTGTTTATTGACGATATCATTGACGGTCTACCTGGTAGGATATAGTTTGCTGGAACTATGATAAAAGACATTTTTTTGCCGACGATGTCGTTCTTTTGCTAATTCACCTAAAATACTACAGCTTAAAATCTTTTCCTTTGTTGCATATTGCGAATAATCCAATTTATCGATTAATTTAATTAAATTGAAGCCTATGTTATCGAAGAATGGTTTTCCCAGTAATGAAAAATGGTATTTTAACAGTGAAACAATTGAAATTGTGAGAGGATAAAATTTCTTCAGTATAATGATAACAAGCAACTTACAGATGAAAACCCATTCTAAGGAGAAACGCGTAAAGGCTAAGAGTGTAGCAAGCGCGGCTTGGAAAAACTGATTTGCAAACAACGCAAACTTTTGGATATGAAAAATATGAAAATGTTGAAAAGTTTCTAAGGTTTTATGTTAAAAGATGTTTTTAACAACCGAAACACACACCAAATTATATAATAATCATTGAAATGGGTCTGTCTCCGCTCTTTAACAAAACGCTTAAACTACGTATCGACTACCTTTCGAGAGTTGTTATATTATAAATGAACCATCTTTGGCAATGATGTTTTAAGCGATGCAGAGAAAATAGCTCATCTTAACTGCGATTAAAATACCAACCTTATAACAGTCAGCGAAACAATTATGTTCTTTTTTATTTTCTTATTTGAAAAATTGTATCTTTTACAGAACTACTACTAACTGTGAGAAAATTATGTCAACCAAGCAGACCGTAAAGCCATGCTTAACAGATAATCTTAATGATTGCTGATTGATATTTTGAAAATGAAATAAATTTAATCCAAGCTAATCTAAAAATCACACAATCTTAGAAGAAGTTTTCGAATCAGAAAAAATTTTGGAATGAAATACAAAAAGAGGCTGGAATGGGACCTACACTGATAACTTCCCGTCCCGTCTGCCGATTTGTCTTGCTTAAAAGGTTTGTAGGTTTTCGTGTTTTGTTTAAAAAGTTGTCAGTTGAATTATTCTACAAATATTAAAAATGTTTCCATATGATGAAACAGATTGATTTCAAAATTTATTTTGGTTAACGAGATTTTTATTCGAAAACCAATTTCTACTAATTTTAAAAGCATATCGTAAAAGTGTATATTTCTAATATCGTACCCTAACTTTTTTCACGGGTAGTACCTCTTGCGGGGAATTGACGAATTCTCCTAGAGTAATTCTTGTCACGAAAAAGTGCTTTCTGAAATTAGCCGTTCGGCATATAAACTGTAGGTCCCTTCATCCCTGGCAACAGTACTCGCACACAGGAATGATTGAGAGTTGTCAGTCACTGGGCCCCAGTTCTCTACGGACTGTTGCGCCACCTAATTTGTAATATATTTCTAATATAGACAAATACAAATTGGATGAATGAAATTAATTTGAAGACAATGTTTTCTATAACTCCCGAGATATCGAGAACCGAACATCAATTTTTACCAATTTTGTGAACTATTTTTTGTAGGTTTTAATTTTGTTTGGAAAAACTGACTGTAAGATTTTTATAAGTAACATTACTGAATGTTGAAAACAATATTTTTTTGTGAAATAAAAAGAATTTGAAGACAATGTTTTTAGATTTTAGATTTAGATTTAGATTTTTAATTTTTTAAAAGCTATTTGAGTCGAAAGTAAATTTTAACCAACTTTAAGCAATGTTTTTTTTAGGTTTTTATTTTGTATAAAAAACTGTCAATTCGATTTTACTCAAAATTTTACTGGATATTAAAAACTTTATTTTTCGTTGCACAAAATTGTTTTGGAGATAAAATCATTTTTTATTCGTAAAATTTTCTAGGTTACAATTTTTTTCAGTTTTTTGATTCATACAAAAACCGTTTATTGGATTTTTTCCCAAAAATGTAGTGGTTTGGTATTACGTTACAATACATAATATACAATTTAATTAAAGCTTCTAGCGGTCTAGCCAAACAACAGGCACGCAAAGCGGCGCTGCATAAAAGGACGAGATCTGCTCGTGAGCTCTATGAGCAGAAGAGGCGAGAGAACCGCCGACTTCTCAGAAGGAAAAAGAGAGGGCATGAGAAGCGTGGGGTCGAAGATGTTGAGAGGTATAAAAGCAGGAATGAGGTTCGAAAGTTTTATGAACAGGTGAAACGAAATTCACAAGTACATAAACCTAGAACCGAAGGCTGCCAAGACGAAAGTGGAAACATCATAGTGGAACCGCAGTCAATGCTGAGGATATGGAAGGACCACTTCTGCAGACTGTATAACGGCGACGAAGAACTGAATTCCACTGTCAGGCAGATTGATGATCCATTCAACATAGACGATGAAAGCCAACAATCCCGTCCTCTCGACTTAGACGAAGTAAAGATGGCCATATCTAAGTTGAAGTCTAATAAAGCCGCTGGAGCGGATGGCTTGAATGCCGAGCTCTTTAAAGCAGCTGGAGATAAGTTGGTTAGGAGCATGCACCAACTTATCTGTAAGATATGGTCGGAAGAAAACATGCCCTATGAATGGAACCTCAGTATTGTTTACCCGATCCTGAAAAAAGGAGACCCTCTAAACTGCACCAACTATAGAGGAATAAGTCTACTTAGCATCGCCTATAAAATCTTCTCTGCCGTAATATGTGAACGTCTAAAGCCCATCGTCAACAACCTGATAGGTCCTTTCCAGTGTGGTTTTAGACCAGGAAAGTCCACAGTTGATCAAATATTCACATTACGACAGATCCTGGAAAATGGGGCTTTTGTGAGTATTGAGGCAGAGGCGGCAAAAATGGGTTTAATAGTTAATGAGGGCAAAACAAAGTACATGCTGTCGTCTAGAAAGGACATACAACACCTACGACGTCTTGGTCAAAATGTCACAATCGACAGACGTAACTTTAAGGTAGTCAAGGACTTCGTCTACTAGGCTCCGCTGTAAACGCAGAAAACAACACCAGCGCTGAGATCAAACGCAGAATAACTCTTGCTAACCGCTGTTTCTTTGGACTAAGAAAGTAATTGAGTAGTAATGTCCTCTCTCGAGGGCCCAAAGTGTTGCTATATAAGACCCTTATCATCCCCGTCCTGCTATACGGTGCAGAAGCATGGACCATGACAAAAGCGGATGAAAGCACCTTGGGTCGCTTCGAAAGAAAAGTTCTTCGTGTGATCTACGGTCCCGTATGCATCGAAGGGGAGTGGAGGAGAAGATGGAACGACGAACTGTACGGGCTGTACAGCGACGTAGACTTAGCCAGAAGAGTAAAAGTCCAACGACTAAGATGGCTGGGTCACGTAGAGCGCATGGAAGCCAATGCTCCGGCCCGGAAAGTCTTCGAATCCGCACAGACAGGACAGCGCAGTAGAGGAAGACCGCGGATCAGGTGGCGCGCACAAGTGGAAGGTGACCTCACCCAACTTGGAGCGCGAAACTGGAGACATCTAGTTAGGGACCGAGCTAGATGGAGAAGTTTGTTGGGTGAGGCCCTAGTTCACACAGGACTGTAGCGCCATCTTAAGTAAGTAAGTAAGTTCTAGCGGTTCACCAAAATGTTCAGCTTTTTTAAAACTGCGTTGGTAAAAAAAACAATATTCTTGAGAGCCCTTTCTGCATTATTATATGTATAACAAAATTTTTTTGAAGTCGATATCTCTTCTGATTCTTGAGCTATTTACGACGAAAAAAACGTCGTGAACTTACGGACGTACATACGTACGTACACACGCACGAACAGACATCTTTCAAAAAAACCTTTTATTTCGGCTCTTGGGACCTTAAAACGTCGAGAAATGTCAAAATTTTCAAATCGACAAATCAGACCCATTACAATAACTTTCTATGGGAAGTTAAAAAGCTTTTTGGTTCAGCATTAATTGTTTTCATTTAAAAATTGGTCTCAATGCTAGAAATACTGGGTTTCAAATTTGCTGCCTAAAAATCTAATCTATTCGACCATTTTTCACTTAGAAACTGCATATTAAAGAATCTAATTTAAGAACCAAAACATTTATTCGTTGCCTTATTTTTGTCAGTAGTGTATTTTTTGATAGTGTTGTGTTATTTTTATTAAAACCTTGCCTAAACTTTCGGACACCATTTAAAAATAAAACACACACAGCATTATTTTTAATCTTTTTTATGGATATTCATTTTTAGAACTTAGCTCCGTATCCGTCTCTAAGCCCACACTTTAGTAGTTTTATCACTTAGCTTATAGCTTTAAAAAGGGGATTAACTCACCAATTTTAATTTCAATCTATGTAAGGTAAACATTTAAATACAATCTAGAGATCCAGAGTTGTTGGCAGTTAAATAAAACATAACACAAAAGCAAAACCCCAAAATTTCGTCTTTCACCTTAGCCAAATTTCCGAACCTTAACACAGACCAAATGGAAGCATCGAACAGTGGTTTTGGAAAACAAGAAACAATCAGACAACAAGTAATTAGATGAAAGTTATTTTAATTTTACAGCTTCAACTTAGCTTCTCTCTGGCTTGGCTCAATAGACGCAAGATAGGATAGGATATAGCCTTGCTCTGACATCAGTGTATTCGTACAGTATTTGGAAACAAGGATAATGTGCACTATACTCTAGTTCCATCCCCAGTGTTCCATACCGAGGACATGTTGTAATCCTTTTGGCTGACTATTCAGACAACAGTCAGTGTGTTTTGTGGGTGGACTATTTTGTTGGGTGATTGGGCGACTGGGCAAGGGAAAGATATACCAAGGCACCGTGTTCTGTGATCTATGCAAATGATGTCCTGGGGTGAAATAAATTAAGTAGGTGTTACCAAATGGCGTCGGATGAACTGCGAAGTTGGTTAGATACTCTTGTTTATGCATTACGAAGGATGAAGGTACACGAATGCGTTCCATTCCCAAAAGAGTGCAGTGGTGCGGTATTCTGTTCATTCTGCTTCAATGCTAATATATGTATGTATATGTATACCCTTAAAAAGGCTACATACTCTACATAAATACGTCTGCTTAAAGGTTATATAAAGGGAAATAGACAGACTGGGTGTGGCAACTTAACGATGTTAATTCCATGCGAAACACTTGAAATGGAATTGCTGTCGATGTTGATGTTGATGTTGATGTCGATGCTGTGTATGTTGGGGTCATGTTTTCTGGATTTCAGTTATTTCAAAACACAAATTTTCAACAAACCAACAAACGAACGAACTAACGAAAATTTTGTCGTGTGTGATTTCTTGTTTTCGGGGGAGAAGCAAAATTATATACCCTAATCGAGATGTGTGCTGAATTTACATTTTAAACAGTGACTAAAACAGGATATGAAGGAAAATGTCACATCACATAATACAACAAACGAAGATTTATGGGAAGGGAATAGTAAGGACGAGTTTAGTATGTGTGCACATCATGTGTTTTTGGTTAGGGGTTGGTATAGGGTTGAAGTATCATAAAGTTGGAATTTAATGTTTTCAAAGTACGTACTTTATTTGAAAATAACTGGGATTGCGTTGTTGTTGTAATGAAAGGATCCACATAATCAGATATAGATCCGAGATCCCCAAAATCCAGTACTCCATCAGTGCGTTATAAGCGGTTATTTTACATTAGTGTAATTGTATATTTGCGGCTTGTCAAGATAATCTTGTTTATGAGAGATACTCAAATCTTCAGTAAATACAAAATGAAAATGATTTTATTTTTAATATTAATGAACTTTTTATTCTTCGTTTGTTATTTTTTTTTATTTGTAGGCAGAACGTAAATCAGCTTTCAAAAAGGGTCCATCACCTTGTTATATCCTCGTAAACAGTGCTTACGATGCTTACGAACATTTTAATTATTTTTGTATGAGCAACACAATGGGTATTTTAACAATCAACATCACCTACAGAAATTTCGCATTTTATCTTAATTAATTTTTGTAGGAATGAAAATGGGCCTTTCGAGTGGATAATGCTCGAATGTTCACAGAGAAATATTCATTAAAATAGTAAGTATTCGCCACAGTGGCCACACAAAGCTTGATACCCTCACCTCGTAGAAATAATCAAATGCCTATAGATGAGTATAACTCCGATATGAAAATAGAAGATGTGTTTTGCCTTTTAATTTATAAATACGTCGACTTTTTTCAAATATATGTAATTATATTAATTGCACCCAAGAAGTGCATATTTTAACAAATCCTTTTAATTTGTTTAATATTAAAACGGATTAGGAACGACTAGACGAACAGACTTTGACACAGACGCACACACACTACTGTGTGCAACATAAGAAAGGATTTTTTGAACATGCAATGCGCATGTCACAGTGGAATTTATAGGCACACAAATTATTTTGATATTTAATATTTATTGATTAAAAAAAACAGCTGTACATCAAGATTGACTTATAAATAGTACAGGACATAATAGTCCGGTCAAATTAGATCAAAAAATCAGTAAACCCACGACAAATTCAGGGGAAGCTGAAAATTCTTAAAATTGTTTAAATTATAATTATAAACATTGTCTTAAAAGTCCCAACCGATCCCATGTAAGGAAAAAATTTTAGCGTGGTAATAAGGTCCAAAAAATGAGTTTTTCGCGATTTTCTTGAAAACGGTAAGTTTTATCGCAATATCAATAATTTTTTCCCTAAAAGCCACCGCTTCTGAGATATAACGATGCAAAAAATTGCAAGCGTCATAATATGCCTAAGTACCTCACCCATATACTTTCTGTAGCTGTAATGTAAGTAAGAATATGTTTCTGTCGGTGATTTTAAGTTACATTTAAAATATAAAATACTCATGAGTATTATTCTGAGAATATCAGGTATAATGAAACTCGATCCCTTAATACATACAATAGTGTAACCTTGAGGCAACATCTGTCTCTCTGTTCAGTTGTGTGCGTGGCTACGGTCGTATACCTGTTTTGTCTAAATACTCAATACATAAAATAATGTTAGTCTTGAGCGTCACTCTGAAGTGAAAACACGTGTTCATTCTAACCTATTTCGAGTTTTTTTATGTTTTATAATAAAAATGTCCGAATATTGTTTTATTTGTGCTAAACTTTTGACTGAAAGTGAAACTGTTACTGTTGAACGTGGTCTAAAGACATTAATCGATGCAAGTATCGAACGAGCTGATGAATTTTCCGAATATCTTAAAAAACAGAAATCTGTGACAATACACGTAAGTTGTCGTAAAAATTATACTCGGAAGCATTCTATTGGGTCAGCTAAAAAAAGGCAACGTGATGAACAAGAAGCCAGTACATCGGCAGCAATCCCTCCTCGTACTAGATCACGTGTAAGTGCATCAGATTTTTGTTTTAAAGAATTATGCTTATTTTGCGGTGAGGCAGCAAAAAAAGAGAGCGAGAGGAGAAAATCTCCGGGATATCGCCGTAAAATTCTCCATGCAAGCACACTTAAGTTGAAAGATTCAATTCTGGCAGCAGCTCGGACTCGTTCCGATGCTACAGCAGAAACTGTGTTTACGCGAGTCAACTTTGTACATGATCTAGTTGCTGCTGAAGCGAAGTATCATGATGATTGTTATAAGTCATTCATGCAACCTTCCACTGGTGGTAAAGTCGGTCGTCTTAAAGACGAAACTACAAATTTGGCAATGGAAGAGATATTTACTTACATGGAAAATAGTAATGACTGCCAGTTCACTTTAAATGAGCTAACATGACAAATATAACGATTGTTGTGGGTGAAGATGTAGATTTACTCGTGTTACTCACTGCTCGAAGTCCAGCTGAAAAAACAATTTTCTTCTTAAAACCAGGAAAATCTCAAAATCAATCAGAGTTTTATTCATCAAAAAGTTTGTCGACTTTTGCAAAGTGTCGAAATCACATACTATTTTTACACGCCATAACTGGCTGTGATACGACATCTGCATTTTACAGGAGGGGTAAAACAACTGTATTCAAAATGTTTGAAAAGCAAGACTTACTTGCAACTGCTGAAGTTTTTAAAAAATGTAATTCAACTCCAGAAGAAGTTATTACCAACGGAATTCACTTTCTTCTTCGTATGTACGGAGCTCCTAAAAAAACTACCTGCTTAGACAAGTTTCGATATGCATCTTTTGTCAAAAATACTCGAAATAAGAAACAAGTACAATTAGCTTGTCTTCCTCCAACCTCAGTCTCTGCTCATCAACATCTTCTTCGGGTATACTACCAAGTTCAAGTGTGGCTTGGTTATCAACTAAACCCAACAGATTGGGGTTGGAAGTTGGTCGATAATATATTAGAACCAATTCAGACTTTGCTTCAACCTGCCCCGGAAAAATTGCTCAACACTATCTTTTGTAACTGTAAAAAAGGATGCAATGCTAAATGTGGTTGCAAAAAAGTTGGGCTGTTTTGTTCTCTGGCTTGTACGAATTGTCAAGGCCAGTCTTGTTCTAATGTAGAATCACCAACAACAGAGGATTCATTTAATACTGACGAAGAAACATGTGTTGCTTCACTTTTAACACAATTCACCTATAGTCAGGATGAAGAAGAAGAAGAAGAAGAAGAAGAGGAAGAAGAAGAAGTGATTGACGATTCCGAATCCGACGAATAAACTATTAATTTCTAAATCTAATCACAACAGACCCGTGGAATAGGCCTATTGGGGAAACCACGTTGAAAAAAACGCGCTAAGTACACTACCTCAGAGGTGGCGTGGAAACGTGTGCGTTTATGACGCTTGCAATTTTTTGCATCGTTATATCTCAGAAGCGGTGGCTTTTAGGGAAAAAATTATTGATACCTTTTTTATAGGAAATTCCCTGATCTACAAATTATGTCTGGGGTAATTTTGCGATAAAACTTACCGTTTTCAAGAAAATCGCGAAAAACTCATTTTTTGGACCTTATTACCCCGCTAAAATTTTTTCCTTACATGGGATCGGTTGGGACTTTTAAGACAATGTTTATAATTATAATTTAAACAATTTTAAGAATTTTCAGCTTCCCCTGAATTTGTCGTGGGTCAAATGTCTAAATTGACCGGATTATAATAATAATACAATGTTTATTAAGGATAATGCAAGTGTGCAAACACTATGTTTGAAAAAATTGTAGCAAACTATTAATAATTTATTAAATATCAATTAATTAAAAACTAAAGTCGCAAGAAGAAGAAATCAAAGTTGATGAAACCTTTTATGTTCGATTCCAGACCTCATGCGACTGGGAAGATAAGTCCACAGTCTGACAGTATAAACGAAAAATTGCCTACGTGATGTCAAACAGGTAAACCTGGGGGAACGCAACAAGGTTAAACGATTTGAAGAGCAAAAATCAAGCTTATTAAAAAAATAATTTGGAGTCTTGTTAAAAATCAGTTTGAAGAGAAGTAAAGAACACCGATATTTAAAAAAAGAGTCCAAATTGCAATTTAAAAGTAGACGAGCCTGGGACGAAACGTGATCGTATCTTCGGAGGTTGAAAACAAACCGAGCAATGTCATTAAATGAAAATTTTCAAGGTTCAAGTTGTTGGTTGTGTCAGAAAAATTGAAATAAGTCGTCAGTTTATCACAGACAAGGCTAGAGTTAACGCAATCAAATGATTTGGAAAAGTCAAGTAGGGTTATCACAGTTGTATAATTAGAGACTAAATCTTATATCTTCAGAAACTTTTAAAAGGGCTGAGATGCAGCTGTATCCAGATCGAAATCCCGATTGGAGAGGGTTAAGAAGACGTGTATCTTCAATATATTTTTTGATCTGGTTACTGAAGATAGTTTCAAAAGCCTTAGACAAAAAAGTAACGATAGCTATTAGTCTGTATTCCATTTTCTTTCCTTGTTTAGAGATGGGTAAAACTTTAGATTTTTTCCTGGAGGTGGGATGGATGAAGATAGATATGTGAGGAAGTATGAAAGGAAGAAGGATTTTTAAAAAGTCTGGGTGTTTGTTGTCAAGTCCAGTCGATTTGGATTTAACAGAAAATATTGCTTTACCTACTTGATATTCATCTACTGAACAAACAGAACTCTATCGTTTTACGAAACACTAGATTGGCCAGTTAGGAATTGGGTTAGGGGAGTAAAGAACTTTCGATTCAACTCCTCTAAATCAATGTTGTCATCGGAAATAGAAGAATCTCCTCTTAAACCAATACTCTTGACTTTCTTCCAAAAATACATGGAGACATAAAAGCCAAGTTTAAAAAAAAACTTTCCCAATTAACTTTGAACTTTTGCTGTGACTTTGAAATTTTAATGTGAAGTTTAGTTTAAACTACAAATTAGAATAATATTGACACCTAAAATTCATGAATCAGCTCATTTGTTAAGAATAGAAAAGCATTATTTATAAAACAAATAACCATATGGTTAGTTTCTTTTTTCGGTGATATCATTAAGCTTCAAGTTACAGTCAATTGCAATCATCGTAGCACATTTTTTCATTGTTGTACATTTCCTGATGTAAGTTGTTGTAGTCAGTCCGATTTGTAATATTGAAAAATTTGAAATTTCTCGACATTCCAAGGTCCCTAGAATTATGTTTACGTACGTTTTAAAGTTATGAACATCAAAATGGGAGCGAAAAACAGAGTTGGCCAAAGCTTTTCAGATTCTAGATGTGCGATTTAAGAAAGAATCTCTACACTTGACAGTACGACCGAAATAGCACTCAAGAGTATTTCTGAAAGTCCGAGTATAATGGCTGAATTGTTTAAGGGGTGGAATAGAATTAGCTAATTCTACAGAACGTTGTTTGTTAAAATATCTATTAAACAAATAAAGGCAGAAAACAGTATTTCGATTATAGTTCTATCAACTATCATTTTTAAGGCGTTTTTTTTTTTTAAATTTATCCAAAAGATTTAAACTTGTTTAAGGGACCTTTGAATTTTATGCCGATTTGGAAGTGGAAATACCCGTAAAAAAATGTAGGTGGCATAGGTAGGGATTAAACAGAATACCTTTTACATGGCTGTCCTACGAATCAAACATCACGCTACGGGTATTCCATTTATGGTCAGAAAGCTGTGGGATAATAATCTGTAATAAAAAATCCTGGCTGGTTAAAATTCTTTACTTTTAAATTCAATGTTCATAAAAGGCTGGCAAGTGTACATTGATAAACCAAGAACAATTAGAGGCTACAAGATGAGATGATTCTGCACATTAGAGATAGTGTTTTCGGATAGATTAGTATATGTGATATCTAGTTAACCAAGGGCGGATCAGTATGCAGATTTTCACTAAGGCATAACACTAGTGGAAATCTGTAACTGAAAAGTTCAAATTGGATTCTAGATAAAACTTATATTATAGGTAATTGTCCGAATTGTGTCTTATAAGTTTTGAACATTAGAATGTTGGGTGAATTCAGGGTGGATTTTAGCAACATTCGTGGTTTAAGAAAGAACTTCTATGGCACATATGTCCACACTGCATCAAACAGGCCAGCTGTTTTGGCATTGAGTGAAACTCAAATTTGTGAAGATACCGATCATTCGCAAGTCACTCTAAATGGGTATAACTTAGTGCCATTATTTTTTCTCATCATGGATTAGCCGTGTATTATGATGAGTACCAATTCCAGCCACAAAGTGGTTTGTGCTCTAACACAAATTTCAATTTCATGTGGTTAAAATTTACGATAAATAAGCACATCATCCACGCATATTTTTTATTTTCGAAGTCCAAATCTGGACAGAAATTCAACTTTTAACGAATTTAATGCTCTGTCTGACTCCATTCAAAGAATTGTTGCCCATTATCCTCACACTCACAATCATTACGGGCGATTTCAATGTACACAATTCGTCTTGGCTTCGTTATTCTGGCCAGTCAATACCGGAAGGAAGGTATGTTGAGATCTTTGCTGAGTTAAATCGATAAACTCAGCTTGTCGATGAGCGAACTCGAATCCTTGACGTTGCGGGTCAGTCCGCTAACACCCTAGACTTGTTTCTTACCTCTGACCCTCATAAATACACAATCAGTGTATTACCGCCTCTAGGCACATCAGACCATTGTATCGTATCTGCGAAATTCTCATGTCGAAAAAACCCAGTTAAAGAAAAAACTCCTATGAGAACCGTTTGGCAATATGAGAAAGCCAACTGGGACGGTCTCAATGAATTCTTCAGGAACTTTAACTGGCCACTATGCTTCCTCGATAGTGACGTGGAACAAATTTAATTCTTTGTGGAATGAGAAATTTTATCCCGAATAGGGTGAAATCTATCAAATCCAAAGAGAACTCATGGTTTGATTCGAGCTGTAAAAAAGTTATTAGGTTCAGAGATGTAAGTTTCCGTCGTTATTAAGCCAACCCGATTGAGGAAAACCGGAATAAGTTTAAACAAGCTAGAAAGAATTGTAATGGTCATATTAGACGAACCAAATTTTTCAATGATTAGAAATTAAGGCAATAAATACTACAATGTCCCAAAGGTATAAAAATTTCTGATCATTTGTAAAAAAAGTAGGAAACACCACGTCATCCTCGGTTCTAAAGCTCGTCCACAATGACACTCCCTATGTAAGATCGATTGATAAAGTTAATTTGCTTGCAGCACATTTTGCTATAAATTTGACGCTACCGGATAGTGTCATGAGTCCTTCAGTTCTTGAGAGCGTAAATGATTCTATAGGACGAATCTTCTTTCGCACTCGTGCAGTCGCAAGAGTACTGAAAGACCTTGACATTAACAAATCCGCTGGCCAGGATAGTATTCCCCCTATTGTTCTGAAAAGATGTTCTTCAACGCTGGCAAAACCACTGCGTAAGCTTTTTCATCTGTCTTATTTTATAGGTCTCTTCCTGAGTGGATGGAAAACTGCATTAGTCCAGCCTGTCCCTAAAAAGGGCAAATCCTCCTTCCCCTCAAACATCATTCAATTGCACTAACGTCCCTTATTTCTAAGGTCATGGAAACGCTGATTAATTTTCAGCTTAAGAAATATCTTGAAAACCGGAAGCATTCTAATGTCCGGCAATATGGCTTTCGTTGCAATAGGTCCACGGGTGATCTCATGGTTCATCTCACCGAACAGTGGACTAAATCTTTACATCGTTTTGGAGAAAGTATTATTGCACTTGATATTTAAAAAGCATTTGATAGAGTTTGACACCAAGCTTTTTTATCGAAAATGCGTGCTTTTGGTGGTATTCGTTGGATTAGAAATTACCTTTCTAACCGTTCAATACAAGTTGTATTATATGTTTTCAAGTCTGAAATTCATACAATAAATGCTGGTGTCCCCCAGGGCTCCATTTTGTTCTCGACTCTTTTGCCTATATTCATAAACGATCTTTTGTCCGATACTTCTAATCCATTAAACTGTTTCGCCGACGACAGTACCCTCAGCTTTTTATATTCGTTTGTTGATTCACATCCTTGTCCTTCGGATGTGGAACTTCAACGGCAGCGTATGATAAGCTCATTAAATTCTGGTCTTGATGGCATTGTCCAATGGGGAATCAAAAACCGTGTAGAATTAAATGCTTCGACAACTCAATGCTATCTCCTGTCGTTAAAGCGTAACGCACCCCTGATGCCACTATCTATGAGTGGCACTTGCATCCAGGAAACCAATCAACTTTCAGTACTCTTTATGTGTATTACAGATCACCTCTTATGGAATGATCATATATTCGATATCGCCAAAAATGCCGTTAGGTGCTTAGGATTTCTCCGACGATGCAAGACATTTTTCACCCCTTCTGATCTGGCTATAATCTACAAAGCTTTCATCCGTCCAAAGCTTGAATATAATGGGCATATCTGGGCAGGTGCCCCCAACACAAATTTAAATCTCTTGGATAGAATACAAAAAGATCTTTAAAAATGATAAGCGATAGAACTATAATCGAAACATTTACATCGCTAGAACACCGCCGCAATGTTTCAATCCTTTCGTTGTTTTATCGATATTTTTGCAAACAACAACCCGTTAAACTATTCAGCCGTAGCACTCGCACTTCTAGGAATGCTCATCAGTTTACCCTTGAGCTCAATTTCGGGCGTACTGTGAAGAATAGAGACTCTTCAATCGCACATCGAGAATGTGGAATGCTTTGGCCAACTCTGGTTTTCCCTCCCATTTTGATGTTCAGAACTTAAAGCCTTTTAAATCCTTCCCTATTTTAATAACGCTCGCACTGTGTTTAAATATAAACATATAAAGGGTACTAATAACCCCTTGAGTGCTTCAAAAAAAAAAAAATCAATTATGGGGTTGACACTTTTTAAAATGAAAAAAAAAAAAAAAATTTAAAAAAATATTAATGATAACGAACTTCCGTTCCTTAAACTCCAAAGAAGAGAACAGAGACGTACTCATGACAGCGCAAACAGATGCCATCTTTGACGAAGACTTTTACATAATTGAAGATCCGAAGGAAAATGTGGAGGCGGTAGGAGCTGCTTTCCAGCAAGTGTACAAGGTGGATGTTAGCATTCGCCCTAACCACGACCTGGAAAACAGAGCCCTACTTAATCACTTTTACCTCCGTAATGATATCATACATTGGTTTCATGCGGTTCAATGACAATTCCTTGGCAAACGCCATAATCGCCGAGCAAACGGGACCAAGTCCGTTGTTAGTGACGAAGGTTGAAATTCAGCTCATCTTCAATTCAATTAAAAATAAAAAGTCAGAAGGTGTCGATGGTATATCCAACGTTGTACCGACGGAAGCAATTGACATTTACAGCTCAATCTTTAACAGTGCATTGAATAATGCATATTATCCAGTGCATTAGAAGACCGCTGTGGTTCATCCTCTCCCGAAAAAGGGAAAGGACAACTCAAACCCATCAAATCTTCGGTCGATAAGTCTTCTTCCGAGTATCAGCAAAGTTTTCGAAAAAATCATTAATAGGGCTCTGACTAAGTGGGCTGCGGACAACAAAATAATTCCGTTCGGGTTCAAGGCGGGTCGTGACACAATTCATGCTGCGTCTAAAATTGTTTCTGATATCCAATGGAATAAATCAAAACAACAATGCACAGGTGCTGTTCTGGTTAATTTGGAAAAGGCCTTTGACACCGTATGGTTAGAGGGTCTTTACCTAAAACTAAGCAGGCTTGGCATAAGCAAGCCATTGTTGTATATACTTTATGATATGCTTAACGGTAGAAAGTTTGTTGTCAAAAGTGGCAATGTAACTTCTAGCACAACATTCTCAATTAAAAATGGTCTTCAACAGGGAGAGGTGAATTCGCCGATTCTCTTCAGCATTTACACCAGCGATCTGATAGGTAGTCCTACAAAGACAATTGCGTACGCAGACGATCTTATTGCGTACAGAACGGCCCGAAAGGTTGAGGTTAGAATTCTCTTGCAGCGTGATTTCGACAAGATTCAGCGATATTGCGACGACTGGAAACTGAAAATAAATGTCCAGAAGTCGGAGGGATACGTGCAAGAATCGGTGCAAGATGGTCATCGTTGATGCTTACGGGTAGCCATTAGCGAATAAAAGTGTAGTGAAGTACCTCGGTATCTGGTTAGATCAGTATTTATATTTCGACAGACATATAAATGCTGCTCTGACGAGGGCCAGAGAAGCCTTCGCTCTGACGAAACGGCTGTTTAAGTTTTGGGGGCGTTCTATCCGAACGACGAGTATTTTGAAAGTGCACGCTTGAGCGGCTTCATTCCACCAGAGGCATTCATATTTTTAGACAAATGCGGTCTGATACAGGATAGATTGGCAGTTCCGTTAATCTACCACGTCAGACGAAGTACCGTGAATAGGCGGCTCCCGTACAATCGGGACTGCATGGCACAAGGTGGAGCGGAGCTCCTTCGGTTCAGTAGAGCTGTGTCCAAACGGGACCGAACTGATAGAGTGAAGCAGGAGAACCAGTTTTGGTGGCTTCAATCGGCACTTTTTATTGGGTAAACATGTTTTATAGTTTTAGGGTTTAGTTTTAAATAGAATAGGCATGGTGGCACAAAAAAAATAAAAGAAAATATAAAAAATAACAAAAAAAAAACAAAAAAAAATTAAAAAAAAAAATGATAAAAAAAACATACAAAAAAAGACAATTAAATATAAAAACAAAAAACGTTAGATTTGCTGCTGTGGTTGTTCTAGTTTTAAGTAATTTATAGGTAGAATAGGTAGTTTAATTTAGGCTAGTTTTATGAATTTTTGTCTAGCTTTAAGATAGGTTTAAGAATGAACTAATAAAAATGAATTTAAAAAAAACACTTTTTAAAATTCATGAAATTTCAAAAAATCGAAAGGAAACATCTTAACTTTTAATTAATGATTATATGGGGAATAAAGCGTAGTTAAATTTTAAAGGCCGGTGTTAATTTCGAATAACCCACAAGGATAAGGAAATTATTACCATTTATTAATATAACCATATTTTATTAGTGTGGTTAAATTATGTATGGAGAAAAATATCGTGTAAATGGCCGCCGCGATTTTGGTGGCACACCTCCATTCGATAATCTAAATGTTCCAAGTCTTTCAATTTGAGCCAAAAAAATGTCGTTATTATTTCACGATAGCCAACAGCATTAACAGTAACTGCCAGCCTATAAACTGCACCAAACAGTCAATTTTCGCCGATGAAAGCTGAACGAGGGCATTGTAGTTTTCACAGACTCGGTTTACTTAAATTTGTTTTTAGGATTTTTTCAATTGCACGCACATTTGGACGATTAAATTGATCGAAAAAACCACGAAGTGCACGATTGTGTATTTTTCCATACTAATAATTATATAAGTTAGTAGAAATTGGAAAATATCAAATGAAATGCAGAAAAAAAGTTGACGAATGTTCACCCATTTCATAATTGAGCCATATATTACTCTTCATCAGCCCCGTAAATGCTTATAATTCGTCTCGACTTTGTCACACCAATATCAAACAATTATTTACTGAAAATTTCATCCCTCAATATCAATATTTTATACTTGCCCACGATATTTTTAAAAATTACTCAAAGAAGCTCCATTAAGTCGGGTCACTGGTCTTAACCATAACATAAGACCCACTTTAATCACATCAGCATCTCTTTTTGAAATAAAACAAACATTTTTAATATTTTGTTAAAAAATATACTTAAGACATTAATTTTATTTAAAATAATTGGCCATTTTTTTTTCAATTTTTACAATTTTGTTTTTATGTGATAAAAAAAATTAAAACGCCAAAAATTGTTTTTTTGTTTTTTTTTTTACAAGCACAGCAGTTTTTTTTAATATTTAATATTTTTGTTTCTTTTGTAGTTATCAGTTTTAAAATTTTAAAGTTTAAAATTACATTATTTTTGTTTTTGTAAGAGTGTTAAGTTTAGTTCGATTGTTGTGTTTTGCTCTTTTTTAAATATTATTTATAATTATTATAATATTTATTAGAATTAGAATTATTTATATGTATATCTAGAAAATTTACATTACGATTAAAAAGTCGTTATATTTTTATTTGTGTTTAGTTTTTTTTTTTTAAATTAAAAAAGTCCAAAAATAAATACATACAATTTTATGATCATCAAATTTTTATATTTTTCTTTGATTCTTTTTTTGAAATTCCGTAAGAGAAAAAATTTATTTTACAAAAAATAAAACATATTTTCTATTTTTAATTTAACAATTAATACAAAAAATAGTTGATTCTTTTCCTTTTAAATACAAAAAATAAGGATCAAAGTTAATGTAGTTAAGAAAATAAGAAGTAAATCAAGCAACATCATACAATTTAATTGACACACTGATTTTTCTTTTCTTTTATTTTTACTTCTATTTGTTCACATATTTTGTTTGATAGTTTTAAATTACACATTCATATTTATTCAAAATAAATTATTTTAGTTTGATTTCAGTTATTTATTTAATTATCTTTCTATTCTGTGAGGGTAGATGGAGAGAGTTGGTTGGACGTGGAATGAAATCTATTGAGTATTTTTCGTTGTATGTTTGCGTTTGAGGTTAAGGTACTAATTATAGTTAAAAATAAAAATGGCAAGTTAAAAACAAATTAAATCGTTATATTTTTATTGACATTCTCATAAGCCTTTTATTTCATATCAAGAATATGAAGAACCATAATATTTTAATCCAAGAGGTACTTCTAAATTTTGACAGTTGATACCGACTAAATTTTTGAAGACACATCCGTCAAATCAGCTGTCAGTTTGTTCTGTCAAATCGCCATATTTATTAAAATGGCTGCCAATGTTCCCTGAGCTTCACCCAACTTATGGTGATATGTGAGATTGTAAAAGAAAATATGACGCAGGTATTGGACAATTTCAAAAACAAAATTATCAAATTTTGGGAGACACCATTTTATATGAGATCTAAATATGTCTAATCTATCCCGGAAAAGTCACTGCTTGGTGGTTTTTCTTTTGGTATGACTTGAATGACATGGAAACCAATGACAATTATTTCAATAGGACCAGAATTGATATTCGCTCTTCATGAGTCCACTGACCTTTTCTTGTTAAAATTTCTGGAGACACACATCCATGCAAACGAACTTCAGGAAATGTCAAAACGAACCATGCCATCGGTGAAGTTTTGCCTCATTTGTACACTAGAGTCGTGGAATATTAGACATTTTTGAGATTTGTTCTATATTTAGACCACACAAAGGGGGCTATGCCTCCCTTAATACTTTTAAAGCATAAGCAAAATGTGAACGTTAAGAAATAAGGGAAGGATTTTAGTAGAAAATATCAAAGTGGAAGGGGAATAGCTTAAGGCATCCCACATTCTTGATGAGCAGCTTAGAACAAAATACTTAAACTTAAATCTTCGATTGTGTGTTGGCCTGCTCTTAGGAAAGCCTATAATATTGATAAGCTACAGAAGGTTCAGAGAACAGCTTGCGTGGGCACCACAGGGGCAATGCGTACTTGCCCAACGGACGCCTTAAACGTTATTTTGGATCTTCTACCAATCGACCTTTTTATTTAATACATAGTTTCCTGCAGTGCTATTAGGCCTAAGGAATCAAACAGCTGGTTGTCAAAACCTTATGGTCACAGCAACACAACGAAATTGATTCCCTCAGATATTATCTCGGTAGACACTGACTACTGCACTCCTACTTTGAGCCTTAGTAAGGGTTTTAAGCTTATTTTCCCATTCAGAGAAGATTGGGAGGATGACATCGTGTCGATAGGTTTTGACACAACCATCTTTAATGACGGCTCAAGGATTCAGTGCGGAGTTGGTTCTGGGATCTTTTCTGAGTCCCTAAATGTAAGTAAATCCTTTAGGCTTCCTGGCTTTGCTAGCGTTTTTCAGGCTTAGCTTCGGGCTATTTTCACAGACAGTCAGTCAGCTGTATCGTGGTAAATGAACAGGCTGACGAGCTAGCCAGGCAAGGATCAGCCCTTCAAGCTAACTTGCGGAAATGGTTAACATTCCTCTTGGTGCTATGAAGGGTAAAATCTTTTCTATCTACCAAAACACCTTTTGCAGTAAGTTGTAGTGACCAAAGAGAAAGTGAAACGATCATCCATTTCCTCTGCAAATGCCCTACTTTGGCAAGCACTAGAATGAAATACTTTGGAAAAGCATTCATTCACGAACTTGATGAGCTATCTGAGACAAAGATTAGAGACCTAATCTTTTTTCTCAATGCAACAAAATGGCTCTAACATAATCGCTATGAAGCTTCTCTATAAATTCCCCTTTCTATCACAGGTGAAACGAGTTTTTGGTATCAAAACGGTGCACTAAAGCGCTAATTGGATCTCAGGCTGGGTTGCCTTGAGATCGCCAATTTCTACCTGCCTACCTATCTTATCTTATAAAAGTGACTCTCATATAAATAAATAAATAAATTAGGTGATGCAACAGTCCATTGGGAACTAGAGCCTAGTGACCTTCAATTCTCAACCTTTCCTGTGTGCGAGGACTGTTGCCAGGGATGGAATGGACCCACATTTTTAAGCCGAATCCAAACGGCTAATTTGAGATAGCGCGTTTAATGACAAGAATTACTAATGGATGATTTGTCAATTCTTCGCAAGAGGCATTAAATGACACAGGCAGGGATTGAACCCAAGACTTCTTGCATGACAGTCGAACGCACTAACCTTCATGACTCTTACATACACACAAAGCCTAAGAAAAACATATGAAACATAGAACCATGGTCACAGATCTATTTGATTTTGTAACTTTTTTTAAGGAAAAGGTTTTACAATAGGAAGTAATTTGCATTTGGGAAAATGTCAATTTTGTCATCTTGTAAAAGTTAAGAAGGTTATTTCTTATATTTAAACAATACCCGTTTCAACAACGCATTGACATTTTTAAAGTCACTTATGAGTTATGAGTCGTGAAGAACCTTTCCGTCTGGCTATAGTCAACTTTGTGGGAAATTTTAGTTTTTCAGACAAGTTAGTCATTTAAGGGATAGCTAAAAAACCACATAGAATATTAGATCGTAGTTTTTACAAAAGCCCAGGTGAGTCCATTCCTCGTCAATCTCTCACCAGCAACTTAGTATCATCACTAATTGGGTCCTTGAAATTCATCGAAATGATTTAGATGTCATCTTCGGTGATGAACCCCATTTTAACCTAGAAAGGGGTTTGGCCTCGAAAAAAATGACGAATGATTTTTCAAACTTGGAATCGGTATAAATTAATTTGATCGATGGTTATTTTCAATGGGTCATATTCTTAAAGATGAGAAAGTTCTCATAGTCAGAGCTGACGAGCTTGAGCTCGTATGTGAGATTTATCGAGCAGAATCGGGCTTAGTTTCATATGAAAGAATTGCTTATTTCGATAGGGTCTGAAACTAATCAAATGCTTTACAATATAGAGCACCAATGGCGTACGGAATCTCATACTTACTGGACTGCTCCATAACTTTTGCGCTTCTTCTATTTCTTCAGAAGTGTGTGGGAATATAATTCAATCAGTTGCAATTTTTGTAGCGACTTGAATAATAATTGTCATTTTTTTCTTGATAAGTCAAAGCACCACCGCGTGTTTCCAGGGTTGGGCCCAAAAACTCATCTGTCAATAATTGCACACCTGTTTCAATAAATCTTTACAATTCTCCAAAATCTTCACGAATTGGACATCTTCTACTTTTATAAACACGATTTGTAAAAAAATTATTCAGAAACTCGGCCATTTTGATTATTGACCAACAATTTGTGAGGTCGATCTCATGCAATCGAGCGTTTGCTTATCTTTTTGCATATCAAAACTAGAACTTTCTCACATAGAGCTTTTGTCGAGAGATCGATCTTAACACTTTAAATTCGAACTCACAGCTTGAGATCGATCTCTGTCTTTGTATTTTTTTGCATACCTCTCTAAGACAGTTCTCAGAAAAGTGAGTAAAGAACTGGAACTCATCGTTTTGCATATGATATAATAAGTCGGTGGCGCTTGATGCCAAACAATCAACAAACCAATCAAAATTCCGTAAGAAAAATTTAGAGGTCAATGTTTTTCTCCAAGAAGTGATCACACTGGGATCGTTCTTTATCACCTTACCCTTTTATCTTTGAGTTCGCATGAGAAATAAAGTCTACCAAAATACTACACAATCAATTTGAGACCTTTAAGATGGCATTCATGAAGTTATCGACGCCGTAATGCCGAAAATGTGCGAATTGTTTTTATTAAATTTTAATAAAAGGATATGGTAAGGTTTCTGTAGCCATTTCCGCCAAATAGCTGATGTTGTTTTCCATTGTAAAAGGATACTTTGCTTCTATTTACAATTAAATAAATATACTTTTAATTCAATTCAAAAATGATTTGTCTTTAAATATCCAAATGAGACCTATTATTACTAAAAACCCAGTATATGAATAATGTTTTAAACTAGACCAGAAGGTTGATGATGGTGAGAAAGAAAGAAAGAAATGTTTAAAATATATTTGTTTTCATTTTTTTAATACTAAGTTTTTGGAACTTCTTTATGTGAATGATGATTTTAAAAAAAAATCTAAATCTTATATCCCAAACCTTAGTTTTAAAAATGTTTTAATGCAAAGAAGTCCTGGGAGCCAGGATTTCAGAGCTTGCGATAGTTGAAGCAGTTTGTTCTTGTTTTTGAGTATTTTATTATATATTTTTAATTAAAGTCGTTGCCAACTTAAAGGAGTATAAAAAGGACTCTCCTATCTACCCTCAAATCTATTACAAAACTATATACTCACTTACAATTGCCGTTTACTTATGCATATAATGTACAGCACATTTTTGTATACCTACATACATAAATATATATATAGAAAAGCCCATTCACCCGCCTATTTATTTATATAAACATCGATCAGTTTGCAAAGCATTTACTCGTAGTCGTACATAATGTATAATATAATTAATTATTTATCATTTATTTAATCTTCCTAAAAATTGCTTTATCAGTGCCTACAAAGATTGTTAATAGAAACAAAAGTTCAACTCAATAAAATTCCCCCCAAAGAAAAACTTAACTTACGTAGTTACAGTTACATATTATAATATTCGTAAAAATAATAAATTCTTACATAAAGATTTTAAATAATTCCTAACTAACCAAATTTTCTACATCTGAGACCATTACCTCGAGGTCAGAGGGCAGTTGTTGCTGTTGTTGGTGAAGCTGATGGTTTTGAAGTTGGTGGTGCATCAGCCCGGGCGATGCACTACTATTACGGCTGCCTCTTTTGATTTTGTCCTGATTGCTGCTGCTACTGTTGCTGTTATGACTATTAGAACCGCTAGAAGATTGCGTCCAGTCGAAGGGACGAATCTTGTTGCTGGTTTCATCACAGGTGGCAGTGTGGGGGCTATTGTTACTTATGCTATGATGATGATTGCTAAAACTACTACTAGTATTGTTGCTACAACTAGGTTGAGATGATTGACGCTGGAAATTAAGACTGGCTCGGGGTATGTTGCTAAAGCTCCCTCGGGCTATTGAGCCTCGTTGTGGGGGTAGAAGGAGGGGCGGGGGAAGGCCTGCTGGCTGAGTGTTGTTGCTGGAGCTGCGCTTCAAGGGCGGTGGTTGTTGCGGTGACGGTGTTTCGGTGTCCTTGGTTGCGGAGTTTTCACGGCGCAGGTTCAGATTGGAAGTGCTGCGCTTTGTTGGAGGCTGAAAGTGTCCCGCAGCGGCGGCAGTTGACGCAGAAGTCTTGAGATTGAGGCTGCTGCGTTTCTTCGACTTGGAGAGGTTAGTCTGACTGCTGCTTGGGTGGATGAGATTCTGGGTGCTGCCGAAGTTGCGATTCAGATGCACGGAGTTGTCGCTGTACTTGCGACTCGCTGGGTGCTTTGCTGCAGCATTGGACTGGTTTGATATGGAATTGCTGCGGCTGTAGCTGTGTGGCTGGGGCTGGACAGCGTTCAACGTTGTGTTGCTCGAACTGCGACTCATGTGTCCCGAGCTCATTCGTCCCGAGGTTTTTGATGTTCCGGGTTTGGAATCTTTGACTTCACCCATCCCTGGCAGCATGTTCTCATACAGCGGGGAACAGTCCGCTGGAATCATTGGAGGGTTCTTGGGATTCAAAGTCTCATAGTTGGGTTCACTGTTGGTCAGGACTTGATTCTCCTCCTCTATATTCTGTCGCAGAAGGAAAGCGGTTCTCTTGCCACGTTCACTTCCCAGACGGTCTGGAGCTATTGCAGTGGCATTGACTCGCTTTTTATCACTAGAGCGAGTCTTTCGGTTTATTTTCTTCAAGCCGCTTCCTATCACATGCGTTTTCACAGCTGAGTTCTTCGAGAGCCTCAGAGAGAATTTAAACGGAGGCTTATAGACAACTTGAAGCTTAACCTTTTCGTTGCTCAGATTGCCCACCGACTTAGTCTTCTGAGGTGACTTCTGGACAAGTCGTTCGGGCGTTGATTGTGACTTTGACATGACTTTTCGGACTTTTGATGAATGCTCAATGTGCGATAGAGGCTGCGACACGATCGGTGATTCCAGCAGCCACTTGTGCACCTTTCCAAAGGTGTTCGTATGTCCACTAGATGGCAGTCGGCTGCCATTCGAATAATCAATGATTTCCTTGTGTTTCTTGCTGAATTTAGATTTAGATTTTGATTTTGTCTCAATTATCGGCTTCGATAAAGGCGGGATATTCTCTTCAGTACCGGTGATGGTGGTATTGTTGGGGGCGGTGGCAGTTGGAGGTGCTGGTGCAGTCTTGGTTGGTAAGGGTGCGGCAACACGATTCTTTTTCCTTGTTGGCTTCTTGAGAATGGCATCGCGTTGTTGTTTTCCGCTGAAGAGATTATGTTGTTTTGAATTGCTGCTTGTTGCGGTAGTTGCTGCTGCTGCTACTGCTGCTATACCATTAGCAGTTTTGTTGCTGATTAGTTTTGTCTTGACGGCTCGTTCGCCGCGAACCTTTTTCTTGAAGGGCACTTTTGTACGGACGGCCGTGTGCACGATCACGCCGTTGTTGTCTTCGGGCAAGCGTACCGTTTCTGTGGTTGCACTGTGAATTATTGTGACCGATTTTAGTTTTAAGTTGGATCGCTTGGCTAGCAATTTCGTGCTGAGGATCTGTTAAATAAAAAAAAAAACATTTTTATAAAGATTTAGTCAGTTATGAGTTTAAATTTGATGAAGACACAAAGTAGCAGCTACATAAATAAAATACACAAATTAAAATGAAGAAAAATCAAAAACGGTTCAAATTTCTTTTTGAAAGACAAGTTACCAAAATGATAATGAGGGTTCGAAATTTAATCTTGGATTTTAATTTAAAGCACATTTATTAATGAATTACGAATTTCAACTGGCGTAAACAGTAGACTTTGTTCTGCGATTTCCTGTTTTTGATGATTCGATTGCTAACAAATTCTGCTGATGGACCTATCTGAATTTCGACAGAAGAATTGTCAAAATCAATTCAATTCTTATGAAACAGAATTGGCATCTGTCACCGTTTGCAAAAGTGATGATATTATTAAGATTTTTCCTCCAAATTGTTTACAAAAATCAAAGGGTCATTCATTTTAAATTTACATATAACAATACTTTTTTGATGACCATTTCATTTAGCGAATACGTTTACACCTTCACATAAAGTGTGACAAACAATATCATTCGTCGGAAAGACTCGCAGCATGTGATTCTAGTTTTTTTTAACAAGTTTTAATATTTTGAATGACTTGTAAGATGCTTAATGGATTGAGTAATATTGTTGATGATACAAATTTAACTAATATTTTGACATTTCAAAATACAATTCGACAGATGCCAACAAGCGCTAGAAATTTGAAACTACGGAATAAATGACCATTTACAACCTACCTAGAAAAATGCTTAGAAAACGTTTCATGAATATGAATTATGAAGTAAAACATTAGTTTCAAAAAAGAAAACTAAGATTTGTCGCGAATTTGTTAATTTTCCTCAGTTTCAATTTTCTATGTTTTGTTTTACTGTATAACTTACTACTTCTCAAAAAATAAGGAGATGTCTGCACATTTTTTGCTGTTTCGCTCATTAAAAGGGTTAAATTAATTCGGACCCAGTTATTCGTCATTTATTTATCAATAATTTTTACGTTGTGCGATGTTTTCTACGTTTTTATGTAACTGATATTACGACTTTCTTATCTTTTAACAGCTGTTCATTTTTTTGTCAAAAATTGTGTTTTCTTTTGCTTTTAAATTAATTTAAAATTAGAAACTGTGGTTTTGACAAAGAATCAATAAGAATTTACAAGAAGGCATAAAGGATATCGAAGCGATCTTTCTGCCGATCCTTTTGTGGCACGATAAATTAAACTTCTAAGGCTTCCAGGTTACGGAAAATTCTTTCAATGAATAAAGCGAAACTAATTTATTAAACAAGCTGCCTGAAGAATGCCGACGCCTTCTGGACAAATTCCAGTAATGAATTAATTACTGGATACTCACTTTCCTGGTAGTTCTCTTACCGAAACGTTTCAATATAACATATCCATAAGGTCTGATCACAATGGACAAGCTACAATGGGCTCTCAAAAGCTTCGGTGGAAACAGCGTTACACCGCACCGTCGAATATTCCCTCCATCATAAAGATTTCACTATGATTGCTTTCCTTGACATCGAAGGTGCCTTTAACAACGTGAACACATCTGCAATCACATCTGCACTAACCTCTCTAAACGTAAAGAGTTCGCTTGGGGAGTTAATTCATTTATTGCTGACTAGTTGAATAATTAACTCAAAACTGGGAAACTCTTCTGGCAGACGATTCAATAGTAGAGGGACACCGCAATGTGGTGTTCTATCCCCTCTCCTTTGGAACCTAGTGCTGAATGAAATCCTAACTAGTCTGGATGCGGAGGGTTTCAGGGTGAGCAGTTTCAGGAAATCATCTTAACACTTTAAAAGAACTCTTACAAAATGCCTTAGAAAGAGTCAAAAAGCTACTCTAGCTCTTGCTACTGTAGAACCGTGGCAAATTAAATAAAGTCCAACGTTCAGCTTGCCTATGTTTAAGCGGATCGCTTCGCATGACCCCATCTGCGGCACTGGACACCTTACTCTACGTAACACATCTTGATATATTAAGCAAACAAATAGCTGCAAGCTCTGCTATTTGTCTCAAAGTTTCTTCGTAGTGGACTTATAACAACGTTGGCCACTCCGTAATTCATAGGTATTTAGAATCAATTCCAAAGTACACAGACTACACCATCCCCCAACTGCAATTCCACAGAAATTTCGAGATTTCTATACCTTCCAGATCTTTCTGGGAGCATAAGGCAATTCTGAAGACGAGTCAATCCATTTTTATACAGATGGTTCAAAAACAAAAGAAGGGGTTGGTTGAGGTGTGTAATCTGAACGACTGAAATTAAGTCTCTCATTCCGCCTTACCAAGCATCGTAGCGTGTTCTAGGCAGAACTATTGGCGATTAAAGAAGTCCTGTCCTCGTTAAAAGAAAACGTTATATCAACATCTGATATCCGTTTTTCTCAGATAGTCAAACCGCTATAAAATCTCCGGACTCGGTCTCTATAAACTCTATAACAGTTCATAACTGTCGATCATCTCTAATGGAGATGGCACAACAGTTTAATATTCACCTTTGCTGGGTGCCGGGCCATAGAGATATTCCAGGTCACTGTAAGGCAGATGAACGGAACATTACAACTCATTTTACCACGTTTGGCAAATGCTGGCATACTTGTAAACTATTGCTAATGCAAGTCGCTATGAAGAAGGCAAACACCAGGTGGAACAGCATCACCACGTGTCAGGTCACAAAAAACATCTGGCTAACATTAGATTCAAAGTGATCAAGGTGCTTGCTATTCCTAAGCAGATTGCATATAATTCGATAGAAGGTGCCTCAACCGGGCACTGGCTAATAGGAAAGCACGCCACGTGTACGTATTTTCAAATGACTTGTGTGGAAGCTGTAGGGACGAGAAAGAGGGCTTAAAAACGCAAGAATCACCTAGGAGAATTCTTCTATAATGATCTAAGCGATCTTAATCATATTAGCATAACCAGCTTCTCATTTGTTTTTTCATTGAGCTTAAAAGGAAGCCTCAAGATCCATGTGGTATCACAATGATCCATTAAACCCATTCCATCACGGACAGTCACTTTAACCTCACCTAACATACTGCTTACTGGATATTTTTAAAAACTTAGAATGACATCTACACGAACATGAATATAACGGGTTATGCATTTTGCGGTTTCAAAAGTATAGGGATGGAATTCGACTTCTGTCCAACTAAGTTTTAAGACCAATTTTTTTCAGCTAAAAGTCTGAAAACGCCGGCTTTAAGAGGAGATTATAGTTTACATAATCGTTTATGTAATTTTTCGTCGTGGCCATATCAACTGGACACTAAAATCATGCGATTTGACACCGCTTTGTGGGGCTACGTGAAAGACCGTGCTTATGCAGATAAACCTTTAGCTCTTAAGCACTTAAAAACTAACATTTGTCAAGTTATGCCCCCCAATTTGTGTCCATAAGTGGTCGAAAATCACCTTAAAAGAATCGATGCTTGCAACAATTCGCGTGGTGGTCATTCAAATGATGTAGTGTTTCATAACTTTTGAAACCGCAAAGTGGATAACCCTGTATTTGGATATAAAGTGGACCAGTAAGCTCAATTTTCACGTCGGAAACGTCCTCAAAATTGAACTAAATTTCAAATCACATAACCCTCTGCATTGACAACATCATCTTCATCAGTCCCTACCAATGGCCCAATTAGTTGTCATTGAACTTAATAAAAACACGAACAAGAACACCACTTGACCATCCGAAAATCGAATGCAACATTATTAACGCCAATGCGCCATCTACTCGTATATATAAACAACACATAACTCCTGCATTCTGCGAGTAAATGTGAACACTTTCGAAAACACCATGATCCAGATTGATCCCCTTTCCTGTAGTTCCCATCAAGTATCATCATATCCATGAATCATGCCATAAGCTCAAGCTCTTCTAATGCAGCACATTTTATAAACGAACTGAGTAAACATATGTAAAGATACAAGTATCTTATCTATTTTGTAGCTACAAACAATCTGATACTAGCGATACACATCATGATGGACAGGACAGGTCCAAAGCTAGTCCCAGAGATGTTCTATACTGATGGAAGGATATAATATTAACACAAAACTTACTTCTCCTTTGCTCTCTGATGGAAATCTCTCCGTTTACATTACCAGCGTCACGATAGTCTTTCGCTATTTGCTGAGTAACTCTTGCAAACTGAGAGAGAACGACCATAACACATCATCAACGGTAAGAAACAACAAAAACAAGGACGACAAGGATAAGAAAATTCAATCGGAAACAAAATAAATTTAAAGAAACAAAAAAGTACAAATAAATGAGATAACCGGATAACCATGTAAGGGAAACGGAAATCCGACAACAAAATCCTATAAAAGGTTATTTCCGTCGCTGTGTTGTTCGTTTGCGTCGTCGTTCGCTGTTGCTGCGAACGATGCTAACGGATGACGGACGACGGACGATGGATTATGGAAGACGGACGAATGGAATGCAACTTCATTACTTACCAGCAGGAGGAAAACTCCGACAATGGCCAAGGCCACTGTGTACCAATTTGTTTGTATCCACTTCTTGAAGGATGCTATGCTTTCTTCAGACAAGAGCAGCTTGCGGAGTGTGGCCAATGGACCGGAAGGATCAACTTCACGACATTTCTGGAAGACGTCACAGTATCTGGCGGAACAAGATTTATTAATCGAGAACAAAATGTATACTCGAGAGATTCGAGATCGAGACAGAAAGTACTTACCCATTGTAATCGTTACATGGTGTTCCGGGCTTAGCGAACATATCTGGCACGTCAAACGGTGGTTCGTTCCATTCGAAGGAGCTGCGACACGCCTGGCCCTCGCCCGGCTGCTTGCAGCACAGCTCACAAGACTTTGTCTTGGGGTCGTTTGGCCCAGGTATACACTGACAGGACTCTAATCCGTACGCCAGGCATATGCTGCCCGTGCATTCGCCCATGTAGCAGACGAACTCCTTGTTGCAGATGGTCTTGTTAGGTTTGTTCACCGATGCCGGGCATTGCGGCATGCGTCCGTCACAGAAACTTGGATCACGGCAGCCATTGTCATCGCGACACTTGTCACCGAACTTCAATTTGCAATCGGTGGTGCAGCAAGGGCCCTGTGATGGACTACACATGGCGCGGGGTGTTAACGTGCAGGGCCTTTCGTCGAGTCTGGCGTGCCGAGACATTGGGAAGCAGCAGCTGTCCTTGCAGTCCTCCTCCCATCCACAGTCACATTGTTCGCCCGGTTCGACGACACCGTTGCCACAAATGGACGTCTGCGGTTCGGTAAAGCAGCCTTTGACGCTGCGCGCCTTTGCATTAAGGACGGGTTCGATGGATTTCAGTGAACACGGAGAGAATTTGTTGTTATTACGCTTGTCACCCGAGGTGGCGCGGGCAAACATAATGTAGTTCCCATCCTCACCACCAGGCGTGCATTGCTCCGGGTCGTGCTGTTAGAAACAAATAAACACAAAACGAAAATTAATGTCACTACTCTTCTATGTTTATCGTAAAAGCTATATACAGTGATGGCGTTTAATGTTGGGTCTTGTGCTGTTTCAAACCCTTTTGTTTTTGTTGGCGATGGCGTGAAGCGGAGCGTATGATGCATTCAAAAAGGTGTGGCAGTGGCACTGTGGCACATTGTATGCCCGCAAGTGCTTTGAAATGCAAAAACACTCGCATCGCACATGAACATTTATTCATTCGGATAGCGAATTGAATTTGTCACTTTCGTATCGTGTCAGTTTAAGTTAACGCCGAACGCGGCGAAAGTGAGGAATTGGGTTATCTCAGAAAAATAGACACACAAAAATATAAAAAGCCTTTGTGTGACACACGTCACATTTGTTTTGCTTTGTTGTGTTGTGTTATTTCATCGCACCTGCATCAGCAAACTTTATAGGATCGATTTATAATTGCAATTATTGTTGAGTATAAAATGGCTATGATTGTTGGGAATGGGAATAATTGATTAAGTATCTATTTGTGTTTAGTTTTATTCTTTTACATCACAGGTGTTAACATACACAAATAAAGTGACACAATATTTTGATTAAAATTCAAAGGAATTTTGTTCCCAAACTGCTGGCAGCGAGAAGTAAGTAAACATTGAAAAATTGTTTCATTTTATGATTTGAAAACGTAAATTGAGACAGAAATAAAGAGCAAACTTATAAGAAGTTCGAACTGGTCTATAAGAAGTTCCAAATGAAACGGTCCCTGAAACATGCCACACTTGAAGTTTAAGAGTTCTGATTTATTAAATACCTCTTTTTTAAAGAAAAGCATTAAGCATAAAGGCATAGCATTCTAGATGACCTATAAGCTCTTCTATAAATTTTTCATAGGTATGACATAGGGGGTTATCAACAGCAACAAATTTGGCATTAATACGTATGGTGAATCGACTTCAAACAGATAGTATTTTACTAGATTTTTTAAAGGCATTTGATAGAGTCAACCACCAAAATCTAGTAACTATACTTACTTCTCTAAGCGTACACTCTTCTTTATTAAAATGGCTTGAATCCTATTTTAACTAGTATAGTTCAAATAGTTAAAGTTAATAGTTTGCTTTCAAAATTTGTTTCGGTCTCATCTGGTGTTCCGCAAGGAAGCCATTTGGGGCCATTACTGTTTTTGTTATCTGTAAACGATATACAGGATAATTGTCAAAATTCAAATTGCCTTCTTTTCGTTGATTATCTTAAACTATACCGTAAGATCTCTTGTCAAACTGACTGTTTTCTTTTTTTTTCAAGATCTATCGAGGCTTGATAATTGGTGCAAGCAAAATCACCTTCTATTTAATGTTTAGAAGTGTCATTTTTTTTAGTGTTTCCGGAGTTCTGATCAAATGGTGTTTGATTAGAACATCAAATCCACAAATTAGGAACGTGTTACTAGGATAAAAGATTTTGGAGTAATTTTAAACAAAAAATAAATGTTTGGTTTTCTAAAAAGAAACACAAAAGAATTTTCAGATTCCTATACTTTCATATCATATCATCGTTGGGCTTATTTTTAACTGCCCATAGTAAGTCACTATAATCGGTCCGATTTCACGAATTTAAAATGTTGAAATTTCTTGACGTTTCAAGGTCTCTAGAGTCTAAATAAAAGGTTTTTACGTAGATGCCTGTACGTGCGAGTGTACGTACGTTCGTAGGTGTTCAGTATGTATTTAAAAAATCCAAGTACCGTTTTTTTATAAATCAAAAAAACCTGAACAAAAATTTCATCTCGAATATATTACGAACATGATTTTATCTCCAACAATGCAAAGAAGAATAACGTTTTGAGAAAACTCTAACTGACGGTTTTTTTTACAAAAATTAAAACCTAATAAAACATTACTTGAAGTTGGTCAAAATATTGATTTTCGACTAAAATATCATTTCCAAACTTTGAGACATTGGCTTTAAACTAATTTTTTCTTTTAAAAAATATTGTTTTCAACATTTAGTAATATTTTGAAAAAAAAAATCGAATGGATAGTTTTTTTTACAAAAATTTGGGATGCAAATATCTTTTCAAAAATTCTAAAATATTGGCTTCAAATTTATTTTATCTCACAGAAAAAATTGTTTTCGACAATCAGTAAATTTTTTATACAAATCCAACAGCCAGCTTAAAAAAAATTAAAATCTGTAACAATAGTACGCAAATGCTACTTTAATTGGTAAAAATCGTTTTCGACTTAAAATCCCGTTAGCAAAAATAGGAGTTTGAAATAAAACTGTTTCATCATATGCAAAATATTGTGGGAAATTTAATTTTTTTTTTTAGAATAATAAAACTGACAATTTTTTTAACAGAACACAAAAACCTAGAACCTTTTAAGAAAGACAAATCGACAGATGAAATGGGAAGTTATCAGTGTGGGTCGCATACCAGCCTGCTTTTTACATTGAATTTATATGCTTTTAAAAAGTTTGGAGTTTTGAAAACCAATTAATTAATGCCTAGGTTTTTTTTAATTAAAAAAAAGTATACGCTGGAGAATTCTTTAATTTATTACCGTTTTGTATGTTAAGAGGGTATTCTGGTCTAGAAATAAAAAAAAAATCCTTTGTTTTCATATTTTCATAGTTTAACTATTTAAGAATATGTCTACTAGAGGATTTTCCCAGATTCAACTTATTTTCCGAGAAAAAAGTATTTTGCTGAGCAGCCATCCAAATCGGTTGGACTGCAACTAATGGAACAAAAGACATAATGGCGTACTTTAAACGCGTTTTTCTCAGAACTGTCTTTTTGAATCTGATATCCACGATTTCTCAGGTTCTGCGGAACCGATTTACTTGAAATTTTAAGAGAGTCTTCTTTAGAGATTTGTCTTCGTCCGGAACTACGGCCATCCCCAAATTTTCATTTTTACTATTTTTAAAAAATCGAAGAATGTTCAAAAAAGTGGTACAATTTTTTTTTCTTTAGACAGTCGCCATTTTGTAAAAAAAAATTTTTGTAACTTTTCCGTAGTTCCAGACATTGCGACATTATTGTAGATTAATTTTTTTTTAGTTTTTGATTTCAGATTTCTAGGAGAGTTAAAATCGTGCTTATGGTCACGCCCCAAATTTTTGAGACGCACCACTCCATCAGCTGATAACTAACGGAATTTTGATTTTTTTCACTTTTTTATTTTTTTTTTGTATGCTTCTAATGTGAATAAACAATGTGTGGTAAAATTACCTAAAATTCATGTCTCTGGACCAGAATACTCCCTTAAACGTGTATACTAAAATTATTTCAGGTTAAAATACCGCTTGTTTGTAGAGACATAAGCCATGTCTTCGAAGGATTTCGAGCCAAATTCAAAAATTGCATGTCGTACGCTAAAAAAACTAAGATGAACCTAAAGATGATTTTCAGAAGAATTAATAAAAAATTCAAATTCAAGGTTTTACCCGGATCTTTTCTGTGCAAAAGAAATTTAATTTGGTGAGGAGATTTTAGGTATTCCGAGTCTTTTTGGAGTTTTGTTTCATGTTCTCGAGCCAACAATGCTTTAAATGATATAACATCATAAACGATCCAATCATATCTTAATATTTTCTCTTTATTTCAAAAAGGATTTCGTTAAACAACTTGATATTAATTTTTGTTCTTATAAGATTTGAGTTTGAATATTTACCATTTTTTTTTCAAGGTTCATGACTACTGACATATTACGTTCTAATTTCAATTACGAATAGCATGAAAATGGTTGGAACTAACGGAAATAATATTTTTTTTGTTGTGAACCAAAAAAAAAGTGTTAATTATCAAATCACATTCACGGGTATCGTTCAGTAATTTTAAAATGGAGGACAACGACATGTTAGTAACTGATAAACAAAAAAAGAGGCTGGGATGCGACCCACACTGATAACTTCCCATCCCGTCTGTCGATTTGTCTTGCTTAAAAGTTTGTCTTTATGTATTCGTATCAATTTTTACCAAATTTGCGTACTATTTTTATAGATTTAATTTTTTATAAAAAAACGGATTATTGGATTTTTGTATAAAAATTACTAAATATCGAAACAATATTTTCTGTGAAATAAAATAAATTTGAAACCAATATTTCAAATTTTTGAAAAGATATTTGGGTCTAAAATCAATTTTTTCCAACTTTTGTTAAATTTTGTTTAGGTTTTTAATTTTTTTTACAAAAACTGTCAATTCGATTTTTCAAAATTTAACTTAATGTTAACAACAATATTTTTCGAAAAATGAAAGTAGTTTGAAGCCAATATCTACATTTTTTGAAAAGATATTTGAGTCGAAAATCATTTTTTAACAAACTTTTATTAATTTTTTTCGGTTTTTAATTTTTTGTAAAAAAAATTGTCAATTCGATTTTTTTCAAAATTTTACTGAATGTTGACAACAATATTTTTTGAAAGATAAAAGTAAATTAAAGCCATTATCTCAAAGTTTTGAAAAGATATTTGAGTCGAAAATCAATTTTTACCAACTTTTATTAATTTTATTTTTAGAGTTTTATTTTTTGTAAAAAAAACTGTCAATTCGATTTTTCTCAACATTTTTCAGATGTCAAAAACATTATTCTTTGTTGCACAAAATTGTTTTGGAGATAAAATCATATTTAAGTCGTAAAATTTTGAAGGTGACAACATTTTTTTTCAGTTTTTTTGATTTATAAAAAAAAACGGTTAAATGGATGTTTTTCAAAAAAAAATATATTTCTTTGATATCACGTTTTAATATTCTATATAAAATTAAATTCAAGTCTCTAGCGTTTTGGTTCGTAAGATATTTAGGGTTAACCAAGATGTTCACGTACGAACGTACGTACACACGCACGCACAGACATCTTTCTAAAAATCTTTTATTTCGACCTTGAAACGTCGAGAAATGTCAAAATTTTTAATGGGCGAAATAAAAGTATTTGAAATTGAAGATTCATAGTTCTGGCAAGGACCTTAAATGAACGTGCGGCTAGCTACGGGTACAGGTATGGTGGAAAACACACGAAGAGCAACAGAAATATTGGGGAAAATCGTCTCCAAGTTTTGGGAATATAAAATCGGCTTCATAAAATTGTTTCAAATGAATTATTACTTATTTCAACTCTTGAGACACATGCGAGATATACTCTTGGATGTGCCTTTTAGCGGAGTTTTTAAATCTCAATTTCGTGCATTGTTGAAAACTACCATAAAAGTGAAAATGTAGCATTCAAATTTTTCATCGTATCGAACCAACGGATTTTCAGATATAATTGAATCAAATATGACGTAAAAGGTGTTGCTCTTGTTTCATTTTGCTCTCCGGCTTCTAGATTTTGTCTTTAATGTCTCTTTAATTGTAATGTGATTTGATATCTTCAAATCTTTAGGAAATAACTTATTCAAAATATTAATTAATTAATGTTACGAAAACCACAATTGAAAATCGTTTGCGTGGGATTTTCTGGTCCCCTGAAATCGAATCAAAATTTCTTTCGCAGCAGAAAAAAAATTAGAAGAAAAAAAAGTTGCCGGTCCCTTATTTTGACTTTAAAAATAAAATGAATTCGAAATTTACGTTAACTTAAATGAGAAAAGCGAAACAATTTATTATAACTTTCTTTCAATAGTTCAGAGTTGTCCAATTTTTCATTAAATATTAACAAAAATGTATGCCAATAACAATCAGGGGCTTGTGCTTGTGCTTGAGCTTGTGACTGAGAGATTGGTAGATAAAATGCAAACAGGGGCCCGATTTCGAAAGCATTAATGATTTTAAATTTTCGGGCCCCTAAAAATAAGTGGAAATAAGTATGTTGATAATGAATGTGGAGTATATTGAAAAAAAAAACCCACTCCTTATTGCTTTAAATTAAACGGGCCCCTAGAAAAGCCCGTGCGCGGGGGTTCTCCCACTGTTGTTATCCGCCAATACTATTTTATGCTTTCAAATCAAATTGAGAACAATTTTGGTTGTGGAAACTTGTGTAACTTTGCAGTTCTAGCATTTTAAAAATTCAATACAAAAATTATAGACCAGAAATTTTAACTTTAAAATTGCTTTGGATTTAAAATTGCTTTTGGATTTATATCATTGACATAATTTTTGACAAAAAAAATAGTCAACGTGCTAAGAAATCCTATCAAAATACATCACATAATCCTTAGCAACGAGAGATGTCTCGGTTTCGTCTCGTAGAATTAAAATTAAACGATAAACGATACGAGACCGTAAATTTGGACAAAATTTTAAAAGCCTTGTCTAGTTTTAGAGCCTTAGCACCCAAAAGACATTTAATTTTGAATTTTTATGAGGTACTATCGTAATGTCTGTGATGGAATAATTTAAAAAACTTTCAAAATTGTAAAATATTATCATTGAATTTAAGTTAAAATAAACCGCAATTAACACAAATTTGACAAACCTGGAGTTGAGAAGAGGGAGACTATATAAATTAATCTTTTGTGAAGAAAAATAAAGAGACTAAATTAGTGCATTCTAGTTGAAACGTTGGAAACTTTTAAAATTTGTTATTTGACAAATCGGACCTATAACAATCACTTTCAATGGGATTTTTAAAATATCGTTTTAAAGTTAAAGATGTGAAAATTACATTAAGTAAGAATGAACACTGGGCGTCGCAGATAACAGTAGGAGTGCAAAATAATACGAGGCTATACTAAAAACGGACAAAAAAGGAGTATCAACTATTGTGCTAGTGTCTTAAACAGTTTGAACTTAAATTTAGATTGCAGTTTTAATAATTTAAGGAACAGTCTTTCAAATCAGTTCTCCATTAACACAAGGCCCATTAATAATTATCTGTATTTTAAAGTACAAACAAAAGTATTTAAATTAGTTGATGTTTTTAAAAATTTGAACTAGTCATGATACTGACCCATATTTTTCATCTCCTCAACATCACCATATTTATTGATCATTTGATTAAAATTGTGAGTTCCTAACATACAAACAGTTAAAGAAGAAAAACATATGACTAAAGCTACTACCTATCATAACATGCTAAGTCCCTTAGCTAAACTTTCTTTGACAAACTCAATTTTTATACATATTATATCCTCCATGAAAAAGACTCGTGAGCCGCATTGACAACATACAAAAGACCAAAAAGAAAAAAGTTGACAAAAACCTTTTCCAACTTCATAAAAATACACAACCAAAAGAACTGAAAAAAAAAACAGAAATAAAGAAAAACCATAGCTTCTATTACAAAAGTGAAAAGAATACTAATTTAATTTCGCCTACACATAAAGTTTCTTTCAAAAACAAAAATCTAGGCTTCTCTTTTATAAGTATCTTATATAAAGAGAAGTCTGACAAATCAAATATTAAAATGCGAGGCTCATGTTTGTCTTTACATTTTACTCGACGACGTTAGCCGTCGTTTGTCGTAAAATTCATATCCTACGAACATATGAGTGTTGGGATAGGTTTTGGAGAAGGGCACTCGGTGGTGGAAAAGTCTCGAAAAAGAATAAAATTCCCGAGACAATATTAATTAAGAGTGTTTTTTTTCTCTTGTTTATTCTCTGTGTTCTATATGCACAGTTGTGGTCATATAATTAAGTCACTTCAATTTGAGTTTTCTTTACCTTTATTGTTCAAAAAACTAGTTGTAACGCCGACAGTTTAGATGGTTGTTATTTCAATAATACAAAAAGGCGATTCTGTACAAAAATTCATATAAATAACAATTTGAACTAATAAATATAATTAATTAAAACATATTAAAACATGACGACATGGGAAATAAAAAAAATTGTTGTTATCATACACTGATTAAATTACTTTAAAATATGTCTTCCAGCTGGATAACGAATCGAAACATTTAAGTAACTTGATAAAAGAGTAGTTTTAGGCCAAAGTGGGTTATATTGTTTTTTTAGGAGACAAACATCCTGCTTTAACCAATATAAACTGATCAGCCCTATAATCAGTAAGCGGCAGTTAAATATTTCTAAGTGTACAAAGCCTAACTTACATTGTTGAAGATGGACCTTTTTTAACTTCCCATAGGAAGTTATTGCAATCGGTCCGATTTGTCGAATCGAAAATTTTGACATTTCTAGACGTTTCAAGGTCCTTATAGTCGAAAAAAAAAGATTTTTAAAGAGATGTCTGTCCCTGCGTGTATACGTACTTTCATATGTTCGCGAAGTTTTTGTCGTCGTCCATAGCTCAAGAACCAGTACAGATATCGACTTCAAATAATTTTTTTATACAGATAACAGTGCAGAAATATGCAGAAGGAACTCTCAAAAACATGGAGGGGGTGGTTTTTTTTACCATAGCAATTTAAAAAAAAGGTGAACATTTTGGTTAACTCAAAATATCTCGCGAACCAATAATTTTAGCAATTGGAATTACATTTTTTATTGTATATTCTAACGTGTTACCGAAAAAGTATAATTTTGAAAAAACTCCAACTAACTGTTTTTTTTATAAATCAAAAACACTAAAAAAATGTTTGCCACGTCGAATATTTTACAAACAAAAAATGATCTTATCTCCAAAATGACAGAATAAAGTTTTTGACATCTGGCAAAATTTCGATAAAAATCAAATTGACAGTTTCTTGCAAAAAAAAAACATTTCTGAAAATTGGTAAAAAATGATTTTTGACTTTGATATATTTTTAAAAATTTGAAAAATTGTCTTCAAATTAAAAAAAAAATATTGATGTCAACATTCTATACAATTTAAAAAAAAAATCGAATTGACAATTTATTTTTACAAAAAACTAAAAACCAAACGAAACATTATTAAAAGTTGGACAAAATTTACTTTCGATTCAAATATCTTTTCAAAAATTAAAACTATTGGCTTCGAACTAGATTTATCTCACAGAAAATATTGCTTTCAATACTCCGTACTTTGAAAAAAAAAGCCAACAGTCAATAAAACAAAAAATGGTACGCAAAGTTGGTAAATATTGATGTTCGGTTCATTTCATCTATCCATTTGTATTTGATTTTATAAGAATTAAGAACGTTTAGAAATGCTACTAAAACTGGTAGAAATTGGTTTTTGACTAAAAAGCTCGTTCACAAATTCGAAATCAAACAATTTCATCAATTGCAAAATATTGTTGGTAGTTTTTAATTTCTTTAGAATAATTCAACTGACAACTTTTAAAACAACACAACTCGATAACCTGCTATCTTTTTCAACAAGACAAATCGTCATACGGGATAGGAAGTTATCAGTGTGGGTCGCATCCCAGCTTCTTTTTACTTGGCTTTATTACACAGTCGGTGCCATGAAATGACGCTGAATTCAGCCTTGCGTCTGAACTAAATTTGTTTGTTAAGAGAACAGTTGATCTTTCAACAAATGGAAGGATTTTTGTCCTTAATTCTCTTTGAGGAGTAAAATGTGGCCGAATTGGTTCTTTCTTTCATTTTGCTTTATTTCTTAATTAGAATTTTGCTTAAGCTTTGTCAACATTCCTCCACTTCTGGAAATAGGCGTTATTTCAAATGATTAGAACGCAATAACATCATAATCAGGAAATTGTAACAAATACCGAAAACTTTAATGAACGTGATAAAAAACGTGCAAATTCATATTACGATAAAATTCGGTGCAAATTTGTTTGGAGATTCGCAAAATTTTATGGTTCCAGCATTTGAAATCATGTTTGTTTTTAATTTTTAAAATTGTGGCATATTACTGTAAAATTGTTGGATAGTCACTCTCTATTTTATACACCACAGAATATAAGATTATTCAATGAAAAATGAATACTTTAACTACGTTCTTTTAGTAATTTAGTTTCCGGAATTGATGCCTTTGTTATCTTTGCCCTTTTTTATGAAACTCGATATATTTTATATTGGATTTTGGACAGGCTACTCCAGAAATCTAGTAGAATGAGATTAAAAACAGGGTTTGACGATCCGAGACCAATGTTTTCGTTAATTATCTTTTTGAAATTGGCCTGTTTAATGTCATCAGAAATATATATAAAACATATCAAAATCATCTCTTTTGGCTTGGTGACGTGCTTTATAGTCTATTTCGTGTTTTAAAGTACAATTGTTGTAAAAAGATGACTGACGTTTGGTCTTTTATAATCTCCAACAAATTTGATTTTAGATTTGTCACTCGGAACGACGAAAACCGAAAAAAAACACGGTGGTATATGAAGATGTCTTGGAGCTAAACAATTTCTTCGGTCAGAAAAAATAATCGTATGTACAATTTTACGTTCACAATAGGTTTTTGAAAAAAGAGGCTGGGATGCGACCCACACTAATAACTTCCCATCCCGTCTGTCGATTTGTCTTGCTTAAAAGTTTGTCTATATGTACTCGTACCAATTTTACCAAATTTGCGTACTATTTTTTGTAGATTTTATTTTTTATGAAAAAAACAGACTGTTGTATTTTTATATAAAAACTTTTTTGTGAAATCAAATAAGTTTCAAGCCAATATTTCAAATTTTTGAAAAGATATTTGAGTCGAAAATCAATTTTTACCAACTTTTGTTAAATTTAGTTTAAGTTTTTAATTTTTTGTAGAAAAAACTGTCAATTAGATTTTTTCAAAATTTTACTGAATGTTGACAACAATATTTTTTGAAAGATAAAATTATTTTAAAACCAATATCTACAATTTTTGAAAAGATATTTAAGTCGAAAATCAATTTTTACCAACTTTTATACATTTTTTTTTAGGTTTTAATTTTTTGTAAAAAGACTGTCAATTCGATTTTTCTAGAAATTTGTTCTAATGTTGAAAACAATATTTCTTATAAGTAAAAATTAGTAAAAAGCTATTATCTCAAATTTTTGAAAAGATATTTTAGTCGAAAATAATTGTTTACCAACTTTTATTAATTTTTTCCGGTTTTTAATTTTTTGTTAAAAAACCGTCAATTCGATTTTTTTTTAAATTTTACTGAATGTTGACAACAATATTTTTTGAAAGATAAAAGTAAATTAAAGCCAGTGTCTCAAAGTTTGAAAAAGATATTTGAGTCGAAAATCAATTTTTACCAACATTGAGTAATGTTTTTTTTTAGATTTTTTATAAAAAAAAACAGTCAATTCGATTTTTCTCGGAATTTTATCAGATGTCAAAAACATTATTTTTCGTTGAAATTATTATTATAATTATTTTTTTTAGATTTTTATTTTTTGTAAGAAAATTGTCAATTTTATTTTTTTTCAACATTTTACCAGATGTTAAAAACGTTATTCTTTGTTGCGAAAATTTGTTTTGGAGATTAAATCAATTTTCGTTCGTAAAATTTTCGAGGTGACAAATATTTTTTAGATTCTTGATTTAAAGAAAAAACCCTTAATTGGATTTTTTCCAAAAATATACTTGTTTGGTATGACGTTACAATAATTAAATTTAAAATTTACTTCAAGTTTGTAGCGTCATTGGTTCGTAAAATATTTAAGGTTAACCAACATTTTCACATTTTTTTGTAAACTGCTATGGTTAAAAAACCACCCACTCAATTTTCTTAAGAGCCCTTTCTGCATCTTTCTGCACTATAATCAATATCTCTTCTGGTTCTTGAGCTATGGACGACGAAAATAACCCCGCCAACGTACGGACGTACGGACCTACGAACGTACGTACACACGCCACACAGACATCTCTCTAAATATCTTTAATTTCGACTCTAGGGACCTTGAAACGTCGATAAATGTCAAAATTTTCAATCGGACCGATTACAATAACTTTTTATGGGAAGTTTGAAATTACTTTTAAAACGTTTGGTCGCTAAAAACTATTTTTGAATGAATCAGCGTTTCTTTAAGATTTATGTAAGACAAGTGAAGGCTAGCAAGCTATGAATCGTTTTTGAGGACTTTATTCAAGGCTTAACTCAATATTGAAGATAAGGATTATTGATTGATAGAAATTAATGGATTTGAACTACTTCGTGAATTAACATAGCTTAAAAGAGCCTTGTAAATATGGTTTGTCGAATTTTAAAAAGTAATATCTCAAAAACTCTATATGAAAGTTTAATTTTGGATTTTTATTAAATCCATGATAAGTCACTCATAAAGTGTAGTTTGATTGCCAGAAATAAAACCTTGTCGACAAGTGTCTTTGGCTAACACCAAGAATATCTTCTTTTTAGGTTCTTGTTACGATACTTCTTCATGCCTTCCTTGATTCGTGAGCACTAATTTTACCAAAATGTTAACGATAGAACGGAATCGCTCTTTGACATAAGCTAACTTATAGATTTTTCCATCCTCTGTAGAAAGATAAATAGTAGTTTTATGCGTCTTCATTTCTTAAAAATTCGCAAAACGTGTATAACTTGTTAAAAATAAATAACAGTCTTGAGAAAAAATTTGTTCAGAAATGATGAATATTCTTTTTCGAACAGTTGTTAATTTCCGTAAAAAAAATTTAAGTTAGTAAAAACTGCTTCTTGTTCGTTTTGTGCATGAATTATATGACCACAACTGTATGTGCATGTGTTCCTCTTATTTGGTTCAGATTCTTTAACGAAGCTATATAGAAGCTTATTTTTCAACAGCAAAAAAAGTTTTGGTATTTACGTTCTCATTAAGCATATCTAACAAATACTGAAACTGGAACTTCCTGATGCTTGATGATACTTCTCCCCCTCTTAACCCCCCCCCCCCCCTTTCATCTGTCTTTTCCTTGGCATTGTAACAGAAATAAATTAAATAGTTTTGGGGTGGGTGTGCGGTGTTCATCGGAAATGAAAGTTTTCTCATCTTCCTATGTTTTTGATAAACAAAATAAAAGAAACAAATTCACAACCAGATGGCGTTAACGTGTCCCATGAGTTTTCTTTTAGCAATGTGTTCCCACCCAAATCAAGACAAACACACAATCCTGATTTCTCGAAAGCAACAAAAGTGGGTAAGGAATTTCAACATTGTATGCTGATGTTCCTGCTATGACCAACAGGAGAGTCCTTTTTTGCAATGTGTTTCATTTTGCGTTTGTTGGACGTTTTCCAAACGAAGAAGACTACGACTACGACGACGGCAACGGACACGACAAACAACTGACGACAAACCTAAAACTACTTCATAGGAGGGCAGCACCAGAAGTGGCAGTATCAGCGGCTGATACAGTAACCAGGGCGGGAGTTGCTGTGATGCAGAGCTAATACGCTGCTCTACAAACCGAATCTTATTTGTTATGTACTTAAGGACCATAAAAACAAGTCACAAAACTAATTTTCCTTTGGAATGCTCAAATTTGAGGTTACATACTCCTATATGTATGGATTTCTATATGTAAGAGCATAGGAACTACTTTACTATGCCTCTGCTTCAGAATCTTCTATATCCTTCCATTTCCTGAATATGTCCTTGTCCCTGTTTGAATGTCGCTGCAGTAGAAGCAAAGCAGCAGCAGCAGTCGTTCGTCGTGGTGGTTGTGATGTGGGATGTTGTTTTGGGCTTAAGAACGTGCAATTTGAATTTCTCGAAAGTCTTGCGATGAAATACCTACCTCTTCTATAAAGAACGAACGTATAGAATTCTCTTCTCTATGTAACTTTACGTGCACAAAGGGGAACCATGTGTGGTATGGCTGGGGCAGGGGATGGATATGGTATAGAGTATAAGGTTATGGTGCCATTTCTTCCAAAGGAGCTTAAATTTCGGTTTTTTTTTACAAATTTTATTTCATCTTGAATCCTTGAATCTATTTTTAAGTTCAGAATTCATTTGGGACTTAACAGGATCGATTTTCTAATAAATATTTCCATTCATTTGGATGTTTTTTTCTTAGTCAAGAATCGAACGGAATGGAACAACGGAAGAAGAAATCGGGAAGCAACGTAACGTATGCTAGCGCTTCCTGCAATTTCATAATGAGAAATAGGATATTGTTCAGAGACATACGAGTTCGAGTTCGAGTACGAGAACGAAAACGAAAACGATAGGAAAACTCCTTGGGTGTGGGTTTTTTGGGAGTTTTGGGTTTTCTTTGAATGAATAATATTTTAAGGACTATAGCACGGATTTGTATTTTATCATCAGTGAGAAGGGAAGGAAAACGAATTGAAGGGATGAAATGGTTTTGTGGTTTGTTATTAGGCAGATGCGATTATGTAGAGGTATGGGAAACGAGGGTTTGAGGTATTTTTTGCAATTAAAAGTTTTTAAATTCGTTACAAACTTTTCAGAGAAAGGAATTTTTTGTTTGTGAGTCTTGTCTGGTTGTGACATATTATTGTATCTGGGTCTTTATACTTATCGCGTCTGTGCTAAAATATGATCCCTAAAGTTTTTGAACATTACCTTTATGTCATATATATGTAGGTAAGATAAGGAAATGTATGGAAGGGAATTCCTAATTTAAACAATTTGTGTTTTCAATTAAAAAAACATTTTTTGTAAGCTGATTTTTTGTTATGTAAAATGGGATCTGATTGGGATTTGACAGTATTTAAACTTAGCAGTGAACGCATCCTTCAAACAATGACTAAAGTGTCATTGGCAAAAAATTAGGAAGTTCATTCCGGAAGAATGTTTAAAAATAATTAAAATTTGATAACAAGTTTAAAGCTAATTTGCTTTTTTAATACATCCTTTGACGACAAAAACCGTAACATTAGCTCATTAGAGCCCCAAACATCACTCACACGTATAAAAATTATTATTTAACTCAAACTTACCGGCGATCCAAAGTTATGACCGATTTCGTGTGCCAAAGTGACATGTGAAACAGCTGGTGGTACGTGTTTTCCATAGTTTAGCAAAGTCACAATTCCAGTATTAAGTGACTTCAATGAACCTCTATAGTGCTGAAATTAAAAAAAATAACAAAAATTAATATTTAAAATTAACCAACATATGAAACATTTCATCATCAACACAACACATCTCTCAACACACACTCAACCTTATTTAAAGTTTGTTTGTCTATTTATATATAAACTCCAGTAAAAACATGACAAAAATTTTCCCTTGATAGAAAGTAAAACTTTATTTGAGAATGTTCCATCAAAACTAATTCAATTTTCATAAACTTTAAATGTCATGTCTACACAGCATACACTTTATTATAGACGACATGACTGACGGCTACGACGAGAGTACAGAAAACACCTACCTACGAGTATGAGATTGGTTAGCCAAAACTTTGACACATGTTGATCGATTTTTAATTTACATATATGTACAGCACTGTACCCACCTTACAGGAGCAAAACATCGTTGTTCGATAGTCACCGCTGCGCTGACGAATAGATGGATGCAATTTCCTTCCTTTCGTTTTCTATTGAACGAGTTTTAATGGTGGAAAATAAAAAAAGTGTCCTTTTTCTATCCTTTATGGAAATTTTTAACTCTGAACAAAAAAATTTGTAAACTTGTGCATTTTTATGAAATTCTTAATTGATAAGATATATCCTGTCCACGAACAAAGAGCAATCTGGTATGCTTGCAAAATAAAGCTTTTAAGCTAGAAACTAATTAAGACACAATACAATTATAGAAGATACAAAACATTAACTTAATCACCCACAAAAGTACATGTTTTTGAATATCGGATACTTCAAATAAGACTCAAAACTGTTCGATAGTTTGGACACTAAAGAAGTCAGTTTTATAAGTGATTTAAATGGACTAAATGGTTCGGCTAACTTAAACAATATATACCTATAAATAGCTTTAAATATCAACGTCTAAAAATACGGGGGTTTTTTTGCAAGACCCTGTACGTAAACAGCCTCCAGATTGTTGTTCAATTTTTGAAGAAGAACTGAGTTTTTGAAATCACACATCGCTTGCTCCACTTATTTTTAACAGTTTTCCCTAAAAGAACAAAATCAAATGGGGTGGCGCAACAGTCCGTTGTGAACCAGGGCCTAGTGACTTACAACTCTCAACCATTCCTGTGTGCGAGTACTGTTGTCAGGAATGGAAGGGACCTACAATTTAAGGCCGAATCCGAACGGCTAATTTGAGAAAGCACTTTTTCATGACAAGAATTACTCTTGAAGAAATTGTCAATTCCTCGCAAGAGGCAGTTCCCGCGAAAATTAATTTTTTAAATTAAGGTGGCACAGGCAGGGATTGAACCCAAGCCCCTTGCATGACAGTCCATCGCACTAACCATCATGCCACGGGTACTACACCCTAAAAGAGTATACCCGAAAATTAATTAATTAATTAGTAATTAAACTATGTACGAAAACTTTGAGTAACATATCTGAATCCAGATGTGTCCAGATGGATTGCAAGGAACCAAATTTTCAAATTCAATTGACGATGGCGATTCCAGTGACCGAATCACCGAGCACTTCTAAAAAGTCAGTTGATTATGCTTTACTATCAAAAACATACGATAGTTTCAAAGTCTCAAGAAATGCGGGGGCCAATTGCGGATCCAGACTGGTAATCAGAAGGGGTCACACTATTAACATATAGACGAATTTTTACTCGCCGCTTCAAAATGTTCTTTAAAGGAGGCTAACAAAATTTAAATAACATAAAGTGTATATTAACCTTAAATGTACACACTTCAAGGGCTAAATTGACATTATTAGTAATTAAATTATTTTAGAACGCTTTTGTCCAGCAAGTTATAGTCTAACTATTTAATTTAGCCGACTTTCTACATATAAAAACGTTCCAAGATTCCAACAGTGTCACTTTCGCTGTTTTTGGTACATTTATATTTTTGAAATTCGTATTTAAATCTCAGCTCAAGCAAATTCACTTCAAAAGAAGATTCCTTTAATATAAGTGTTTGTTGTACACGACCAGGTCGCTAGAATTTGCTAATTTCTTCTACGAAGTATGTTTAAAAATGTTTTGTATCTGCAAAAGAAGTTTTGCTCAAAAATGTATCTTAATGCCATTTTACTCCTCAAAAAAATTATGTTTATAGTTTTGTCTAAAAAATATTTTTGGTAATCACTAAATAAAGGGTTTATAAATATACATTTAACATTTAAATTTTGGTTGTAAACAAAAATTGTATGTTTCTTTTTTTTAATTAAAGAAAAATAATGACATTTTTGTTATCAAAAATTATCATCATCATCAATTTGAACATTTGATCATCGAGAGCGTGCACAGAAAGAGAAAATTATTGAATTCGGTCCATTAGTTTTTGGGAAAACTTTAAAAACACAAGAGCCAAATTAAGAAAAAAAATTTGGAGAACGTTTTAAGAAAAAAGAATTTTCTTTTTACCACCAAATTTTCATGGTATTTTCCGTATTAAGAAAAAATATAAAAAAAACGCTTTAAGCTAATCGGTTGAAAACCTACATTTGAATCCCTACAAATTCTGGCTGTAGGGGCCAATATAGACAGACGGAAGTAATCGGGGGACCTACTTTTTCGAATTTTCTACTATCGTAATGTCAAGTTTGTTTAAAAGCTCGAGTCCGAAATTTTTTACGAATGCAATACTTGCCATATAGTTCATATATGTAGCAAGTAATATCACTTCAATATTCTCTGTATATGTACATAAAAAAAATAAGATGGAATTAAAAGCTAGTTTCAGGATCTGACGATCTTTTACTAAAGGTTTTTTCTTAAAAAACTGATATTTGCTCTTTTTCTTAGAAACTAATTTTATGAAAATATTTTAAAGCCATATTTAAGTTACAAACATTTTAGTTGTTTTTGACAGCAAACCACTTATTGGTGAATGTCTTTAAATTACTAACAAATAAAAAAAAAAATCTTATCGCCCTAGCAAAGTACGTCGTCATGGTTCACGCTCCGGTATTTTTTTTTTTCTATAAAATCTCACCCGAGCTGTTAGGAATTTAAAAGACAGTTCTAAAAATGATAGGTAATAGTTGTCTTACTGAAACATTTGTATCTCTCGAGCAACGTCGTAAATTTTCATGCATGTCATTATTTTATGTCTACTTTCAAAAACAATGCTCTAATCAAATAGTCAGTTGCATTCCTCCTCTCAAAGAATTCAATTGTAATACCCGTTTTTCTAGGAATGCTCATCAGTTAACTTTTGCGCCCAAGTTCAGACGTACTGTCAAGTACATAGATTCTTTCTTTAGTCGCACTACACGAATGTGGAATGCTTTACTAGACTCAATAAACCCCACTCATTACAGTGTGCATACATTAAAAACCAATGTGCATCGGTATCTCCTTTCTAATCTATCCTCCCCTCCTAATTTAAAGGAACCTAGAAATTTGTTCAATCTCACGAAGCTAATTAGATAGATGCCACCAGATTTAAGATTTATAATCGACCAGTAATTCATTGGAACAGCTTCTTCGCACATCCGGAAAACTTATTACTTCGCTATAATCACAAATTTGTTTTAAGAGTTAGATCTACAAAAAATGCCATGCTTAACTATCTGTTGATTTAGCAAGACAAAAATTACAAATCCTACCTTGTCACACAAAATTTATTCATTATTTTTTCCACTGAAAGTTTGTTTTATAAGTTATTATAGTTAATGTTGTTTATTAATAACTGGTTATCCATTTTGCGGTTTCAATTTAGGGTTGGAATTCTGTCAAAATAATTTGGTAAACCATTTTTTTTAACTTCCCATAGGAAGTTATTGTAATGGGTCCGATTTGTCAAATTGAAAATTTTGACATTTCTCGACGTTTCAAGGTCCCTAGAGTCGAAATAAAAGATTTTTAGAAAGATGTCTGTGCGTGCGTGTGTACGTACGTTTGTACGTCCGTACGTTCGCGACGTTTTTTTCGTCGTCCATAGCTCAAGAACCAGAAGAGATATCGACTTCAAATAAATTTTGTTATACAGATAATAAGGCAGAAAGATGCAGAAAGGGCTCTCAAGAAAATTGCGTGGGTGGTTTTTTTTACCATAGCAGTTTGAAAAAAAGGTGAACATTTTGGTTAACCCTAAATATCTTACGAACCAAAAACGCTAGAGACTTGAATTAAATTGTATATAATATATTGTAACGTGACACATAACAGGTATGTTTTTTGAAAAAAATCAATATAACGGTTTTTTTATAAATCAATAAAAGTGAAAAAAAAAATTTGTCACCTCCAAAATTTTACGACCGAAATATGATTTCATCTCTAAAACAATTTTGTGCAACGAAGAATAATGTTTTTGACATCTGATAAAATTTTGAGAAAAATCTAATTGACAGTTTTTTTTTTTTTAAATAAAAACCTAAAAAAAAAAATGTATAAAAGTTGGTAAAAATTGATTTTCGACTCAAATATCTTTTCAAAACTTTGAGATATTGGCTTTAATTTACTTTTATCTTTAAAAACATCTTGTTGTCAACATTCAGTTAAAGTTTGAAAAAAATCGATTTGACAGTTTTTGTACAAAAAATTAAAAACCGAAAAAAAATTAACAAAAGTTCGTAAAAAATGATTTTCGACTCAAATATTTCTTAAAAACTTTGAGATAATAGGTTCTAACTAATTTTTTCTTATAAGAAATATTGTTTTTAACATAAGGATACATTTTGAGAAAAATCTAATTGACAGTTTTTTTTACAAAAAATAAAAACCTTAAAAAAAAATGTTTAAAAGTTGGTAAAAATTGATTTTCGACTCAAATATCTTTTCAAAACTTTGAGATATTGGCTTTAATTTACTTTTATCTTTCAAAAAATCTTGTTGTCAACATTCAGTTAAAGTTTGAAAAAAATCGATTCGACAGTTTTTGTACAAAAAATTAAAAACCGAAAAAAAAATTAACAAAAGTTCGTAAAATATGATTTTCGACTCAAATATCTCTTAAAAACTTTGAGATAATAGGTTCTAACTAATTTTTTCTTATAAGAAATATTGTTTTCAACATAAGGATACATTTTGAGAAAAATCTAATTGACAGTTTTTTTACAAAAAATAAAAACCTGAAAAAAAAAATGAATAAAAGTTGGTAAAAATTGATTTTCGACTCAAATATCTCTTCAAAAATATTGGCTTCAACTAATTTTTTCTTATAAGAAATATTGTTTTCAACAGTTGGTAAAATTTTTAAAAAATTCGAATTGACAGTTTTTTTACAAAAAATAAAACTCTAAAAAAAAAAACAATACTAAAACTTGGTAAAAATTTACTTTCGGCTCAAAAAACTTTTCAAAAATTAAAAATATTGGCTTCAAACTTATTTTATTTCAGAGAAAATATTGTTTTCAATATTCAGTCATTTTTAAAAAATAAAATCTACAAAAAATAGTGCGGAAATTAGGTAAAAATACATATAGGCAAACTTTTAAGCAAGACAAATCGACAAACGGGATGGGAAGTTATCAGTGTGGGTCGCATCCCAGCCTCTTTTTAAAAATATTTCCGACAACAGCTTGCATGGTCCATTCGTTTCTTAGAGAACTTTAAAAACGCAATAATGGTTTTATGAAGGGTACCCTTCAATGGAAATACCAAAATATGTTTTTCTTGTCGAAAGAAACCAAATTAAGAACAAAATAGTTGTTTTTTAGAAAAACTGTAGGTTTATTTTTGAAAAAAAAAATCGAATTTTCGTATTAAATAAATTAAAGAAAAGCCTTACTCTAATCTCTTAAAACCTTTATTTCAATCGACACAATGGTTTGGGCTAAAGAGACCAGGACATACAGACAGACGGTATCTGGTGACCTACTTTTATCGAATTTTCTAACATCCCAATGTCGAGTTTGATATTTTTTATGATTACAATATTTGCCATATAGTTCACATATAAATTAAAAATAAATTGGGTGGCGCAACAGTCCGTTTTGAACCAGGGCCTAGTGACTTGAGCTCTCAAATATTCCTGTGTGCGAGTGCTGTTGTCAGGAATGGAAGGGAACTACAATTTTAGGCCGAATCCAAACGGCAAATTTGAGAAAGCACTTTTTCATGACAAGAATTACTCTTGAAGGATTTGTCAATTCCTCGCAAGAGGCAGTACCCGCGAAAATTATTTTGTAAGATGGCACAGGCAGGGATTGAATCCAAGACAACTTGCATGACAGTCCAACGCACTAACCGTCATGCCACGGGTACTACTTTCACATATGTCGCAAGTAAAAATCAATGTTCACTATTTATTTGCATTAAAAAAATAAGGTAGAATTGAGATTACTTTTAGGAATTTAAAGGCAACTTAATATAAAGTTTACGATATCTTCTTAACACCTGCTCTTTTTCTTAGAAATAAATTGTATGAAAATAATTTAAAGCAATTCTTAAGTTACAAACATTTTAGTTGTTTTCAAGAGCAAATCGTTTATTGGTGAATGTCTTTAAATTACTAACAAATCTTTAGATAAAATCTTTACTTATACAACTTAAATGTTTGAGCTTTATGGCTCATATGACCTCCCCTAGACCACCCATTGCCAAAATTTGATGAATTTATGCAAAGTTTTTCGGTTAGGGCTGATTTTCCGATTCATGTTATGTTCTTGGTGCAGTCCTCAGTTAAAAGTAGTACATGCATCGACAGAACATAATTATAGACAAAATCGGTACAAACTCCATCAATTTGATGTCCTTTTTCGAGATTATTTAAAATAAAATTGGAGAAAATAGAAAGATTAGTCTTTTTTGATCTTGCTGCAACGAAACCATGGTGTAGCGGTAAAATGTGTTACTTAACTAAAAATGTTATTTTTTCATATATCAGTTTCTCGAAGATTTTTGGAATACACGACAATTAACAAATCGGTTGGTAGTTGGATATTTGCTGTTTAGACCCTGATTTGTGAAAAAGAAATTCGCCGTTGTTTAAATAGCTATTAAAAATTGAAAAAGCGGTTCAGCAAAAGAAGCAGCGAACAATAAGTAAAATTTCATCTGAAACCTGGTTTATTGTAATCATTTAAACTGAAGAGGCCCTCCTTAATTTCTAAAATATTTAATTCTAAGCAACAAATATCTGCCTTATTCAAAAGACAAATATTCGACGGTCCATGCTGAACTTACATTCGAATCAGCGTAATTAGGTTCAAAAAATTTGCGAAGGAATCACAAATACTTGATAAATTTGAAAATAGTTAACCAAGTTAATTCATACACCTGGAAATACCAATCGAATTTTTTCGCTCTTGATGTAGGACCAGAATGACTTACATTTTTTTTAGGTTAGATTCAATTGTTAAAATATAATTTTGAACTTCAAGGAAATTGCGATTATTCCACACTCCTAAGGTAAATTCCAAAGCTTAAAAATATCTATGAACTTTTGAGTTATCAAGAAAAAAATTACAGTTCATACCTTGTCACACTCAAGCTGTTGAAAGGGCAAGAAAAGCTGTGACTGATGCTTCAGTAACTTTGTGTGATTAAATAAACAGAGAAGAATTCATTAACACCCAGATAGAAATTATTATTATTTTTTCCGCTGAACGTTTGTTTTATAAGTTATTATATTTAATGTTACCATCTCTTGAAATACTACAATAATGGGTTATCCATTTTGTGCTTTCAATTAAGGGCTGGAATTCGACATCTGTCGTCGAAATAAGTTGATAAACCATTTTTTATCATTTGAAAGTCTGGCATTTATACCAAAATGGTTTGCTTAACTATTGCACAACGCATACAAATTGTTAAAACCTAGTACCAAAATGGTGATTCTGCGACAACCACATATCGTGTTTTAAGAAAAGATTATGGTTGACATTATGTAATTGTAAAACTACGCAAGTAATTAGCAAAATTGTGAAGATATTTGAAGAATTTGGAACTGGATTGGTTATAGATATTGTAAGGCCTATGCGTCATCGTTTCGCTCGTTCCCCTGAAAATATCCCTGTTGAAAGTGGAAGTGTTTTTGAAGACCCGAATGTATCGATTCTTCGTCGTTGTCAGGAATAAGCAAACATTTGGCTTATTTTGCATTTGGATCTAAACCTCATTCATAAAAAGAGGCTGGGATGCGACCCAAACTGATAACTTCCCATCCCGCCTGTCGATAAAAAATAAATAAATTGGGTGGCGCGACAGTCCGTTGAGAACCAAGGCCTAGTGACTTACAACTCTCAACCATTCCTGTGTGCGAGTAATGTTGTCAGGAATGGAGGGGACCTACAGTTTATATGCCGACTCCGAACGGCTAATTTTGAGAAAGCACTTTTTCATGACAATAGTTACTCTTGGAGAATTTGTCAATTCCTCGCAAGAGGCAGTACCCGTGAAAAGACTTTAGATGGCATAGGCAGGGATCGAACCCAAGACCTCTAGCATGACAGTCCAACGCACTAACCATCATGCCACGGGTACCACCCCGCCTGTCGATATGTCTTGCTTAAAAGTTTGTCTATATGTATTTTTACCAAATTTGCCCACTATTTTTTGTTGGATTTTTATATAAAATAACAATATTTTCTGTGAAATAAAATAAGTTTAAAGCCAATATTTTTAATTTTTGAAAAGCTATTTGAGCCGAAAGTAAATTTTTACCAAGTTTTAGTAGGTATTGTTTTTTTTAAAGTTTTATTTTTTTTGTAAAAAAAATTGTCAATTCGAATTTTTCAAAAATTTTACCAAATGTTGAAAACAATATTTCTTATAAGATAAAATTAGTTTGAAGCCAATATTTAAAATTGTTGAAGATATATTTGAGTCGAAAATCAATTTTTACCAACTTTTATACTTTTTTTTCAGGTTTTTATTTTTTGTAAAAAAAACTGTCAATTCGATTTTTCTCAAAATTTGTCATAACGTTGAAAACAATATTTCTTATAAGACAAAATTAGTAAGAACCTATTATCTCAAAGTTTTTAAAAGATATTTGAGTCCAAAATCATTTTTTACGAACTTTTGTTAATTTTTTTCCGGTTTTTAATTTTTTGTACAAAAACTGTCAAATCGATTTTTTTCAAACTTTAACTGAATGTTGAGAGCAAAATGTTTTGAAAGATTAAAGTAAATTAAAGCCAATATCTCAAAGTTTTGAAAAGATATTTGAGTCGAAAATCAATTTTTACCAACTTTTTTTTTTTAGGTTTTTATTTTTTGTAAAAAAAACTGTCAATTAGATTTTTCTCAAAATTTTTTATCAGAAGTCAAAAACATTATTTTTCGTTGCACAAAATTGTTTTAGAGATGAAATCATATTTGGGTCGAAAAATTTTGGAGGTGACAAATTTTTTTTTTCAGTTTTATAGATTTATAAAAAAACCGTTATATTGATTTTTTTTTTTAAATATACCTGTTTGGTATCACGTTACAATATATTAAATAAAATTTAATTCAAGTCTCTAGCGTTTTTGGTTCGTAAGATATTTAAGGTTAACCAAAATTTTCACCTTTTTTTCAAACTGCTATTGTAAAAAAACAACCTACGCAATTTTCTTGAGAGCCCTTTCTTCATCTTTCTGCCTTATTATCTGTATAACAAAATTTATTTGAAATCGATATCTCTTCTGGTTCTTGAGGTATGGAAGACGAAAAAAACGTCGCGAACGGACGTACGGACGTACAAACGTACGTACACACGCACGCACAGGCATCTTTCTAAAAATCTTTTATTTCGACTCTAGGGACCTTGAAACGTCGAGAAATGTCAAAATTTTCAATTTGACAAATCGGACCCATTACAATAACTTCCTATGGGAAGTTAAAAAAGTTCAACTCGCACTACAACTCAAGTTGACCATCAAATGAGTACTTCAACAATAAGCGACAGGCAGTGATTTTTCGAACAAAATATTCTTTAGCGACGAGCACATTTCTATCTCATTGGTAATGTTGATAGACAAAATTGTAGTATTTAGAGTTATGAGAATCCTCAAATAATTGAAAGAGGCCATTATACCCTTGCAACAATTTGTTTGGTGGTCATTTAAATGTTATAGTATTTCAAACATAATATCAACGTTCAAACTTTATAATAAAAAAGGAAATATCATGAAAACAAATATATATACAATGTGTTTTATTTATGTTTACTTTTTAAACCGCAAAATAGATAACCCTATACTACGAGTATGTCGTCTGAACTTGTGATAAGCTGGTCTTCAAAAACTGTTTATTTTTTAACTAAGGACCTTGGTAAATGGAAATTTGTTTAAGTTTCTCTTTACCATTACCTGATAACACCCTTTATCGCTACATTGTAGTGCCTTCCGTAGATTGTAAGGAGTATGTACGATGATAACTAATGTTATTTATTTTCAGATTGCTTATATGTACATATAAAGATCTACTAATGAAGATTAAGCTTTTAAAACAAATTTAAATACTATGATTCAACACTGTCCATTTTTAAGCTCAATTATTTCGAATTTCCATGCATGATTTTTCAAAAACTCTAAAGCCCCATGAAAATTCATATTTTTCTAGAAGTTTTAAATATCATAATTTTGCCACACCATAATATTTTAACATATTTCATTGAATCTTAAACCGAAACTTTATTAAACCAAAATAAAGAATGTGTGCATCTTTAAATTTAAATCATAGAATGTTGTTTTGTTTGAATCCCCATCCGAATGAACAATAAATAAATTCCTCTGGACGAATTCTGTCTATCAAAATGTATACCATTTACCAAGTCTATATACGAGTACATTCATATTCATAGCTTATATAATTTCCTTAAAACATCCTATATACAAAAAAAATATACAATTTTAAAACATCCGTCAGTTCCTGTTCTACAAATATACACGGTGTCTGTGTATGTATGTAGAGATACCAATACCCTACATACAAAAAAAGGACATCATCCGGTAAAAGGACATTTATTTAATCTCCTCGCGCGCTGCATGTCATCCTCATCCTCGTCGTTCTTTTCTTAAGCCAACTCTCCATGGATGGCGCGATGGTGAGGCCATAAAACACACATAAATATTTTAAAAATATAAAAACCTCACAGATGAACCAGAAAAGAAATGACATTCAAATGAGGCCAACGGATCAATGTAAAATGCATAAATATTGCGACACTTGTTTATAAATCACGTTTCACTTTCCGTTGCCATTTCTGCTGCACAGGCACAGTACACTATTATATACCCTTTACCGTTACCGTCGCGTTGCCATTGCCCGTTGACGGTTTCGGTGTCAGTTTTGTTTTTAAAAATGAAAGAAACATGAAAAACACTGTGACTCATTTTTAAGTATTCGTACTCGTACTCGAACTCGATACGATGCGAAGAAGGTATGTGGTGTAAGAAGGACAATATCGTATCGCATATAGTGTAAAACGTTTACACTTACTAAATCGACGATTTAACACACATACATATGTATTTTTGTGTCCCACTTTTATTTTATGAATTTTACATATTATAGTCATGTGCCCCAACATTTGGGGTGGCAAAAGGAAATACAAATGAAATGTTGACTTTTGAAATTCTTTACGCAAATCGAAAACGAAAAAACAGAAGTTTTAAACAGTTGATGGGGAAATGTGCATTCCTATATATTTCCTAGAAGTGCTGTTAATCTTTTGTGTATATCAGGACCGTCTTAAGTTTTTGTGGAGTCCGATTTTATTTAAAATTAAATAATATTTAAAAAACTGAGTAAAAGCTACAAGGGAATGTTGTCCACAGTTTACGCAAAATAAAATTTTTCTGACATTTTATTTGGGAAGTGATGGCAACACTAAAAAAATGGCCGCAAAACTGTCATTGCTTTAAAACAATGGTCAGGTTCAGACAACATAAGAGACTTCACTTGCAGTCAACTGCATTCTTTGAATGTAAATTTTGATAAAGGCAACTAGTAAGCACGTCAAGTGTCATAAATTTCAAACTTAGAACTTTACTTTACTAACCTCTACTTTCAGTTTCGTATAAAAACTGCCAAAGACATTATTGTCTACAAATAATCTTAAGGCAATCTACAAGTCCATCATTATTTGTGTTTTATATCATTTATCTCCCAATTTGAGAAGAAACCTTTTTTTACAAAACATCAAATAGAATTGTGCAGAAAATAAATAATTCATAGAGTTATAAAGTTCAGCTTTCAGTTGATTGCAAAAACATGATCAACTGTCATTATGACATAAGTAGATTTGACTTGATAGTTGGGGAGATTTTTTTTTTCTAACTTTCCAGTTCACTTTTCGATAACGTTGCATTTATTGGTAGGCAATCTTTTGGCAGTTGGCCATTTAGATCCTTTAAACTTGCCTAACTTTCAAGTCCCTTATGTCGTCCGAACCTACACAATATCATTGAGATTAAAAACACACGATTTCCTCGCTCTAATTAATCCTCAACTGTCAGCTGTCAATTTGTTCTTTTCCTAGGGTTGCCAATTTAATTAAATCTTGTTTAGAAAAAATTATATTTTTCATATTTTCGTTAAGTCTTTAAAATATTATTTGTGATTCTTAATTGAAATCTTAATATCTAAAAGTTGTTTCGACAAGCCGGGCCTGTCTTCCTGGAAAAGTGGTGTTCGTGGGCAAGTTTATATGAAGGTATGTTACTAAAAGAGGCAAATGGAAAGGAAAATGAAAACGAACACGAATGATAAAAAGAAACCTAAGAATTGAGTTATCGTTCCGAAAAGGAATTATAAAGGGACTAAGTTTTTCCACTATTGTGATGTGTGTGGGGCCAAGTTAAAACCCTTTAAATATGCAAAATTGGCGATGAGTCAATTCGTTTTGTTCACTTTTGACTGCGAAGCGATGTTAAATAATAACAAAGAAAAGAAAAAGGGTAAGATTGAGCTTCTTTTTTAGATTTGCTTGAGGGTATTGAAAAAGCTGTAGACTAATGAAATTCAGTACCTTTCTGATTAATAATAAATTGGAAAATCTAAATTCCTCAAGTAACAGCAAGAAAAAAGAGAAATAGAAAGAGTGCAAAGTTGAAATGACATGACTTTTGAGTGTAGGTATATTGAAAAGGAATTACAGTCAAATAATTGGTAATCGTTAGACTGATTTACGATGTAAATTTTCGTCGAACGATGAACGAATCGAACCAGACTGGGATTTGATAGTTTAATGGTAGCTTTTTTTTTAGTTCTTGTCAGATTTGAATAAGGTTCAAATACCTTAGACATTTGGTAAGTTAGGAGGTATAAATGGGAATAATGAAGGGAGGTTTTTTTTTAAGTTATATATCAAATAAAAAATGGAAAAAGGTTGGTTTGAGGTTGAAAATTGAAATTTGGTTTTCATAGCTAGACACATATACTTATTTTAAGATGTATGTATGTACATTGTACAGTCATGTGTTTTTAAGTTGTAATAAGTTTTTAAGCCCAAATAAAAACCCTTATTGATAAACTTGAGAAATATTGGTGTGAAGTTTCACTTACAACATTTTGCAATGGAAATATTATTAAAAAATCCTTCAAGAGCATCAAGTTAATTTGAAATTTTTTCGACATCTTCTTAAATAACTCAGGTATAATTTCAATTTCACGATAAAATCAAGCCTAAGGATTTGAGAGGTGAGAAGAGTAGGAAAATTTAAAATTTATTTAGAATAGTTTAACGATATAAAATTATCCCAAAAAAATGTTATTGTAAGTGGAATATTAATTTTGAATTTTGAATACACAGAAAAAAAAAGTTGTCATATTAACAATCGTCGTCAGTCAACTAGAAATTTGGCCAAATTGTCGTATTATATTTCGGTTTTCATCAAAAATTGCCATATTGACTACCATAGTTGTCATATTGCCTACCGCAGCTGTCGTGTTGACTAGCGCAGTTATGGTATTGCTTACCACATTAGTCAGTATGATAACCATAGTTTCAATTTCCTTCAACAAAGGTTGTCGGAACCCAAAATTGACAACGGAAAATTGTTCTATTTACTATCGCGGTTATCGGCTAAAAATTGACTACCAAAATAGTCAATAGAATGACTTTTTAGGTTCTGTGTATAAAGAATTGAATATGTTCTTAAGATTTTTTAAATTCGGATGATGTGATTGAAGGTCGATTCTTACTGAGAGTTGTTACTAAGCCACCAGCTAAGTGCCACCACGCCGACCGAGGGACTGTGATAAGTGAGTCTGTTAAAAGTCATTGCTAAGTCGGTTAAGGGCTACGTATGAAACATATTAAAAAATAAGGTGGCCCAACAGTTCGTTGAAAACCAGGGTTGAGTGACTTCAAACTCTCAACCATTCATGTGTACGAGTCATTTCAGGAAAAGAGGTTGCAGTTTTTATGTCGAATCTGAACGGCTTGAAGATGATCAATCAACTTTAATAGTGAATGTTATTTATGATTTATAGATATATCGGTTAAGAACCAGTTGTAAAGGAGTTTAAGAGTTGTTGATTAGTCCTTTAACGGTCCAGTTAAGAGCCAACAGTAGTTGATAAATCAATTAAGAGAAAGTCTTAGTTTAGTGAATTAAAACTTTGAATTGGATTTATATTAAGGCCAGTAAAAACTATTGACAAACGTCTTATACGCAGCAAATACGTTGCTCAAAAGCTGCTGATTAGCTGATTAATTGTAGTTAATAAGACTTTGAAAAGTAAGTTATAGTCAGCGAAGTTGTTGAAAAATCTGTTGATTAAACGATTAAGTTGGTAACAAATTATTTTAATTTACTATTAATAAACCAGTTAAATATCGATGGCCTCTTAAGTAAGAAAAGTTCAAATTCATATTGAAATGTTTAAAGTCGTAGATAAACTGATAAAAATTGCAGATCAGCTGCATAGATAAGTAAGTTACGAACCGTCCATAAAACTGTTAAAATCGGCAATAAGCCATCAGAATACTGTTGGTACAGAAGGCAAACAATCTTAAATTTACTGATAAAACTTAAAAGCTGATGAAAAGCTAAATGATTGAATCAAAATGATAATAGAATGAAAAAATAATATAAAGGTATTTCTAAGAGTTCGGTTTTCCAATAAGATAATTAATTTTGATTTTTCAATCGTTCCTTGAACAATTTCCACATTTGTGGCTAAATATCCTTTATAACTTCATGGATTCCATCTTTAATAGTGTAGTTTTCATTTGTCAAAAGTTGGTAGCTTAAAAAGTAAAAGCTGTCTTTAAGAGCGGTACGTTCAAAACTAAATACTTTATTGGATTATTAGAAAGAGGCTGGGATGTGACCTGCTGCAATAACTTAAAATTTGTGCCCATCTTTCAATGTTTCCTTAAGTTATACAAAATATTACTAACAATATTTTGTAGAAGATAAAAAACTTTGAAGTCGACATTTTTCTTTGGTCAAACAAAAATTATACCCTTTAGTAGTTATCAATATTTTTTTTCAAATTCCTTACGTTCTTGAAAATAAACAACCACAGACAAATATATCTCTAAGGAAGTGGAAGATTCTAGAGCAATTGAAACGTGGAGAAATGTCAACAATTTATATTTGAGACATTGAACATTACAATAATTTCCTCTGTGAAGGTAATAAACAGTTCAAAAAACGTTAAATAGTCCTTTAAAAACCATACATAAGTCGTTTAAAAGTTATTAATGTATTGCATTAAGCATTATATGAGTTCCAAAAATTTTAAGAGCTACTGAAAAATTTGTTTAATGAGGCTTGAAAACGATTTTTAAATTTAAAATCATTAAAAAACTGATCACACAGGTAAAAATTGTTGATCTTAATAATTTGGTTGAGTTTGTTTCAGCATTCGGGGCTAGTTGCAATTTGTTAAAACTATTGATAAATCAGGTAAATCTTGTTGACAAGTTTTAAAAGTTTCTGATGATTTCGTTGAAAGTCGGAACCGAGACGAGATGACACTACTTTGGAAGATCCCGAGACGAGACTAAATATTTAATAAAACAACTGATGAGAAAAAAGCAAGACCGAGACGCTAATGCTAAATCTCTTCGGGTCTCGTTTCGTGGCTAGACCTAACTACATTCAAGCCGGTCAAGAATAGTAAATTTCATGATTGTTGTCAATGACACTTCTTTAGTTAGCTTTATTGATAAATGACACTTCTTTAGTTAGCTTTATTGATAAAGCTAACTTGTTTGCAAGGCAGTTCGCCGAAAGTTTCACTTTATCAGATAGTGCCATGGCTCATCCAGTTCTTGAACGCTTAAGTGGTTTCATGTTACCCATCTTTTTTCGTACTCAAACTCTAGCGAGAGTTCTTAAAGATCTCAACATTCATAAATCCCCTGGTCTGGATGGTATCCTCTTTTTATGGGCTCGTTTGGAGGAATTGGAAAACTGCATTTGTTCAGCCAATGCCAAAAAAGGAAAAATCTTCTTCTCCCGTAAATCGACCGATAGCACTAACGTCCCTTCTTTCTAAGGTCATGGAAACGCTGAACGAAAGCTTTTTAATGACCAACAATACGGCTTTCGTAGCAATAAGTTCACTGGTGATCTCATGGTTCATCTCAACGAACAGTGGAACAAATCTTTACATTATTTTAGAGAAAGTAAGATTATTGCACTTGATATTTCAAAGGCATTTGATGGAGTTTTGCACCAAGATCTAATATCGAAAATGCTTGCTTTTGGTACTGATGAGTCTCTTATTCGTTGGACTAGAAATTTTCTTTCGAACCGTTCAATACAAGTCGTTTTGGATGGATTCAAGTCTGAAACCCATAAAATAAATGCTAAATAAAACATTGTTTCATATTTGTTTCCACACTCATAACCCTCTCTTCGGATGTGGAACTGCAACGGCAAAATATGATTAGCTCATTAAATTCCTGCCTATACAGCATTGTTCAATGGGGAATAAAAAACCGTTTGGAATTTAATGCTTCGAACACCCATTGCTGTCTTGTATCGTTAAAGCGATATATACCCTCTTTGCCACTGTCTATTAGTGACACTCACGTCTATTAGTGAAACATCCTCTTAGTGTGCATCAGCACCCACCTTTTGTAAGGCGATCACATAAGCGATGTTGCCAAAAATTCCGAAAGATGTCTTGGGTATTTGAGACGATACAAGAAATTTGTCTCTTTGTCCGATCTGGCTACAATTTACAAAACCTATGTACGTCCGAAACTTATATAATAACTTTCATCTTAAGCTGGTGCCTCTTGGACAGTATTCAAAGAAGAGCTTTTAAAATGATTGGTGACATTAACATCATCAACTAGAGTTTCTTGCCTCACCCTACTATGCTCTAGTGAAATAGCCAGTTGCATTCCTCCCCTTTAACAATTAAACCGTAATACCCGCGCTTCTAGGAATTCCTATCACTTTACCCTTGGACCCAACTTCGGCAGTACTATGAAGTACAGAGATTGATTTTTTAGCCGTACTACGTGAAGGTGGAAAGGCAAAGTGATCAAAGGACAAAATCATAATACTATGAAAAAAGCGATATCCATACAGCATGGAAACCCCCAATCCTTAGATTTCTCCGATTTAACAATTTTAAAATGGTAGGGCCCAAATAAGCATTGGTTTTTGGTTTTCTTCAGAAAGAAGGTAAACAGTTATGCTTTTATTTAATGATTGACAAATTTAATTTTCTCTTAATTATTAAATGACAGTTAGACTTAAGTATTAATGTTCCTTCTAAAATTAGTCCTTAGGATTAAATCATACGACCAATGACCATATCCCTTATCTTTTAAATCTCTAAGAGCATAATACATTGTGGACCTAGATGTGGTGACATTAATTTATTATTTTTAACCATAAAAGCAATATTTCAAATAAATTAAATTTAAATTATAATAATCTTGAATTTAATTTCGACAAAACCACGATACTATATTATTTATCTATCATTTTCTATTTATATTATTTGCCAAAAATTACAGAATGAAAATTCAAATAACAAATCGAATTTCATTTCCCCAAAATCCAACAAACACTTTTCAATTTCTATTTTCCACAATAAACCCAAATATACATATCTACAAAACTATGTATATACGTTTCTACTAGAACAACATGGTATTTTCCAATTATTCGATTGTCATGAATTATTCGTTTGGAATAAGAGAAAAAGCTATGCAGAGATAGAGAACATTATAGAGAAGCCTCAAGTCAAGAAGTCCTTTACCTACTATATGCATAAATGAATGTATGTACATTTCCTGAAATCTATTTTTGTCTGTCTTGTTTATGGTTTGTTTCTTTGTATATGTGTGGTTGATACATTAGGCAAGTGTGTTTGTGTATGTGTATGAGGATATTTGAAATACTAATGCTGTAATCAACAGATTGCATCAAATAATCATTTGGCAATCAGGACATCCAGTCTTAAAGTAGAACTATAGTTTAGCCCAATATATTTCGAATTTCTCTCCCTGTGTGTATCCTTATTCTATGTGTGTATGGACAGAGAACAACCGCAAATAACTTTTAACTCGCATTCTTCAAGTCTTTCTTTTTCATTAGTTATTTAGAAATTGTTGCTTGTTTTATATACGCATACGTATATAAATTCAAATGTGTAAAATTGTGTATTCTGTTCTTCATTTGCTTTGAGTATCCTTTAAAGAAATTTTAAGGAAATGAGTAAACACTAAAAATAATGGTCGTACTTTGTGTTGACTTCGATAGATTGTCTGAATTAAAGTTTAATTTATTCAGTTCCTGATTAAAAACAAATCTTTGGTCAATCGTTTAAGCAAACACACAAATCGGGATGCGAACCATACTGATAACTTCCATTGGTGCTCTTTCAACTAGCCAAAGCCTCGTTTAGAGAATCTTGAAAAGTTTAAGGTGTTTAAGTTTTGAGTCAGAAACTCTTCCCCCACTGGAAAAAAAAACGGTCAAATAGTCCACACAAAAAAAGATTCAAAATCTTAGCATAGAATCTGTAGAGGATTTTAAACTCAGGGTTGAAGTTTTAGAACTATCAGTTAAAACTGCTTTTAAGATTTCATGCAATAAAATACAGCAGTAAACAATTCTATCCCAGAAATATCTTCAGCAGGATTTTTACCAACCATATAAAGACTCCCTTGAAGTTTATAAGCGAGCTGAAGAAACAAAGTTGGGGAGGATATTGTTGATTGAATATAGACATAAAATATTCTGACAGACTTAGTAAAGACGTATTGAAGGAACATTGAAGAAACCTGATGGATTGTAGGCATCCTCTTCAGCTGAGTTCTTGGAAGTATTGACGGCTGGACTGCGAGAATTCTAATCTAGTTTATGTATAGTACATTAACTCTGTTATTAAAAGAGAAAGCATTTTCTTGGCTGTTAATACTTTCCCTGTCTCTAAATCTCTAGGTTTGGATAGCATACTACCAGTAATGCTACAAAAACTGCAAAACTTAGCAGTAACATGGCTGAAGACCTTCTTCAAAGGGTGCCTCTATCTCAATCATATACCGGAGGTTCAAGTAGTTTTTATCCGGAAAGTAAGTGGGTGTAGCCATGAATACGCAAAGGGTTTTCGGCCAATTAGCTTTACTTCTTTTGCTATCTCAGGGAAATTCTCATAGAATGTCAATCTCTATGACAACACGCTTATTTTAAAGGCAAGTATACAGAGACGGCCCTGCATGGGATAGTGCGTACCATTAAGAAGACAATTCATTATGAATATTATCTACTCTTGTTACCTTCCTAGACATAGAATGTGCTTTCAATAACGTCCTTTCTAAATAGATTCCCGAATTGATAATAATAATTTGGTAACAATTTCTTCCAAGCATGTGGGCGGTGTTTTCTCCCCGCTCTTATGGATTTTAGTCATGAACAACATCCTCATAAAGTTAAAAAGTTGTGGAGTGAAAGTGGTAGCTTATGCTGGTGTCGAAAAAGTTTGTGATTATCGAAATGACGGATATGGATCTGAAAAAAGTAAGCAGTTGGGCCAAGAGCAGTGCTCTAGATGTTAATCAGAGCAAAAATGAACTGATGTCCGTTATGACCAAAACTAAAATACCTGTCTTTACTTTACCCTGACCGAACATTCAGATCCTGTCTTTAGCCTTATGCGTGAAATACCTACGAGTCATTATAGATCCTAAACTAAACTGGAAAGTAGACATTGAAGAACGGGTTTAGAAGGCCTGACTTGCCTTTTACGCCTGTAGAATAACTTTTGTAAAAAAGTGGGGCCTTCAATCGAAGATGATTTTGTGGACATACACAGCCAATTAACGTCCTATTTTGTCCTATAGATGGATTGTGTGATGGCAAGACATACAATATCGAAAAGCTAAGGAAGTTTCAAAAAAGAGCTGATGTTGGGACTACAGGGGCCCTTTGATCCTGCCCAACAGATGCCTAACATTTTATTCTTCACCTCCATCCAGAAGACCTGCACATTAAATATCGTGCAGAGCGCTAAGGCTGTTAGTTTTACATACCCTTTGGGTATGGTAACACTAACGAACTTATTAAGGCGGATATTTTTGCGAAGGATTGTGAGGATGGCATGGTTGCGAAAGACTTCGATGCTACTATCTTTACTGACGGGTCAAAGATGGAGTCTGGAGTTTGGTCGGGAATATTCTCTATGTCCTTAAATGTTTCTAAGTCTTTTAGGCTACCTGGTTAAGCTAGTTTATTTTAAGCGGAATTACTATCCAAGCTTAAACCAAAATGGAAACATCTATTTGCACTGATAGCCAGGCGCCAACCTCCGTATCACCCTTATTTGGGTTCCAGGTCATAGTGGGATTGGTGGAAATGAACGGCCTGATGAGTTAAGCCGTCATAGCTCACTTGCAGAAATTGTAAATATTCCTCTCGGGGCTAAGAGGGGTAAAATTTTCTCAATTTTTCTGACAGAATACAACCTCAAGTGGAACAGTCTAACGGATTGTACCATATCCAGGAATATATTCTCTATCTTTAACAAAAATCGTTCTATCGAACTCTTATGCAGACCCAGGCATGGGTTACTGCAATATGAACTTTACATTTTCCAAAAGGAGGGCATGTAGGAAAGTTGAGTAGACCTCACTATACTCACTTTCGTAGCTGTGAAGACCAACAGGAAAGGGAAACTGTGATTCACTTCCGTTGTAAATGTTCTGCCCTGGCCGATTCAACGAAATGGATCTAGGATTGCTAATTTTCTCAATATAAATCCATCATAAAAATATCTCTTTAGATTTTGTAATACATGGGTCAAAGGAATTTATGATAACAAAACAAAGCTTTTCAGCGCAACTTGAGTCACGCAGCAAGGGCTGCTTGTAATTGCCATTTCTACCTACTTACCTACCTTAAGCTGTTTTTTGTCGAAATATTCGGGATGTTGAACATATTTAGTGTTGCACTTTCGGAATTAAACAACTTCCAACGAAAAGTTTATAATTGAGGATTTAAATTGTCAATAACGATCCTGGTCTTTCAACGTTGTAAAAACACTTACGAAGAATTGAATCACTTTTATTCCAGAAACATGTTCGGCAATTTTTTTAATTCTGTCCCCACCAATCGATTCCACTACTTTTTGCAATCATTGAATTCAACTGGTAAAAATTCAGTGAAAAACCACGAAAAAACAAAAATTACTCGGAAATGAAAACAAAAACTGTTACGTATACTCAATAGTGTACACTCCAATTTAAAATTCAACTTGTACCCTTAAAGGTACACAAATAATAACACATGTCAGTGTGTGCTCTTTATCACCTCAAAAACTGACTGACGCAAATAGTGACAAATTAACGTTTTCTCTATCTCCCATGTCCATCAAACATTTTTATTCCTATCAAGGGTTTTTATTTTTGTTTCGCAGTCACACACACAATTACTATCTATTAAATTAAAAAGTCCATCATTTTTCTCATCCTGAGCCAAAATCATTCTTTGTCACTTTACTGCCACAAGCAACATTAATAAAATCTCATCACCCATAAGGATCATAACAAACAATTTATTCAAAAACTACCACAAGGCTCGCTGGATTGAAAATTGTTACCAAATATAGTTTAAAAAATTGGGGGGAGGGGGGATTCGGAAGTACTTCCTGTTCTTCTTCTAGAGAATGAATAAAAAAGAGGAAATAATGGAAAATGTGAAACCATCGACGTTATACAAAAATAGAAATACTTAAATGGATTTCTACTAGGGACCGAGCTAGATGGAAAAGGTTGTTTGGTGAGGCCCTAGTTCACACATGACTGTAACGCCACCTTAAGTAAGTAAGTGAGATGAATTTTTTGAATACACTTTATTGCGTAATATAAAAGCTCCTGAAAAAGTAGTTCTTGTACTAGTATACCAATTTTGCCAAAATAATAATTCAGGCTGAATTTTACAAGTGTCGAAAATGAATTATTAAATCAACAAGGCAGATCTATTGCTGCTTGATGATGTTTGTCAGCCAGTCAAAATTGGCTACCTACAAAATTAATCAAATGTCCGTTCAAGAAGTAGTTTAAACATTCAGGAATGCTAAGAACTCACCCACCAGACTCAAGATAATGGCTTTGAACTCTAAATCGCACTAAAAAATAAAATTATACTAGGTGGCGCAACAGTTCATTGAGAACTAAGGCCCAGTGACTTACAACTCTCAACCATTCCTGTGTGCGAGTAATGTTGTCAGGAATGGAGGGGACCAACAGTTTTAAGACGAATCCGAACTGCTAATTTGAGAGAGCACTTTTAATGACAAGAAATTCTCTTGGAGAATTTGTCAATTCCTCGCATGAGGCAGTACCCGTGAAAAAAGCCTTAGATGGCACAGGCAGGAATTGAACCCAAGACTTCTTGCATGATAGTCCTAGACGCTAACCATCACGCCACGGGTACTAAGGCTGTAAAAATACTATGAAGAAGGCTGAGTTTGTTGTGCAGTTAAAGCAATTCCTCAAATGTTCACTTGGTTATTGTGCGAAAATTGTAAGATAGGTGTTCAGAACTTCCAAGACATAACCAAAATTGTAGAATCCAATTCACAAGCTACCAAATTAAGCAAGCTTAAGCAAAGGAATCAATGATCGATCTAAAACAAATTATGGCGAACCATGAAAAAGAAGGTCTTAAGTCTGCAAATCAATCAAATCCGAGATTTTTTGATCTTAATGTTTTGGATATCAATGTTGGAGCAAAAACAGAGTTCGATAAAGCATTTAACATTCTGGAAGTGCGGTGTAAGAAACTCTATACTGTCTTCTATACTGTCTATACCTTAAGGGGCGAAATTAAGCTGCAGGACAAACTGATGGACATTCTTGGAGAAGTGAATATTACAGCTGAGTTTTTTGAGAGAGGTTAGAGATACAAGTGGTACAATTGTTTTTAATAGTGGCCTCATGGCTAGACTAACTTAAACGATAGAGGACATCATTGAGTTTTTAAAGTGTTGTACAGGGTTAAGATTTAACTATTAAGCAATTTTAAAACGTTGAGGTCCAAAAGAATGGGTTTATCACACATTGCCGTTGAATATCCGCATAAAAAGAGCAGGGTTTTTGAATAGAGAAACGGATTTCAAGATTAAAGCTATTGTTGTTAGCGAAGCAGATAAGTGGATAAGAAGTTTTAGACAAGAGATAATTAATAACAATGAAAAAAAGTGTTGAAGATAGGACAGAGTCCTGAGGCACACCAGAAATTTGTAAAGGGTTTTCAATTGGCACGGCTAGATTTTCGCGCTACATGGGTGCAATTTTGTTTTGATGATACCTGTTTACCACGCTAAGTTTACCAGGTGATAATGCATCCTCAAAAAGTTACCGTTTGGTCTGTATTTTGGGATGGCACAGCGGTGCAATTGGTCCGTACTTTCTTGGAAGCGGCGTTAGTAAGGCGGTTACCGTAAACAGCGAGCGCTACATAACCCTGGTAACTAATTTTGTTTGGCCCAAATTGAACCAAATGGACTAAGACGACATGCAGGACGGGGCTACGTGCCACACAGCAAACGCCCCGATTGACATTTTGCATTAACGATTTGAGGCTAAGGTTATCTATGGCAGGGGTGATTTGAATTGGCTACCAAGGTCATGCGATTTGGCCCCGCTAGATTTTTTCCTTAGGGGTTTCTTGAAGTCAAAGGTCTATGCAAATAAACTACAATCGACCGATGCCCTGAAGGTGAACATAAGAACATAGGTAGGTAGATTTGTTTGATTCAGTTTGGTAGATAGAAAAGATTTTACCCTTCATAGCACCAAGAGGAATGTTAACTATTTCCGCAAGTGAGCTGTGAAGGGCCGATCCTTGCCTGGCTATCTCGTCAGCCCGTTTATTTCCCACGATACCACTATTAATATTCAGGTTCGCAATCTCATCGCGACATTGCTGGACCAATTTAGATGAGGATATGGCCGAGTTAATGGCTTTGACAGCTGCCTTACTGTCTGTAAAGATAGCCGCATTTCGGTTTTCGTTTGGGTTTTGTTTAAGTATCTTACATGCCTCCCTTATTGCCAGCAGTTCAGCCTGAAAAACATTTAGGGACTCAGAAAAGATCCCAGAACCAACTCCGCACTTTATTTTTGAGCCGTCAGTAAAGATGGTTGCGTCGAAACCTATCGACACGATGTCATCCTCCCAATCTTCTCTGGATGGGAAAATAACCTTAAAACCCTTACTAAGGCTCAAAGTATTAGTGCAGTAGTCAGTGTCTACCGAGATAATATCTGAGGAAATCAATTTCTTAGTGTTGCTGTGACCATTAGGTTTTGACAACCAGCTGTTTGATTCCTTCAGCCTAATAGTGCTGCAGGAAACTATGTATTTAATAAAAAGGTCGATTGGTAGAAGATCCAAAATAACGTTTAAGGCGTCCTTTGGGCAAGTACGCATGGCCCCTTTGGTGCCCACGCAAGCTGTTCTCTGAACCTTCTTTAGCTTATTAATATTATAGGCTTTGCTAAGAGCAGCCCACCACACAATCGAACCATATGTTAAGATTGGGCGTAATACGGCTGTGTACGTCCATAAAATCATCTTCGACTGAAGTCCCCACTTTTTGCCGAAAGTTTTGCTGCAGGCGTAGAAGGCAACACAGGCCTTCTTAACCCGTACTTCAATATTTAGTTTCCAGTTTAGTTTAGGGTCGAGTATAACTCCCAAATATTTTGCACTGGAAGACAATGATAGGATTTGACGTTGAGTCGAGGTAGCGTGAAGGGCTGTACTTAAGTTTTGGTGATAAAGAGCAACAGTTCAGTTTTACTTTGGTTTACTCCTAGTCCACAACTCTTGGCCCAGTTGTTAACTTTTTTCAAAGCTGACTCCGTAATTTCACTAATCACAGAGGTGTACTTTCCTGACACCAATATCACCAAATCATCCGCGTAAGCTACCGACTTCACTCCCCATCTCTCTAATTTAAGGAGAATTGTATCCATGACCAGAAGCCATAGAAGAGGCGAAAGGACACCACCCTGGGGTGTTCCCCTATTCACGTGTTTTGTTGCGATTGTATTGCCTACAGAGGCTCGAATCTTCCTACCACTGAGCATGGAAATAATCCATTCTCAAATGAAGTCTTCACATAAGAACATTACTCAGGCCATCGCTCAATCAGCGGATCTTTGCGCAAGAGTCATTGAAAATTGGACCAAGCGTGCATCCGAAAGAATCCGAGGTGGGAATTTGAATGATGTCATATTCCACACTTAATAGTATAAATGAGCTTAATAGCATACATTGTTGCAAAAGCAATACTGCGGGTCAGTAGGAAGCTTTTGGTTCTTAGCTGTTAATTAATCAGAGTTTCCATGACTTTGAAAAGAAGTGACTTCAGTGCAATGAGTAGATAATTTGGTTCGGAGAAAATCGATAATCAAACATACAAACTAGTAGAGAAACCATCCCCAAAAAGACTTATAACACAAATTAAGAACAGTATGCTCTAAAAATCAATTGGGTGCCTTAAATTTCTGAGTGCTTTGTGAAGAATTCAATTGAGGCTAATCATTGGACCGGGTGATTAGTTGAAATTCGTGAATTGAGTTTTACTATTTCCGCTACATTTTAGAACCGTTGGCACTATTGTTAGTGCGTAGGACTGTCATGTCAGAGAGTTCAATTCCTGCCTTTGGTAATGCCTCGTGTGGGGAATTTAAAAATCCACAAAGAGTAAGTCTTGTCTTGATAAGTGCTTTCTCAAATTAGCCTTTCGGATTCGGCTTAAAACTGGCGGCCCCTTCCATCACTGACAACATTACTCGCTCACAGGATGGTTCAGAGTTATAAGTAGCTAGGCCCAAGTTTTCAACGAACTGCGCCATCTTATTTACTTATTTATCTCGGCTACATGAGTCACACTTCATCTGTGCAAACAATACGACGACAGCAGCAATGATTAATATTGATTGATCTTTTTACCAAACTTGTATGTGGGTGACTCATTTCGGTCAAAATTTCTTTTAAAAAAATCGACTGTTTGGACTCCACACGTATGGAACTGGGTGGCAGTATCTTACCTATTCATGTATGGCATCAGGATACGCAAAACCAAAATTAAATTTTTTTTCGCGAAGTTGCTGTTTGTCAATATCATCGTCGATATACGGCAAACAATTTCACCAGGATATAAAAAGGATATGTATGGTACGCGCCAAACTTCATCATAGATTTTCAATTAACTTTCTATCTCTATTGCTCGTTTGAATTTTCCATGCACATGACTAAGGACGAAAGATGGATTTTAGTTCATTTTTTCCTTTTTCTTGTTACTCTTCTATCAGCAGCTCTGCAAAATAATATCCTTGTTGCTTGGTAAGGATCCCGTGTGAAGAGAACATATTCCTCGTTCGTCGCTTGTACATACCTATATTTGCTTTATTGACGGTTGGAAAGATGCAGTCATGTGCAAATTTATCACTTGCCAATACCTCGCTCGGCATGATGCCATTTTCCATCAGTTTTTGTTTTTCTTATTTTGTATTTCGTCGTATGTGTTTTTGTTTGTGCAAAAATTATTGATGGATTTTAAAAGGACGATGAATGGGGGTTCTGTATTGTTAAGCAATTTCAATTCTTCACTCTCATCTTTGTCAGTATTGGAGATAGGTTAGAGTATAACCCTAAGCATAAGCAAAGCATATGTATGTTTGTATATGAGAACTTATCCGGAACGAAAATGTGAGAAGCTACTGATGCTCAGTTATTAGTAGTTTCGTGTCTTATGACTGGAATTATGGAGCTGCTTTTGAAAATGGGATTGCTGTGCATAATGCATTTCAAAAAGGGAAGTCATGTATGCAAATTTACCTATACCCTGCAATAACCCACAGATAATGTTGAATGAAATTTTTGTTTAAGTTTCAAACATAAAATGAACAAATTTGAAAAGAAAGAAATTTAAAAAGGATATATTTGAGTTGTGAAAAGAACTTTAAAAGTTGTTCCTTTCTTAATAATAATTATAACCTGGTGATGTATCATTATAAATTTAGAATCACTTTCTTGGGGTTTTTTCCATGATAAAAATACAATGAGAAGAAATTGGGGTTAATTTCATGATTGAATTATTAATACTTAATTTTCTTGAGCACATCAAAGCCAGAAATTGACAGTTGATAGCGAACATAATATTGAGATTCCATCTGTCAAATTGGAAGTCTTCCGAACTTCGACAGTGTATTTTTCATGGTTATTAGTTGATGAATATAGCGTTCAACGACATATTCAAACTATAAAAGGAGTGCTCTATCCTTGGAAAAACGAAATGGCTTCTACTGGTTGAGCTTTGACTTGGGTCTGCACCCTTAATAGTTTGAATAACCTTTTGAAGGTAAACGACCATAAACAACGAATTGGTTCTAAGTTTTAAATTGACCCAAAAAACTATCTCCAGGTATGGGACTTATTTCTAGATACATGTGCATTGATATTGATAATAATCTGCACAAGAATAAGGAATTCATAAGAATAAGGACTTTCTTTAAGAACGATGTTAGCCAGAATATTATCCTAAAATACAAATATTTTACTAGAAATGTATGATTTACAATCATAGAAACAAGATGGCACTACACTACACACAGCTGACGTTCGCCATATTGGCAGTTAGGCTCATAAACATCAGATTGTTGGCATATCGCGTGAAGATGATGCAAGCTGGTCACAAAGGTCGTATAGCAGGTTGCACTCAAAGCCGAAATAACCCCTTAAATCGGAAAATTTCTTAAAAATTGTGACAAACGGATAAAGAAAACACAGCAGATATTTTAGCATCGTTGCGTATTCCATTCAAAATGTTATCACTAGACCTTCCAAATTTAAAACAGGAACATTAGGAGACGCAACAGCTGGTAGAGTACCATCTTTGTGTCTGAGTAATGTGAAGACATCTTTGGTGGAATAATCGGGAAAAATAGCCTGAACGACAACACTTCGGACAACGGATTAAGGTTCTTCGACCTTGCTGCGGGCGAAATATCACGGTAGCCAGATTGGTCAGGAACTTGGAGTTCTTCAGATCAATCTACCGGATTGACCAAATTGCGATACACAGTAGACATCATGGATGTCCGAATCTTTCCAGAAGCTAACACCGACTCGGACAACTACCTCATTGCAGCCAAGGTAGCACTTTGTGTTTCCAGACTCAAGGGAGAAGGTACAACGTCGAACGGCTACAATCGCAAGAGATTGCGAAATCCTTCTCCGACCGAGTTACAAGTAACCTTTCTCGACGAATCAATGTCAACATTGCCAAGAGTTGAGAGAGCAGCTGTTCAAGAGGAAATCAAGAAATATAACCTTAGCGTAACTTTTCCCAGGGACAACTATTTAAGTCTTGTGTACATCACAGAGTGATTTTTTAAAAGCTTAAAAAAAACACATCAGATTTAGAAAAATACATGAAACCTTTATTTAAATCGATAGTACGGTCGATATAATTAAATGGGTAAAGATTATTTCATGCAAATGTTGACTCTCAAATGGTCCATCCACGGGCTTGTTTGTATATGCATGAGTTTTAACATAGCCCCACAAAAAATAGTCTTAAGGCGTTAAGTCGCATGATCTAGGTGGCCAATTTACCGGTCCCGAACGTGGTATAAAATGTTCACCGAACTCGCCTCTCAATAAGTCCATTGTTGCGCGTGCTGTGTTGCATGTAGCACCGTCTTGTTGAAACCACATGTCATGTAAGCCAAGCTTTTTCATTTTGGGCAAAAAAAAGTTCGATATCATCTCACGGTAGCGCTCACTATTTACAGTTACTTTATACGATTCGCATCATCTTTCAAGAAGACAGTCCAATGACGCCACCAGGCCATAAACCGCCCCAAAACTGTGACTTTTTATGGATGCATTGGTAGCTCTTGCAATGCTTCTCACTAATATTCACTACAAAATCGACACGAAACATGTGTCAGAAGTGTTGCCAAAAAGATTATAGCTAAAAAACATCTTTATGGGATATTTAAGACCTTTCTTATAAATAAATTAACAATTACCCTTATATTAGCAGATCCTCCAATAACGTACTTTAGTCTCTTTGACGGAATTCAAAAATAATAATAGGGTTAATTTGAAACTGAATAACTCTATAGCTTAAGTACCATGTGCCTGTCATTATTTTATCAATATTTTCAAAAACAGAATTAAGTGAAAAAGAAAGTTGCATTCCTCCTCTCAACCAATTCATCAGCTACAACCACACTTCTAATTATTGTATCCTTGAACCCCTTTACCTACTCTTAAATACAGAGATTCTTTTTATAGCCGCACTACACGAATGTGCAATGCATTACTTAATTCAATATTTCCCACTTATTACTTTAAATGTGAAAATTATTGTATTCTAGTGAAATAAAGTTCGTACCTTTATTTCTCTTGTGAAAAGCTTTCTTTCCATGAAAAATAAACAATCGATTCATAAAATTAACTTTCTCCGAATTTTGACTTTAATACTAAAAGCATGATAAAGTATACAGTTGTTAACCAACCAAGTTTAAGGTTGAATGTTTTTTAATAAAAACAAAATGAAACAAAAACAGAATCAATTAAGAGCATCTGAAAATAGCTTGCATCAGAAGACCTTGCTGCAGATTTAATCCGCAATTGAAAAGTTCATAATTTACCTTGATAAACTTTTCAAAAAAAAAAAAAAATTATTTTTATATATTTATTTACTCTCTTCCTTTAAACACAATTTCAATACACACAATCATCCTGTTTGAGGAGACTTAAAGCCTAATTAATTGACACCATTGTAGGTACCGCCTTGCCGCGTCTCATCTCATCAGGATCTCCTCTGATGTCCGCTTCATATAGACGCACCGTCCACTCAACATTACGTGTTGTAATGAATTTTAATAGCCTACTGAATAAATGCAATTAAACGTAATTATTGGTAACAATTGGTTGATAATTAGTCACTCATTTACTCTGTTTGAACCATAAGTCAATACACGCACATCGATATTTCAGCTTCAGCATTTTCATATACGAATGTCGGCGCGGCGGTGGTTATGGCAGTGCGGAAGCGGCGGCGGCGGTAGCCGGTGTCAGGACAAATTGAACATCTGACCTTTCAGTTTTGCTTAAGTTACCCATCCTATATCAGAGACCGGGAGAGTTCACCTTTCCGCTGGCTTTCGGCATACCGCCACGCCCGGTTCCGCGTCGCTGACGTACACCCTTTGCAAACTTATTTAATTCGCGTTTGTTTCAATCTATCGCATTGTTATTGCACATTTCCAGGAAAGTGGCGTTTTTCAAAAATTTTCCAGTAGACAAAATTAAAACGAATTTAAAAAAAATACACACACTTTTGATTGATTGCAATTAAGTTGGGAGGAATTTAAATGATTAAGAACAATTATCTCGCTTTATATAGTTATGCATGTCCAACAGCAGCAAACAAAAAACAACAACAACTTTATTAATTATGTTGCTTGATTCCACATATGTTGATTATTGATCCTAGCACCCGTCCGGATAATGCATAAATTTGCTTCCTGCATTAATATTAATATAATATTGTTAATAATAGTCCTTTGCATTCAATGAAAAATATTGCAATCAAATTAAAATCAAAGCGATTGAAAGCTCAAAGCAAAACCAAAGCCAGCGTCCATCAAGTGAAACAACTCTAAATGGCGCAAATATTAATTTGTTGATATAAATCAACTCTATTGTTCAGGAATTCATAATCATTTCGAAAGGGGAAGGTTGATTCTTCTCACTTCGCTATCCTATGACAAAAGCAGGCGCCTGGCTCCTGACAGGAATATAAAACTGTTTAAAAATATGACTGATGTACATAGCAGCCCTAAGGACCTTCCAATACCTCTATTCTAAGTAATTCAGAAACAAAATACTTGCAATTATAAATTAACATTGAACGTCACCCTTAATGAGGATGTCATCTGTCAATAAAATAAACCAAGACGTGACCCTGTCCCAGTTTTTCTGAATTGAAAGGCGGTTTCATTAAACAAAGAAGAACAATCGAAGTGATAAACGAAGGTTGGCTGCCAAACCGACGACCAACACGGACGGACAGACGACTTCTGGGTAGACTCTAGTTAGGGGACCATGTTTTGGCAATTAATAATTGTCGCTTAGAGACCAATTTTTCCGGTATTATTATTTTCGTTCTATTTGTTCTTTTCCAATAGCTGAACGGAGGGGGTGGTTAATGGGTGGCAGAAGCCATTTAAAAAAAATGTTAATTATCTTTGGAGAACTTGAGCGAGTCCCGGGAATTGTTAGATTGAAGACTGCCAATTGGAGCTATGAGTTTGATAAATATTGGAAGAAGTCGAAGAAGGTAAAAGTGTTTGCGAGAATTGTACTCGTTTAGAAAGTTTAGGCTGTTAATTATCATTGAAGGTCCTTTTCATCTTAAAAGTTGTTTATTTTCTGTTTTTCTTTTTCGTTTTCGTTTTATGGCCTAATCTACTGTTGTTGGCCAATTATTTCGTATTTAATCCTTAAGAGAGGAATAATAATAACATAGAAAATGCGACACAGCTAATACCGTAAGGAAATTAATGATTGGTAAATGGTAGAACGATTTTAGCCAATTAAGTGTAGGTACACTTCTAGTTAGTTAGAAAATAAGACGAGACAATTGTTATTAATTAACAAAATTGATAAAACAAACTGTTTTTGCTTATGAATCGCATTTTTCGGTTTGGACAATATTAAAACGGGTTATGGAAAAAAGTATTGGCGAAAAAGTTATATAGAATTTAGTGAAATGTCAAGGGTTTTAGTGTAAGTCAAAAAATCTGTAGTGATTGTGAGGTATTATCCATGGTGTAAAATTACCTATATCAAGTATTTATCCAAACCTCTTTAAAATCAATTCATATTACAGGGTAATAACAACCGTAACATTTTCAAGCTATAAAGATAAGTTGAATATAATTTGCAATGGAAAGGATACAGAACTAGAGCTTATTTTAAGACAAGTGCAGGAATGCCATCGACACCAGGAATGTCATTGGGTTTAAGATTCTGAAGACCATTCAATACATCAGATAATTCTAAATGTATTGAGTCGATATCTACTTTAGGGGTAATATCTGAAAGAAGATCCAAGTTTTCTTGTGAAGTTGAGTAAACTGATTGAAAAAATTAAGCAAAAAGATCAGGAGTTTTATTAATAGCAGTAGAATTATCCCCTCCAAAATTCATCGTAGTTGGAGTGCCAATTGATTTCCTTTTAGAAATAAAATAAATAATAAAACTCCAGAATCTTTTCGGATCACTTTTCAAATTAAGCTTAATATCCGAAATATAATTGCTGTGCAAGAATTTGCTGAGAACCATGAATTCTTTACGAAGTTTACAAAATGAATGTTTGTGATCTAAAGTGTTTGACATTTCATACTTGGAAAATGATTTATTTTTAAATGAGTCAGCCTTTTGTTAACCACTAAGGTTTTCAGATATTCTTTTCTGTCCAATGAGTTAGAAATAAGTTAAAAGCTGTATTTAAGATAATCTTGAAACGGTTAAGTATAATCTTCAAGTTTGTGTTTAAAAATTCAGTATTCCAGTCTACAGTTCCAAGATAATTATCGAGTTCAATGAAGTTTGATTTTAAGAAGTTAAATGATTTTGGATTGTTACTGCCAAATTTCAAATATCTATAAAATTTTATTTTAATATATAATTCCTTACGATGAATTAAATTGTTCAACAAACTATACAGAACAGTATCTGTGATAGAAACTTTAAATTCATCTTGTGATGTAAAAACTAAATCAAGAATTGTATCTAAATTATTATCAATACTATTAATTTGATGTAAGTTTAAGGCAAATAAATGATAATTCAGAATCTTTTTTTAAATAACATAGCATATCGTCGTCGTTCTTTGAAAACTCCCTAAGTCCATTTTCCGCAAAAATGAAATAAATACACTAAGTTCATGCAAATAACAAAATTTATATTTTTCAAAACTCCCTAAGCTCAACGATGCACCATTTTTAAATTATAAAGAAATAAAACTCCCAAAATCTTTTAATTTGCATGTTGATTTCAAACTTTTAATGCAAATATCTCAAAACACAAAAAATGGACTTAGGGAGTTTTAATAGAACAACGACGATATTTTCACTTAAGGAATATGACAATTTATATCGGATAAGTTAAAATCATTAATAATACAGATTGTACATATGCAAATTATTGTTGAAATTATTAACAAAATCAATGTAAGTAAGATGTTTTTCATAAAGTTCAATATTGCTTTTTGGCTGTATAAAACTAACGATGACGTACATTAACATACCAGGTTCAAGACTGATGTAAATACACATTTGTTCAATATCGGAGATAGGTAGTGCAATTGATTCACGGCAACAAGTAGCCCACCTCCACGATCTCCAGCAGTAGCACAGCGATCTTATATGGAAGACCATATAAGAGTTAACGTCAAAAATTTTAGAATCAGAAATTCCATTTCAAAGCCAAGATTCAACAATAATGATAGCATCGTAGTCGACATTACTGGTAGCAAGGTAAAGCGCAGGGATTTTTGTACGAATTCCACTAGAATTGTGATAATACATTTTCAGGCAATCATTAAAATTAACATTTCACGTGATTTCAAGAACACCGCATTCAGCATACCACATATGGTAAGGATCTGAGGCCACTTGGAAGCTTTTACCTTAGAAGAAAAAATCTTGAAAAGGTGCAGAATCCAAAAAAAAAAAAATTTGGAACAATGACTGAAAAGCTGATAAGCCTCAACTTCAACAAAAAATAATTAATGAGGAAATGTCTTCTGAGCCACAAACTGCTGGTAAGTACCAGTAAGCCAAGAAAACCATTGTAAAAACGCAGTAGACATATTGGCTCTTTTATAATTGTGACAAATCCAGGTAGACCGAATGACACATTTAGGAAACTCATAAGTGGTGCTTGATGGTACCTGCGGGCTTTATCAATTCCCACCAGAAGCACTTAAAATATGTACATTGTTCACCTAAATGCAGTAGCGTTACCAAATACAAAGTCATATGATTTTCTGACACTGACAGCTGTTTCCCGCAGAAATACTGACATTAAGTCGGTATCACAGATCTGCGGAACAAAATGAGTCTCTTGAACAATGTTGGGAAAGTAAGTCTGTTTTTTTTTAAAGTGAAATTTTGGCGGATATGAAGTGAACAGCTAGCATATTCTCCCTTATCATTTTGTTCACACAGGCGAGAATGGGGTTACAGTTGCCAAGAGTGTTGATCTCAAATTATGAACATAAATTTGCTATCGACCTCAATAGTTCAAAATTTTACTTACTGACCTGTCGGGAATTCTTCGCAAAGATCTCGGGTAATTCGTTTAAAAAGTCCAACTGACTCAACAATTAACGAAGAACAACCATCACCTCGTAACCGCTCGCAATTTGAAGCTTTAAGCAGCAATTTCAATTTCAATTTCAATTTCTTTATTGTAAACAATACACTAAGACAATGTCTTTTATAGTATTTGTACTTTGGTTGAACAATTAAAGTGCTGTTTGATTCTATATACAATAAGATAATACTTAGGCTGCTAAAAATATTTTTTTTTTTTTTGACTTTTTTTTTTTTTTATTTTTTTTTTTTTTTATTAATAATACATATAAGACTTTTCCTCTCTTCTTCTTTCCTATTTCCCCCTTAACATTCTAGTTGTTCGAAAAATGTTTAAAAACCTCGGTCTTGAAACTTACTGCATCCGTTATCCTCTTAATGCTAACCGGCAAAGAGTTAAAAAGGCGAATGCTGTGAACGAAGAACAACCGTGAGGAATTTAGATATCTAAAAGTTGGAATAACTAGATTATTTGTTCTTGACGATGTACAGAACTCAATTTTTTCATAAAGGTACTCAGGTGTTCTTGTGCGAATAATTCTGTGGAGAAAGATACAAATACGGAAATTTACGTATTCGACCATAGTGCACTTAAGAATTTTTTTGCTGAAAGCAGAGATGTGGTCATATCTGCGAATACCATAAACGTAGCGAGTCATGTCATTAAGCGCCACACGTAGTTTGTATTCAGATAAAGAATCCAGTTTCGGATACACGACTTCAGAAAAGGAAATGATTGGTACGAGTAGAGTTCTCATAAGACGAAGTTTTGTTTCTTGAGGAGTAAAAGAATTAGATACCCATAGTTTTCTTAAAGTTCCGTAAATACGTGCAATGACATAATTTATATGGTCTCTGCAAGAGAGATCCCTAGAGATTTTGAATCCAAGACTAGTCACAGAATCTACAAAACTAACATGGGCACTATTCAAAGTAATCGAAGGTAGATCTCTATGGTTGTATGTCTTCTTAGAAATTAGTAGGGCTTGACTTTTATTGGGATTGAGCACTAGACCATTTTCCTTAGCCCAGTTAGAAATTCTCTCAAGATCTTCATTAACGCGAAAGACAAGATCCTCTATTAAACCGATTCTACGTGAGAGATAAATTTGTATATCATCTGCATATAGATGAAAAGAGACGTGCTCACAAACCGAAGGCAAATCGTTGATAAAGGCACAAAACAAAATTGGCCCCAGAATAGAGCCTTGTGGCACGCCCATCTTCAAGTACGTATGTGCTGAAAAATTGTTTCCAACACATACACGCTGAGTTCTGTTACACAAATAACTACCAATGAGACGAACAGCTGAATTCGAAAAACCAAAGTAGTGCTCAAGTTTTTGACAAAGAACTCGATGATCAACTTTGTCAAAAGCCTTCGAGAAGTCCAATAGGCACAGTACTGAGATATTGTCTTTATCGTATTCAAGTCTAATATCCTCTAAGATCTTTACCATTGCTGTAGAGCAGGAATGGTTAGCTCTAAATCCAGATTGGTATGGAGACAGCAATCTTTTGGACGTAAAATGGTCAATAATTTGTTTAGTAAGGATTTTTTCGAGAACTTTGGACATGCAAGGTAAAATGCTTACTGGCCGGTAGTCGGCGAGTTCGGAAGGTGTGGGCTTTTTCGGAACAGGAGTTATCCTGGCTGCTTTCCACGCAATAGGAAACGTAGAAGTGACAATACAGTGATTAAAAACATGAGTGAGAGCGTTAATCAAGCAGGGTAGGACAAGTTTCAAAAATCTTAGCGGAATACCATCTTCGCCTATAGCTTCGGACCTCAAGGATTTAAAAGTTCGTATAATTTCGTCTTCAGTTACCGTCTCAAAGCAAAAATCGTTAACTCCATCATAAAGTAAGCCAGCCTTGGGCTCAAAGCTAGTAGCTAATTGATTTGTTTGAGTAAACTGATTGTTGAGGTCATTAGGATCAAGTTCACACTTAGAAATTGGCTTTTTACCAATACCAATGTCACGAAGATTTTTCCAGAGCTGTTTAGAAGAAAGATTTGTATTGAGTTTCGAGGCGAAAAAGTTACGTTTGGCGCAACGGGTAATGAGAGTTGACTGATTACGAAAGTAGCAGTATTGTCGCCAAGTTGTAGGATTTGGAGAAAGCCGCCACTTGAGGTAGTATTTTCTGCGACTTTTAATCGCATTCTTTACTTCAAAGTTGTACCATGGACATTTCTCGTTTTGAATTCTTACCGTTTTTAGAGGAACATGCGTTTCGAACAATCTCTTCACATGGTTGTAAATGAAGTTTAGTTTGTTATCTACATGCACTAAATTGTAACAATCACTCCAGGCCACGCTGCTGGCATCAATATAAAAAGCTTCTACATCGAGGGCTTTAAAATTTCTAAAAGTAAATGTGGAAGGAACTTGGGAATGAGAGAAATCAATACCATAAGTACAAAAAACTAAGTCGTGGTCTGATATTCCATCAAAACATAATTGATCATTTAGAATAATGTTTGTTGGTTCAGATACAATAATGAGGTCAAGTAGGCTTGGGGAACAATTTGGAGCGTATCTGGTTGGGAATTTATTGATAACATTAAGACCTGAACCAGCAATAGCGTCAAGAAGTTGAAATGAAGTAGAGTCCCTTTTAAGTAGATCAACATTGAAGTCACCACAGACAATTATGTGTTCATATGATATAATGAAAGATTCTAGTGCTGTGAAGAATGGAGTGAATGAACAGGTTCTTTTAGGGTTGTAGACACATGCTAGCAAACATTTTGTATTCGAATCAGAGATTTCTACTATAATGAATTCTATGCCATTATTATCTGACCTGGATAATATTTTACATTTTAGACTCGATCTACAATAAATTGCAACACCACCGCCCGTTGTAGAAGTGACCCTATCATTCCGTATTAGGGTGTAGTTACTTAAATTACGAATGTGGTCAGGAATTTCAGGATCAAACCAGGTCTCACTCACACAAATAACATCTACTTTTGTACCATCGAAAACAGTTTTTATGTAGTCAAATTTTTGATCATTCAAACTTCTAGCATTAAAGTGGCATACCTTAAAACCAGACCTCGCTTTAGATAAATAATTCAACACTAGTTGTGCGGATTTGAACTCAGCATTGCCATATACAGCATCACAAAACTGTGACATTAAATTTTAAAATAACATTTAGAGTAAACAGAAAGCACCAAACAAGAGAACAGTAGCAGCAAATAACAACCGAAGTAGGGAAATTCCCGGAAATAAACAATAAATAAATGGAAAACATGAATACGAAGAAAAGAAGAAAAGTTTACACAATAGATAAAAAATAAGTAATTATATAATACAATAATGAAAATATGTAGTAAATATGCAATTAAAGAAAAAAATAAAAGTGTAAATATAAATAACAAATGGGAGCACTGGTAGGCTCTCTTTATAAAGTGCATGTTTTTATTTGTTTTGATCGTTGTTCATAATAATATTAGCTGCGCTATGATTCAAGGTCAGAGATGTTGTTGCTTAGTCGTGCTGAGGCGATTTTATTTAGTTCAGGTAAACTTCTGATGCAGATCGCTCCCTCGTTTTTGCTAATCAAAATATTTACTAGTCCACGCATCGTGAAGGCAGCATAAATAAGACGTTTTCTTTTCATGTCAATTGCGGTGCGTAGAATCTCTCGGTTCTCAGTCGTTAAGCTTTCGTGTATGAAAATTGGTGTGTCTGAGTTTAGATTCGGGTCGATATCATTAAGACTTAAGTTCCGGGAAGACAATTTTCGAAAATCAGAAAGTGCTTTTATGGTTTTAATTTTGTCGGTTGCACTAAGGAATTTAATTATTATGACGGAGTTGGTTTTTACTTTTGATCTGAATATTGCAGAAATATGCGGAGGTTGGTAATTAATGCAATGACAAATTAAGTTGAAAGTGTTTTTAAGTTGTTCATTCGGAGTGTACGGTATGCCTATTAGGATAGCATCAGCTGCAATGTTATTGATCGCGATTGTTTGGATTTGTAGTTTTAAGCTGCCTATTTCTGTATGTATGTGCTCAGTTTCGTTGTCATCTATTGAAGCAAGTTGGAGACGGTCAACATTTGATGCGGTGTTGTTTACTTTCTCTCGAATCTCAACTATTTCTGTGCAGTTATTCTCGAGTTGTTTTACCCGCTCTTCCAAGTTTATAAGATCGCGAGATAATTTGTCAATTTTTTTTGACATATTTGTTTCAATATTATCCATTCGACTGGTTAAATTTAATTCAAGAGTGGATAATCTACCCAGTATGGACTCACCTTGTTCTTTTAATTTTAAAAGAAGTTCAGTTTGAGAAGGCAAGTTTGGCTGATCAAGAAGAGAGTCAGTGACGACATTCACATCATTTACTGGGATGACAACAGCAGGAGCAGAAGCAGCAGAAACGGCGGAGGCGACGGTGATTGAATTTGCAGAGGGAGAAGAGCAAATATTGACCTCACCAGGAGGTTTATTGGTGGTGTTGGTGGACTTTTGTGCGAGAGAATTTTTACTGTCACTTTTGTTTACATGAGATGGTGAGTTTTTCATTATGTGAGAATTAGTTGGATTACTCTTAATTAAAGGGCTAAAGAGTTGTGGTTTTTTTGAGCGGGTTTTATTAAATTGATCCATTGTCAATGGTTTAGTCTAAAAAAATTGTTTTTATTTTGTTTTTCGTAATTTTTGTAATTAGTTATAAAAAACACTTTTTATTCAAATATTTATTTGAGTCAACAAAAAACACTGTTTTCTATCTCGCACGTATTTTAAAACTCAAAAAGCACAGTTGGGGTTATTAAAATCTTAGGCAGCAAATTATTTGACGTCTGTTCTCTACCACATGTTTAACTTTAGATTAGATTAGATTTTTTAACTTTAAATTCGTTGATTTATTTTTGCTTTAAAATTAATTTTTTAAATCAACATTTTACTACAGATTTACTAATTATTCCATTATTCATTTAATTTAATAAAATTAAAAAAAAAATGGAATGAAAGCAGTTTAGGTCATATTATCTGAATTGCATTAAGCGAGAAACCAACGTTTTTGGGCAAGAAATTAAATTTTTTGACAAGGCGCATTTTCTTCTCGGTGGTTTTGTTCTAACGAAATTGACTTATTGATACTTGGAATACTAGTAGGTTATTGACAAGAGGCAAGAATTCCAAAAACTAATAGTTTTATGAACTGTTGGCATCATGGAAAATGGGGCTGTGAAAAAAGTTTCGATCAAAAACAGGAGTCCCTTAGCTATGTTAATATTTAAGACAATTATGGTCCATCGTGTCCCAGTGGACCTTTTGTAAACAAAATTGCCAATCGTGATTTCAACTGTTTGGAAAATGTCAATCAGTCGTCTTAGAGCTGAGACTTGATCCATGATTTGATTACGAAAAACCTTGACTACATATTTTCTTACCATCCAGAAATAATGTAACACTTAAGTCAAGTATCATCTAAGCAATCTGCTTTGCCTTGAAAAACTGGAGTAATAGAATGTGCAACTACGAAGCCAAATGACAGTCTTTTTCATAAAAAGTTATGTTTCATATTTATTCGAAATGTTTTTCTAACTGATGAAGCCATAAATTATCGGATAAATTTAATTTTTTTAATTTTGTAGCATTTTTAAAAGAAACTGGAATTTCCCTTAAAATGTAAACAATTTCAAAATAAAAGTTCTATGTTTTATTTTCAGTAAAAATCTGGACACCTTAAGTTCAATCCTTGACCAAATTTAGACCATATTACTTTTGTATTAATTAGTATTGATTGCTCGTAGTAATAAAAGGTTTAAGATGGAATGAGAATCCGCATACACTTTCAAACCCTCACCCTGTGGATTCTTTTTAATTTGTTGTTTTTGAACAAAACTACTAACCTCAAATAAGTTCTAGTGCATAAATGATATACATTCTCATTGCGCACAAGTTGGCATCAATTAAACAAAAGAAAAATAATATATCATTTATTTGTAACTGTCTGTCTGTTCTGATGGTAGGTAGTTAAGTCGTTCCTAACCTATCATCAGCCAACGACTACGACGACGACGACTGTAAAACTTCCCATGCAATTAGCTTTAACTTTAATATCTAGATCACTTGTATTTAAATTACAAGTACGAGTCCTTTCCTATCAACAACGCAACCGGAGAGCAGCAGCACAACAAAAGCTTAAACATATCTAACTGACATAAAACTTATATCAAAACTCATTGTGCTTTTGTTACGAGTATATACAAAAAGACATCCCTTTTACGCTTCATCAAAAATGGCTTTGAAAAATAGGAGAAAAAGAAGTCGTACCATAGTGTATAGCAAAGAAAAAAGAACTCAACGAAATATGCATGCATATATGCAATGCATTTGCGCTTGGGGCTCATTGAAGAAGCTTGAAAATGTCAAGTGAGCTCGTGCTCCAATAACTTTCACCCCATTTTGCATTGCATGCACCCAATTTACCACACAAAACTATCTCTATATCCATCCACTATTGCGTTCCTGCCACCATATTCGTCGTTGTCGTCCTTGTATAGTTCGTCCTATAGTCGTGTATGATGTAAGTTTCAAAACGGCTGATGGCAGCGCAGCGTATAGAACAGGATACGATATACGAATTGAGTCGAGTCGAGTCAAGTCGCTATATTCAGGGTGTGTATTCTGGAGTGCCATCAAGCCAAAGGCATTTACATAGATAGACGTGCCCATAACTGCTCCGGATGCTGTCATAGCCACCGCCACTAAGAGACAAACATCAGCATTGACCAAAGAATAGACATTTGGATATGCGGAAAAGGCATCGTGAATATGCACTTGTTATTCGTTACCATAAATGCGAGGAGTCACTGTTACTCAGAAAAAATAACAAAAACTTGCCGGGAAAAAAACTCACTCACAGCATAGAAACATGGACAAAAGATTTTAAAAATTGGAATGGGAAGTATTTAGACAAAAAGAACAACAAAAAAAAACACCATAACAAGTTGGATTTTGAATCTTCTTTTTTCATGTTCAATTCAATATTGGTCCGAGAAAAAATAGTGTCACCGAAAAATGTTCGATTTGGATATTTCAAGTTTTCTTTTTTTTTAGGAATTGGAATTGTAGGGCTTGACATTCCTAATATGATCGAAGTTAGCAGAGCGATAGTTATTTTGGTAACTAAGTCACTGATGCTGCCTTACACCTTCAGTTTTTAAAAATACTTTGTCAATTTTTCATAGGAGTACTTCTGTATTCTCTCCACTTTTCCGAGATATGAAAATTTTGTTGAATTCGAAGGTAGAACAAATTTAAAAAAAAAGAGATCCTTTATAAATACTATTTTTCAAGAATAAATAAAACACATAAAGTTTTACGTAGTGGCCAAGATTTAGCTTTATTTTAAAAATGTGGAATTACCATTATGTTTTAAAAATGATTTTGGTTAAGTGGCCGACACAGCTGCCTCAAATAAATTGAAGAAAAACAGAATTTTGACCAATTTTTGCAGCAATTTTGCCGTTTTTCAGCAATAACAATAACCCCAAGGCGCCAATCGTCGCTTAGGTAAGTGGTTTCACATTCCCCAGAAAAAAGTTCAGCGGCTTAAAATTGCTTGATCCTAGAGGCCAGACGACCCGATATGATGAGCTCACTTTAGTAGTTTAAATTAATAAACTGATTGTTTCGTTACATCGAGCGAACCTAATAATTATTTTGTTAATAAATTTGCGCAATTTGCAAAACGTTGTTTAGAAAATTGTGTATTCTTTATAAAAAAGAGAAACCAAATTGACCATTAGGCAAGTGGCAGCTGTCAAATTAACCCATGCCAGAAAAAAGATTGCCATATTGAAAACCACACTTAAAAAAACACGCGCTAAATATAAATGAAACGTGTGTTTCGAATCTCGTTTATCTAAAAATACCAATGTGTTTAAGCAACTTATCAATTTCTTTGGAGATATCAAAAGTGTTCTATCAGAATGGCCTCGAACGTCATGAAAACAAAAATTAATTTCGAGACAAACGGGTTTAAGAATTTCAATGATCTGTTTAAAAAAAGGTGCTCTGATAGGTTTTGTTGCTGCTCATGGAAACTTTTATCGATAATATGACAAATTTGTAAGTCATTTTACGTATTAAAGTTTTTCATAAATCATTTTGTAAATAAAATAAACTTCGTTTTATTTCCATTTTCGATAATGCTCTAAAACTTGGTGTTTAAATAAAAAAGGATATTAAAAACTTTTTTCAAAAAATACATTTGTTTTCAGTTTTTGACTAAACGTGTTAATTACTGCTTTTGTTTCGCACAGTTTTTCTCTTTCGCTTAAACTGCAATTTATGTACCTTTCAAACTCATTTCCCCCCCCCCCCCTTACATACTCCTTCTACTTTGAAATTTGGGGCCAAACCATATTTAGAAAGATCGATTAAATGGAGCTTTTCATCAAAATTCATTCTTGTAGTCAAAAAAATCCAACAGTTTTGTAACTTGGCACACTTTCTAAGTAATGTCTGGTGGTCACCCAAAAAAAAGTCCCCAAGAATCTGACGTGAGCTCTAGCGGCAGTTAAGATAAACATGGTGTTTCTTTCAGTTTTTCACGTTTATCTCGAAAACTATTTCTCGTATCAATAAATTTTGTTCCACAGTTGATTTAGCACAAGGCAGTTTTTTCAGCTTTTGCCTTGGTATGTCGGTTTCTTTTCCTATGGAAGTAGATGCAGCGATGCAACTTATTCCTTCCAAAGAATGTAATGTATTCAAACCATCTAACACTCTGACCGCATTATCAAACACAAATTGGTTAAATGAACCGCTGGAATCTGGTGGCGTATGGTAAATAGCTGATATATCCAATAACTGACCTTCACAGCATGAAGAACAAAACCCTTAGCTTGATATAAGGTTAACCAACTTTTTGGAACAAAGCTTTCTGTATTTAAATAAGGCAAGGCTAAGTATTGGAGACATGAATGATCTGGGACTCATGTTCGTTTTCCTTAGTATGAGAGTTTCCGGAAAAATTTAAAGGGTTTTAGGTACACAATCGTCGTCAACGTGTTTGAAAAATTCATCATATTGTTTCCTTCCTACAGGGTTATTTTACAAAATTAAACAAGTATAGACAAATTTATATCATATTTCCTTAGAAAATTTAGTAACCTTAAATTTTTTGAATATTATTTTTTGATACAACAAATAGTTTTTAAGATAAACCGGAAAAAACGAAAAAACTGTGTTCCTCTTCACTGCCGCTAGAGTTATTTTATAAACTATAACAGATACGAATAAAATCATTAAGGCTTTTTAAATTATAAAATCTAATGAGCTTTAATTTTGTGGAACAACATTTCTTGATACGACAAATAGTTTTCGAGATAAATGTGAAAAACTGAAACAATCTCCATGTTTCTCTTAACTGCCGCCAGAGCTCACATCGGATTCTTGGGGACTTTTTTTGGGTAATCACCCGACATCCTTTAGTAAGTATCCCAAGTTTCAAAACTGTTGGATTTTTTTTGAGGTGAAAACCTTTATTAACTGGACTATTGTAGAAATTTTAATGAAGTGTATATTTACTTTCGTGGACTAACCTGTCAAAACTTGAATCATCCTTGATAAATGAATCATTAAATCTGACGATCTTGAACCATTGTGAAGTTACACATACAAAATTTGCTAAGAAGCTAAGAACTAGACAGCTCAAAAGCTGAATTTGAAATAAGATGATACTTTGATATGGTGACCACGAGAGAAAAATAAATCAGCTTTGTATTATTCTTACAGTCAAAAAACCAACCTCATATCTGGAAAGTTATTTTAAACCTAAAATAAGTGTAGATTGAGAGAACATTTCGATATTCTTGGTATGTGTATCACCAAGAACGATCACATGTTGCCAAAAATGCCTCAAGATGTTTGGGTTTCCTAAGGCTACCCTCAACTTCTGATGTGGCTGTTATCTATAAAACTTGTATACTTGAAGACTAAAGTATAACTCCCATCTCTGGGCTGGTGCTCCTGTAACTTACTGAAGCCTGTTGAACAGTATTTAAGGGATAGAGCACTTAAATTGGTTCTAACATCATCATTGGTTCATTTACGTCGCTTAAACATCCTCGTAAAGTTTCCTGTCTCAGAATTTTATTTAACAGTTTATGCCCTACAGAAATAGCGGGCTACTCCTCCCATTAAAAAGTTCAACCATAACACTCGCGTTTCTAAAAATTCTCATACCCTCAAACTTAACTTCGTCATACTAGTCGTCTAGTACAGAGATTCGTTCTTTAGCCAAACAACGTGAATGTGGAATACCTTACCACACTCCGTCTTTCCCAGTTATTGAAATATTTAGTCAATTAAATCCTTTGTGCAAAAAAAACTACTTTCAAAAACTTTGTCTCTTTCTTAATGTGTCTCTTCAGAAAAAGTGTAGTAATATTCCCTTTAGTGTGCGCTTATTATTAAAAAAAGAATCCTTATGCCCGCTCTGATAAAAATTAATAATAATTAATTTAGTTTCTATTTGTATACAAGAGTTTTGACCAGAATTTTAAACAATTTATTTTAACTGTTTATTTTGAAAGGATTTATAAAGAAAGAGTCTAGTCAAAATATAGAATTTGACTGGAAGCACAATTTTATAAGAGAGTTTCCCGAAAAGTCAATAGACAATAAATTTCCTTAAAATGTTCGAAGTACCCGTGGAGTGATAGCGAGTGCGTAGAATTGTAATGCCAGAGGTCTTAAGTTCAATCCCAAATCACGGGTACTGCCTCTTGCAAGGAAACGAAAAATCCTCCAAGAGTAATTCTTGTCATGAAAAGTGCTTTCTTAAATTAGCTGTCCGGATTCGACTTAAAACTGTAGGTTTACTCCAGGTTGAGAGTTGTAAGTCACTAGGCCCTAGTTCTAAACGGAATGTTGCGCTACATTATTTACTTATTTAGTTTTAAAAGTTAAAAATTGCAGTTGCTGAGAAAAAAAACATTGTTTGAGTGTTCTCTAATATTGTTCTTCTATGTAAAAAATGGAGCTCATTTATTTTTTCTAACAAATCTTCTTATTTATAAATCCTTATCTCTTACATAAGTTGATTTCAAAGTTCCAAAATAAGTTCAAAGATCAAATATCTATCCGCCTTCTAAGTCAAGCTAATACCAATTCAGTTCAAAGCCATGTTTTTGCCATTGGATTCTGAGAACCAAAACAAAAAATATCACATAAATAACAATTATTACCTTTTTCTACAGAATCCCAATAAATACTTTATTTCTGTAATAAAAAACAAGCAAATCTCTACCGAAGTCTGATAAATGTTAAAGTTTAACAAAACATATCTACACTCCACACACATGCACATGAAAATACAAAACATCAACTAAGTTCAAATTATGTATGAGCTTATAAGCAAGCTGTGCTCTGGACATGAAATAAAAAAATAAAAATAGGAATTATAAAGTCCTTTTTTCTTTTTGCTGTCTACCATAGGACATGTAAAATTCAATTAATCCTGATTTGTTTGAATTGATTCCACCGTGATTTGTTCTTTTTTTTTATTTCCATTTTTTTTAGCTGAGAACACAAAACATACAAGGATTCCATGTCCTTTTTTTTAAAGGTTAGGTAAGGTGTAGGTATAACGCCTTGACGTTGTTTTTGGTTAGTAAAAGTAAAACAAATAGACCAGGATGGGGACAAAAAGGCCAACTCGTGATGTTGTTGTCATGACATGGATTAGGATAAATAAAGAGTGCATGATATTTTTGTGTCAGAATAAGTGTAGGTAGTGTTGTGTAGAAAATAAAGAAAAACAAAAAAATAAAACAAAAACAAAATATGATGTCCTTAAATATGTATGTATATACAATTCAAAGTATATATAAATATTTTACTTCGTTCATAAAGTCAAATTGGAAAGTATGAATGTAATAAATATCAATTTCGAAACTAAAGCTATTCCAAAGTTTATTTTATTATTATTTATTTATTCATCAATCAAACAAAAATATCTTAGAGATTACTAGAAATAAAACTTATCAAAATGTTCAGATATATTACTTTTAAAAATTAATTTTAATATGACGTTGTAGATAACATTTAAGGATAGAACGACTCATATAAAAGTTAGAACCAAAAACATAAGAAGACACAGCGAGTTATTGGCTCATTTTTGGAACAATTTGTCCAATGATCGTTTTCGAAAAATTAAAATCTATTCCTTAGAGGATGACTTGAAGCATACAAATCTATTATAATTAGGATAGGACAAAATACCAACTAACAAAAAACACATAGAACATTTTTCGACGGTTTTCGAGTGACTGAATATCATTAAATTTATATCTAGTTAAATAAGGGCGAATATTAATGTTATAGCAAAGCTTCCATATAACGAACCTAGTAAACTTTTTCTAAATATTTCCAATTCAATGTTGTAATTAGGGTTCCATATTACACATCCTTTTTCCAAAATAGAATTGAAATACGCTTTATACAGACATTTTGGAGTATAGGGATCGGTAAAATCAGAAGAATTAAGTTTAAACCAAGCACAGAATTGGATTTTGCGATGATGTTTTCGATATGTTTTTGAAGCTTAATTTTTATTCAAATAAAGGGTTTTTCAAGGTTAGATTTTGGCGCCCGTGGCTGCCATTTTGTTTTGGTGACATCTTTTAAATCTTTTGTTTATTATTCAATTGCTTTCATGTTTATGCCAAATCTACATAGAGGGTAACACGATTGAACAGCACGTTCAAATGATAAAACTTTATTATCAAAATGATAGCTTGTTAACGCAACCGTTGCACGCATTGCGCCGATAGACGGTAGACGTAGTGGCCCTTCACTATAGACTCTTCAACGTTTTGTGACCAAATTTGAGACGGCCGGTTCAGTAAGCAATCAGCCAACACCCATAGGTTCAAAAATCAGCCCAGAACTTTCCCGCGGTCTGCTAAATTTTACAACAGAACCCGAGGCAATGCTTTCCTCGCCGTTCACAAGAACTCTGCCTTTTGCAGACTTCATCTTGGCGAATTTGAATCGGGACTTGGGCCTACACCCGTTCAAGATCTAATTGACCCAGGATTTCAAAGTTTATGACCATAGTCAAAGCCGCGCCGTTTGTTCGCTAAATGGGCTTCGAATCGTGAAGAAAAATCATCTTTAGTGACGAGGCGCAATTTTGGTTGAATGGATGTGTTAAAAAGCAAAATTGAGCTATATGGAACATAACCAACCCACGCGAGGCTCATCATAATGCATCCTCAAAAAGTTAACATTTGGGGTGGATAAGCTGTCAAACAAAAAATCACCAGGGTACGATCTTATAACTGCTCAGGTTCTGAAAGAAATGCCTCTTATAGCCTTCAAGAAACTCCAATTTATAATAAACGCATGCCTTAAACTAAGATATGCGCCACATCATTGGAAAATTGCGGAAGTCATTGTTATACCTAAACAAGGAAAGCCACCAACAGAAGTTACATCTTACAGACCAATATCGCTTATACCAATCATGGCAAAAGTTTTTGAAAAACTGCTACTTAAAAGGCTTAACAAAATAATTGAAGAAAGAAGACTAATTCCGAGCCATCAGTTTGGATTTAGAAATAAACATTCCACGATAGACCAAGTGCATCGAATTACGGATGTTGTGGAAAAGGCACTTGAAGAAAAACAAGTATGCTCGTCTGTATTCTTAGATGTTGCTCAAGCTTTTGACAAGGTTTGGCACTTGGGACTTGAGTACAAACTGCATAGGGACTTCCCCAGGCAGTACTACGAAATACTGAAATCCTACATTACGAACCGACTCTTTAGAGTACGGTACGACCAAAATTACTCGGAACTTAAGAAAATTGATGCCGGTGTACCACAAGGAAGTGTCCTAGGACCAACCCTGTATCTGTTATATACAAGTGATATTCCAGTGGACATCAACGCTATCATGGCCACCTTTGCTGATGATACTGCAATATTGGTGCCAGATAAATGGCGTATCAAATTAAACGAAACAAAATCGACGCATATAAACTTTACAAACAAAAACATAAACAATGTTCCAATTTTTATAAACAGTACAGAAGTACCTTACTCCAATACCGCCAAATACCTTGGAATGAATTTGGATGCAAAGCTTAAATGGAAAGAACACATCAAAAAGAAAAGAGAAGAACTAAACTTGAAGTACAGAAAAATGTACTGGTTAATAGGAAAGAACTCTGACCTATCTATCCAGAACAAACTAATGTTATATAAGCAAGTATTGAAACCCGTTTGGACATATGGCATCCAACTATGGGGCTGTACAAAGAAAACAAATGCTGAACCCATCCAAAAATTCCAAAGCAAGGTCCTTCGTGGAATAATAAATGCCCCTTGGTATATAAGAAATAGCGATCTACATCGTGACCTTCAAATTGAAATGGTTACAGAAGTGGTTAAGAAACACGCTGTATCACACAATAAGCGGCTGCAAAGTCATACTAACTCTGAAATGGAGACCGTATTAAATGTACGAGACAATGTTCGGAGATTAAGAAGAACCAAGCCTCATGAGCTGATGGGCTAAAAGCTACGGGAAAGTGTTATAACCTTAAACTTCCCCAATGCGATTTTAAAAATTAAGAAATAAAAATCATTTGTCGATCTTTCATAGATTGGTCCTGATTCACCGGTGGTTTTAGTGCGGTAAGAGTCCCACACTACTCGGTACCGATTCTTACCGAGTGTCTTTTGAAGATTTCCATCGGATATAAAAAAAAAAAAAAAAATTTGGGGTGGATTTTTGGCCGGCGCGGCGACGTAATTGGTCAGTAGTTTTTTAAAAACGTTCACCGTCAACATCGAACGCTAAGTAACGTTGATAACTAATTACTTATGGCCCACATTGAACCATATGGACCTAGATGACATGTAGTTCCAGCAGGACGGCCGGCGGCGCGCGTGGCCATGCGTGCCACACAGCAAACGCCATGATTGATATTTTGCATGAACGATTTGAGTTTAGGGTGATGTGATTTGGCCACCAAGGTCATGTGATTTAACCCCTATGCAAATAAACCACAATCGACCGATGCACTTAAGGTGAACATAACGAAGCTGGATCTATGCGGAAGAGTTGTTGAAAATTGGATCACTCGGATCCGTGCCACCCTTAGAAGCTGAGGCGGTCATTTCAATGATGGCATACTCCACACTTAATGGCATACATGCGCCTTTCAAATAAAAAAAATGGGACCAATTTTAGTTGCAATTCTTAAATTTTTACAAATTGGATGAACGAAATTAATTTGAGAGATATCAAGAATCGAACATAAATTTTTACCAAATTTGTGTACTATTTTTTGTAGATTTTATTTTTTTTATGAAAAAAACGGACTGTTGGATTTTTATAAAAAAAACTCTGAATATCGAAAACTTTACAAAACACCCATTACAATCGAAAAGGAAATTTTTACCGAGTTTTAGTGTTGTTTAGTTGTTAGGTTTTTTTTTTTAAAAAAAAAATGTCATTTAGATTTTTCTCAAAATTTTAGTGAGTGGTTACAACAATATCTTTTAATAGATAAAAATAGGTTAAAGCCAATATCGCAAATTTTTGAAAAGATATTTGAGTCGAAAAAAAACTGTCAATTCGATTTTTCGCAACATTTTTCAGAATTTTGAAAACAATATTTTTTATAAGTTTCTTAAAAAATATTTGAGTCGCAAAATAATTTTTACCAACTTTTCTTAAATTTTCTTTCAAGTTTTTATTTTTTTGTAAGAAAATTGTCAATTTGATTTTTCTCAAAATTTTACCAGATGTCAAAAACTTTTCGTTGCATAAAATTGTTTTCGAGATAAAATCATTTTGTATTCGTAAAATGTTTGACGTGACAAATTTTTTGTTTCAGTTTTTTTTATTTATAAAATAATCGTTAATTGGATTTGTTTCAAGAACTATATTTGTTTGGTATCACGTTACAATATATTTTATAAAATTGAATTCAAGTCTCTAGCGTTTTTGGTTCGTAAGATATTTAGGGTTAACCAAAATTTTCACCTTTTTTTCAAACTGCTATGGTAAAAAAACCACAAACGCAATTTTCTTGAGAGACCTTTCTGCATCTTTCTGCCTTTTTATCTGTATAACAAAACTTATTTGAAGTTAATATCTCTTCTGGCTCTTGAGCTATGGACAACGAAAAGAACGTCGCGAACGTACGTCCACACGCACGCACAGACATCTTTATAAAAATCTTTTATTTCGACTGTAGAGACCTTGAATCGTCGAGAAATATCAACATTTTTAATTTGACAAATAGGAACCATTACAATAACTTCCTAGGGAAGTTAATAACTTCGTTAATACCTCACACACAGCTTTTTTTATTTCATTTCAACATCTATCCGCCCTAATTGAAAAACCCTTTAGTATTCCTAAATCTTTTTTTTTCATAAACTCTTTCTAAAATATTGACATCTATTTTGTAGTAAAAATCAATTGGAGTTATTCAAAAACAAGTAATTGATCCTGAACAAATTAGTCAAACGATCAAGATCGTCTTGGAGAAGGTGGCAGTCGCGAGAAGATTTAATGCTTCTAAGGAATTTAAGACCGTCCGCAAAAAGAAGGCAAGTTTTTAAAGGCATTAGGCATATCATTGATAAATATTACGAATAATAATGGTCCAAGATGACTAACTTGTAGTAGGTCAGTTGTTCCTAAAATAGGGAAAGAATGAATATTATCTATCTTAACAGTTTTTTAAAGTTTCGTTAAGTAGGAAGAAAGTCACGACAGCATACCATTATTACTCTATCAAACTCCTAAGCAAAATCATAAATGACATCAATTTGATAACCTTCCAGGATCTAATTGATAACATAATTTGAAAATAGAGTAAGATTACAGGTGGATCTTCCAACCACAAAACCATGTTGGTAAAGCGATATTATTTTTCTGATAAAAAAGTTAATTAAGTGCCGCTTAGAGTTAACACATAGAGCGCCGATATCTGTTTAAAACCTGATTTGTGAATTAGAGTAATAATAGAGTTCTTCCACTCTAAAAGAAATTCCCCTTTAGAAAGAGAACTATCAAAAATAATTGTTGAAGGTTAAAAAAGAGCAGAAGCGCGTCTTTTTTAAATAATTGGAGAAAGTACATCCGGACAAGAATTTTGACCGCATCTTTAAACATGTAAAGCATTTTAAAATTTATTTACACTTACATTTTAAACACTCAGTGCTTCATTATTTGTAAAGTATTACCCTCAGAAGATGCATAACTTGTTTTTAATTAAGGCAAACAAAACAACGCTGCAAAGAATGGCTAGAGCTGCTAGTGAGGTCTATAAGCAGAAGAGCAGAGAGGAACACCGGAAAGGAAAAATAGGGTGCATAAGTATCGCATGATCAAGGAGATAGAGAGATGTCACAATAGGAGTAAGGTTCGTTAATATTATCAAAAGCTAAAAAAAAACTCACATGACTACCTGCCGAGAAGAACCGGAGTCTATAGTGAGAATATGGAACAACACTTCTAACTATAAAACGGCGATGACGAATCGTTTACACCTGCAAAGGAACAAGCCCTATTAAACTTAGGCGGCGCAGAACAACAATTCCCCCAACCCAACCTCGACAAAGTGAAAATAGCTATATCTTATACGAAGTCCAACATATCTGCTGGAGCTGATGGCATTGCTGTCGAATTATTCAAAACAGAAGGTGATTATTTGGTAAGGAGTATGCACTAACTCATGTGCAAAATATTGTCGGAAGAAAGCATGCCCCACGAATGAAATCTCAACAACCTGTTAAATATCAGTGTAGCTTAAGTACAGAAAAGTTCACCATGGACCAAATACTCACATTACAACCGATCTTGGAAAAAACAGAGGAACTTAAAATCGATAACCACCATTTCCTAATCGATTTCAAGGCTGCGTTAGATAGCATCTATAGGTACAGGAAGTGTTTTACAGAACAGTGTATAGTTTTGGCTTCCCTGTCAAACTAGTTCATTTGTACAAAATGACCATGGAAAAAACACGCTGCTCTGTCAAGGTTGAAAAAGATCCGATCGATGTGTTTGATGTTGAAAAAGGTTTTAAACAAAGAAATGCATTGTCATGCAACTTCTTCAAAATTGTTCTGGAAAAATTGTGTGCATATCTAAAAATCTACCGTCAAAACTAGAAGCACAATCTTTAATAGATCCGACCAATTTCTCTTAAACGCTGATTATATTGACATAATTGGATGATGAAGACATGAAGATGGGTTCAGCAGTCAGTAAGAGCAAGACCAAGTTTATGCTGTCATAAAGACCGAACATTGAACGACGACGTATTAGAAAAAACGTCGCAATGGACAGCTGTAACTTTGAGGCAGTTAAGAACTTTGTCTATACCTAGACATGCTTCTGGGTGAAATCAGTCTGTCTTTTGTATAAAATCTCTAGAAAGTGACAACATTTTTAAAATGAAAAGAACATCTGCTAGTGTTTCAAAAAAATATCTATTTATACGAATTTATAATGACATTGCCTTACTTTCTTTCGCCTAAAGGATATCGTTATTGAATTTTGTTGCTGACTATTTTGAAAAGGTGTTGAACTCTTGACAAAAATGAGGCTATAATAAAACAAAATATTTGCAATGCTGAAAAGAACTGTTTTATAATTTTGTTTGAATTTGTTCGTTTTGTTTAATTTAAACAAAAACTATTAAAAGTGTAAAAATTATTTTTGATTTTAAAAATAGTTTTGTACAAAAGTTTTACCATTTTTGATTTTCAATATATGAAATATATTCAATACTTTCGATTCAAATTTAAGAATTTTAAACTTTTCAAATCTACATACTCGTATATGCAATTTTTCATTTTTCAATCCTACTAGCACTTTCAAATTGGGAAAACTGAAAACCTGACTATTTTTCGTTTTTCAATAAAATTTACTTGAACGAACTCAAATACATTTTTCAAACTCCACAACCACACAATTATGTACAATCAATGTTTCTAGATTGAGTTCAATAATGTCTACTTTATCTTAAAACTATTTTTTTAAGATTGTTTAATTTTCAAATAAGAAATTTTTATTATAAATATTTATGCTTATGTATATATTTTCTGAAAATGAAGATGATTGTTCATAAGAGTAAACTGTATTAATTGAGGTAAGTACCTAGACAGAGAAAGTCTACAACTGTTCGCCATTGAATTTATTTTTGCTGAAAGTTTTTTTAAACTTAAAATAAAGTCGAAAGAACAAATTTCTTATTTTCACTTAATTTTAAAAATAAAAATTAGATTGTCAAAAACGAAATCCCTGAAGACACATTCAAGCATCAATCAAGTGATGAGGAGTGTATTTGTATATTGAACCACAGTCGTTATCTATAGGTAGAATATTTTTCTATTTGCATTCCAATCCAACGCCAAAATTGTTCACTTCTGTTTGGAAAATATGTGAAAGCGCACATCAAGGTGATTGCTATAAAATTGCCAAAAAGACAACAATGGCCGCGTTCGATATTTGGATTTCAAAATTTTAGTTGTTTCCGTTTATTCACTTCCTCCAAAAATCATCTGCATCTACCTACACATACAAAAACATAGCCATAAAATGTTTTATAGTTAAATGCCACATCAGAATGTACGGAAATACATATCGAGGCTGCTACAAACTATTGGAGAAGAAAAGCGTTGCGTGGTGATGGCGGCACGGCGCGGCGTGGAGGCGGAGGGCGTGGCGTTGGCTGTTTGTGAATCCACGCGAGGAATTTGATGTTCTGGCTTTGGAAGGTATAGGTTTAAATCGATAAACTGAATGAATGAATTTAAAGGAGGATGTAGTGCAGTTCCTACAACCAGATAAACCTCATAATGCACACATGAGAAACAAGATTTCTATCTATCCAGGGATGGCATAAGTAAAAATAGCGCCCATTTTTTTTGATGGCCCTATCACTCTGTGTTTGACTTTTTGGGTATTGTTGTTTTGGCCATTTTGATGGAAAAAAATAACCAAGTTTGTATTAAAAGCTGGGAAATTTAAGTGAAAAGTTGTTTCTAGCTGTACGCCCTTAATCCTCCTAAGCATTGCGAATACAAAGCAGCGACCCTGGACATCAACCAAAATAATGTATCTAGCTATGTTGAAAAAGGTATCTTTTGTTCGTTTGGTGCATTGGATTGAACACAACTTTAAGCACATTATTTTTAGTGAAATAAGGAAACAAATAGCAGGAATTTAATGTGTTGAATAAATGCACAAAATAATAAAACCATAGAAACAATTGAATGATAAAACTGAAAATGGTAGAAATTTTATATCTACGCATAAACTCAACTCACATTTTTCGTAGTTTTTTTGTTTTTTATAATGACCGCGAATTTAAAGGATTATCTGCAGCGGAGGAGTTAATGGATATCCTTGTAATATTTTAAAATATAACATAACTAAAAACGATTGTGAGGGAATTATAAAGAATTTAAGAGGGAAAAGTCGATAGGTATTTTTGGTTTTTGAAATTCGTTTAAAATTGTATAATGAGTATAAAATATGATTATTTAAATTTTTAAGTAGCACACATTACAGAATATGTGGTGAGTATTATTTTGTTTTTATTTTTAAGTTTATAAATATAGCGACTGTAGAAGATAACGCAACACAATCCTTGCAGGTATTAAAAAATAACCTATTTAAGCTTATAAAAGGATTTTAAAGTACCTTAACTAGTCATTGAGATTTTATATGAATTTTAAGTTATTTAAAACTTAATTGCGCCTTTTAATCATTTTTAGCTATACGGTCCACTTTTGGATGATTTGGAACGACACACCAATCCACTCGAGATTCACGAGGTGCCAATTTATCCAAATAAAGTTACGGTTTGGTGATTATTTTAGCCTGGTGGCGTTATCGGTCCCTATTTCCTCGAAAACAATGCTGACTAAGCTATCACTGTCAACGAAAATTGCTAAAGTCGATTATAACTAACTTTTTATGGCCTTAGTGTGATGTTATGGACAATGAAGACACATGGTTTCAACAGGATTTATTATTTATCCAAACAGCTTAATATACCCAGCTCAACATATTTTGAGCAAGCGGTCTCCTGGCATGGTAATTTCGCACCAATGGACGTGAATTGGCTCCCAGGATCGTTATATTGGACCCCTATGCAAATAAAACGTAAACCACCTCGACCCACAAAGACAACATAATCAGTGCCATCGGTCAAATTAAGCCTAATTTAAGTGCCAAAGCCATCGGATGTGTCCTCGTCCCTACAGTCTAAATCATTGGATTTTAATTTGGAAATTAAGGTCTTAGACCAAACTTGGCTTCTTTCAAAATACATTTGCATACATTTGTATAGCTATAAATAAATAAATTGGTTGGTGCAACAGACGTTCAATCAACAGAAATCTTGGAAAAGTTGGCACTTTTTGGCATATGAGCAATGTAACAATCTAAAAGCTGTCGTAGGAAATCCTGTTAGACTAATGTTATGTCAACAATACGGAAACAATTTGAATATTAAACGTCAATATCATATCAAAGCTACACCTGGTGAAAGAAGTAGATGGTACTGTGATAAGTTTGGTAGATGAGCAAGTCAGAAGGTGGAAAGAAAACTTTTCCTAGGTTTTAAACCGAGTGTTTGTAAACAACGTGCAGCTGATACCTTCGGAAGCGCCTGAAGAAACTAATCCCCGAATCCACATCGGATCTCCCAGTAAAGATGAGATTGTTGCCGCAATTAAAGCAATTAAGAACATCAAAGAGGTTGGACTTGGTGAAATTCCCCTAGAGCTTTTACAAGCAGCGCCAACGTCATCAAGCGAACTTCTTTATCCGCTCATAAAAGAAGCCTGGGCCACCGAAAGCTTTCCCGATGAGTTGAAGAAGAGAATTATCGTCAAGCTCCCAAAAAAAGGAGATCTTAAAAAGTGAAAAAACTGTAGAAGAATTTGCGTTCTATCAGCCGTTACCAAAATAGTAGCAAAAATTATACTGGAAAGCATCAGAGAACACCTTGAGGGCACATTTGATGCCGAACAAGCAGGATTCCGCCTTAACACCCCGCGGATCATTATTGAACTGTTGTCATCGACTTCTAGAAGGCCTTTGATAGTATATCTGGTTAGCTTTGTGGAGGAGAGGCATCCCAGAAAAACTAATTGCTATTATTAAAACAACATATGATGGATCCAAGTGTCACGTTCCGCACGATGGTAGGTTGTCAGATGATTTTAAAACCCAAAGCGGAGTCAGACAGGGCTGTATTGTGTCGCCAATATTGTTTTTGTTGGTGATAAGCGATGTACTGCGCTCAGCTCCGTCAAGTAGCGGAGGGATCCTATGGGTTTTGCATTTGGATTACGCGGACAATGTTTGCTTACTCTCTTATAGGATCATGGATCTATATCAAATGACAACAAGCGTGGAGAGAGGAGAAGAAGTTGTGGGGCTGAAAATTAATTCCGGCAAAACTAAAATGATCAGCCTCGAAACCCGGCCATCCTCTCAAATAAATATTTTCTCGCAACCGGTGGAAAAAGTGGTAAGCTTTCAATACCTTGGAAGCATCGTTTCCTTCGAAGGCGGAACCGAACAAGACATCATCTGCCGCATCCGCAAAGGAAAAGTGGCTTTGGGTATGCTGTCAAAAATTTTTAGGAATAGCTGTATTAGCTTAAGAACATAGCTACGACTGTTTCGCACAAATATCGAATCTGTGCTTCTTTATGGGTGCAGCACTTGTACTTGTTACCTCAGCCATAACAAAAAAGCTGCAAGCCTTCGTAAATAGATGTCATCGTAACATCCTAAGGATTTTCTGGCCAAACCGAATATCCAATGATGTCCATCATAGAAGGAGAGGCCAGGAACCTATAGAATATAATATGAAGATGTAAGTGGCAATGGATTGGCAAGAGTTGGAGGGAGCTGAAACACATCTTCGGAACATTCCACGATGGTACGTAGGCGTAGTAGAGGCCCTATGCCCCTGAAGAGCTTCCCCTGGACTTAACAGGTCTAAAGACCTAAGTAAATGTAAGTAATATCATATCAAGAACTCCGGGAACAATAATAATCAAAGTATCAATGCCTAATAATCAGTAAGGTCTTAAAAACATATGGTCAATGAATGCTGTGTTCGAAAATTAATGATAATGTTTGTTATTACTAAAAAAATAAAAAAATTAGGTGGCGCAACAGTCCGTTGAGAACTAGGGCCTAGTGACTTACAACTATTAACCATTCCTGTGTGCGAGTAATGTTGTCAGGAATGGGTGGGACCTACAGTTTATATGCGGAATCAGAACGGCTAATTTGGGAAAGCACTTTTTCATGACAAGAATTACTTTTGGAGAATTTGTCAATTCCTCGCAAGAGCCAATACCCGTGAAAAGACTTTAGATGGTATAGGAAGGGATCGAACCCAAGACCTCTGGCATGACAGTCCAACGCACTAACCATCATGCCACGGGTACATTTAATTACTAACAAGGCCATAATAATATATGGAAAATATCTAATTCTGTTAATTTGATTTTAATTTGTAAAAGATTTTTGTATTTGGGCCAACTTTTACACTTGATGTAAACGAATTGGTTACATGGAAACTAATCTTTCTTCAAAGGTCGATTGATATTATCAGTTATAATATATTTTCAAGATAGATTTAAGATCAAGAACTAAACATATATTATGTATAATTTATGTACAACATTATTAAGGAACGAGCAACTGCTTATAAGCATGACAAGGGAAATTTTAAAGGCCTTGAAAAAAACTCATCCTTGCGTAAAATTAAACAAATGAAACTCAAGCATTTGTTGAGAAGGATTGGAGCTATTTTTCTATTCGTATTATGTAAATAGATGCACACAAAACACACAGTTCATTATAATGTGACATGTCATATATTTCGTACAGATGTCGAAATGACATGAAAATCCGTCTTTTACTGTCAACGCAGTACAGAAAAAGAAAAAAATACAACAATGAAAACAAAGAAAAATAATCTCTTTCCGAATGAACATCATTCATTTTGAAATTAAACAATAATCTTCTTTAAGCCAGATGACAGCTAATAAATCAAATTTTTCAATCACCCACACATATGTTTATCGTATGTGAAGTGTATACATATCCACTTCTAAATCAAACTTTATTTCATTATTGAAAACTCCCCCACAACACAATTTACCAACTTAAAGTACTTAAAATCACAACCAACATTTGACAACTAACGAAATCAGATATTCATTAGTTTCAAAACTAACAACAAAAATAAAAATAAAAACCAACTCAGAATAACTATAAACATTGTACAATGAAAAGATCTTAACTGTACTCAAAAAAACATCCCTCTGTTTCCTGGCTTTGATAAAATCCCTTTCAACATGTGTATTACTCAGATTTAAGCCATTTATCATCCCAAAATACATCCCATAACGGTTCGTCGAATGATATAGAATATATTTTACTAGAATGGCAGCGCCATCAAAGCTTTTGGCATTAAATAATACAAAAATGAAATTCAGTCCGTCCGTTGATGCGTCCCTTTCCCGCGGATGCGATGTATGGTTGGATGAAAGAAGTTCTAGAAAAAAATATAAACCATGACAATTCCTATCCATACGAGACGAGAACGAGGACGAAGACGAGTATGTGATGTGGTATCTTTGGCTGCATTGGCAAAATGGCAGGAAAGTCCCAAACGTGTCCTTGCTTCCGTTTCCTTTTTCTCTTTCTCATAGTCGTAGTCGTCGCTCGTCGTCGTATAGTTGCCTTCATGTCTCTTTTGCAATTAATCATCTTCAAATGATTTATTGGCATTTCGATGAGACGAGCACATCACACTACACAAGAGATACAACAAAATTTTCATATTAACCAAGGTGCAAGCGTTGAAGTGAAGTTGCAGTTGGAGTCTCATTTTTAAGGATGTTGCATTACGATGAGGAATCCTTTTGGGTTGAGGAAGTGTCAGTGTGCTCAATATCTGCTCCATCCTATCATACCTGTACTTTCTTCGATGAAGAATTTTTATTAATATCTTCGAACGTTCCATATTCCTTAAGGATCCAGTAAATACAAAAAGCAGAAATATCATTTCATAGCAAATAAAAAGAAACTAACTATCCAAAGGTTTGATTAAAACACAAATTCAAATTACTTCAAAGATGAACGCCGTGAGAGAAAAAAAAATACTCGTTAAGAATCAATTTATTTTGACGTGATGAGATAAAAAGGAATTTTATTCATTTCCGGTCAATTCAGATTTTGGTAATCAGAAACTATATCTATACAGGAAAAAATTATGCATACGCCTCAGTGAACATTTTGTGTTAATGTAATTTTCATCGATAAGAAAACTTTAACAGAATAATCTATATACACACAAAGAAGTCGTGTTAGTTACACTATTTATAACTCAAGAATGACAGTACCGATATGGCTGAAAATTGGTGGGTAGGTAGCTTAGAGCCAGGAGGCTGACATAGGATACTGTTTATCCCGTTCGACAGCGTTCCCGTGTAACCTTAATTAATTGCTGTTGTTAGTGATTTTGTGTCTTCAAATTGTTGCCCAGACCTTTAGACTTCACGGCCGAGCCATCCCTAAACATTTCAATAATATTTAGGTCTGGTGAGTAGGCAGACCAAAATTGTATTTTGGATAATTTAACTTCACTTTGTAAAAATTTCACGCACTGATCTTTACAAATTCTGAACCAAAACTAACTTTAAAGCAGATGAACCTATTCTATTGTTCGATGGGAAATGTTCTTTTTTTTAAATGCATTTCATAGTGTGCCTGCAATTTACCGTTTTGAAATATTTTAATTTGTCTCTATTTTGTAAATAGATCGATAATGAGACATGATTCCTTGTAAAATCTGCGAATGTCAGTAGTTTTAGCCACTGTTCCTACGATATACTAAATAGTGGTTGCAGTTTATTATTTTGGAATAGCAGCCACATTGTTAGAAGGATACCGTACGACTAATTCAGCTTTTAAATTACCGTTAAATTTTCAAACAATTGATGGCAGCAATTGCTACAATTTTATCAGCATCATCTGGGACGAATGCACAATGGCGGAAAAGCGTGCATTAAATTAAAATTTACTTGAATGTAGTAGCTATTTCCGAAAATAAATTTGATGTGAAAGCCTTCAAAGAAGTCATACTGAACTTACAAATAACTGATTCATTCATTCTTCTTATTTGTGGATTCAAAACTTAGTTAATTGCACAGAACATGGTCCAAAATTAATCACAACAGCTTAAGAAGTTGTAATGTTTAACAACATATTATATCCTTGTAAGCTAAAGGCGGCTGTATTATATAAACAGGCAAGCAATGGAAAGCTTAACTCAGCAAGAGAGGTTCCTAGGCTCAAATTTTTCCGTTTTGTTGGTTTATTATGGTAAACAAGAGCACTCGATTCAACTGTTCCAGGCTTCTTTTTCAGGGCTAGGTAGGTAGGTAGGTAGAAATGGCGATCTCAAGGCAACCTAGCCTGAGATCTAATTAGCGCTGTAGTGCGCCGTTTTGATACCAAAAACTCGTTTGACCTTTGATTGAAAGGGATAGATTGATAGAGAAGTTTCATAGCGATTATGTTAGAGCCATTTTGTCGCATTGAGAAAAAAGATTAGGTCTCTAATCTTTGTCTCAGATAGCTCAGCAAGTTCTTGAAAGAATGCTTTTCCAAAGCATTTCATTCTGGTGTTTGCCAAAGTAGGACATTTGCAGAGGAAATGGATTATGGTTCCACTTTCTTTTTGGTCACAACAGCTACGGCAAAAGGTGTTGTAAGAGATACCCAACTTTTCTGCATGAACTCCTATAGGCCAATGTCCGGTACAAACGGCAACAATCCTGGCTATGTCTTGCCTTGGCCTGCATAGAAGATCGTTTGTACGGGTTTTGTTATAGGTGGGCCATATCTTCCTAGATATAATGCAGTTGGGTAAATTGCTCCACCTTCGGGTTGATTTAGTTTGGTAGATAGAAAAGATTTTACCCTTCATATCACCAAAAGGAATGTTAACCATTTCCGCAAGTGAGCTTAAAGTGCCGAAACTTGCCTGGCTATCTCGTCAGCCCGTTCATTTCCCACGATACCACTATGGCCCGGAACTCAGATCAGGGTGACACCGAGGTTAATATTCAGGTTCGCAAGCTCATCGCGACATTGTTGGACCAATTTAGATGAGGATATCCCCGAGTTAATGGCTTTGACAGCTGCCTGACTGTCTGTAAAGATAGCCACATTTCGGTTTTGGTTTGGGTTTTGTTTAAGTATCTTACATGCCTCCCTTATTGCCAGCATCTAAGCCTGAAAAACGCTAGCAAAGTCAGAAAGATTAAAGGATTTAGTTACATTTAGGGACTCAGAAAAGATCCCGGAACCAACTTCGCACTCCATCTTTGAGCCATCAGTAAAGATGGTTGTGTCGAAACCTATCGAAACAATGTCATCCTCCCAATCTTCTCTCGATGGAAAAATAACCTTAAAACATTTACTAAGGTTCAAAGTAGGAGTGCAGTAGTCAGTGTCTACCGAGATAATATCTGAGGGAATCAATTTCGTAGTGTTGCTGTGACCATAAGGTTTTGACAACCAGCTGTTTGATTCCTTCAGCCTAATAGCGCTGCAGGAAACTGTGTATTTAATAAAAAGGTCGATTGGTAGAAGATCCAAAATAACGTTTAAGGCGTCCATTGGGCAAGTACGCATGGCTAATTTGAGTTGCAAATTATGTCTCAGAAAATCAAAGTCCTCAAGCAGAATATTTACAGGAAATTAACTATTTTCATTGGAAATATTGGTTAAGTGTACCTACTTATTTCTACATTTATATTAATTAAACAATACCAAACAAAATTGAAGATAAAGATCTGATTATAAATGCGTAGGTTGTTAAACAATTTTTTTTAGATAAAATCCATTAAGTGTTTTTAAAGTTAAAGGCAATCCTGCGGGGAAGTTTGTCAAGGTAAATATTATTATAAGATGAATTTTATATATATACAAAATCTTGTTATTCTTGTTCTCAAAAACCAATTTCTTTTACGGGTTAAGTAGAGGGTCTAACAAAGGTTCTCCTATAATTCATTCGTATGTCTTCCATATTTCACTCTTTTAATTGTGCTTTATGTGTTTTTCTGTTAATAACTGATCTCTTATAGCCAATTGAATTTTTTTTACTGAAATACTTCTGGATTAATTTTTTCATATTTTATTGCTATTGCTTTTAAAATAGAAAAATGTTAATATTTTGTTAACAATCATTCATTCTACACGTTTTTCTTTTGTATATTTATGACTTTTCATACAAATTCACTTACCCCATTCTTTTCACATACACCTCCAGCGTTCTTTAGATCACCCGTCCATGCAAGTCCTAAAGTTCCCATTTCAAAATCACGATACGTAAACATATACGCTAGACAAAATGCGTCATAATCTTCCTCTGAAAAAATAATAATAGAAAAATAAATAATTAATTAATATTTTAAGAAATCATTCAGGTTAAACTGAAATTTTTTCCTTATATTTTCTTATACTAAGATTCAGTTTTGTTTTTTTTCCATTATTTTATGATCTTAAATGATGTAAACATTTTAAAAAGACACTCAAGTTCAGTTTTTTGAATATGCAGATGTCTTCAAATTATGGTAAGAAACCAACTGAAGGTTTAGGGTGCGTTTCCAATATCGATGAAGACAAAACGAATGAAGAGTGTCAATTCTCATCCCAAACTTGGATAAAATGTTACCATTAATAGGTATAACTTTGAGACAGTCAAAAAATTTATCTACCTGAGCAATACTGCTAACTCTGCAAATGATATAAGTGCTGAAATCAAGCGTAGAATAACTCTTTTTAATCTCTGCTTCTAAAGACCAAGATAGAAATTGATAAATAAGGTACTATGACAATCATGAATGACCAAGGAAACGTTGTACAAAACCCTCATATCCCGGTTTTGCTGAATGGTGCAGAAATATGGACCATTTTTAAAGCGACTGAAGGTTCTTTTGCTTTCTTAGAGAGGAAGGTTTGCCATATAATCTTTGTTTCGATTTGTGTCAAATACAACACCTGGCGGAGACGATAAAAACTATGAGTTGTACACTGTACATCGACTTGCAAACCGTGTTCAACGGTGAAGATGGCTGATCTGATGGTCATTGTATGAAACGTGGAATGACCAGGTTGAGGCCGATACACTCCAACTTCGTATTCAGGTACTCAAAACTGGAAACGGCCAGCTAGAAAAGGAGTTACCTTGCTAACGCTGTCACATGAGGCTCAGAAGCACCCTGCACCATAGAGCCAAATTATTGCAATGCAATCACAGTACTGTAAAAAGAAGTGAACCTATCTAAACTTTTGTTAACTTTAGCGTTAGGTAATTGAACTTTATAGTACATTTTAAATGACGTTTGCTGAAACTAAAATCAGAATCATTTATTGCAAATCGATTGAATTGACAAGTCCTGTTACTGTGTTAAAAAATTAAAATTCAAACATCAGCTCTTAAAGATTAAAGTGTTAAATAATGTATTTCGACATGTTATTTCCAATTCACTCAAAACTGATTATTTTCAATAAATCCAAAACGTATATTGTTGAATTTCTTAATAACATTCATGCAAATAGTCCTCAATTATGTCTTAATTCACTTTTAGATTCTACTTATTCATACCTAAATTACGTACCCTATCTAGGTACACATTTTACAATATATCCTTAGAAACCTTTTATACCATCAGCTTCAGCACTCATCACCAGAATTCAGAAATCTCGTCGAAATAATTAAGTAATTTCGATTTGAATCACAGAATCTGATCTAATGGTCATTGTTCTCAACCCTCGCATGTAATGTACTTACCTTTTATTGAATATTTCTACCTGCATTTCCCTAAGAACAACTGTTTGAACTTTTCACTTCTCAATTCTCTCTCTCTCTCTCTTTCACTCCTAATAATAATTAATGTACATGTTCGTATATTTATTATTCTAACATAAACTTTATCACTTGCCCCCATTCAGTATTGGAAATGGAAACTCGGCCCCATACAATCTTGCCCTCATCTTCTCTCTTCAATGCAAAAGCATTGGCCACTCATCAGAATTAAAATGTAATGCCTTTCTCATATAAGTGAAGGGATATTGAAAGACTAAAGCACAAGAATTTCAAGAGCTTCAATACCTTGCTACTGCTGCTGTTGCTGCTGGACCCTTATACGTTTCAGCAATATCTAGGGATGCATTGGAATTTCAAGAGGACACCCACAGGAGTTTCAATATAGGACCAGAGGCATATATGATGTGAATTAAGATGCGTAACACACATCATCGTATCAGGGACGGATTTAATTGGTTCAGTGATTATAACTCAAAAACATCAGTAATTGCTCCAAAATAGAAGAGACACCTGATTTACTGCTTCACATTATTCGGATACTTCAAATATCCGAAACCAGTGATCCGTATTCAGGATCAGATTTGGAAACTATTTGGATAATGTTAAACTTTCCAATCTAGATGATTTGGATCTAAATATCATCACTTCTATGAAACAGGATGTCCGAATAGTTTGAAAGACCGTTAACAAAGATTTTGGATCTTTGATTTCACAATTTTACTCCAGATTTCATTAACGCCTTGATTTTTCGATATCGAAGTGAAAAACACTGAGATATTTAAAAAAAGGCTTCATTCTTATTTACGACTTTTACGTACTTAAATCCGTTCCTGTAGCATACCCTTCCTGTTCAAATAGTTCCTACATAACGTATATGCAGGTTTGAAACTTGAAAGACCCTTAACTTTAACTGGACTTCCAAGTCCATGTCCATGTTCATATCCTCATCCATATAGAAGACTAGTAGTTGAGTTTAATTTTAAATTTTCTATTGATGGGTTTCGAAATACGAGTAGATTTCCTATGTGTGTAGTTTGAATCCCTGGAATATAAATTGAAAATCTGACACGAAACAACAACGAAACCATGAGAGTAAATGAAAGGAAACTAACTATACGAAACGTCTATACATGCATACATACGAGTAATATCCCTTGAGTCCTTTTCATTTCGATAGTTCAATTTATTTATTAATAAATAAAATACTATACAGAGTTGTCTTTTCATTCGAACTGGAAAATTGTTAACAAATCATTTATGATGTACAACGTTATACATGTAAAATAAAATGCATGAAGCTTAAAAAATGTCGTATTTCGGTTGTCAGGGATAAAAGATTAAATGACACATTTTATGATTTTGCGGAATAAAAAACGATATTTTTGCATAAAATTTATACTTTGACTTAATTAAATGGCAAGACAATTTATTTTATTTTTAAATTGGTTTTTATATTTGGTTCAAAAATATTAAAAAATGTCACAAAATAAAACAATGAAAATGGAAGTTATGTAGAAATAATTTTTTTCTTTTAAGTATATAAATAGTAAAATAGTGAAATATTATGAGGAGTAGTTACACATCCTCATTGGACATCGATATTGCTAGCTAAGGTTCTCGAATTCTTGAATTCAATATTAAGTTTTTCATTCTTTAAAAAATATTCTGAAAAAACAATACTTTCATGACTTAAATTTAAAAATTGTGAAACGATTATAGTTATACAAAGTGTAAAAATCAGTGGCTATACAAATAAATTGAATTTGTTTTCATGGGATGACTAGAAGTTATAGTCTGCTATGTGCCAAAAAGGTAAAAATCAAATTAAATTAAAAAATTCAACCTTGTGTGAATGAAATTCAGTTGAAATTTTGTAAAATGGAAGTTTTTGACAAAAACGGTAGCATCGTTGCTGAATTCAAAACCCAGAAAATTGTGTGATGTTAATTTTCTTCTGAAATATGATTATAATGTTATTTTGTTCTTTTTTCTAAATGCTGAAAATTTCGAATTTATTTTAAAATTTTGTATAATTATTAATTAAAACATTCTAAAACACACACATGTAAAGAGCTACTTACTCAGATAGAAGTAAGATTAAATTTATCTCCTGCTAAACGTGTTAAACATTTAGTAGATATATATAAATTGAACTTCAACGGAAATAAAGTTTAAGAGGATAGAAAAAAATCATAAAGAAGTTGGCCCTTCATTATATCTCACTAAGTATTCCTTGTTGTAGCCAAGGTACTGCTACGGATAGCCTGATGCAAGCCTAAAGAAGGAAGTACTTTGAGAAGTTTCGACGATAGATGGCTACAACCACAAGAAACTGCCATGTCTCTAATAACCACTTAAGGAGTCATATGCTGCCCTCGTTAAACATTTTTCTTAGATGAAAAAAAAGAGCACGCGATCGAGGAGATGGTGGGATGTCACAACAGGTATGGGGTTCGTAAACTTTACCAAAGGCTGTAAGGGAGATAGAACCATTTAACCTAGCAAATTATCAATTCCACCTACTCGAACTTGACGAAGTAAAAAATAAAAATAAAAATGAAAAATATGGTTGGAAGAAGGTATGCACTAAGAGTGGAATCTATGTATAGTTTGCCCAATACACAAGAAGAAGACCCTCTGAATTGAGCCAACCACAGAGGCACTAACCTGAACATCAACAACTTGCTTGATCCTTATCAGTATAGCTTCCGACCAGGAAAGCCCACCATCGGCCAAATATTCACACTACAGCAGATCTTGGAACTTAAAATGGATACCCACCATCAATTTATCGATTTTAAAGGCGCTTATGACAGCATCTATAGGGAAGGGCTCTACAGAGCAATGTCTGTGCAGAATGACAATAGATGAATTTGATGTCAAGAAAGGTTCAAGACCAGGCGATGTACTGTCATGCGACTTCTTCAACTTCGTTCTGGAATGAATTGTGCAAAACTCAACCGTCAGCACTAGAGGCACAATCTTCCAAAGGTCCATCCAATTACTCGGATACGCAGCTGATATTGACATAATTACAAGATCAAGCGTGATGTCAGTGGAGTGTTTTTGAGCATTGCGACGGAAGCGAAGAAGATGGGTTTAGTGGTCAATTAGATCGATATTCTACTATTGGACAAAACGTCACCATTGGCAGCTATAACTTCGAGGTAGTTAAGGACTTTGGCTACCTATTCACCGCTATAAACACATACAACGACACCAGCGCTGAAATCATATGAAGAATAATTCCTGCAAGTCGCTGCTTCTTTGGACTTAGAAGGGAATTGAGAATTAATGTCCTCTTTCGAGCATCTAGAATCATAATCTATAAGACACTTATCATCCCAGTTCTCATTTATGGTGCTGAGGCCTGGACCCTATCAAAGAAAGATGAGAGCGTCTGAGGATCCTTTGAGAAAAAATTCTTCTCGTGATAATTGTAAAAAGGACCAATTTATTTGAATATGTTTTGGTTGTTTGGTTCTATAAAACGCGGGCAAAGGAGTTTAATGATCCCTATGTAACTCTTGTTTTGTACAATTGCCATGTTCACCCTCATCATGAATATTTCTTCATCAACTCATTAATGGGGAAATCGATGCATCTTATTTGATATCTTGTGTATATTTGAATAACAGAGGCGGAACTCATCACCTGCGTACATTTGATTTTATATGTATTGACTTCCATAGGACTAAATATGGGAAAAATGAAGCTTTAAGTCGAATGAGCATTTTATTTAATTTAAACTGTTCATCGATAGATTTAAATAAGTTGGGATTAAAATCATTGTTAAGAAGCAGTGCTCCACTATCTTTAACGTCTTTATTTAATTTTTTGTTCTGTATTAATTCATGTTAAATATTAATTATGTTTTGTATCACATGCTACAAATATTCTAAAGAAAAGCGGGCATAGGTAACTTCTTCGAGCAACTCCAAATAAAACTTTTAGAAGGCTAGAGACAAAAATTGGCAATTTCTTACATTGCTTATGTTGGTTGATATCAATTCTCAAAGTACACCGTGAATACCAGAAACTATAAGTTTAGTCATAAGGATTTTATGACATATTGAGTCAAAAGCTTTGGAAAAATCTGAGTAGATGATATGAACTTAATAACCACATTCATAAGAATCAGTAATATTTTTGCAAAAAAGCATGAGAATTTTTGAAGTAGATCTTCTCGATAAAAATCTATGCTGGTCTAAACAGATATGTTCTTTTATATTTTAAAGTTAATAGATGATCTTTGACTGTGAGACTGTAGACCAAATAACTCATGCTTCCATGATAACCAATGGTTTTAATACACCACTCCTTTTTTACAGAAGTAAACTCAACCGATCGATGTTGAATCACTCTAACTTCAGAACTATTAAATACATACGATTAAAATTTGTATGATATTGAGTAATTTAAGCCCAGAAAAATTAAATTTCAAATCGACGGAGTAAATAGTTTCTGATATACAAGCAGTTTAAAAATCACAAGATCCTTAACTGGCTGACGCACTGAACAACTAACTATGGAAAGGTCAAAAGTAGTGCCAAAATTGCAAAATCCAAACAAACAGAGCTTCAAAACAAGCAGTTTGATTTGCAAGAGCTTTTGTTGTTTTGATTTATTCCAATTTATATCGAAAACAAGTTTGAAAACAGCATGAACTGCAATTATTTTGTTGTCCATAGCCCACATAGTCAGAGAGCTATTGATCATCGTCTTGAAAACTTTGCTGATGCTCGGAAAAAGACTTTGACGGGTTGGGTTTGTCCTTTCCCTTTTTCGGGAGAGGATTAACTACAGCGGTCTTGCAATGTACTGGATAATATGCATTATTGAAGAGTGAGGGTATAAATGTCAATTGCCTCCTTTGGTAAATGTCTTAGTACAACGTTGGATCTGTTGTCGACACCTGTCAATACCTGTTGACTTTTTGTTTTTTATTGAGTTGAAGATGAGCTAAAGCTTGATCCTCGTCACTAACAGGGGAATTGTTCCCGTTTGATTGTTGATTATTGCTTTTGCCAAGGAATCGTCAGGAAACCGCATGAAACCGCGGTTCTCATATCACCATTGTGTCATTTCATTTCGAAAGTAAAAGTGATTAAATATAGTTTTATTCTCCAGGTCGATGTTGAGGCGAATCATAACATTCACCTTTTACATTTGCTGGAAAGAAGCTCCCACTGCCTCCACCTTTTCTTTCGGATCTTCAATTATGTAAAAGTCAAAGAAGGCTTCTTCTGGATCTATTTGCGTTCTCCTAGGTACGTCTCTGTTCTCTTCAGTTCTTTGGGGTTTCAGACACGGGAGATCATTATCGTTCTTTTTCTTGAATATATTGTTGATTTTAGGGAACATAATAGGGTCACTAGAATTAACTGACCGGATCTTGCAGTCCCAGTACTTGTTAATTGATAACCTGTAGCTCTCATTAATAAGTGTCCTAGCTTCCAAGTCGTGTGTGTAATAATCAACTAGCCTGATTCGGATAAATTCAACGTACTAGCAACTTAAACTGCAGGAACTTCTGTGTTCACCACATTACCCATTATCCAAATGCCTTATGTTTAACGTTACTTTATCTACCTGGCCTACATTAAAAAAACCATAAGCTTATACCAAAAAACTGACAAAAAGAATTCTTCTTCTCACGCAGTTATTGAAAAGTGATTGATATTATTTTCATGTTCGATATCTAACCACTTTCTAAAGCTCAAGAAATAAAATAAAAATGTAAAAAGGTATATGTAATATAAAATTACGACTTAATCATACTCATCTGTCCCTATTACTTCTTCATAAAATAAGGTCCTTCTCATAAGGAAGGAATACAAATATTATGTTAATCTTCATAGTGTGGGTAATCTTCATGAAAAGTTTGTCTTTTGTTGTTATACAACAAAAAGAAATATCCTTAACAGCAACAACAACAAGGAAACAAGAAGTAGGAAAGAAGACAAAATGGAGAATAATTTCCGTTTTCTTTATTTTCAATGGATTTTACTTAGAACAGACAAGCCAAGGTACTAAGAAGGTATATTATTATTATACTTATACGACACGAGTCTAGTGTGTCTTATAGAATACAAAAGGGCTAACCAAAGAGAAAAGGACTGAGTTGATAGGATAGGAGCTACCTTTAAGGGGTGCTACATAGATGAAGTAGTTGTTGTTGTTGAAAGGAAGCAAAATGACAAAACTGACATCTACATCTATACATCCATATCGTGTCCTTAATTTGTAAATTATACTAAATAATGATACAAAATTGTGAGATAATATTTAATGATGTACAACTTCTCCAATAGATGTCCTTGGGAATTTTGAAAAATAAACCTTCGTTTACCTATAAAGCAACCTACTTAAAATATATTGTTTTGGGAGGCTCTATTTGAAAATACTTATACCTAACCTATAAACCTATAATATTATATTGTTTATGGGAAAATTCAATGGATTGAATATTAATGAAGTTGAAATTTTGGTTACCCATATAATATTGGAACTCAGGAGAAATGTTTAATTTAATAGTAAGATATTTTCGATGATGAAATGGGAGCAAAATGTATTATGCAGGATGTCTATGGACCTTTTTCAATGAGTGTTGGTGGGTGTGTCCAATTTTGTTAACATTTAAGCAGCTAATGGCTGAATGCACGTAAGGAATGGACAAATAGTGTCCATTCCTTACAGAATTTAAGGATTCAAGTGAAACAAACATTTCTCCGAAAACTTAAGAGGATTTGATGTACAACTTTGAATGAAAGCTTAGTGATGGTAATATTCTGAGCGTATTTAAAAGAACAGGATGGAAAATCTTAAATAATGACTTTAATTTTTGAGAAGTGTGCAGCTTTTAAGATATTTGTTTACATACAAATTAACGCAAAGGAAATAAACTTAAGAGATGCAAAATAATTATAACCTATACTTTTATGTTAATAAATCAAGAACTTACTTTTTATTACAAGACTCTCTTTCCCTTGGAAAAGTTTTTTAATAAAAAAGAATAACAAACATTATGATAATTAAGATAAATCAAAATTAAATTCAATTAGAAAGCTGCAATGAACTTTTAATCACCAAAGAAATGTTTATTTTTCACCTGACGGCCCGATTACAGAAAGCCAATCGATTTTGTTTCCTTCAACTATAAAAATAGATCCCAAGTGATTAAAAATTAATATTTAAAAAAAGGATATAATTTCTGTAATTGGAAATCAAAGAAACATAAAAGAAGGAAGAAGGAAAAGAGTTGGCTTGTCGTTAGTTGTGGAAGAATAAAAAATTAATTCAATTGAATTTTTAATGAGTTGGTGTTGAAGTTATTGTTTAATTATTAATTCGTTAAAAAGAAAAAGAGATTTGTTATTCTATTGTCAAGTTATAATCAGGTCATTTTAGATGTAATATTTATCTGCAATTTGCTTTATAGAGTTATAATTTGTATGTAACTAGTATTTTTAATGAAAGAAATTTAAGTGTTTTTATAGTTAGAAGTTGCCTTCGACTTTGTACGTTACAAACTTTTTTTTTAATAGGGCTAATTCCTTACAACTCTCAACCATTCTTGTGTGTGAGTACTGTTATCAGGGATGGAGGGGACCTTTAGTTTTAAGCCGAATCCGAGCGGAAGCACTTTCAATGACAAGAATTACTGTTGGAGAATCTGTCAATTCAACGCAAGAGGCAGTATCCGTGAAAAAAACTTAAGATGGCAAGAGCAGTAATCGAACCCAAGACCATTGGAATGCCAGCCAAACACACTAACCATCTTGCCAACAAAGATGGTAATGTGTTCCAAATGTGAAAACAAAATGTGGTAAAGTATTTGACATTCACGTAGTACGGCTAAAGAACGAATCTTTGTATTCGACAGTTCGACCTAAGCTGTGCTCTAGGATAAACTGATGAGCATTCCTAGAATGGGTATTGCAGTGGAACTGTTTAAGGGGAGGAATGCAGTTGGCTATTTCTCTAGATAAAAAAACGTAAAAATAACGAAAAAAAGGGCTAGACAAGAAATTTTACGACGATGTTCAAGCGAAATAAATGAACCAATGATGATATTATCACCAATCAATTTTAATACTCTACGTAGAATAGTGTCCAAGAGGCAGTAGGTTTCAGGAGCATTAGCCCAGAGATGGGAGTTATTGTAGGATTGCCTTAGAAAACCTAAAGACGTTGCCGAAACTTTGGCGACATTGTGTATGTGATCGTTCCACAAGAGGTGAATGGTTACATCCATACCGAGAATACCGATATATCCAGTCTCATTGATGCAAGTTTCATCCATGGATAATGACAAGGGGGCTATATTTTGCTTTAAAGATACAAGACAGCTTTGGGTTTTCGAAGAATTTAATTCCACGTGTTTTTTATTCCCCATTGAACAATGCTGTTTAGGACGAAATTTAATAAGCTTATGATATATTGTAGTTACAGTTCTACATCCGAAGAAGAAATTCTAAGAGTACTATAGTCAGCAGAACAATGTATTGGGTTAGAATTTGCAGAGAGGAGATTATTAATAAAAATGAAAAAGAGTGTTGGAGATAGAACAGAGCCCTCTGGCACACTATCTTTATTTTGTGGTTTAAGATTTAAACCCATTAAATACTTCTTGCGTTGAACAATCCGAAAAGTTATTAATAATCCAATGAAAGAAGGATTCATGAAAACCGAAAGCACGCAATTTCGATAGGAGAGCCTGATGCCAAACCCTATCAAATGCTTTTGAAATATCAAGTGAAAGAATCTTACTTTCTCTAAAACGATGTAAGGCCTTGCTCCACAGTTCGGTGAGGTTCATCTCACGCTTCGAGAGCTGTACTGTCGGTCATTAAGAAGTTTTTGATCTTCGAGATATTTCTTGAGCCGATAATTCATGACCTTGAAAAGAAGGGAAGTAAGTGCAATCGGTCGGTAATTAGACGGTGAGGAAGATTCGCCTTTTTTGGGAATAGGCTGGAAAAATGCGGTTTTCCATCCACTTGGAACGAGACGTGAGGAGTAGGACAGATGAAAAAACACCTCTTCAGAAAAATAGGGAGGATACCATCCGGACTAGGGGATTTATGTGTGTTTGATCTCTAAGGACTCTTGCCATAGTGCGAGTGCGAACAAAGATTGGTCCCACTGAAGCGCAGGCTGAGTCATAACACTTACTGGTAGCTTTGAGTTTTTGAGTTTTCAGCGAATAGCCTAGCAAAGAACTCATGTTTTTTACAACAGGTTAACAAATGGAATATCTTTATGACAACGAGCGTAGGAAGTGTAGAAGAGGAAGAATTCCTTATGTTTCTTACAAATGAATAAACACTTGTCCTGTTTTTTGTCCATCGCAATGCCTCCGTTGCATTTCAATACAATTTTGTACGGTGGCAGCTATTCCATTTATGCTCCGAAGAACTAAGCGTTGCGGAGAAGCATCAATGGTTATTTTGCAATTTTAAACAAAAGTACAATGTTCCGATTATTCAAATAGCTTACAAACTTTGATCTTTATTTTAAATCAACCATGAACATTGTTTTTCGAATAATTCTGGAGTTCTCAGCATTACAATTGAACTAGTCTACCAAACAGCTTGCAGTAGATACCTTTTTTCGGATAGTGATTCTTACACAGTTAAATTAATACAGATGAAGGTCCTTTTTACATGAACGGTGACATTAATAAACAAAATCTTTCTTACTGATGTCAAAAGAACTCTTACGTGAAGCCTTTTCATTCTTCTGAGGGCTAAGCTTTGGATGAAGTAAGCGACTTAGGGCATCATAGGTCCTTATACTCGTATTTCCAACGGTGCTGTTAATTGCAAACATTGCAGTTAGCTGTAAAACGAGTTTATTCGGGCGAAAATGGTTTGAAGGAAAATGGCTTGGTTGAATCAAGACGTTGCAAAGTGTAATACTTCCGCCGAAACTATGGATGTTTCGGGTAAAATGTTTGGCAACCAATTAATTTTACGCATCGCTGATAAATTCGTGTTAAAGTCCAAAGTATATGAAACTAAACCTTATAACTTGAACTTGCTGAAAACTTTAATTCAACAACACTCTGCAAACATCAGGAAACAACAACAGGAAATCTAAGGAAAGTTTTAGAAAATTTGTGTTACGTTGGAGTAAATGTATAGAAAATCAGGAAATCAATACATATTACCTCATTTTTAAAACCCATGAACTTTCTAAATTAATTTATATCTGAGAAATAATGGAGTTCTTTTCTCTTTTCAAGATTCATTTTTCTAGCTTAATTAAAAATTGTGTTATGTTTTTTTTTTTCGAAACGTTTTCTATAAATCTACCACATACTTCAAAAAGCAAATTATTCTCAATGTCAAAAGCGTGTGTAAAATACTTGTAGTCATTTATAATGCTGTTCGTTTCATGCATGAGCTTTCCGTGTTTGGGTTTGTCTTGCAATTTGTTGTAATTATAAATATCTTTAACATCACCCTTGGGCATAATTTGAATGTGCTTGGTGCAAAATAAATTAGAAAAATGCGTATACGTCTAAGTGCACAACTACTTTCTTGTGGTTTTCTAAAGAAAGAAATAAAGGACAATATATAATATACCCTATTATGCTTTAAGCACGAATGCGAAGATAAATGTCTTTGGAGGATATTAATTTGCTTTGCTCTACGCTGATGGTTGATTAAGCAATTTTCTTTTTATGAGAAAGCTTTAGACCTCACAAGATCCGACATAACATTAAACTCTAACTTTCAATTGTGTTCTTTCAGATAGTTTTTACATTATTTTTAAAAATTCCAGTTTGAAATTTATTTAAAAATTAAGAAATTTACGACATTGATTTCGATTTATTTTTACTTAAACTGAAACTTAAACTTAAACTTAAACTTAAACTTAAACTTAAACTTAAACTTAAACTTAAACTTAAACTTAAACTTAAACTTAAACTTAAACTTAAACTTAAACTTAAACTTAAACTTAAACTTAAACTTAAACTTAAACTTAAACTTAAACTTAAACTTAAACTTAAACTTAAACTTAAACTTAAACTTAAACTTAAACTTAAACTTAAACTTAAACTTAAACTTAAACTTAAACTTAAACTTAAACTTAAACTTAAACTTAAACTTAAACTTAAACTTAAACTTAAACTTAAACTTAAACTTAAACTTGAACTTGAACTTGAACTTAAACTTAAACTTAAACTTAAACTTAAACTTAAACTTAAACTTAAACTTAAACTTAAACTTAAACTTAAACTTAAACTTAAACTTAAACTTAAACTTAAACTTAAACTTAAACTTAAACTTAAACTTAAACTTAAACTTAAACTTAAACTTAAACTTAAACTTAAACTTAAACTTAAACTTAAACTTAAACTTAAACTTAAACTTAAACTTAAACTTAAACTTAAACTTAAACTTAAACTTAAACTTAAACTTAAACTTAAACTTAAACTTAAACTTAAACTTAAACTTAAACTTAAACTTAAACTTAAACTTAAACTTAAACTTAAACTTAAACTTAAACTTAAACTTAAACTTAAACTTAAACTTAAACTTAAACTTAAACTTAAACTTAAACTTAAACTTAAACTTAAACTTAAACTTAAACTTAAACTTAAACTTAAACTTAAACTTAAACTTAAACTTAAACTTAAACTTAAACTTAAACTACTCAATTTTTTGATGGTTGGCTATCCACATACTTATGTATAATTGAAAAGAGTAAACTTCTCCTTTTTTCAAGGAAAAATATCCTTTTTCACATCTTTTTCTATTCAATAAAATGCATATAAGCTTTGACTATATTCTAGACTTTTTTATTCGCTATACGCACTCAATCATATCAAAACAAATTGTTGTTCATGAAATCGCAGTTGGGTTAACATAATTTCCAAGAAAAAAATATAATTATTATGAAAAATAAATTCTAGGTTAGGCGAAGAGAATTTATTTTTCTGGTTAAAAAGGATACTGGAAACTGAAAAGGATATTAAGAAAAGAGTAGTGATTTTTATGTATGTAAGAGAGTTCAAGGTGAGCTCTTAAATTGTAGTTTTATGGAATACAAATTAAATCGAAAATATTTAAAATTTTTAAAGGACGAATTTTGATTTAAGGGAATTCTTATTCATTGATAACGTAGCCTTAAATGGAAAAGGTTATAACTCGATAGCTGGGAAACATATCAACAAACTTTTTCTTTAGTATACAAAATGACAAAGACTAACTGACTCTTGGCAAATTTTAATTGAAGATATATAATCGTGTTATGATTTCATCCACGCACTTGTTTGAATTCAAATCCTAGAAATAATGACATAGAGCCTACCTAAAGCATTTTAAGATTTTAAACTTATATTTTTGTTTACAAATGACGTATTTTCAACGAATCTTGATTTACTAAAATATGTTCTTCAATGAAAAAGCTCACCTGAAAACAACTCCAAAAACTTTTCCACCCCATAATTGCCAGGAAATCGATATCCAGGATCCTTAACAGCATTCGAATTATGAACTTTAATTCGTTTTATCATAAATGTGATATTATCAGCTTTGCCATCGCCATTAAAATCTGAAAAAAAGTAAATAAAACAATTTTAAAAAACTACGGAAATAAAAGAAAAATGCTTATCTGCAAAAACTACATACAAATCCAATCATCTTTAAAACTCCTGCTGGATTATAAAATAACACTCATCCCTCTCTGGCCCGTTTAAGTTCTTAGTTATTTGTTTGTTGTTGCTGGTTTTTTGTGTAGTGTCGTGTCGTGTCGTGACTATGTACATTACAAATTGTATATTTTAAAATTGAAATAACTTCAATAATAACAAAACACAGCATAAACTCAAAATTGCACCTCAAACTGTCAGCATATATTTTTTGTCAAACTAGATACATACAGTTTTGGTCATATAATTGAACCACTCAAATTGGAGTTATTTTTTTTAAGTTAAAAATTAAGTATTCATCATTCAATTAAATTAATTCATTTCTATTCAAAATAAGAAATTTTGCAAAATTTAGTTGTTTCTTTTGTCTTGAATCTTCCATTATAATTTTTCTTTGACATAAGGACTATGGACTATAATATCGTCTAACAACTAAATATTGAAGAAAATGAAAATATGAAAAAAAAAACCCGTATTTTATTTTAACAAAATAAACATCTTTATATGTTTTTATGAAATGTCAAATGGTAGTTTCTCAAAAACTTGGTGCGATGGAGTGATTTTGGAATCGGATTTAAATTAAAATGTCATGAGAGCCCATGGGAAAAATATTTGGGACGACATTATGACCAGCGGGCGATTTGCTTGAGAATGCACTTTTCGTGATAAGAATTATTTTTGATGATTTGTCAATTTCTTGGAATTTTACCCAAGACCTATAACATGATAATTCTAAGTTTAGGTATTACATTGTATTTAAAACATCAGGAACAAGACGAAGAGAAATAGACTTACCACGACCAAGTCGAAAAGACCAGCAATGCCGGCCAGTTATGTAAGTAGTAAAAGTCATCCTTGGGGATTTGAATGCAAAAATAGGTCGGGAAACATTATTCCGGCATTGCACCCAGAGAACAACTATGACAATGGATTTCGAGGCTTGGAAATGGTAGCATCGAAAAACTTGGTAGTTGCGAGTACCGGTTCCGCGTGAACATGTCTTTAAAGCCACGTGGGTATCACCTAATGTAGTCACTCGTAACCACATTGAACACGTGTTGATAGACCGTCAACACTACTAGAGCCCTGATGACGGTACCAATGTACCGAGGTGCCCACTATCTTGGATCACTATCTTTTTGGTGTGGTATCCCTAAGGTGATTGCCTTAGGTTACATCTTTGGTCATGCATGTAAAAACTTGGCCTCAATGAGATCAATGGGGGAGGCTAAGTCCTGGAGCCAGTATGTCGGGTATAGAAGAGAAGTGGATACTTTTACATTTTACAGTCTTTGGAGCTATTACTTCGTTCGATATCCACTTTCTCACATAACCTCTTCAAAACTTTTTGATAAAATGTGAAATTTACTTTCCACAGTGCGGCCTTATTCAAAGGTTTTTATGGCGGAACTACCCTTTTATAATATAATAATAAGTGGAAAGTTTGTTTGCATGTTTGTTTGTTTGCTTGTTCGTCCTTCGCTTCACAACGGAGCAATATTTTGACATGATATTTGGTGTGGATATAGTTGCAAGGCTAAAAAATGTTTTAAAATTTAAGGCGCGTTCAAATAACTTATTCACAGCTCATTCGAGTAGATCCACGGATATACAAAATATTATTTTTTTGAACACTAATTATAAATAAATAAATAAATTGGGTGGCGCAACAGACCGTTTAGAACTAGGGCCCAGTGACTTACAACTCTCAACCATTCCTGTGTGCGATAAATGTTGTCAGGAATGCAGGGGACCTACAGTTTATATGCCGAATCCGAACGGCTAATTTGAGAAAGCACTTTTCATGACAAGAGTTACTCTTGGAGAATTTGTCAATTCCTCGCAAGAGACAGTACCCGTGAAAAGACTTTAGATGGCATAGGCAGGGATCGAACCCAAGACCTCTCGCATGACAGTCCAACGCACTGACCATCATTCCAAGAGTAATTAGAACACTAATTAGTAGCACATTAATAGGTGCTGCCTGCTTTTGGGCCTTTCATTGTTGCTGGACCTAAAGCGTTTCTCATAATGGCTTTAACACACGATACTATGTTGAGACACAATTAAAAATAGGATATAATCGGGTATTCTGAATAAATTCTGAACTCATTTCAAATTTTTAAACTTTTTTGAAAAATAACATCCATGGCGATCAATTTCTCTGTCAAATACGGATTCTAGCACCAAAAACAATGATGTTTCGAATATAAATTTAAAAATATTGGACCTTCATACCCGGTAGAGTTTCTTAACTTGAGATCTCCGGTGTGCCCTTACATAAGCTGATATTAAAATAAGACGTGCCTTTCATGCTTATGCAAATTTTAGATAACCCTCGTACATGCAACGGTACAGGACTTGGTGTCAAACAACTAGGGCAAAACATTATAAGTGCTAATATATTAACTTAAAGCGTTGGAAAATGTGAAAATACAATTATTCCTCGAATCTAAATTCCAATTCAAAAGGTTTTAATTAAATATTAAAATTAATTTATCTCAAATCAAATGGGGTGGCGCAACAGTCCGTTGTGAACCAGGGCCTAGTGACTTACAACTCTCAACCATTCCTGTGTGCGAGTAATGTTGTCAGGAATGGAGGGGACCTACAATTTTATGCCGAATCCGAACGGCTAGTTTGAGAAAGCACTTTTTCATGACAAGAATTTTACTCTTGAAGGATTTGTCAATTCCTCGCAAGAGGCAGTACCCGCGAAAATTAATTTTTTTTTTAAATTAAGGTGGCACAGGCAGGGATTGAACCCAAGACCCCTTGCATGACAGTCCAACGCACTAACCATCATGCCACGGGTACTACAATTTTTCTTAATTAATTTATCTATGGCAACTAATAAGAGTCAAGGGCAAACACTAAAAGTGGAGAGGGTGAACCTAGAAAAGCCTTGCTTTATCACTTTAAGAATGTAATTATTATATAATAATAATAATTTTGACCAAATAACTCATGTATGCTGGCCCCTGGAATTTATGTTTTTCTTGTACTACGCGGAAAAGGCCGTGGGTAACATCTTGTACTCTAAAAGCCTAACCAATACTTTAATAAAATGGAATTCAAGCTAAGTTTTGATGATTCGCGAACACTGCTTTCAAAAAATCATTGGCAGATTGAAGTTATTGTCCAGACATTTTCTGTATTGATTCATCAATAATTTTTGTGTTGAAAAGACCAACCCGATATGAGGTGAAACATCCTTAAAATATCACTAATGACCGGAAGTGTTAAACGGTCAATTTATTGTATTGATAATAAGCTGGTAAATTGATAACGTGTTTTAGCACTTTGTAATAAGTCTGGAAAAAATATCTTGTCTAAATTGTTTAAATAGAGTACGAAACTCGTGTTTTCGTGATTATTTTGAATTATTGTGTCAAAATTGTTACCTCGATATTACTGTTCGTCTTATCTTGATTGAGAGTCTAGTTCCGTTGCAAAGTCATGGTAGATTTATGTTTCGAAGAAGAATAATGGGTACGCCAATTTTCAGTATAAGAACGTGCGGTGGCATGCCTGGTAAACCTAACGAATTCAATAATTTGCAGAGTGAAACATTGTGTAGATTCATCAATTTCCAATCACTCAATTTCAATATCCATTAATTGTTTTGCAAAATTTCCAGCCAATGCATCTTATAAGTTTTCAAAGTCAATTTCTGTAAATGACGCCACAGAACCGATGATTTAAGACATGCATTAAATGCATCAGCGGGTGTTCAACGTGGTATGGTATTTATAATGGTCAGTGTTTGTCGAAAATCAGCGGACAATAAAATGAGTGCACCACCGAAGATCCTTCTCTTAAATCTAGCAGTGTACGATCAATGTTAGGTAAGGTTAAACTGGCTGTGCATGATGGAGTAGGACACACTTAGACTAGATTAATGGACCATTGTGATACCATATGAATCTTGAGTCTTTCTTCTTAAAGTAATATAACCGGTTTAAGTTCTTTACGAAACGTTTGAGGCTGATTAGCTAATATGATTTAGATAGTTAAAATCGTTATCGAAGAATGCTCATAGGTATAATTCTTGTGTTTTTGAGCTATTGCCCCTGCACTATGTACAGAGAAGGTGAAGAACTGTTTCCTCCTCTTCCTCGTCCATACAGCTTCTGCTAAAGTTATGTAAGAATACGCCTAGCTGTGTGTAGTGCTTTCCTATTAGACAGTGTCCGGTTGTAGCATTTATTATCGAGCTTATATGAAATCTGCTTAGAGATAGCAAGCACCTTGATCGCTTTCAATATAGTGTAGGCCAGATGTATTTTGTGATTTTATTTTAACTGATGTTTACCTTTTTAATAGCGTCTTGCATTGGCATGTTACATGTATAGTAGGTTGTATTGTACCATTGGTATGTCTCTATAGTCCGGCACCTAGCAAAGGTGAATGTGAAAATGTTGTGCCATCTTAATTAAAGATGATCGAAAGTTATGGACTGTTATAGAGTCTTAGAGATAGAGTCCACAGATTAGATAACGGCCTGACTATCCACCAACCCTTTCTTTTATTTTTGATCCATCTGCATAAAGTGGGCTGACTCGTCCTTTAGGAATGCCCTATCCTCCCAGAAAGATCTAGAAGATATAGAAATCTGGAAGTTTCTGTCGAATTGCAGTTGGGGGAGGGGGGTAGTCTGGGTGCTTTGTAATTGATTCTAAATACTTAAGAATTAAGGAGTGGCCATTGTTGTTGTTAATATACTGCGACGAAGCTTTGACACGAATAACAGAGTCCGATTAAGCGCTTTCAATACCATCTTGTGAGACATTGTACATTCATCCCATATGATGATTTGGTACTTTTGGAGCTTATACGAATTCGTAAAGATTGTAACGTACTCACTTGGGTGTAAACCTCTCCCTTCCTTACTACCATTACAACCTCGGGCTACAGGCTCCCGGGGCTGATCCTGGCAGCAGAAAGGAGAGGGTGTCCAGGCCACGGTAGCTTGGCATGCTTGCATTTGCACGAACTAGCTCGGCGACGGGGGGGCTACCGCAGCACTGGACGGGGTTACGACTTCATGCCATGTATTCATAAAATTAAAAAAATGGAGACACGAAATGTCCTTGGTTTGGCTAGAGTGATCCCTATAGAGGGGGAGGGTCGTTGATGGAGTTGACCCTGGGAGGATTTGACCACCCTTTGTATCCTACGGATACCACCTTGGCTACTACAAGATTCGAGGTGGTAACTTCCACTAATTAAAAATACATACTTATGTTCATGGCTCATTTTAACGAAGCAGCGCAACCTAGTGGCCAGTAATATCAATGGACAGGAGATATCGTAGAATTTTATGACCACTTTTCTGCAAATCTATCACTTTCAAAAAAACTTCAAAAGTTTTGGACCAATTTGCACAAAAATGTACTTGACTCTTATCCTCATGTACAAAAAAGAGAACGTTTAAATGAAGCTCTCCACCAAAAATCGGTCTTGTCTGAATTAAATTTTTCCCGGACAACAAGAAATCCGCTATGCTATAAACCAAGACATTTTTCTATTCATAGCGAAGGTGGTTTTATGGTTCATTAAAAGTCCGCAAAAGTTAGTTCCTAACTTAACCTTGATAAAAATATAAATTTGGAGTTAATTTTACAAAGTCTTGAAGGTTTTGATAGAATTCTTAGACGATTTTTCTGTGATATAAAGCTTTTACTTTTGAATTTTTAGGAATATATTATTTTTTTTAATTTGAAAACATTCTAGTTGAAACCGATACACAAATATTTAAAAAAAAAAGGACACGAATTAAATGTTTTCATTAATTTGCCTCACAAATAGCTAAAATGAATTAGATAAGGAATAAATTTTCGTTCTGGATTGTAGTGGTTTCTTCATTTGTTCATTTAAAAAAGCAACGAAGTTTATGCTGAAGTAAAATACCATTTTCCTCGTTTTGTGACTGAATTATATGACCACAACTGTACATTTATACCAACTTTAACATCAAAGCTTCCGATGTCCTGTCGTGTCATACAGTCGAATATAAAAAGATAGAAACTGATGCAATGGTCGAGTACTCTCGATAATTGGTTATTTTTATCGATTTTCTAAAACTCATCCAAATTCAGTTTAAATCAATATTCCTCTACAACATGTCCTAGAAAAAGCCAGAGGATATGAAAAATAATAAAACTAAAAGAATAGGACATACTCATACAAAAACAACAACAGCCCAAGAATAAAATCGACAAAAAAAGAAACTAGAAGATGATGATGACAGTAAAGAGAGGCGAATGGAGGTCCTTCTCATGAACTCGTACTCCTGTCATGCGTTTCAATTAAACTTCAACCTGAAGTTTATTGAAATTGCAAAAGTTTATCCTTTGGCCTCTGGGATTGACAAATTTTACTGCAGCCTCAAGTGGAGTCAAACGAGTGGTGTATTACGAGAGTAGATTGGTCGGTTCGGTCGATAGGAACTGGTAGGGCTAGGGATCGTATAGGATCAGATCGAGTTGGTAGGGGTTGGATTTTGTGTTGGGTTGGATAAGGGCTGGGGTTGGATATCAGAATTCAGGAAAGGTTGAGATTTTAAACGGAAAACAAATCGAGACTATGAATGTAACAGCGTCGTCATCATCATCGTCGTCGTAGTCGTCCTCGCTATCGCTATCACCATAACATAGCGATGTCTTCTTCCTCATGTCCTGATGGAACTGCGAACTGGAACAATGTGCAATCTGACACCGTCACTTGTCCTCATCCTCGTCGCCATCGTCGTCATCGTCATCGTGATCCTGGTGTGGCATTGCATACCAAAGAACCAAAGTATTGAGTAAATTATGCTATGATAGGAAGAAGTGTGTTGCTGAGGTTCGTTGAGAATGCAGCCATTAAATCTGATGTCCTTTGAATATAGCGAGAAAGAAGAATTTGTCTGCAATAAGTTTTTTAATGGAGATCTGAGCGTGCATCATATAATAATGGTTCAGTTGGGATTGGTATAAATTTAATTGAATTGTATACTTCTTGATTACTTTTTTTTTTTTGGCTGAAAGGAAATTTCATAATGCATCAATGAGTTCCATGTTGCATGTATTGTATACATTATAATAATTGTGAGTTGAATTCAGTGGCATAATTTACAGCTTGCGGTAGTGTATACGACGTTTTTATTATGGATATCCATTTGATTGTTTTATTAAAATGTAAATATTGTTTTCGTGTATTTTATTGATTGTTTATTTATGTATTTATACTGACACTTTATCAATCTCTTCCAGGTAGGTGAATTAAGTAATTTGAACGAATATAAAACTGGAAGTTCAAGAGAGCTTTTCTCTAAGGCGGATTTGATTGAGCAGAATATAAAGTTAAGAAGATCAACTTTATTGTATAATGAACTTTTTAAAAGTAGGACATATGGTAAGTTGTTCAGGAAAGAAAATTAGAAGTTAGAATCAATCTCCAAAACAGTTAACACTAAAACCTGATTAAGGAAGAAATTCTAAATTGTTTGCTAAAATAATATCAAAACTAGATTAAATTTCAGTTGATAGCTTCTTATTGGTCACGGAACATTCAGGACATAACATAAACATAAGTACAATCAGTAAATTACAACTTTTAATTCTGATATCAAATAAAATGAAGTGAGATAAAATCAAGGAATTTGATATGGAGACGGAATTTTCTGAATTTTTAATAAGTATTTGACTAGATGAAAGTTTCAGTGAATTAATGAACTTTGTATTGTAAGCTAAGGCTAGAGATTTTTAAAATATTTACTTTTTTAGTCAGGAAGATATATTTCAATGCAGTTAAAAAGAAAACAATTGTCCTCTTAGTATATCGTAAAAACTGGAGACATTCTATGCAGCATCTACATTCTACATACGTTTTAAATAGCTCTCATAATAATATAGGTTAGGACATATGAATACACCGGTATACTTAAACTTTTCAATACATTTGCAATTCTGACCTTTGTAGCTACACCTACTATTTCTGGAGTTTCAAGGTTTTTCATGTGTACTGTCGTGTTCAATCTATAAGTGATTCCATTCGTTCCTTCAGTACATGTCCCAAAAAATCTTCAAAATACTTCCTCTTTCGTCATTACTAATTGCGCTATCAGACGTATATTTTCCGTCACAAAATTGTGCTAATATGTTTCATTCACTGCTTCCTGTGATATCACAAGCATATATTTCCAAATTATAAAGTTTTTGAAGTAATGACAAAGTTGAAGGCTGGCAATCCGTGAAAAAGTGAAAGAACTATTTTTTAAACCAACTTGAAGCTTACTGAGTTTTTATCGTAAATGCACTCCGTGAGCTTTTGAAAATACGTATGCTGAATAAAATTTACTGATGAATTTCGAAATGAGATCTAACTTTGGAAAATAGTCGTGGGAAAGGAATACAAAACATTGGTTGTAACCTTATATAGCCGGAAGACTTTTAGTAATGATTCAATCGTATCAGTCCTTCCATTAATTGACTAAGCTGAATTTCAGAGCTCAGTCGAAGACATCAAGGAGTGCAAATGCTAAACATTTTAAGTCATTCCAAGTCTAAAAATGTTTGTTTAAAAGATTCTTCTTTTTCGTAAGTTTGAATATGTTTATACAATATTTTACTTGTGTTTTGTTTTTCAAATTTAGTCTTTATTTAATTGTTATAAATTATGAATAAATTTTCATGTAGTTTTTAAAGGTTTACAATATAACTATAAAACTGTTCCAATTTTAAGAAATTCTGTATCCAAGTATAAATATATCAAACTTTTTTTCTAACTAAGAAAATTCAAAATTAAGAAATAAGTTTTTAGCCCTGATAATTAATTCTGGTCGATCAATTAAATTATCTTTGAAGGATTTTTACACATTTTCATCAAGAGAAATTTTGCTGACTTCAGAAACATTAGTATGTGAGGTTTAAAAAATTTATGAGAATTTAGGACTGGGTTTATCTCAAAATTTACCAGGCTTTCATGCGATTACTGCCTGTGATTATAACCAAGCTTTTTTCAAGAAAGGTAAACAAAGGCCATTTAATATTCGTAATAAAAACGAAGATTCAGCGAGTTGGAATTATTCAGTATTATTCAAGTTTAAAAAAAGTAAGAGATTTTAGTTTATACCTTAAGTACCTGGTAAAGGCTAATTGGCCGTCGGCACAAGCTTGCAGGTATGTATACCTACAGAGTATACAATAACACTATTCTGTACGATACATTTTGTTACTCAGAAAATAAGTGACATCTGGCGGCCCTGGGCTCTTACTCTTAGGGAACGCAATCCTAATCAGTTATACCGGGGTCATTGTCTTAGATAACCTTGGAAAAGCTTAGCGTAGTGGCTAGTACAACGTTGACCATTCTCTGACCTTTGTTAAGGCTAGATCTTGATACTCGTACCGCCGCCGCGCACTACCATATTTTCAATACCGTGTTATTTTATCTATCTGTATAAATTTTATATGCAATACGTTTTTAGATTAAAATAAATCATATAAAATACCCCAAAACGAATCTAACGATTACAAAATAAATGAAGTTGGTTACATATGGAGTTTCAAGACCTTAAAATCAAGTTTATTTTTGCTTTCTTTGGGACGAACTCTAGACATGGATAATTCGACCTCAGCCTACCTTGTACAAAAAAGCATGGTAATAGGCTATGGAAATATAGTTCTAAGCAAGACATAAATAATAGACAAATGATGAACCCCTTGCAAAATTGTTCTAAAAAGCTTTTAGCTATTATCTTTTTGGCACCACTGGTTTAAACAGCTGACCCACGTTTCGTGTTTTGTTTCACGGTCAAACATCTTCAGTTTGGTCTACAATTTAACCAAGAATCGTCTTACAAACAAACCACGCTTGCAAATTATTGAATTTTATTATCAAAATGCGTGCTCTGTTAAGAAAGTTCATCGCGCGCTTGTTCCATTTTATCGTCCGTTTAATCGACCCACTGAAGCGCCTATTCGGGCTATTTGCACTAAATTTTTCGCTAAATTTACATTGTTAAACATCAAATCACCAACACGCTTACGTAGAGTGCCAACTGAAGAAAATATCGCAGCTGTATCGGCCAGTTATAATTATGACCATCAATTATTGATTCTCAACAACTTGGAAAATGTTGGGAAATGATTTAGCTGTGATGTCTTTCAAAATACAGCTAGTGCATGAATTGAAGCCGAACGACCTACTGCAACACAAAATTTTTGGTGAATGAGCTCTTGGAAAGTTGGCCGAAGATCCACTTTTATACAGAAAGAGTCACACTTTGGTACGATTTATGGGCTGGTGGCATCATTGGACCGTACTTCTTCAAAGATGATGTGAATCGTAACGTAACTGTGAATATTAAACGCTACCGTGAGATGAAATCCAACTTTTTTTGTCCAAAATGCAAAAGTTTGACTTGCGTGACAAGTGGTTTCAACAAGACGTGGACATTTTATTTCACGTTTGGGACCGGTCAATTGGCCGCCTAGATCGTGCGATTAAGCCCCCTTCAATTGACGCATTGGAAGATAACATTTAATCATTTATTCGTGAGATACCGGCGGATGTGGGAAAGAGTACGCCAAAATTGGATTGAGCAGATGGACCACTTGAGGCGCAGTCAAGGTCAACATTTGCATAAAATAATATACTATTAATTCAATTCAATTTGTATGAATTTTTCTGAATTGTATGTGTTTTTTTTTGACAAACTTTTTTGCGCATTTTAGAAGTTTTCTTGAACGTCTCTATCAAAACTTAAGCTTCAAGTAAGACTGGTATAAACTTACCAATAAAAAAGAACTTTGAATAGAATTATTTTTGAATTTAAAGGATGCTTTTCCGAAGTTAATTAAAGTTTTGACAAGAACTGAGGAAATTATCCCAACTATTGAATTTTGCAACTAACTAGATCCGGAGACAATATCTCATTTTTTGGCTTCCATATCTAACGAAGGTGGGCATTCTATGTTTACCATAGCCAGCAACCAATTTTGAAACGTGGACAGCACAATTCTTCTAGATCTTAAAATCTATCCCATTCTCAAATTTAATTTCAATCAAAGTGGTAGAAATATCGTGTATTTTACCAAATATTCTCAATTATTCAACAAAACTAAATTTAACGATCTGAGCTATGTTTAACTATGTAAACTTTAAATTGTACAGTATTATAATAAAAATCAAAGTTATAATATTATCGAAATAAATAAATTGGCTGGTGCAACAGTCCGTTGAGAACTAGGTCCTAGTGACTTACAACTCTCAACTATTCCTTTGTGCGAGTAATGTTGTCAGGAATGAAGGGGACCTACAGTTTATATGCCGAATCTGAATGGCTAATTTGAGAAAGCACTTTTTCATGCCCGTGAAAAGATTTAAGATGGCATAGGCAGCGATCGAACCCAAGACCTCTGGCATGACAGCCCAACGCACTAACCATCATGCTACGGGTACTACTAATGTTATCAAAGCCAAACTATTTTTAAAAAATGAAAAGTATCAAACGAATCTTAAGTATAAATAGTTTATTATATAATAAACCCAAAAAGAATACGGATTGTCTACTTCTGACAAATTCTCAGGGAAAAAAACTCTTTCTTTTCATAATGTACATCTTTCCAATTCAAATGTAAATAGAAAGTTTTGTAATCGAACCGACATCACCTGGTGGAATCAAAAAAAAAAAAAAAAAATTAGAAGATTACAGCACTTATTGTACAAGCCATAAGGAACCAGTTGAGATGGGGAAACCACAAGGTAGTGTTCTTGGACCAACACTTTTTTGCCTATGTATCTAAAATCTTACAAACTTGATTTTAAATGGACATCCAGTATTATTTGCAGATGTCATCAGTCTTATGCATTCTGCACGATCTGATACTGAACAGATGAATAATGATCTTGATAAGATTCAATCTTGGATGAATGCCCAAAACCTTAACATTGTTTACCAATGCTCAATTCGTAGTAACGTACCTGAAAGTCTAAAAACAGAAATGTACTTTGCCCTTTTTCATAGTCATCTGACGTACGTAATGAATGTATGGGGTATAGTAGTTTTCAGCTTGATTCAAAGCTTACAAGTTCTACAAAATAAAGCATTAGGTAAAAAATTTATTCGGATTTGGATAGTTACAAACAGTCGTTAGATTTATAACCAGCTCTAAATTTTAATGGTTGAGGATGAATCAGGAATGAACATGGTGATCCACATTTACAACGTTGCACACTCAACAGTATTTTATAACACCGAATTATCTTCAAGAAGTAGCCATCATAACCACCAAGTGAGAAGTCGAAATAACATCCATTGTTGCGAACATAACCTTAAGCGTACAGCAGCTCAACTGATGTAACCATACAGTGCAACCCTGACTCGTGTAAGCATTTACGAGTCAGGGTTGCGGATTCATGAGGGGCTGGATAAGTTCCTCCTCTAGAATGACAGACAATGAGACATATTTAGGCACTGAAATATCGTACATTGTATTGGGTGCCAAGCCACAATCCGCCCGACAAATTTCGGAATCAGATCCACACTATATCAGTCGATTCAGTATTACAAAAGATATACTACCGAAATCAAACAAAATAGTGATATTTTTAAAATTTAAAGCTCAGGTCAAAAGAAAGCTTCTTAACAAGATGAAGAAAATTTCTTAAACAAATTTGTCAAGTTTGTTAGGAATCGCCAAAAGTAAAATGTTAGCCACAAGATTAAAAAAAAATTAATAACTTAACTTTTACATCAAACTTAATATTCAGAGCTGTCCTCTACCCCTACTTCAAAACCGCTTTTTCAGATTACGTTACCAAAACGATTTATGTTTCAAATTTTAAATCTCTGTATTAAACAACTGTGGTAAAAATTCAAGTTTAATATTTAAAGAAAAATGTTTGTAGAACTTAAAATGATTCTTAGGTATGTTTCTGTTGCTTCAAAATATTAACATTTCTTTTACTAAATGTTAAATTTATAAATAATAACTTCAAACTTACCGGTATTTTTGTAAATTGAATTGGCCCTCTGAACATGTCTGGTGATGGCCTCAATGCTCGACTCATCCGAGCCCATTTTCTGAAAGAACGTATGATCCGCTTGCAGATAGAGCATACACGTTATCTTCCTATCGTACATCGCTCGTGCAGCAGCATTACTTCCAGGATCATGCATATCCGCTGATGATGACGGTCGACTGCTCATCATTCCATTATAATTCTGCGACATAACCACATCTGGATTGTAGTTATTCACGATGATATTTGGCTTTTTGGTCGCTCCATTCTTGGTTATTATTTCAACATGTGTCTTATGACTTGGACGTGATGACGATGATGAGCCACCATTTGTCGTACCAATGCCGCTGCCACTGCCACTACTTCCGCCACTGCTGCTACTACCTCCAAACATTGTCGTCCAATTGGTATTGAAAAAATTATTTATAAAATTTCCATCGGAGGACACCGATGATCCCAGAGAATCATCCAAACTACGATTGTTGAAACTACTCACAAGGATATTCTTGTGCTTGGTAAATGTCTTTCGAATATTGTTATTTGCATTGAAATTATTTGTATTATTAAAATTATTATAATTATTATTATTATGACTAATATCACTACTAGGATCATAGTTGCTCACAATGATGTTGCGATTGCGATTGGAGGAAGTTGTGTAGATGGGCACGTTATTGTGCCATGTGACTTCCTGTTGGTCGGGCAACTTTTCCCTAGGTGGGCTTCGATTAATATCGGCCGAGAGTGTCCTAGAGACATCCTCATTACTACTACTGCTACTTGTATCGTGACTTAATATACTATAATCATCGTTGTATGGTACATCCAGATCGAGTGGAAGTGATGGATTTCTGTCTTCTGTGATTTGCTAGAAAAATAAAGAAAATGCAAATCATTATTAATCTTCTATTTATAAAAAAGAAACTTAGGAACGGCTAAAAATTGGTGGGTGGTTAACTTTGAACCAGGAGATGGACATAAGATACTGATTATCACAATATAATATAATGTAATGATAGAACCTATTAATATTTAAATAAAAAGAAGGGAGCTATAAAAGGTGGTAAACCTAAAAGACTTGAAATAACAAAACGTGCATCTCGAACAGCTAAGAAATTTTGTATTTGAATTAATTTTTGAAAATGTATGTTGTGAAATACATTTTTAGGTAAATTGAAATGAAGCTTAACTAACAATGACGTGACAAAGATGATCTAATACGAAACACTGCAAATGAAAGAATGAAGAACCACAAAAAGTCACACGTGAACAGCGCCGCGTTTGTATTGATCGACTTCGTGCTTCTCAATCACAAGGGCAGCCCGTGAAACTGCTCGGTTGGCAATGCAAAAGTACGAATGATGGAAACGTTCTATATTGTTTTCAAAAATATTTCGAAGAGCAAATCTGAGAAATTTTTTTTGAACATTTTCAACTCTCTTTTTATTAAACTCAGTTGTAAAGCTCCAAACAACACAGTTATATTTAAGAACAGGATGCACAAAATTGCTGTTTGAAGATTTAATGGTTAAAGCGTCCTTAAATTCCAATGAGTTTCTTTTGATGAATCCAAGTAAGGAATTTGCTTTGGATACAACATAATTAATATCTAAGTTAAATTTCACTTCAAAATCAAATATAACGCCGAAGTTTTTGAACTTTTCAACTACTTGTAACGGTAAATTATTTAATCAATAGTTTGGAATAATATTTAACAAAGTTCTATTGTAGGCGACTTGTCAACATCTAACAACAAATCATTTGACTTGCCCCAATCAACAAATGAGTTAAGATCATTTTGAAGCAGAAGACAATCATTTAAATTAGAAATCCTAGAAAAGAACTTTCTGTCATCCGCATACATAAGACATTAAGAATTTTTAAGAGCATTCTAAAGATCATTAATAAAAGTAAGAATAATAAAGGACCCATATGACTACCTTCTGGAACACCAGAAGTTACCTTAATCTCTTTTGAGAAAAAGTCCCCGATCTTGAGATATTATTTACGACCAAGTTAATATGAAGAAAACCATTGAAGCAGCGGTCCATGGAAGCCGTACGCTGAAAGTTTTTTAAGAGAATGTGTAAATTAACCCTACTAAAGGCCTTTCCAAATTCTGTATAAATTAAATTAACTTTTTTTTCGATTGTCTAGAGTATTTATGACAAAATGTGTGAATTCTAATAGCTTAGAATTAGTAGACCTTTCCAAAAACCATGTTGATATTTACTTACATGTTGCTTTATGATATATTTAAATTTATCTTGAACAAGGCTACCTAAAAGCTTTGGAACAACAGGTAGCTTAGTTATTGCTCTACAGTTCGTGACTAAGTTCCTTGATCCAGATTTAAAAATCAGATCAATGATAGAGACTTTCCATTCAGTCAGGAAAATACTATTGGAAATAGATTCATTCAATAGATAATAGTGGAACAGAAAGAGAACTTGCACAGTGACGAAAAACAATAGGGAAAAATCTTATATATCCGCAGTTTTCTTAGTTTTATGTTTAAGCAAAGCATCTTGAATATCAGTTAAGTCAAATGATATACTTAAACAATCAAAAATAGATGGCAAGAAATCAATGTATTGATAATTTATTTTTGAAGATGTAGAAGAGTTGAAATACTTTCAAAAAACTGTCAAAAAAATCTACAATAATTTTCGGATCACTAGTTTTATTAATATTCCCAAAAAACATAGTTGTTGGAAACCCAGTAGTACTTCGTTTAGTATTTATAAATTTCCAAAAAGATGTTGGAGATTGCTTGAGATTACTCTCAACAGAATGAGTATAATTACAATAAAGAAATTTTGAAAGAAAACTTTCCTGAGACGAGATAAAACTGCATAACAATCATCGCAAGTTTTTTTTTTATATTTTTTAAACGCTGAATTTCTAGAATTGTTCAAATTTAATATTTTCTTACTCAGCACCTTGAGCGACTAGGCTATGTAAGGTGGTGACAACAGAAGACTTTAACACAAGACAGAAGGATAGAAGAAAAGGAACAACAGACAAAAAGAAAGAACACATCACAACAGCACGCGGTCGGTTTCGAGACGGTTCCCAACTGTCAACAACGCTCACTGATACTTGATTTCGGTAATCGATGAAAAACCGAAGCTTTATCAGTGACTAGGTTGTTGTCTATTTGACAAATGTTTTTCTTATGTAGATAAAGAGCTTTTAGGTGGAACATAACCCAGGAGTATCAGGAAAATACAGCCAACAGCAACCACACACACACAAAGTTGATCATTATGTAAATTTATGAGCAACAACAATTTAATGTCAACAGCAATAGCTCCAAGAATTCGCTTCGCAGCAATCAAAACACCCCCTCCTCTTAATTTGGTAACATCAAAGCGATCATGACGAAAAAGGAAAACAAAGATTTATCAAAAAACTCTTCATCATATGTGCCTACATATACCCAAGTTTCAGTAAAAAGAAAAATATCACACTGACACCAGCAGGCTTCAACAGCAAAAAAAGTTCTCTCAGCTAAGAAGAAAATCGGTCATATTTTGATAGTACAGTCTCTGAGTTTTTTTATTGTTATTTTGCAAGTGGAGACAATTGATAGTTTGAGCATGAGTAATTGATGGTAATGAACCAAACATTGAAACTGAACTTTTACTGTGTGTCCATTTCCGCCAAACATAAATTCAAGATCTACTGCTGCCGACGAAATAAACGCTTGCTTCAAATCGTCGAATCTATGACGATATGTGAAGAAAATAAACTGCAACTGACAATGGACATGAGAGTTGCATTGCCTGAATGAAACATCTGCTAAAGATTTCTTTGAATAATTACTGAATATCGGTAATGGTCAAGTTTCGATGAATCTGTCCATGAATCGAACGGATTGATATCATTTTCAAATAATTTCTGTAATTTTGTCTCATCAAAAGACGAACTTATCTACAATGCATTTCCAAATATTTTCCTAACTACAAAAATAATGATTGGTTGGGTGAACGAGCAATTTTAGCGGGAAACAATAAATATGCAGATGACCTGAACTACATTAAATAAGATCATTGGAACAATGCATTTATTCATACCTATTGATAGCGTCACAAATGAAGATGAACATATCAACTATCCAATTGAAATTTTAAACTCCTTGAATGAGCCTGGCACAACCGCGGTTGACTCCGTAGTTATCATGCTTCGAAACATAAACCAACCAAAACTGTGCAAAAGTAAGCGTTTGGTGGTTAGAAAATGTATGAACAATGTAATTTACGCGACGATACTGAAAGGAAAATTCAAAGGAGAATATGTTCTCGTTCTGAGGATCCCAACCGAAATGTCGTTTGAATTTAATAGACTTCAGTTTCCAATCCATCTTGCATTTGTCATGACCATCAACAAATCACAAGGCGAATCCTTAAAAGTTTGTGGTTTGAATCTAGAACATCTTTGTTTTTCCCATGGCCAATTACATGTGGCATATTCTCAGGTAGGAAGACCATCTACGTTGTTTGTTTTCGGGACTGATAATAAAACTGTCGTTTATTACAAGTAAAGAGCAACCTTTGTTCTAAAATACAGATACAATAATGAATGATTAATTAAGCTCCTTGATTTTCTTTGTATTTTGTAATAAAAAGAAAAATATAAAATTAAAAGATCTGCTTATCGGGTCAGCTAGTAATTTATTAAGAGTTATTTAAAAAAATAAAGCCCTAACTTATAACTACTAGCATAGTAGAAGTTTTATTAAGTCTCACATAAGAAAATTTGCATAATTTAAAAAAAAATAACAAAAAAGTACGTATACGCCCAAGTGTGCCAATTTCGATTTAAAAGAAAACAAGCATTTCAAATGCTGGTAAAATGCTAAAACAAACTATTAAAAGGTGTTTCTAATCTAATCTTTACTTTAAAGAAGATAAAGGACTAGAACTATACTTTTTTTTAGTTTTGGGAAATTCGCTGTTCGATAAAATCTGCAACAGCCGCAAAAAAATTCCAGATGTAAAATCACATCTTTCTCAACTTAACCAGAACTAAATTTTATCTGATGTTGAAAAATCATTGATAACAGCTCAAAGATCAAAAAATCCACATGAAACGTTCTTTCTTTAAATCTACCTTAACTACCGCACTCCAGAACCACTTTATATACCACATTAATCCTAACATCTCAAGCGGAAGCTTCTCCTACTCTATTAACATTATCCCAAGTACGAGTATATCTACATAATGCTTCTTTTTCTAACTCACAACAATCAACCAACATGATGGCTTAAATCCTGTTCGAAAGGCACAAAACAGTCGTTGTTTTTCCTTCCCATTCCATTTAAATAGACAAAAAGACAGACATCGAAATAAAGTAATAATGACAGGAGAATCACCAGAAACTCCCGCACCCGCCCAATCCATACCCGAGATCCGATATATAAACAACATAGATGATATACAAATCCGACTCTCCAAAAGAGCACGACTAAAAGATTCCGGAAATAGAAATAGAGAACCATTTCAGATTTGCTTCTGTTGCCGATATAATGGTACCATAGCGATGCTGGGACTGATGGCAGAGAATAAAGTATAATTGTGTTCGTCGACAGTGCGAATAAAGGTATCCTTCAATCATTTCCAATCCAATTGTATCTATTTTGATGGTAAAGGTATTCACTATTCACAGAAGAATGTGAAAACCCGCCTGCCCTGGTTGGGATATGCACAACACAATACGGAGTACAAAAGCAGCAACAGGATTCCATTTCCATTATGCTCTATGGTATCGGCTTTTCGTTGCGAAACTATACACGTGATCTATAGCCTCTCCCTAAGCCCTCTATCCCCCCTTCGACCTGTGTTGTGCCCTAAGGCAAAAGTGCGACTAAAATAACTTAACCGATTTAACCAGGTTTCCAACCACCCGTTCTTGTTCCCATTGCCGTTCCTTGACAGACAGTGATATCGAAAAAGGAAATGAATCCTTGACTTTATCCAATGAAATACCCCCCCTGGTTGGGTTTTTGGAGCATAGAAAAGACACAATAGAAGTTGGGTATACTCAGTACCGAAAACACAATACAAAAAATGGGACACAACCAACAGCAGCCGGGTTCTATGCTTGCTACACAATACTTAAAACTCACCTCATCCGGAAGCCACCTCTTCCGGCGGTTATGCGAAATCGATATATCATTTGAGTTATCGACTTTATTGCTATTGTCAACGCTTGAGAAGATTTCCTCGAGCTTCAACTTGGCATCAGGCATTCGTTTTCGTCGTTTTAAGTCATCCAGCAGCATGCTGCGTCGTAATCGTTCACTAGCACAGTGTTCAGATGCTGCTCCTGTATGCGACGACGACGACAAGGACGATGATGCAGATCCCGATGCTGGTGCTGAATCAGCAGCCGATTTCTTTGCATCAGTTGATGCAGACGACGCTGATGATGACGATGTGGAGGATGTGGATGACGACGATGACGACGACGACGACGACGACGACGATGAGACCGACGACGATGTCGACAGCGGCATGTTCACATCGCTTAACTTATACACAATCGAATGGATACCGGACACTGATAGATCCTTTGAATATCGATGCGATGGTTCTACGTAAAATTGTTCGGAACTAGTTTCGATGGTCCCATCGAGGAGATTATCACTTGTGAGTATGGCATGGACGTGAGAGTTTTCGTCATCTGTAAGGATAGAAATTTACAAATTATCAACATTAGTACCAAAATTATTCAATTAGAAATTATTATTTTTTTATTCATTTAAGTGATGCTATGCTAAAGAACGAGAAAGGGATTTAAGGGTAATTGGAAACAGATGTTTTGATGCACTTAAAATGATGATTGTCATATCGCAGTTTTATAGCTGAGCTAAGAAGCACTTAGTTTTGAAATAAATGGATTGTTCAAATACTTGTGTTTTTTAAGGTAAGTACATGTTGAAATTATTATATTTTCCTTGTTTTTAATTATCTAACAAATTGTAGATCAATTTTGTTTATTCTAAGAACTTAAGGCAAGTCTTGAATTTCACAATTTTTGAGTGTTCAAATACAATTTTTTTAACAATTGCTGTAACCGTTCTTCTTATCTGTTTTTAATTGATCGATGAATTGATAGAAAAAAAATTGAGTGGCGCAACAGTCCGTTGAGAACTAGGGCGTAATGATTTGCAACTCCCAACCATTCAATTGTGCGGGTACTGTTTTTAGGGATGGAGGAGACCTACATTTTAAGCCGAATGCGAATGTCTTATTTGAGGAAGCACTTTTCATGATAAGAATTGCTTTTGGAGAATTTATCAATTCCTCGCAAGAGGCGGTACCCTTGAAAAAAAAAAAAATAGATGGGCATAGTCAGGGATCAAAACCAATACCTCTGGCATGACAGTCTAGCGCATTTTTTTTTTTTCCAAATTCATTTTTATTTATTCAATCTTAAACCTATCTTAAAGCTAGACAAAAATTCATAAAACTAGCCTAGTTATCCATAACTTACAACTAACTTAATGGTCCCATACGGACACTCTAAGCTAAACTATAACACTAATTACTAATGCCTTAAGATCTATTTTACTTCAATTTAAATTTTATTTGTTTTGTTTTTATTAGAAAATTTTGAAAAAACTAATATCAATAACCTTTTTTTATTTATTTTTACTTACAAACTACTTAAAATAAGGTCCTTAAATAAAACTTAAAAACTAACTTAAACTACCTATTCTACCTTTAAACTACTTAAAACTAGAACAACCACAGCAGCAAATCTAACTATCTAACATTTTTGTTTTTCATATTTCGTTGTCTTTTTTTTTTTTTTTTTTTTTAATTTTTTTTTTAATGTTTTTTAATGTTTTTGTTTAATTTTTTAATTTTTTGTTTTTTTTTTTTTTTAATTTTTTTTTTTCGTGCCACCATGCCTATTCTACTTAAAACTAAACCCTAAACATAAAACAAGTATGTAAGCCGGCCAAGGCTTAAAACCCCATCCCGACTACCCAATATCAAGTGCCGATTGAAGCCACCAAAACTGGTTCTCCTGCTTCACCCTATCAGTACGGTCCCGTTCGGACACAGCCCTACTGAACCGAAGGAGCTCTGCTCCGCCTTGTGCCATGACGTCCCGATTGTACAGGAGTCGCCTATCCACGGTTCTTCGTCTGACGTGGTAGATTAACAGAACTGCCAATCTATCCTGTATCAGACCGCATCTATCTAAAAAGAGGAATGCCTCTGGGGGAATGAAGCCGCTCAAGCGTGCACTCTCAAAATACTCGTCGTTCGGATAGAACGCCCCGAAAATTAAATTGTTGGTCGAAGACATAGCTCTTGCAATGTGACCTCGAACGAGTTTTATCACGAAATTGTCAATTCTGTTGATTCAAGCCCCGTTGTATAGGACCTCGTTGGAATAGTAATGCACATAAGAAGATTCGGCTGTTCGATATAAGCCGGTACAGCGTCGTAAACACTGCCGCTCGAACACCCGAAACTTCTCCATCTGGGAAGGGGCAACGTTGAACCACACAGGACAACCATAAACGATCATTGGCCGTATGAGGGCCATGTAGCAAATTACTTTCACTCTGGGGTCAAGCCGACTGCTAAAAAACAGCCGTTTCGTCAGAGCAAAGGCTCCTCTGGCCCTGGTCAGAGCAGCATTTATATTATTGTCGAAATATAAATACTGATCTTACCAGAACAGTCTAGCGCATTAACCATCATGACACGGGTACGGCAAGGTTTGCAACATTAAATAAACTTTTTTATGACTCTCCAGCATTAAGTTTTGAATAAAATAAAAACTAAAGACTATAATTTTGGATTTTTTGGTAAATTATAAAATATGAAGAAGAATTATAACTAGCAAGGTCCTTAACATGTTTTAAATCTTGTTCCTTGTTTAATTGTTGCTTTGTTTTGATATCTAAAACATCAAAACATTTCATTTAATTCAACTCAATAACACACCAGGTTTTCTTCTAGTCAAGTATTTGGCGTACTATATTTTTACAAATAGACTTTGTACCGAAATTTTGTTTTTCAACCTTTGAATTCCTTATGGACTGATGGAAGTTTTCTCTGTTTTTACGTTATTGTAATGCCAAAGTCTTTTTAAAAGAAACATTCTTTTTAAATTTCGAATAGTTGTTATAAAGGAAAATCTTATAATATGTATATTTTACTTACTTAAACACTTGGAATCATAAATCTGGAGTAAAATTCTACCCTTAAACTGGCAAAATATATCTGGGAAAGTGTACTAGCTTAAGTATTTTGAAAGAATAAATACAAAAAAGAAGATGGGATAAGACCTAATTCTGATAACTTTTTATATTAATAATAATATTTTTCATACAAAAAAGTAGTTTAGTTTGAAAATCTAACTTTCTTAAATATATTTTTAGTAGAAAACAATTCAAGTAGCATTTCCTTAATGTTTACAAATTCGAGGAATGAAATTAATTTAAGAGATACCAAGATCCGAATATCAATTTTTACCAAATTTTTGTACTATTTCTCTTAGATTTTATTTTTTTTATGAAAAAAACGGACTGTTTGCTTTTAAAATAAAACTACTGAATATCAAAAATAATATTTTTTGTGAAATAAAAAAAAAGTTTGAAGACAATATCTCAAAGTTTTAAAACAATATTTGAGTCCAAAATCAATTTTAACCAACGTTTTTTAATTGTTTTTTGTAAGTTTAAGTAAGTTGGAAACCATTCCCTCAAATTTTTGGAAAGATATTCGTGTCAAAAATCAATTTTTACCAACTTTTGATACATTTTCTTTGACGTTTTTATTTTTTGTAGAAAAAACTGTCAATTCAATTTGTTTCAAAATTTTATCAGATGTCAAAAATGTTTTTTTTTCGTAGCACAAAATTGTTCTGAAGATAACATCATTTTTGGTTGCAATTTTTTTTTCATTTTTTTTGCTTTATAAAAAAATGTTTATTGGTTTTTTGTCCAAAAATATACTTTTTTGGTATCACTTTACGATTTATAATATTTCAAGTCCCTACCGTCATTGGTTCTTGAGATATTTAGGGCTAACCAAAATGTTCACCTTTTAAACTACTTTATTTAAAAAAAAACCACCTACGCAATTTTTTTTAGAGTCCTATCGGCATTTTTCTGCAATATTTTTTGCATCACAAATTTATTTGAAGTCGATATCTCTTCTGCTTCTTGAGTTATGGAAGACGAAAAAACATATTAAACGTACGGACGTACAGACGTACGAACGTACGTACACACGCACGCATACACTTTTCTGAAAGTCTTTTATTTTGACTCTAGGGACCATTGAAGCGTCGAGAAATATCAACAATTTCAATTCGATAAATCGGACCCATTACAATAACTTCCTATAGGAAGTTTATAAATAAATAAATTAAGTGGTGCAACAGTCCTTTGAGAACTAAGACCTAGGACTAGGACTTGTGACTTACAATATTCATAACCATTCCTGTGTGTGTGAGTAATGTCATCCGAATAAATAGTTTGAAAAAATACGTTTCGTGACAAGAATTACTCTTGTCAATTACTCACCAATCCATGTCCCTGAATAAAAAGTTTGTGATGTCATAAGCAAGGATTTAACTCAAGACCTCTGGAATGATAATCTACCTACTAACTATCCACTTGTTAGTACAAGTTTATAGTTATTAGGTAGTAGGTAGTTTATAGTAACTATACAGTTTTCAAAATAAATGTGTCCCTAATTTCATTATTAAAATCAATAAGGTTTTCTGGAAGTAAAAAAATCAGTACTGGGTGAAGATTACCCTCAGATAGATGTTGTCATCGATAGTGCTAAACTCTAGGTCCAGCAATTTTCTACTGTAATTCAAAACATCATCATGTTGATGGACCTCCAGCACAAAACATATCCTCTTGAATAATTCGATCTGACGTTACCAGTTTCTAAAACAACATTTGTGTAAGGGTAGCGTAATCAAGCAACATTTTTCAGATTAAAAAAGCTTAAGTGGTCAAATTCTTTTAAATAAACACCCTGTGGGAGCAATGTATAATGTCAACTTATCTTTAAGTGAATATTTTATGCAGATATTTTTTTTGTCAAGTGTTAACAATATCCCAACTCTAAAAGTATCGATATTTGGATGATTGTATTTGTCTTCTGTAAAAACATTAAACGAACTGTCAAAACGTTAAGAATCATTAATACCAACATGTAACCAAGTTCCCTTGATTGAAACTATGTCATATGATTACAGAGAAGTCTATTTTACGGTAGACTTGGTGGCCCTTCACAGTCGACTCTTCATCGTTTGGTGGCCAAATTTGAGACGGCCGGTTCAGAAAACAATAAGCAAACACCCGTACGTTCAAGGAACCCATGATTGACCAATAAAATCGTTGCGGCCCGTGAAAGTGTACAGCAGAACCCGAAGCAGTCCATTCATCATCGGCCACCGTGCACAAGAACTCCGCCTTTCGCAGACCTCAACTTGGTAAATTTTGCGTTTTCACTTGGGACTTGGGCCTACACCCGTACAATAGGGTGTCCCGTCGATGTATGAGAAACATTTTTTTTCGAGCTACACTATTAAACAGATAAAGAAAACGTAAAAAAAACTGAAAGAACATGTTACCTTGGGGGTAACCGGGATTTGGAGATTTTTTATTTTCATGTTTTTACATACTTTAACCGTTTGAATAAAACTATATAAAAAATTAAGTTTTAAACGTATTTTATTATTAATACTATTTAAAAAAATCACATAAAAACAAAATAAGCAAGAAATAATTTTTAATTAATTACACTATCTTAGAATTTAAACATATTTCTGTGTCCAAAATTTGGCATTTCTGCACGAGATGTCAACTTGTTTTTAATAAAGCCATCTCTAGAAGTAGGGTCACTTACAATCTGTGATGACTCTGTTACCAGTTTAGCACATCTTTCCACAGATTGGGTGTGACAGGGAAAGTCTACAATTTCCAAGCTCTTATCTTTTGCCATGATGTGAAGGTCTTCAAAAGAAATATGTCGAAGAACCGGGGGTGATGTTACCTGACATTCGTTAAACAAAATAATTTCGGTATAATCTTAGCAGAGAAGTTGATCTTTGGTGGTTTATATGCCCTGCGTTTGTTGATATTTTCAGCTTCTCTAGCTTTTTTTATTCTTCGCAATGCCAGCTCCCGAATGTGGTCCCTATCATCAAACAAGATATTGATAAGCAAGTTTTCTGGATGTGCAAAATAAGCATTTCTTTCTATAACAGAATCCGCAACATTAATTGGAAAATATGTTTGCCTCCATCCTTAAAAGACGCCTGTTGCTTGATTCGGAACCAAATTGGAGCGTATACTTTGACGACGCAGTTGACAAGCAATAGGAAATTCTCTGATGAATACTAACATAAAGTCTCAATATGCGATTAGCTGAAGTAAGCCATTTTTCCAGGTTGACGGTTTGCAAGCTCAGGAGAACAGAAACCAGTAGATACAGCTTGACTTGACATATCTGATAAAGATATTTTTGATCCGTTCTAAGTTCATTAACCACATTTTTCGGCAAGTCAGGCATATTACCAGCCACTGCACAAAATCTCACGGTGGTCTTACTTTCGTAATTAGCTAATTGTTTCCCAATAGGTCCAGAATTTCTCTAGGACCCGAAGTGCAACCATCTTATGTCAATAATAAATGACGAAGAGGTAACTCATTGGTGTGAAGCATGCAAATACACCATTGCAGCGGTCTCTTCAAGAACTTCTCTAAATATTGAATGACGCCTCCCTTCCAAAACAGTATTAGTTTCAGTTCCGTCAAATCCAATGCCAAAATTGAGATGTGTTCTTCAAAAATTTATTTACGGTGATAACGCACCCCTATTTTCTCATTTATCAGGATCTTGTCCTTTCTTCCATCAAAGTAAATGCTTTTTATAGCAATACCTCCAATATCTTCTAAAGCTTTTTTACGTGATTTCGATACAGCTCGGTGGATCTTATTTTAGTCTATAACAAGAGTTGAATCTTTGGAAGAAACCAAGCCGACATCAGCTAAAACAGCATAAGCGACAGCAGCACCAGATCGCATCGATAAACCGTATCAATCACATACCTTGGCAACTGTTGGCAACATCAATCTATTGCGATAAGCTCTTGAAGTCGATGGTGCCATTGCCAAAGGGGGTTGTTTGGGGATTCCTCTGTAACCGAATGTATTTCTGGGGAAGATTTACGCACCAACTCTTCATTGCAGTTTCCTGAGACAATATCCATTTTCTGCGTAGACCATTTTTTTGCTTTCCTCTCTCTTTAATTTGCCTCTGCTGTCGTTTCTTCAAGATATTTGTTTCTTTCTTGTCAACCCTGCTTATAACCATTTTCCTTTCATTTCTTTGATCCAACAAAAAACTTCTCTCATGGATGGGAGCTTTCTTTCGTTTTAAACACGAACAAGTTTCAAATGAAGTACATTTACGAGCAGCAACATCGAAAAGCTTCTCAGATGACTCTAAAAAACACTTCAGTTTGTTTTTGAAACTAGCATTTTGTTTGCCTTTGGGGTATTGCTTAACAATATTGTACCTTTCGACTTTATTACCGGATTGAATTGTGTAGATATTTGTTAGGTAGAAAACAGGCTTCAGTTCTAAATCCGACTTTATTACCGGATTGAGTTGTTTATTTTCCATATCCTTAAAGGACATCAATAAATTAAGTCATTTGTGCAGGTAGGCCTAAAATTATAAACAAATTTTTCTTCAAAATCGGATAGGTATAGAAACTTTAATTCAAATTGTGTCAGATTTATAGAGCAGTGGTTTTAAGTTCCAGGAAATTGATGATAACAGCAATATGTATACCGAAAAATCATCTTAGTGATATGGTGCATTTTTGGATACATGGCTATGTTAACGAGCAAAACTGGGGTATATGGAACTACACCAACACAAGCAAGGTTCAGCAGGTGATAATGTATCCTCAAAAAGTTTTCATTTGGTGTGAATTTTGGGCTGGCTGCTCGCGGCGTCATTCATACTTTTTTGAAAACGTTGTTAGTGAGGCGGTAACACATAACGATGATAACTAATTTCTTATGGGCCAAATTAAACCATATGAACCTAGACGACATGTGGTTTCAGCAGGATGGTGGGCGTGGCGCTACGTGCCTCGCAGCAACCTCCACGACATCTACACACAACATCTTCCCGCCCTTATTGAAAAACCCTATAAGATAAAAAACCTTGTTGGTCTTAGTCTAAAGTCCTCCTACATGTTAATAAAAATGTCTATTATTGGCGATTATTTTATTGTCTTGTCATCAAACAATATCTTTTAATGTGAAGTTAAAAGGATCTAGACACATATCACTCCAATAACTTTTTCGTATAATAAGATTTATAATTTCTTGAAAACGATGTAATTTTCATACATTTTTAAAGTGTGATAAATCTGAAAAATATCCAGGGATAAAAAACAAATTGACATGAATTTTTGTGGCGGCATATTTACAATTCAATCAAATCGAAAACAAAAAAGAAGCTTTATTTTATTCATTAAAACAAAAACTGCACCAAAACAAACTCAGAATTATCAAATTAGCTTGAATAGAAATCAAAAATCAACTTTTAAAACCTTTTTAAGGTAAAAAAACCGATCACATTGTGATTGGATGAATCAAATATTATTCAAATCACTGAATTTTTGTAGATAAATAAAAGTCAAATATTTATTTTATTTTTTAAAAATCTTTGCTTTTAGTATTTATTTTATATTTTTTGTTGTCTATAAAATAAAAACGCAAAAACTAACTTTTTTGACTACTTGTAATTTCAACATTGAATAGAAGTTCAATAAAATATACAAAAGAAAATAAAAACAAGTACATATTTCCATTAACGTTGCAAAATAGAATTTAAACAAAAAGGAAACACAAAAAACACACAAATTATTTATAATTTCACCGCTACTGCCGAAAGTTATTCGTAGCTTTCAGAATTCAGGAAACAAAAATCACGTTGTGTTGTCAAAAATAAAAATATAAATTTTTTAGTAAACAGTGACAGACAAAACATAAAAGAGGGAGAATTGTGGAATGGAATGAAAACAAAGACCACCACCAACATCATCATCATTATCATCATCATCATCAACATCATCATCGTCCTTATAACATAGAAAGCTCTATTATTCCTGGATCCTGATACAAGGACATGGAACACCGAGTCCCCAGCCGGTAAATTATTATTAAATTCGAATCAAGTCATACTCAACCCAAACACCTATAGAACACTGATGCTGCCGCCTCCGCCGAAGCCTTGCCGCCTTCGACCAGCAATTTACATCAGGAGAGTACCTACCTTTAAAAATAATAGCATTCCATCCTCATCAGTGCTGGAATTATATTATTTGACGAATAGAGGGCGCTAGAATTAAAAATTGCTTGAACAAATTTGACCTCTAAATAAGGTCTTTTATGTTTAAGCTTCTTCAATCCGGTCCTGATCTTTGGTTATACGAGAACGACATTGGAACGATGCATAATGAATTCATGAGGAAATTTATTTTGATTTGTCTATGCAAAGGTAGTTGGCAGGCAGGACATTCAAATATATAGAAACAATATATATAGAAGTAGATACACAGCATAACTCTGGCTACATACCAGAATCTAGGACCTAGGTCCTTATTTATATTTTTAGTTCAGTGATATTGTTGGGGAACAAAAAATAAAATGCATGATGCTGGTGGATAGAATCAAATTTGTTTTGTTGTTGTTTTGTTTTTGTTTTTGTTGTTGTTGGTTATGGAAAAATTAAATTTTAAAATAAATTCTTCATCATACTTTAAAGAATTTATACATAACTACCCAAAAATATGCGATAGTCTATACAGTATTTTGAAGCTTTAAACAAGTTTTATTTTTATGTTGGTAGGAGGATGCTTTAACCTAGGCTACACGAGTATACGAAAATAAAATAGATCGACATTTTTGGAGAATGCTTTTGATGTTTGATTTAAAGGAGGCTTATTTTTTGAAGTTAAATTTATGGAAACAATTTTCAAAAGTTCTCATAATTCTATTTATAATAAAATATAATTATTTTAAAAAATTGGATATTTTTAATTTGACTTTTAAGGTCAGTTTTTTTTAAATTAAAAATGTCTCAACAAATCTAAGCCTAAGCCAGGGGTAGTACCCGCGATAATGGTTTTAAGGGGCACTGTCAGGGATTGAACCCAAGACCTCCGCCATGACAGTTTCCAAAACTAACCATAACGCCTCGGGTGCTAATAATTTATACTTTATATGGTTTTTTTTACTATATAAGATTAAAATAGAAGTGGAATTTGACATCTCTCAAACTAAGTTGTAAAATAATTTTTTGTTCAGTTGAAAGTCTGACATTTACTAAAATAGATCGGTTAAATATCGCACAACGCATACAAATTTCTAAAACACATATCGTGCTTTATGATTATGTATCATGGGTTCCAAATCACATCAGTTTTAATTTTAAAGTAAAGTCAACTATATCATTAATATATATGGGGCAAAGGGCCAAGATGAGGCCAAGATGACTCCCTTGCGGAACGCTGGAGGTACATTTTATACTTCTCGAAACTTTGTGGTCAATAATTAATCGTTGAGTTCTGGTTTCTAAATACGAAAAGATCCATTGAAGCAACTTATAATGAAAACCAAAATATTGAAGCTTTTTCAGTAAAATAATACCGAATCAAAAGCTTTATTAAAGTCAGTGTAAATAGCATCTACTTGACATTTATTCTCCATTGCATTTAGGACATATGAAGAGAAAACAGCCAAATTAGTCACAGACCGAACTGATACGAAGCCATGTTGTAACTCAGATAAGCATTCCTTTATCATAAATTCTATTTTATATTTAACCAGACTTTCGAAAAGTTTGGGGATGGCTAAGAGCTTGCAGATTCCTCTATAATTTTCTACTAGATTTTTAGAACCTGCCTTGAATATAGGAACAAGAAATGCTTCTTTCCATTCTGGTAAAAAGAATCCCATGGACAATGAGTTGTTGAACAATTTCAACAGAAGCAAACAAGGAGAGTCACTACAATTTTTCAAAATGCTTGATGGTATTCCATCGGCACCGCAACTATTATTTATTTTAAGGGCGTGAAGCGCTACTGAAAGCTCATCGAAAGTCAATTCCATTGAACCAATGTTCAAGTTTGAAACAAAAGTGTTAATTAGGGAGCAGTAAACAGACTCAAAAAAGTTAGCAAAAAGTTCCAAATGAGTATGAACATTTGACGAACTGACTCCTTTATAACTAACTATTTGAGGAATCCCAGATGACATTCTTTTGGAGTTTATGAAAGGCCAAAACAATTTACTATTATTTTTAACTTCCCATAGGAAGTTATTGTAATGGGTCCGATTTGTCAAATTGAAAATTTTGACATTTCTCGACGTTTCAAGGTCCCTAGAGTCGAAATAAAATTTGTTTAGAAAGATGTCTGTGCGTGCGTGTGTACGTACGTTCGTACGTCCGTACGTCCGTACGTCCGTACGTTCGCAACGTTTTTTTCGTCCTCCACAGCTCAAGAACCAGAAGAAATATCGACTTCAAATACATTTTGTTATACAGATAAAAAGGCAGAAAGATGCAGAAAGGGCTCTCAAGAAAATTAGGTGGGTGGTTTTTTTACTATAGCCGTTCGAAAAAAAGGTGAACATTTTGGTTAACCCTAAATATCTTACGAATCAATGTCGGTAGAGACTTGAATTAAATTTTCTATGATATATTGTAACATGATATTAAAGAAGTATATTTTTGAAAAAAATCCAATTAACGATTTTTTTTATATATCAAAAAACTGAAAAAAAATTCGCACCTCCAAAATTTTATGACTTAAATATGATTTCATCTCCAAAACAATTTGGTGCAACGTAGAATAATGTTTTTGACATCTGATAAAATTTTGAGAAATAGAAATAAAATTTCTATTGAAATAGCCTGTTTCATTACACTATTACAGCCCTCAAAGAATTCCACCAATACTCGAACATGTAGGAATGTTCGGTTTACCCTTTAGATTATTGTTTAGTACGAGGTGAATATTTATCCCTTATTAGTGATTTTGATGCCCATTTTTATGCCCATTGTTGCGTATTTTGGAAATGAACTGATTGAAAGAAAAGATGCAAGAACCATAAAACTACCCCCAAAATTGCAGTGGAAAGAAGCTTTCGCAACACAAAAAAAAAATGTTTCTATAAAGAAAAATGGTTTGACTCTGAATGTGAAAATGAAATGCGAAAATCGTTTGGATGGCTAAAGGTTTTTCGACGATTTGGTGGTCAATATTTCAATAAACTGTACAATCAAACAAACCATCTTTTCATCGATTTCAAGGCCGCATATGACAGCTTCTACAGGGATGAGCTGTATAGAGCCATGTCTAGTTTTGGCATCCCTGCCAAACTCGTCCGTTTGTGCAGGATGACCATGGAGAATTCACGCTGCTCCATAAAGGTTGGAAACAACTTAACAGAACCTTTTGATGTCAAAAAAGGTTTTAGACAAGGTGATGCGCTGTCATGCGATTTTTTTAACATCGTGGTTCAAAGAATAGTGCAGAGCTCACACGTCAACACTAGAGGCACTATCTTTCAATAGTCTGTCCAGTTACTAGCGTATGCTGATGACATTGACATAATCGGAAGAACTCAGCGTGATGTCAATTAGGCTTTTGTGAGTATTGAGGCAGAGGCGGCAAAAATGGGTTTAACGGTTAATGAGGGCAAAACAAAGTACAAGCTGTCGTCTAGAAATTACATACAACACCGACGTTTTGGTCAAAATGTCACAATCGACAGACGTAACTTTGAGGTAGTCAAGGATTTCGTTTACCTAGGCTCCGCTGTAAACGCAGAAAACAACACCAGCACTGAAATCAAACGCAGAATAACTCTTGCTAACCGCTGTTTCTTTGGACTTAGAAAGCAATCGAGTGGTAATGTCCTCTCTCGAGTGACCAAAGTGTTGCTATATAAGACCCTTATCATCCCCGTCCTGCTATACGGTGCACCTTGGATCGCTTCGAGAGAAAAGTTCTTCGTGTGATCTACGGTCCCGTATGCATCGAAGGGGAGTGGAGGAGAAGATGGAACGACGAACTGTACGGGCTGTACAGCGACGTAGACTTAGCAAGAAGAGTAAAAGTCCAACGACTAAGATGGCTGGGTCACGTAGAGCGCATGGAAACCAATGCTCCGGCCCGGAAAGTCTTCGAATCCGCACCCACAGGACAGCGCAGTAGAGGAAGACCGCGGATCAGGTGGCGCGCACAAGTGGAAGGTGACCTCACCTAACTTGGAGCGCGAAACTGGAGACATCTAGCTAGGGACCGAGCTAGATGGAGAAGTTTGTTGGGTGAGGCCCTAGTTCACACAGGACTGTAGCGCCACCTTAAGTAAGTAAGTAAGTTCATTCAAACAAACAAAATCTTTAAAAAAATCTGCAATAAAAAAAGAAACACATGCTGCAAAGATGCTTAGCAATTCTGGACTGCAGTGAATAACTTTAACGGCAAATCACCCCAAATTAGCATTCAATTAGACGCTGGAACACTTAGGATCCATTTTTAAACGCGGTTGAATTCAAACACTAATATATAATTTATTCACTATGCTACACCCTTTTATGCAAATGAAATATTGGATGCACCTATTACTCAAGATGAAGTATGTGAAGCTTTAAGAATTCTCAAAGATGGAAAGGCACCTGGAGCGGATAGGATCCCCATAGAATATCTCAAATATGCGACGGACAACTTTATCAACAAGCTAGCTGCGATTTTTAACAAAATGTTTGAAACAGGAGAAATATCTACTCAGTTCTAACAATTAATCATATTTCCGATTCATAAAAAGGGCAATTTAGCAGACCCAACATACTATAGAAGAATATCCTTTTTAAATTCTGCATATAAGTTATTCACAAAATTGTTAAACTACCGATTGTCAAACTGGATTGAAAACAATAATCTTATTAAGGAATGTGAAGCTGGGTTCCGGAACGGCTACTCAACAGTAGATAACATATTTGAAGACCAAGGAAAGAAATTATACACCCTCTTTGTAGATTTCAAGTCAGCCTTTGACAATATCGACCGAAAAGCTTTAATATATAAGCTATACAACGCTGGAATGAGTCAACAATTTGGAAGAGTTCTCGAAAGCTTATAGGAAGACAATAAATCGGCTGTGTGGCACGGAATGGAGATTTCGGAATGGTTAAAGACAACAATAGGAGTAAGACAAGGATGTACACTTAGCCCGTATCTCTTTGCCACGTACATCAACGACCTTACCGACTCTCTACCAGGAGGCGTAGAGATAGATTTAATTTTGATAAAAGCCATAATGTCAAATTTAAAGTTTGCTTAAATTTAGCTACTTCGTCATTACACAGAGCTACATTTAGCATTTTGAATCATAATTTAAATGAAAAGACCTATTTTCGTAACGAAAACAGTAATAAAACCATATCTGCTATCTTGAAACTGAGATTAGAACTTATTCGACTTAATTATATCCCTCACCGCACTGATTTACCAATCTACTGTAGTCTTTGCAACCTATCAGAGAGAGAAGATATCATTCATTTCATTGGCAGGTGCCCAATTTTAAAATAAATCCGAAGATATTTCCTTGGAAGGAAATTAATAAAATAATGATATAAAATTATTGTTTAATTTTTATCAAACAGCTATAAAATAAAGAAGCCAAATTATTAATGAAAATTTTTAACTTTTTTAAAAAGAAAACAAAGAATTGTATTTATTATATTTATCATATTTTGATTTATTGTGAAAAAAAACTTATTATAAAATGTTTAATTTCATGTCAATCAGACAGACAGCAAAGACATGCCTATCGATTTTTGTAAATATTATTTTTGTACATAAACAAGAAAAAAAACAATAAATCTAATCTATCTATCTTTCCCTTTAGATAAATTTTAGACGTACTGTAAAGTTAAGAGATTCTTTTTTCAGCCGCACATCAAGAATGTGTACTATTTTAGCCAACTATGTTTTTCGCTGTAATTTGAAATTCAAACCAAAAACATATACAAAGATTTCAATGACCAAACAGCCGATGTAGGAATTGATGTTTATGTTATTATTTGAAATACGTAAAACTATGTTACCAAGTGAAAATGTTTGGAATCTTCATGTTTAGTGTTTTTCTTTAAGACTTTAAAACTCAAGGGAACCAATGCTTTTCGTTAAATCTTCCGATATTTTCTAACACTTTTACTGTTTTAAAACTTTTAACAAATTAAGGTTTGTCATAACCTCTTTTGATTTTTCCAAAACATATCATACAAAAATTATTGTATTAATAAATCTTTTGCAACAAAGAGAACCTTCAGTCACACGTGTCTGTTTCTCGTTTCAAAAACCTCACATTTTTACTTAAGAAAAAAAAAATAACCTCAAGCATTTTCTATCGTTTTTTTTTCAATTGCCAGTCATAGTCCTTTTGATATGCTTTTATTGTAACTTGCGAAGCGACATCATAGTCATCATCAAAGCAATTTTTCCACTCTTAGAATTCACTTTGTATCCAAAAGTATACAAAAATAATAAATCTAGTACAATAATATCACACTCACGAAAATGTTTTCCATTTTGTTGTTGGTATAAAAAGAAAACTAAATGAAACAAGCTAAAGGATCCTTTCAAGTTATAGAGGAATTTTTACAATTAAGCCAATTATACTGTCATTTGTCGCCACCGCTGCCGCCGCGTTGCCTCGTGGCAAGGAACAGGAACAGGATACAGAACTTTTTACTCCTGCAAACACTTTCTATAACCAAAAGTGTGTAGTGTAGGTCCCGGGTCGGGTACCCACAGACAAAACAAGTTGTCGGATGGATGGTAAAGCAAAAGGAGGTGGCAATATTATATCTGTAGACCAAAGTGTCGGAAGGAAAGTCAAACGTTAGCGCGGTAAAGCAGCAGCAGCGGGCGTATGAAGATTTCAGGAAGTTGGCTGCCAGGTGACTAATTAGGAACAGGGCATACGTTAGACTCTTGCAAAGGATACACATTATACACACCCTTAGATTCATATTATAAGGAAGAGAATAACACATATAATTATTTCTTAGAAAAATAATTATAAATGAGAATGATGGGTTTGAGAAAGTGCGAGAGTTGTGATCGTAATTGGTTTGCTCTATAAATGTGATTATATTTATGTACGTACGTAAGCACCTTTCTACATAACGTATCTACCTATCTAGTTATGAAAATTGTTAATTAAAAATCGTTTATGTAGGACTTCTAGGAAAGGAAACGACTTGATTTACGTGATGTCATTAATGAATACTTAAAGAGTTAAGTGTAGAAGCCATCAATTGAGGGGGTTGGGTGGTGTCTTAGGAAAATTAAATTTAAAACAAAACAAACATAAATAGTGGCTCGTTGATAAGAGGTAAACATAAATACTCAAAAGTTGAAGGGAGAACTATAAATTATGGGTATAACGTCTTTTTAATGAGAACTTATTTTAATAATTAAGATACCGCAAATAAGAATAACGATCTTATTACGAACAAGAGGCGGTATTCACACAACTATTATAAAAAGACTTCCCATAAAATATGGAGTTCAGAGAAATTTAATTTCATATTTTATTTATATGATTGAGCAAAATGTGTTAAACGGTTCGAAAGGTATTTAATTTACTATTTTTCAACTCAACGAATTCAAGATTTTTCGAAATTCCAATTGTCACAATCAGCCTTTGCTGCGTGACTCAATTGTTTTGGTATCAAAAACTTGTTGGACTTGTATTGAAAAATTAAAATATAAGCACATTGACAAAATTAACAATGCTAGAGCCGTTTTCTAGCATTCAGAAAGGAAATTAGGTTTTTGATTTTGATCTCAGAAAGTTAAACAAGATCTTTAAGGAATGTCCTACCGATGTTTAACATTCAAGAACCGGACAGGGCAGGACATTTACAGAGAAAATGAATCACAGTTTCCTTTTCCTGTTTGTCTCCGTAGCTACTGCAATGAGTATTGATATTGTTGAACCAATATATAGGATGTTGGAATCAGATCGTTAGTTTTGCAATTTAGATAGGGTTTGGAAAACCAACAGTTTGATTTTATAAGCCTTAGCGCGCTCAGTTTTTAATTTAAGTATCTTGAGAATAAAAAGAGATATTGACTTTATACTTAAACTAAATCTAACAAAAACTAGCGAAACTAACAGACGTTGATATTTGAAGCAATAAGCATATGGGAAAAAGTATTAATTGAAAGACAAATCTTCTAATTAATTGATGTTCGTAAGTCTCACTAAAACTCGAGAACTGCTAGACTGACTTTGCTTATATTGGGTTTGAATTAATTGTAGAAGTCTAACTAAGGTTTAAAAGAATTGCGAACGACACTTTGATAGAAGCTGTGAACAGTGGAACGTTCTTAATTTCATTGATTCCGACGATCAAATCGCGAAATGATGTATCTCTAGCTTTTGCTTCAACTGAAATATCTGCGACTCTGCTAGAAGGCGCACATTCAGCCTTATAATTACCATTCAATATGTAAATCAACGAAAAACCAATTTACAATTAAACAAGATAATTCATTTTTATAAGGTAAATATATTATACAAAATTATAACAAGAAATATAGGGTGATTTTTTTGAGGTTAGGATTTTCATGCATTAGTATTTGACAGATCACGCGGGATTTCAGACATGGTGTCAAACAGAAAGATGCTCAGTATGCTTTGACATTTCATCATGAATAGACTTACTTACGAGCAACGCTTGCAAATCATTGAATTTTATTACCAAAATCAGTGTTCGGTTCAAAATGTGTTTCGCGCTTTACGTCCGATTTATGGTCTACATAATCGACCAAGTGAGCAAACAATTAATGCGATTGTGACCAAGTTTCGCACTCAGTTTACTTTATTGGACATTAAGCCAAACACACGAATGCGTACAGTGCGTACAGAAGAGAATATTGCGTCTGTTTCTGAGAGTGTTGCTGAAGACCGTGAAATGTTGATTCGTCGCCGTTCGCAGCAATTGGGTTTGTGTTATTCGACCACATGGAAGATTTTACGCAAAGATCTTGGTGTAAAACCGTATAAAATACAGCTCGTGCAAGAACTGAAGCCGAACGATCTGCCACAACGTCGAATTTTCAGTGAATGGGCCCTAGAAAAGTTGGCAGAAAATCAGCTTTTTTATCGACAAATTTTGTTCAGCGATGAGGCTCATTTCTGGTTGAATGGCTACGTAAATAAGCAAAATTGACGCATTTGGAGTGAAGAGCAACCAGAAGCCCTTCAAGAACTGCCCATGCATCCCGAAAAATGCACTGTTTGGTGTGGTTTGTACGCTGGTGGAATCATTGGACCGTATTTTTTCAAAGATGCTGTTGGACGCAACGTTACGGTGAATGGCGATCGCTATCGTTCAATGCTAACAAACTTTTTGTTGCCAAAAATGGAAGAACTGAACTTGGTTGACATGTGGTTTCAACAAGATGGCGCTACATGCCACACAGCTCGCGATTCTATGGCCATTTTGAGGGAAAACTTCGGAGAACAATTCATCTCAAGGAATGGACCGGTAAGTTGGCCACCAAGATCATGTGATTTGACGCCTATTTTTTGTGGGGCTACGTCAAGTCTAAAGTCTACACAAATAAGCCAGCAACTATTCCAGCTTTGGAAGACAACATTTCCGAAGAAATTCGGGCTATTCCGGCCGAAATGCTCGAAAAAGTTACCCAAAATTGGACTTTCCGAATGGACCACCTAAGACGCAGCCGCGGTCAACATTTAAATGAAATTATCTTCAAAAAGTAAATGTCATGAACCAATCTAACGTTTCGAATAAAGAATCGATGAGGTTTTGCAAATTTTATGCATTTTTTTTTAAAGTTCTCAAGCTCTTAAAAAATCACCGTTTACATTAAATAAATTGCAATTAAATAAACTTCTCAGTAAAATTTTTATTAAGTTAATGTCCATTGTAAATAACTAGTCTTGTTCGAATAAAATATGGAAGCTTGTTGAATACGGAAGGGGCTACAAAGGTGTAAAATTTAGTGAAATGTGTTTTGTAAGCAGTAGGTATGCATATTGTTTACACTAAGACTATAAGCTTGAGAATATCTAATAGGAATATTTGCTTAAACATTTTTCTTAAAACCTTGAATATGTAAAGGAGTCTAAAAGGTAAGATATATAGTTTTTTAAAGAGAGGCCAGCTATGAGTAAAACGATTTCTGTTACAAATGATCCTAACCAAATGATTCTGAACTGTAATAAAATGTTCAAGAGTTCTATAATACGAACCTTCCCAGCTTGTAATTCCATACTAAAAATTGGAATGTGCTAACCCGTTGTAAAATGTGGTAAGTACCTTTTTTTGAACACGACTCTTTGAGGAGATACATTTTATGTATACAAGCAATGTATATGATTTTATTGAATTTATATGATCTTTCCAATTCTACTTGAAATCAATGAGCGCTCAAAGATATTTATAATTCTGCACTGATTCAATCTTAAAGCTGGAAAAAGAGCCAGAAGAGTTTAAAGCAACATTTTGTTTTTCACAACTATGAATCGTTAAGCAAAACTGAAAAATGAACTTTAAAAAAAATGAACTTGGTTTTTTCCCTTACTGTGTTCCCTTATTTGTGTTCATTGAACCAAATTCTTAACGTTTGTAAGTCTTCAGAGATTTTTGAAATACAATCAAGATTTGAGATATGTCAGGGCAATATCATCTGCAAAACCAGTGGGTGATCCATTTAGTTGCACTTCAAAAATTGAATTAATATAAACTGAAAATAGCAAGGGGCCGAGGACTGATCCCTGTGGAACCCCATTTTTCAAAATTCTAGACTCACTAAAAGATCCCTTGACGCACACTTTTTGCTCTCTAAAATTCAAATGAGAACGAAAAAAATCAAAAGTAAAGTCCCTGAAACTAGCGCAATACAGTTTTCGAAGTAATAAGTCGCGGTCACCCATATCGATTGCTTTGGTCATGTCAACAAAGAGTGCCATTGATGATTTACTTATCTCGACTCCAACATACAACTAAGAACATACTTTAAGAATGGCATCCTCTGTTGACAATCCCTTTCAAAAGCAAAATTGATTACAGCTAAAGAATTTATTTTTGTCTAAAAAGTCGCCTAGACGCGATTTCATTAGTTTTTCAAATATTTTGGAGAAGATAGGCAATAATGAAATTGGTCTATAATTTCATAAACATGTCTTGTTTTTCTTTTTAAAAAGAGGCACAACTTCCGCACCTTTAAGATTTTTGGGGAAAACAGCCATTTAAGACACAATTATTGAGTATATGACCCAAAACTTCAACTAGGTAAAAAATATATTTTTTTTAATAAATGCTTGATATGCCATCACTTGTACTTGAATTTTTATTTTCCATGCCCAATATGACCTTTTAAATTTCATAAGAATTAAATGGTTGAAAAACGGAGTTATTCGGCTGATTATTTTCTGAAGGCATGGCTAATGATCCAGAGCAATTACTATTCATACAATGATCAATTGATGGCTTAAGTTTATCCGAAATCTTGGTAAAAAAAATATTGAAGTTATTTGCCAACGTCAAAGGGTCATCAATTTTAATGTTACCAATCTCCAAGTTTTCGATATGTGAAAGCTTTTTATTTTTACCTAGGATATTATTTAAAACTTCCCATTCTTTTTTAATATTACTTATTATTATTTATCGACATTCAGTAGTTTTTTTTTTATAAAAATCCAACAGTCCGTTTTTTTTTTGTTAAAAATTTGATGTTTGGTTTTCAATATCTCGTGGATAATAGAAGACATGTATACGAAATAAAATCTTTTAAAAATTGCTACTAAAATTGGTAAACATTGGTTTTCCACTAAAAATCTCAGATTCAACTAACAACTTTTTTAACAAAACACGAAAACCAACAAACCTTTTAAGCAAGACAAATCGTTATCAGTGTGGGTTGCATCAAATATAATCAATTTTTTAAAACTAGTACACAGTTCACAAACCTTGACATTCACAAGGGGACATGGAAATCTTCTGATCAATCAACTGTCAACAAGATGGGACCAGGATTGATCCGAAAATTCCGAGGGGCGAACATTAACTCAGACCACTTCCTCTTCGTAGCCAAGGTATTGCTACGGATATCCTGATCCAAGCCAAAACATGGAAGTTTTGTAAGTAGATTATAAATTTGACGGCTACAATTGCAAGAGATTGCCATGTCACTTTCCGATCGTGTTTTTGACAACTTAAGAAGTCTTACGCTGCCTGCAATAAGTATTGACAGTAAACGGCAACATTGGCTAATTTTTTTAATAACTAATCTTGCTCCGTTGCATCGCTTAAACAAAGTTAGGTTGTATAACAGTTAATTAAAAACTAGAGTCTATTGACGTACATCTCTCAACCATTCCTATGTGCGAGTCGTTTCAGTGATAAAAGGGACCTACACTACAGTTCTTACGCCGAAAGCGCTTCTTGAGAAAGCGCTTTTCATGATAAGAATTACTCTTGGAATATTTGTCAATTTTTCGTAGCGTAGCTTAGGTGCATTTAAATTCCAAAGCAAAATGAAAGATAAACCAACATTTTATGGAAAATTCAAAAAAAAAAATCCCGAATACCTCACCAGGATTGGTAACAAAAACGGCAATGCCACTTACAGTGTTGATTAAAAGAATGTAAATTTTCTTACATCCCCATTTGAATGCATACCCAAAAATGTATTCAAGTCGATCCAGCCGTTTAGTTGCAATGCAGATAAATGACCTACATACTGACAGCAGCTCCATCTATATTTAGAATCATTTTAGAAAAAAATCAAAATGACTGTTTTTTACAAAAATAAAATCCTGCCAAAAATTCCAGACTAAATTGTTTTAAACAGTGCAAACTTTAATTATTGATTGAATCATTTTTGAAGTACATCACATGAAAAATTTGGCTTAATGCAAACACGTTTATATTATAAAAGGTCTGCCTATTTTTCCAAGTTCAAAGAACTCAACAATAAAATTGAAATTTAATTTAACTTCAAAGTGTTATGTTAAAATTGCTTTAAATCGACTTGGAGACCTCTTGTAACGAAAATGCTTTGTGCCTGCTATTTACCTCTTTAAACGTATAAAACCGAAGGTACAAGGACATTTCAGTCCAATATTTATTTAGATTTATTTTGAATCCTCACAAATATCGTAACTTTCATCACATAAAAACCACCAATCCACCAGAGGCAACAGTGAACTGAAATGTTATTTCTACATAAAATACAACCCTCAGCAATAAAGCCAAAAGGATATAATTGTACCTACAGAAAACCAAGCACAAAAATATGTTAGGTTCTTATGTACATTTGTACCCTTAATACACATTTTATCCAACTTGTTTGCCCATTTTAGTTGATATAACTTAACTTCTCATATAATCCAAAGTCTGCATCGCCAATTCTTCCATAAATTTATTTATTTTTATTCACCTTGGGAATCATATGCGTTTCAGGTAACGTAAGCATAACTTATTTATTTTTTCCTCCCTTCATTACTCCCAGAAGGATGATGAAATAAAGAAAAAGGACTTTTCCATCATCATCGTTCAGCTTTGAGGAATAAACATCATCATCATCATCTGGGGGCAAATATCAAAACAAAGGCAAAGGCAAAGTCATAACAAACATTAAAAGCAAAATGATTTTAGCAGAATAGAATTTTCGTATTTCATATTTGTTTTGAAGATTTTCCTACATGAACTAAAACATGGATAGCGGTACCTTATGTGCATAATGTGTTTTTCCTTCATCGTCCTTTTGGATAAATTAATTTATTTTTATTTGTCTTACAGTGCAAGGATATTTAATGATTCATAATAATTCTTGGTATAAATTTAAGCTTTGTTCATCTCTTTAAGCTTAGCCTAGTAAGTGAAGATGAAAATTTCCTTTAAATTTTTGTCCTTAAGAAGTTCTAAGGGTAAGGATGGGTTTTCTTATAAACTTTTTAAATTTTGAATAATAATAATTTTTCTTAGGTATACTCCTTTACTCAATTACTTTTGATTATTCCATTTCGAACTGCACTAATAAAGTTAAGATAGATTATGTCCTTTGAGCTCTCATTAACACGACGAACAAAGTTCCCTCCACTGCATCAGAGAAAATTATATATAATTCCAGGAAAACATCATTTCTAATGTTACATTATACCAAAAGGATACTCTTCAAGAATCAACAAATTGCATTCGTACATGTACTCGAAAGTATCTATGATTGTAAGACGTTAAAGGATACAAACACACAAATAGCCACTTAGAAAATAAGCTTTCTTTTGCAATGACCAAACATTTTGAATTGGGAAGGATTCATGCATAAACCATGTAATCACCAAAGCAGAAGGATGTAAATAAATAAGAAGAAGAAGAAGGTAGCTGCTACACTTTCTCTGTTCAGTTCATGACCATTCATTAATTACGTGAGTTGAATTTTACAGGAAAATAAATTCAGAGATTTTCGATTGAGCATTTAAGTTTCATTCTACATTAAAGTCGATGGTGATGCTTTTTTTGGGGCACATCAAAAGGTTAAAAACAACCTGTGAAGGTAACCAAGGAAATCCTGATTCCTATAATTTACTGGAGGTATAGTTTCTTCCTTTTCTTAAAGGGTAAGAATGTATGTTATGAATTAATATTTTAAACGAGAATAAAATTCGATGATTCAGTCAAAATGAACATTACGAAAATGCAAGATATTCTAAATTATTTAATTATTTAATTCTTTGAATTGTCTAATGCTCCAGCAAAAACAGTTATTATAAACAATCAAAAACACTAAATAGATATTTTTTTATGAAAAAAACCGACTGTTGGATTTTTATAAAAATTTACTGAATGTCAAAAACAATCTGTGGGATAAAATAAGTTTAAAGCCCATATTTTTAACTTTTGATAAGATATAGATATTTATTAATTTTTTATTTGTGTGCCAAAAAACTGTCGATTCTATTTGTCCGAATGTTGAAAAAGTTATTCTTCGTTACACAAAATTGTTTTGGAGATAGACTTTTTTTGTTCGTAAAATATTCGAGGTGACACATATATTTTTCAGTTTTTTTTCTATATATATAAAAAAAACATTAAGTTTGAATTGTTTTCCAAAAATATATTTGTTTGGTATCGCCAGGAATATTAGTTTGTGAGATATTCATAACCAAAATGTTCACCTTTAAGATAACCGACCTCATACTTGTTGCAATAACAATTGGCAAAAGAATTAACAATTTCTTGTAGGCATGTTAAAAAAAAATTTATAACAACACAAAATCAAACAAATTTTGTACACGGAACTTTTTAATGAAGATTTCTAAATTTTCAGAGAGGACCGTCTCGTGGATGAAGCAAATTTAGTAAGTGGTGGAGTCTTATTTTCAGTTAAAGTTATTTGCTTCCAAATATCGATGCAGTCCTCAAAATTACGACCTAATCTTTTGTTGAACAATTTTGTATTCTTGATCGTAGCATACAAATCGCTGGTATGGATAATATTACTCTTCTCTTAATTAGATATTAACCTAGCATCCAATAAATGGTTCACATAACAAGACGAGTCTTACTTTAAAACATCATTGAGTTCATCTCAACAGGAGATTATATTATTAGACCATATTATCACCAAGGACTTAAAGCAAGTTAGGTTTTTTAACTTCCCATAGGAAGTTATTGTAATGGGTCCGATTTGTCAAATTGAAAATTTTGACATTTCTCGACGTTTCAAGGTCTTTAGAGTCGAAATAAAAGATTTTTAGAAAGATGTCTGTGCGTGCGTGTGTACGTACGTTCGTACGTCCGTACGTCCGTACGTTCGCGACATTTTTTCGTGGTCCATAGCTCAAGAACCAGAAGAGATATCGACTTCAAATAAATTTTGTTATACAGATAATAAGGCAGAAAAATGCAGAAAGGGCTCTCAAGAAAATTGCGTGGGTGGTTTTTTTACCATAGCAGTTTGAAAAAAAGGTGAAAATTTTGGTTAACCCTAAATATCTTACGAACCAAAACCGCTAGAGACTTGAATTAAATTTTATATAATATATTGTAACGTGATATCAAACAAGTATATTTTTTGAAAAAAATTAATATAACGGTTTTTTTTTTAAATCAATAAAACTGAAAAAATAAATTTGTCACCTCCAAAATTTTACGACTGAAATATGATTTCATCTCCAAAACAATTTTGTGCAACGAATAATAATGTTTTTGATATCTGATAAAATTTTGAGAAAAATCTAATTGACAGTTTTTTTTATAAAAAATAAAAATCTAAAAAAAACATTACTCAAAGTTGGTAAAAATTGAATATCGATTCAAATATCTTTTCAAAAACTTAAAGTTTAGGATTTAAACTTATTTTATCTTATGAGAAATATTGTTTTCAACATTTTGAAAAATTTTGAGAAAAATCGAATTGACAGTTTTTTTAAAAAAAAATAAAAACCTAAAAAAAGAATGTATAAAAGTTGGTAAAAATTGATTTTCGACTCAAATATCTTTTGAAAACTTTGAGATATTGGCTTTGATTTACTTTAATCTTTCAAAAAATATTGTTGTCAACATTCAGTTAAAGTTTGAAAAAAATTGAATTCACAGTTTTTTAACAAAAAATAAAAACCTAAAAAAAAAATTTATAAAAGCTGGTAAAAATTGATTTTCGACTCAAATATCTTTTCAAAACTTTGAGATAATAGCTTCTAATTAATTTTTGCTTATAAGAAATATTGTTTTGAACATTAGGAAACATTTTGAGAAGTATCGAATTTACAGTTTTCTTACAAAAAATAAAAACATTAAAAAAAAAATGTATAAAAGTTGGTAAAAATTGATTTTCGACTCAAATATTTTTCCAAAAACTGTAGATATTGGCTTTGATTTACTTTTATCTTTCAATAAATATTGTTGTCAACATTCCATAAAATTTTGAAAAAAATCAAATTGACAGTTTTTGTGCAAAAAATTAAAAACCTAATAAAAATTTACCAAAAACTGGTGAAAATTGATTTTTGACTCAAATATCTTTTCAAAAACTTGAAATATTTTCTTCAAACTAATTTTATCTTATAAGAAATATTGTTTTCAATATGCGATAAAATTTTGAAAAAAATCGAATTGACAGTTTTTCTTACAAAAAATAAAACTCTAAAAAAAAACAATTCTAATACTTGGTAAAAATTTACTTTCAATTTAAATAGCTTTTCAAAAATTAAAAATATTGGCTTCAAACTTATTGTATTTCACAGAAAATATTGTTTTCGATATTCAGTAATTTGTATATAAAAATCCAACAGTCCGTTTTTTCATTAAAAAAATCTACAAAAAATAGTAAAAATAGTAGCAGTATTTGGTAAAAATTGGTACGAGTACATATAGACAAACTTAGAAACAAGACAAATCGACAGACAGGATGGGAAGTTATCAGTGTGGGTCGCATCCCAGCCTCTTTTTTTTTTTATTATACGCGCACTCAAGGGGATATGAATATCCTTATCATGACTAATCACAGTGCGAGCAATTTATAAGGGAGGATAGGATTAGAAAGGAGATACCGATGCACATTGGTTCCACATTCGTGTGGTGCGACTGAGGGAAGAATCTCGGTACTTTACAGTACGTCCGAAATTAGGCTCAAGGGTAAACTGATGAGCATTCGTAGAGGAACGGGTATTACGGTTGAATTGTTTGAGGGGAGGAATGCAACTGGCTATATCATTAGAGCATTGTTTATCAAAGTAGCAATAAAATAATGACAGGCATGAAACCTTACGACGTTGCTCGAGAGATACAAAAGTTTCAGTTAGACAACGGTCAACTATCATCTTTAGAGCTCTCTTTTGAATTCTGTCTAGGAGACTCAAGTAGGTTATAGGAGCACCTGCCCAGATATGGGAATTGTACTCGAGTTTCGGACTAATATAGGCTTTATAGATTATAGCCAGATCAGTAGGAGTAAAAAACTTCTTGCACCTTCGAAGAAAACCTAAACACTTTTTGGCGATGTCAAATATGTGATCACTTCACAACAAGTGGTTTGTAATGCACATACCTAAGACTGAAAGCTGTTCGGTCTCCTCGATGCAAGTACCACTCATGGATAGTGGCATAGTGGAAAGGTTACGCTTTTGTGACAGTAGACAGCATTGAGTTTTCGAAGCATTAAATTCTACACGATTTTTGATTCCCCATTGGACAATGCTGTCAAGATCAGAATTTAATGAGCTCATCATACGCTGCCGTTGGAAGTCCACATCCAAAAAACAAGGATGAGAATCTAGAAACGAATATGAAAAGCTGAGGGTACTGTCATCAGCGAAACAATTAAGTGGGTTAGAAGTTTCAGACAAAAGATCATTTATAAAAATAAGAAAAAGTGTCGGAGATAAAACGGAGCCCTGGGGCACACCAGCGTTTATTTTGTGGATATCAGATTTGAACCCGTCCAATACTATTTGAATTGAACGATCCGAAAGGTAATTAACCCGACGAAGAAGGGATTCATCAATACCGAATGCACGCATTTTCGATAAGAGACCATCGTGCCAAACTCTATCAAATGCCTTTGAAATATCAAGTGCAATAATCTTACTTTCTCCAAAACGATGTAAAGATCTGATCCACTGTTCGGTGAGATAAACCATGCGATCACTAGTGGATCTATTGCAACGAAAGCCTTGTAATAAAAATCCCGATCATCCGATGTTATAAGTACGGCAGAGGTTTAATCAATCTATGCTATATTAAACAAAGGTGAATACAATCCCTCTTATTAGTTTTTCTTTACTAAGACGGTCATTTACTAAAAAATAGTAATTCGTGAAGTTTCGTTAACCTCTTTGAAAAGATTTTAAGTCTCGCTCCAATTATTTATATTTGTTTATATTTATAAATATGGAAATTTCTCTTAAGTTTGATCGCAAAAGCTTTTGGAGATTCGTCAATATCCAGTCATTTTTTATTTATATATAATATGACTTAGTTATTACTCTAGAATTCTGTAACGGGGCTGCTAATAACCTTCAGCACCCAAATGGAATTCCTCCAATTTCTTGAAAAAATGTAAATCAGTAGTAACAAATCCCCTTCTTCTCATATTTGCATCTCTAAACTTATGTTAATTCTCAATCATATAGAAGAAGACATTTTTTACACCAATATCCTAGAACTCTGTTAAGAGCTGGAATGTATTTTTTAATGATTATTTTAAAATTCTTGTCAAACTCACTCCACCTCAATTTATCCAATGGATTTCTCCTAATCTTCAAAAAAAAGTCTTATCAAATTAAATATAGAAGTTCTCTCTTTAACCATTTCATTGCCAAAACAGTAGTTCCCTAGGGTAGTCATATAGGACCTCTATTCTTTATCTCAGCAATCAATTATGTTTGTACCCTTTTGTGTGCGCTTCAGTAATATTATAATCTATGAGGATGATATGAAAATCTTTGAAAGCATAAAAACTCCGAACGATCGAATTCAACTCCAAGAGATTTTTAACTGCTTTGGTTTAAAAAGAATGGGTAAGGCCTTATACCAATTAAATGTTACGCAATGTCTTTCTCTAAAAAACGCACTTCTAGTTCGATTGAAATTTCGATTTCACGGAGCATATTAATTCAATCATTAGTAAAACGCATACCTATCAATTAAAAAGAATGCAAAACACCCTTTAACATTTTCAACCCTTTTAATTCTTATTTTATAAGATAACTAAAGGGATGTTTCTGAAGAAATGTTGCCTCTTGTACTCAAATAAACAGAATTATTTCATAACTTTTTGCAAAATTTGTCAATCTTCTAAATTATAATTTTACAAGCATCAATATAACATGTCTTTTTCCGATCGAGTCTCTAACAACCTTTTAAGAAGTCTTATGCTTCCTGCATTAAACATTAAAAACCACTGTCAATATTATCTTGCAGCGATCAGAGATGCCTCATCTAAATAGTAGGTTTCACACGGCCACTACATCTATAGGGAAGAGCTTTACATAGAAAAGTCTAGTTTGGCATCCCTGCCAAACTTGTCAGTTTGTACAGAATAACGATAGAGAATGCACGCTGCTCTATCAAAGTCGGAAAAGATCTCAACGATGCATTTGATTTAAAAAGTTTTTGAGACAAGGTGATGCACTGTCATGCGCCTTCTTCAACATCGTTATGGAAACTATTGTGAAAAACTCAACCGTCAAAACTAAAGGAAAATTCATCCAAAAGGTTCATCCAATTACTCAGATACGCCGACAGTATTGACATAATTGAAAGCTTAGGGCATGATGTCAGTGGAGCGTGTTTGAGCATAATTGCGACGGAAGGGGAGAAGATGGGTTTAGTATGTCTCATTTATGGTGCTGAAGCCTGAAAGAAAGATGAGAACGTTTCGGACGGTTCGGGAAAAAAATTCTTCGAGTGGTTTTTAGTCTCGTCTACATAGATATGGAGAGTTGATGAAAAGATATACCGACGAACTGTACGGGCTGTACAGCAAAACTGACCAGGTTAAAAGAATACAGGTCCAACAACTTAAATGGCTTGCTCATGTAGAACGAATGGACATCAACGGTCCAGCTCGGAAGGTCTTCAAATCCCATGCCGAGGGAAGGCGCAGTAGAGGAAGTCCGCGACTCAGGTGGGAGAGGACGTCAACCAACTTGGCGTGCAAAACTGAAGACATCTTACTATGCACCGAGCTGTTGGTTAAGGCGCAGGTCTGGCCCTGACTGTAGGGAACCTTTAAGTAAATAACTAAGCTTCAATATCGATAACTTCCTCAAGTTAATGCATATTATCCTTTTCATGAAATTTTCCATGACTAAAACAAGCTTTTGCGGCTTCAATAACTCTGAAAATTATATCAACGAAAAAAGTATAAAATTGGTAACATCATAAAAACTTGGTATCTAATTGTGACCGTGTTATCATCTCTTTCTCATTTTTGATGCGTGAAGTTTCCATTGTTAATAATATCATAGTTAAGACTTGCAAACATTTCAAAGATTACATACCTCCATAATACTTAAAATAAAAACTCTTACTTAAGCTAAGAAGAAATATTTTGCTAAGAGACTAACAAAAACGTTAATGGATTTTTGTTTGAGAAGTAATAATTAAGAAAATTATGACTAGCGGAAGTTTAATGTTTTAACCCTTTATATATAGTTAAGTTGGACATTCCCTCTTATTCTGTATTATATCAAGGACACCTTGTAAACTTAAATTATATTTAAAATTATAAAATGTACAAGTATCTACTCTTAAGACTCAATAAGGAAAATACTACTTCCCAAGCTTATTCATTACACAAATAATATAAATACAAGTATAAAAAACAAACTTTTTCTGCTCTCTTCATGTTTGCGATTTCATAATAATTTCAAAAACCTTTCCTTCAATTATTATTTTTATTATTATTTCCCATAGAATTTGACAAGTAGTTCATTCTTCCATAACTTTAACTTTCATTTAATTCATAAATAAAATGTTGTTCGTGGCTACTGAATCGAAAGTGCTTAAGAGGTTTTCTAACATCATAAAATCAGCACAACACAGCAAGGCTCACAGGACAAAAAGCAAAAGTATAAAAAGAAAAAAGGATAAAGTTTAACAAATTGGGAAAAAACCACACAAACATTGAGGTTGTTATTCTTCTTAATACCTTAGTCCTTTTCTTCACCCAAGACCAAGTCCAAACCCAAACCCAAACCAAAAACCAAGCCCAAGCTCAAGGATATGACTACTATGACGATGGCTGCGTTGTCGATGACGATGGGCGATGGAAAACTTTAACAGGTTTTTATTCCATTCTTCAAGAGGACGACGTCTATTACTTCTTATCGCATGAATGAAAAATAAGTTTTAGTATTTTCTTTTTTAAATTTATTTTTGTTATTTTTGAAAAAGAAATTATAAAAAAAGAACGAAACAAATTCTCCTCATTCAATAAACAGCCTGGACATTGAAGGATAAAGGATGCGAGAGCTTTAAAAGTTTACAAATTAATCTTCGGCGTGGCGTTAGAATAAGGACGAACGGAAAGGCATCGCCAGTGGAATATGAAACGTGGAGATGATTATAAGGAGAATGGCGAGTGGAGGGAATAATATTCTTAGGAGGCTCACAGTCCTTTTTTGTTTAAGTTGAAACTCAGATGAAATCCCGCTGCCTCCCCGTTATTGTTTTGTGATACTGGCATAACTATTCAATAATACCTGCTTAATGAATAATGAATGCTGTTCCGGAAATGGAAAAAACGAACCCGGAACCTGCTTCGCTTTTCATTTACCACCACCACAAGCACTTTCCGGGATTATCTGCAAGTGAAATTGCTCCAAGTTCCAAGATGAGAGAATAAGGATGAGGATGGTGATGAGAACGAAGATGAGGACGAGACGACAACGAATGAAAATCGCGGGAAGGAATTGCCTCTGTGTGTTATTTTCAGTTTTGCATCAGAGTTGGTCCAAGTGATTTTTAAACAAGAAAACATGAATAAATTTGCATTTAAAATAACTAGGGGCTGCTGCTTGTGACGCGCCCCTCTTGATGACAATTTAATTGAAACTCTATTGTCCTTATGGAAAATGGCGCGATGGCAATGTTGATGGCGATGGAAATGAAAATGAAAATGGAAAATGGCGACAAACAAGACGAAGCACACTCTCCAATAAAAAAAAAAAAAAAAAAAAAAAACAAAACAACCAAGGGTAGGTCGATGGGGTAGTAAAAGAGATAAAGGGTAGGTTGATAGGTACCCATAGGAATAAACGACTGACGACTCAACGCAACTTAAAGCGATGAGGACGACATCAGGCATTCAGAAAAACACTTGCAAAACTAAGTGTGTACTCGAGCGTAAGTACGCGCCACGCTACACCACGCCGCGCCGCCGTCGAGCCTCCCCTCGCCCATCCCTTAGTGAGCAGTAAGTATAACATTGATGTTGGTGTACGATTTAAAATAGCATTAAAGCGCAATTATGCAGATTTTGTGAATTTTCTATTTTTTTTGTTGTCTCCTCTATAAAGCTTCGTCGGCGGTGGCGACCGACGTTACCATCGTCGTCGTATGCTTACACAGTCCATTTCATGTCTTTTGAAAATAAAGTAGAATGGATCTATTGTTCGCACGTTAGGTGGCAAACTCGAACCCAATTTTATCTAATTGAATGTGAATGCAATAAAATTAGGAATAGAAATTAACTTTTTTCTTGTCTCTGTTTGCCTTTGGCAGAGGAACACTCTTTTAACCCACATATTATTAAAGCACCATAAAAATAATTACAGTGAAATGAGTTTTAGTATCTAGATATTTTTTCACAAAATTACACTAAAAAATTTAAATATCTAGAATATATTTGGAATACAATTATTTTGAGTTGGTTTTGAGTTGATACATATTTTAGATACAAAAACTATATAAATGTTTTAAAAACAAAATAAAAGTTAAAAAAATAAATTCATTATATTTTATATCATTTTATTTTTAAATTTGAGTTTCTGCTCAATTCACTCGAATTTGTTATTTTATAGAATTTTCAGAACTACCAGCCAGAGTTATTAAATTTTGTATTCTTAATTGTTTTAACTGATATTTAATTAAAATTCAAAAACTATAATTTTATTAAAATTTATATATTTTTTATATTCATATTGTTATAGAACATAACGCACTTTAAAACCCATGTAGGATGATGTCAAATAAAAGGTTTTTAGTTTGTAATTTAAAATGGGATCAGGCTTCGGAAATGGATGGATTATACGACGATAACCATTGCAAAAAATTAGGAACAACTAGTTAAGAATTTTCTCATCGAATGTAAGATCGCTAAATAAAACTTGAGCTGCAGAGCAGCTACCTAATATCCTGTCTTAACGGCTGACTTAACAGCTCTACAAGAAATAAGATTGACAGAGAGCGGTGCTTTACTGAAGAAAGAATATGACGTTTGTTACAGCTGACATACAAAACACCATGTACTCAGAGTAAACGAAGAAGAATTGAGGCCAGAAGAAACATACTGATATAGTCCTCTGTTTCCATGGAGCTACGACTGTTTTTGACATGTGCAGAAGGTCGAGTCATGACTGGAGAGGGCATGGCTACATCGTCAACATCTGGTGGCAGGGAAGACGCCGTCATAGGCCTTCCTTCTTTTTTGTAGATTCGAATCTTGATAGTTTGAAACCGATAGTTTATTGAGCCATTGGTCAGCACTAGAGGAGCAATGGATTCTTTATTGAGTACCATAATGGCACTCCTATAAAGACTATCCTTCACCTCTTTGAGTTTGGCGATCTTAAAATTATGAATCAGCAGGAATGGATTGCACAACTTGATCATTTCGAGAATGTCTTCGATACCAAGAGGTTCGATTGGAATCCAAATGCGGGCTCTAGATCTGCTAGGAACAAATTCAATTTTCGTACCTGGACAAACTTCACCGTTTCTGGCTGAAAGCATAAGATTGTACATGTCACAAGACCTCTGACCGCCACAAACTATGAGTTTAACATGACCTTGATTCCAACCCCCATCCCTATGGAAGGAAGTGGTTCTGAAAGCCCTCTCAAAATGCTAAGAAATCCATCCGAGAGCTTTACCTTGACCAACTGCAAACGATCATCTGAAATTGTGCCATCATCATCGTTTCTGTCAATAACCGCAACCGCACGACTTTCCCCGTTGTCACTCAAACTTTTTTTTTAATGGAATTGAGGGAAGTGCTGGTGTTGTGCATACGAGGCCGTTTTCAAGAGACCTTTCGCGTTTAGATGTAAAGGCTTCACTGGTCCTTGCTGCAGCAAGAATATTCTTTGCCCAACTCTTTCCAGCATCCAATGATTTACCAGAGGCCTTCAGGATTCTTGCACCTTGCTACCTTCGTTTATAAAGGCATTTTGAGAGTATCCCTTTTCCATTTCTTGATTATTGCGATAGAGATGTGCTCTTAGTAGTAGTGGTAGGGCCATTGTTCACAACTCTGCCATTAATGAAATTAGGTATCGCTACCTTTCTACTCTCGTTGCTTCCAACAACAGAAGAGGGTCCATGAATAGCCATTGCTCCTTCTCTGTGCTGGCCGTAGGAGAGCATGCAAGAATGCTAGAAGATTGACGGAAAGATATCCACCTCATACACATGAAAGGAGATGTCTAAACGTGCATCAAATATGGAGTTATAAAGTTGTTAAGTACCGCTTACAATAATCTTTACTCTATTATTCAAGAACGGATAGCCTAATAAGTTTAAACTGTCATCGAAAAATATCAGTGTGGCTTCATATAAGGCAAGTCAACTACCGATCTGATATTTACTCTAAAGTAGGCGATGGAAAAATGTTTAGAATTTAATATTCAAACTAACCATCTTTTAGGCATAGCCTAATTAAAATTATAGAAAAATTGACACGACTATATGCAGGTTGACCATGACCATTAAAACAAGCCAAGTTCAAATAGCCAAATTGCTATCCATAGTAATCAACAGGTGCAGGTGGAACAAAATCTAGGGTTGCACATTAGTGAAGGAATTCATAGGTATTCCGAACTCTCCGGAGACTACAATCATGAATTGTGTGCAATCTTCGTCGAAGTAAATATCGTCTCAAAAATTAAGTTTGACACAATGCAGTGGGCTGGACGCCTAGCTCGAATAAGAACAATTTCATAAGTAGTACATTTTATACCAGAAGACAGCATGGCAGACCATTTTAAAGCTAGAGCAATGACGTAGACCAGGACAATAGAAGCTTTGTACAACTGGATGGCATCAGCTCGAGATCGGAATGAATTAAGAGACTTGTTAAATGAGTCCATTACCAGATGCCGGTTGTCGAATTGATAATAATGATGATTGGTTATATACAAAAGTCTTAAGTTAGTAACTACGCTTTTAACTTAAGAACACAAGGGCTGATGATTCACTTGCCAGTTCAGACTAGTGACCCGCCAAAAAAGAAAAAACACCCTAGAAAAAATAAACCCAAACAAAATTACGGAGAACAATTGAGTATACGAAAGTCAGATCGTGCTGCTTTTGATTTTATTGTATTCGAAGCAAATAAATATTAAAAAATCATGATTTGTAGTCTTCGATTTAAGCACCAAAACCAATTTTTTGAACTTTGAAAGACTTTTGTTTGAATGCAATTGTTTCGAGTCATTTATTGAATTTAAGTGAAATTTTGACTAAGGATGCAGAGACTTCAAATGAATAAAAAAAATTTAAGTAAGTTCAAGGATGTACGAAGTCTCAAATGATTGCAATCAATTGATTGAAGAAAAACTGATTGCAATCTTTTTACGGTCAATTGATTGGTAATTGCAAAATTTGAAGTTGTAGAACGAGTATTTAAGTGAAAATAATGAATGCAAACTTCATATTAAATTCATAAAAGACTGCTTTCTTTTGCAAGCCCGTTTATAACATACACTTCAAAATAATCATCACTTAAAATACGGCAGTTTTGCTTTATTGTGCTATACGAAGGTAAAACTTTACCATGATTTTCGAAATAAATTCGAACTATTTGGAAGCTTAAAAAATAAACCATTTAATAACTGACAAATAAACCGCCTTTTAAATTAATGTTGAAACACTTGTTTCTTTAAAAATAATAAACAGGAGGCAAAACGAGCGTAAGCGACGCAGCTTTCTTAACAGTTCTTAACAACCAGTTATTGAGTTATTGTTTTCGGTTACGTTTTTATATCTCACGTTGTTTCAAGGTCACTAGAACTTAAATCTATGGTTTGTTTCATCAAAAAAAAGAGGCTGTGATGCGACCTACACTGATATATTCCCATCCCGTCTGTCGTATTGTTTTGCTTAAAAGGTTTGTAGGTTTTCGTGTTTTGTTTAAAAAGGTATCTGTTAAATCATTCAAAAAACTTAAAAATTACCAACAATATTTTGCATATGAATAACGAGATTTTTATTCGAAAGCCATTTTTTACCAATCTTAGTAGCATTTCGTATTTTTTTTTATTTCTAATATAAATTGGATGAAATAAATTAATTTTAGTTTAATTTCTTCTATTGTTAACGAGATATCTAAAAACCGAACAACAATTTTTACCAATTTTGCTTACTATTTTTTGTAGATTTGAATTTTTTATGAAAAAACTGACTGTTAGATTCTTATAAAAAAAATGAATGTTGAAAACAACATTTTTTATAAATAAAATAAATTTGAAGACTTTATCTTTTTTTGCACAGATATTTGAGTCGAAAATCAATTTTTACCAACTTTTGTTAGTTTTTTTTTTTAGGTTTTAATTTTTTGTAAAAAACTGTCAACTCGATATTTTTCAAAATTTTTTAAAATGGTGAAAACAACATTTCTTATAAGTTTAAATTAATTAGTTTTTTTTAGGTTTTTATTTTTTAAGATTTTTCCTCATAATTTTTTTGGATATAAAGCCATTTTAATTAGTAAAATTTGGATTTAAAAAAAAAATACTTGTTTTGTATCACGTTAAAATATATAATACAAAATTTAATTTATGTCACTAGCGTCATTTGTTAATGAGATATCCAAAGTTAACCAAAATGTTTACCTTTTTTTTAAACTGCTACGTTAAAACAAAAACAGGCACTCAATTTTTTAAGAGTCCTTTGTGCATCTTTCTACATTCTTATCTGTATAACAACATTTATTTGAAGTCAAAATCTCTTCTGGTTCTTGAGCTATGGACAATGAAAAAAACGTCGGAAACGTGCGGACGTACGTACACACGCACGCACAGACTTCTTTCTAAAATCCTTTATTTCAACTCTAGGAACCTTGAAACGTCGAGAAATGTAAACATGTTTAATTCGATAAATCGGATCCATTACAATAACTTTCTATGGGAAGTTAATAACCCGAAGAAAAGTTTAAATAATTGTTTCATCGTTTACTAAAATTGTTGGGACTCAATTATAAGCACTTTTTTATATTAACTTAAAAATACATCATTACATTTTATTATTTAACTTCTAGACTAAAATCGTTCATCATTTGTTGTTCATATTAAAAATCTTTATTCGCGTTGATCTTCTAATTGGTTTTTATCCATGAATTTTTCCTTAGCTCCTTTAGCAAAAGTGTACACAATTCTTTAAAACAATTTTTGTTTAAATTAATTTTCAGTTTTTCCTTTAACACATAAACGTTTAGCAATTAATGGATTTAAATGGTGTGAAATTAATTAGTTTTCGACGCGATTTCAAATTGAAAAATAAATACAAAATAAATATTTTCTCATCTGAAAAACTAGAACAATTAATGAATGAAATAAACAAAACAAAAAAAAAATAAAGAATAGAGCAAAAGAACTTAATGAAAACTCATATTGGAAAATTGAAAACATACCGTCCGTATAATGCATAGTCTTATATAGATTATACTAAAGACCGAATGGACATGAAAACAGAAAATGCACATAAAAACTCATTACGTTTATCCTCATCTAACAAAGATTTCCCCAAAGGGATTTAAACAGAGGACACCAACCTAACATTTTCTATGAAAAAAAGAACAATTTTCATTTTGTAATTATCACGTTGCACATCTTGCAATTTTTACCCTCGATTAGAAGAAAATAGGGTCATAATCATTCTCAGCGTTATTGCATAGCGATTTTCAGAACTCTTAAATTGTCATTTCTAAGTGTTAAATATTTTTCATGTCATACAAATGAATTTAGCTCTGCGTGAAGGTAGAGCTTAAATGTCAATGCACAGGTTTTAACTTCATCAACTGGCATTGGTTTTGTGAAAATGGAAATTATTATTTTGCCATAATAAGTGGGCTGAAAATAATGGCAACTCTAAAAATGTTGCCAAACTCAAAAAAGATTTTGACAGCTATGAGTTAATGGTACATACACTAAAACGGAACAACTTTAAAAGTTCTCAATATACATAATGACAACACTTCCTCTTTTCTTTTGAAATACTCAACATTTAGCAGCCCTAAACACTGTGAGTTTTCAAGTAGTAATTTTTGGATCTTGGAACACCATTTGGTTCTCAAAATCAACAAAATCAAATCTAGCGTGAATTTCTGAGAATTTTCATATCGAATAAAATCTTCAATAAAATCACCAAAGTTGATTGCTTGAAAAATTCCCACATTTCACACATTCTCCAATGAAAGTTTATCAATACGACACCATCGTTTTCTTTAAAAACAACAAACTTCCAAGGCTGTTAAAGAACATCGGCCCTCACTCTCTAGTGTCACGCCTCTTCACAGGATTATATAGTTGAGTAACTTACAACGATATTTCCATCTCATTTGATCTCCATATCCTGGTATCGAAATTGATAAAGAAGACAAATTGATTTGTTCTTTGTCAACTCGATTTAACAAATTTAATAATTCACTTCTCAAGAATGTCCTGAGAAAAAAGTATGTTCATGTTTACGTAAAGGTAGAAGTATGGTGTATCTTTTGATAAGACAATATCACTCACTGATGGTATTTCACATGCATGTAAAATCAAAACAAAAAATCCTCCCATGAAAACATAATCCTGATACGATGAAGACAATGACGAGGGTGGTAAGGGCAAGAAGAAAGTCAAATTGAACAAAAAAACTCAATTATTTTCGAGTTTTCAAAAACGCTTTCCTATACAAGTATATTTATAGACTTTAAGAAGACGTTCCTACCAGATATAGATTTTGATGTGTTCAATTGGGTTGTGTCGAGTCGAGTCGACTGGAAGTTTTTTTATTTTTATATATATGTATATATATTTGTGATTTATTTCCCAAGTGAATTTACTGGAAGCTTACACGAGACTTGAGTTAGAGTTCACAACAATGTCGAAACGAAAAGATGTAGAGTATATGTTTGTGTGCAGCAATAGCACCAAGCCGTGCGTTGGTTGTTAGCGTTCGAAAGATGATATCATCTACCAGCATCTACCATCTTCCAGGATACGGAAGGACTTTGTTTAGTTTAATGGAAGACAGGTGAAGGTTTTGGATTTTTACGCCACGCCGCACAGATTAGATTATCTATTGTCAGATATCCTTTGAAGGGTATGCAGAAGCATCACAGGTATAGGAATCTTTTACCTATGAGAAAAATGTATACATTTGAGAAAAGAAAGATGGAGGAAATAAACAGATTTTCATATTGTTTGTTTGTTGTTTTTTCGCATTCGTTTGGAAATTGATTTATTTGGTCTACACGAGAAAATCTGTAACGAAGTTGCAAGAACAGATTGTGTAAGACAAGGGCCTAGGGACTTGCTATACCACAAGTCTTTTCAATGAGCGTTATGTCACGTCATCAGTTGTTAAGAGGACCTTTATATGTTTTTTTTACTAAAGTACCGAACAGTTAAGATTTAGAAGAACTTTTTCGATAGTTTTACGGCCAACTCTACTGGGATACTGTAATAATCAAACGGAATGCCTCAAGAATGCTAAAAATTTCGTAGAATATCTAACAAGAGCCTCAAATCAAGTATATGAAAGCTGTTTGTAAGAAGCTATCATCTGTCAAATTTTCAAAAAAGGTGGCAATAAAGTCTCAATTAACCACAAAAGTATACCGTTGAATTCATCAATAAAAGCCCTAGCAAAACTACTTTGCAAGCATCATTATTATTGGGTAGAAGAAAATGACTTGATGAGTAAAGCATAAGCTGGTTTTTGAGAAAATTGATATTTAATTGATCAAATTAACACACCTGACAATATATTAAGATATTTTTGGAATCGAAAAAAAACTTTATAGTTTTTAATTGACTTCAAGGTGGCATTCGACATTGTGGACAAAAGAGCACTAATGTTCAAGAACACTAAAGAAATATCGACAAACGTTGGGCGTATTTTAGAACAGTTATATGAGTCAATAACTTGTGCAGTGACCCTTGGAAGCAAAGTATCTACACAGTTTTTAATAAAGATTGAACTGATACAAGGCTGTTGTCTAAGCCCTCTACCAGATAAACAAGCAAAGTCAAAAATTCATTAAAGACGACTTGGACAATTGTGATGAACAGCAAAAAAATACATCAAATTTTCAAACAACTGTCAAAGCAATTATATTCCAATTATGCAAACATTTGGGGACACAAATCTTCTAGTCCTATCCTAACCTTTTTATCCTTGGTCTATTTTTCAATGCTTGCATTGCATTTTCTAAAAATAATGAATATCCTCTCTAACAATCGACCAATTGAACTTTCCTCCTTTTTTTCGAAGGAAATGATCAGTTTAAAGAATTTAAAATGTAGTGAGGAATAAAAGCTTCTTAATAATAGGCAATATTGCTTCAATAGAAATGCTACATAGTTTCCCTCAACAGTAAAACTAAACCTGATATCGTTTTGTAGAAAAAATGTCTATTACGCTTGATCTTTAAGCAATTGATAAAGTTTCATTCTGGCTTTTTTGACGAAAATACGTGTTGTTGATTAGGATGGATTTCTCCATTTTTCGATAAGAAATATCAATTTGTAACATTTACTGCAAAGAATAGTATTGGTTTGTTAGATATCTGATATTTTAAAAATAAACGCTGGTGTGCCACAAGGCTCCAACTTGTCCCCGGTAATCTTTTATTTTGTCTGAAACTTTTTATCCACAGAATTATTTTGCAGACAAAAAAACAAAGCTTTTTATATAAGTTTTAGGATTTATATAATTATTCTCTTGAAGTTTATATCCAACAGCATCAAATAACAGACTTATTTAATTCTGGTCTTAACATCTTTGTCCAATTTCGAATTGTAAATAGAATAGAATTTAATCGGTTATTCACAAGCTTTCAGTTTTAGATAAGCGTATTACAAACCATTTCTTGTGGAGTGATAACATGTTTAAAGGTTTACTTTAAGCCTTAATTCGTTTAAAACTAGGCATGCACTGTTCGTCAATGACTTTTTTTCTTAAGTGTCTTGTAAAAATTATAAAATAAGCTCCAAAAATGATATTCAGCTTGAATATAGAGGAAAATATTTCATAAACAATTCTGTGATAAAAAGACTAGTTGCATTCATCCTCCTAAGCTATCCATCCAATCAGTGATATTATATTAATTTACCAGTGAGCAAAATATTCTACGTACAGATATTCCTTTTTTATCTACACTGCACGAATGTGGAATACTATTTCAGGATTAATATTTCCCAATATTAGAAATAAACAGACACTTAAAACTAATCCGGGACGTCAGCAACCAAGGCATGTGATGGGATTTCACGGAGTCGGCAATCGTAATGACAAGCAATGGTGAGGGGTTCATTGATTTCTTCAACGCCAATAGTCTTGTGATTGGTGGCACTATGTTTGAACACAAACTTTGTCATAAAATTTGCTGGGTGTCGGCTAACCTGCAAGCGTCTTCCAACTCTCTTGGAGGTCTGAAACAGAAGAAGCACCGACATGAGACTCTCCCGTGACTATCACTTAACGACAGCTACCCTAAGATTGCATACAGCTACAGTTCGGAGATCCAACGGAAAAAACAAGAGCCAACAAATTTAACATTGCTAGACTAAAGTATCCCACGACCCGTCAACAATTCAGGGACCATCTGTCTCACGAAATGAGAACAATCAACAGCACAGTATATAATGACATCGAACACCATTGGAATGCTGTGAAAAATCTTTTCATTCAGGACAGAATAGTCGGTCGGAGAGAAGGAACCAACAAAACCTGGCTTTCAGAAGAATCTCGGGCAAGTACCAACGAATGCAAACAATTAAAGGCTCGAATAACTGCACAAGGGGAAGAAAGAAATAAGCTGGAATCCTCGTATCGCATAAAAAAGAGAGAGGTTTAACGCAGTGTGCGCCGCCACGCCGCCCGCGCCGCCGTGACAAGCGTAATTATATCAACGCATTGGCGCAAGAAGCAGAAGGTGCTGTGCAAACAGGTGCGTCACCAGACCGTTTACAAAATAAGCAAAGAGCTGACCATTGCACATAGCTCAAAGCAACACCTGGTGAAAGAAGTAGACAGTTATTTGCTTAATTCGGTGAATGAACAAGCCAGAAGGTGGTAAGAACACTTTTCCTCGGTTTTAAACCAAGTGTTTGCAAACAACGTGTAGCCGATGCCTTCTGAAGCTCTCAAGCAAACTAATACCCGAATCCATACCGCACCCCACAGTAAATAGTTGCAAAAATGTATACTGGAACGCATCAGAGAACACCTTGACGCCGCACTCAATGCCGAACAAGCAGGATTCCGCGCTGGATCTTCCTGTATTGATCATATCAACACCCTGCAGATCATTATCGAACAGTGCGCGAAATATCTGGTTAGCAACATATGATGGATTCAAGTGTCACCATCTGCACGTTGGTAGGTTGTCAGAGGATTTTAAAATCCGTAGCGGAGTCAGACATGGCTGTATTCTGTCGCCAATAATGTTTTTGTTGGTGATAAGCAATGTACTACGCTCAGCTTTGTCAGGTAACGGAGGGATCCAATGGACTTTATCATCTTATTTTAAGCACTTCGATTACGCGGACGATGTTTGCTCACTCTCTCATAGGATCATGGTTCTCCAATAAATGACAACAAGTGTGGAGAGGGAAGTAGGAGTCATGGAACTGAAAATTATTTCGGCAAAAGAAAATGATTAACCTCGGAATTCGACCATCCTCTAAGATAAATATTTTCTCTTAACCGGTGGAAAAAGTGGAGAGCTTTCAATACCTTGGAAGTATCGTCTCCTTCGAAAGCGGAACTGAACAAGACGTTATCTACCGCATCGGCAAAGCAAATTTGGAGCAATAACTCTATCAGCTTAAGGACAAAGCTACGATTGTTTCGCACAAATGTCGAATCTGTGCTTCTTTACGGGTGCAGCACTTGGAAAGTTAGTTCAGCTATTATAAGATTATTAAAGGGTTCCCAGCGGACTTCACAGGTCTGAGGACCTAAGTAAGTAAACAACCAAAAATAAATATGAAATGGAATGTTCATAAGTTTTTAGTAGTTTTTGAGTTTTTGTTAGCAGGTGAGGTAATGGAATTTCGATTATAAGGAGATATTTCAGGAATGTCTTTTAAACATTGTAGCTCGAAAAGATCATTACCTTCACACCTTTTTAAAATGATCAAAAGGGCATTTCCACTAAAACTTAACTGTCAGCTGTATAATTATTTTCTTAAGGACTGTCAGCACTTCACTAAACAAACGTGAGTTAATTCAAATTATGTTTTAATTTGAGGAAAAACCTGCATATTTTTAATCGACTTCTAACCCACGATAGTATATTGTGAATTAAGACCTAAAAACCCAGGAATTAACATTTATAAACCGTTAATCGTTACAATAATGATAAACGAAATCATACTCTCACCAAAAGGTGATACCCCTTGAGTCACTAGAGTCTTTATTTGCAAAAGGTTTTTGTTCCTGTGTTTAGATTGATAATTATTAACGCTTCATTGACTAAATTTATTTCACTTGATTTTCGATGATACGTACTCGAATTCGAATATGACGAAAAAAATAAGTTAAAATCGGAAATTTCCAAAAGACATGTGAGGATTGTTTGGCAGCATTCAGCTTTAGATGTATACATCTATGTACATAAAAGCTACTTTAAATTCAACAGATCCTTCTGGCTTGATTACCATATCGATTTGAAGATGATTCGTTCCACATGGTCAGACATTTTAAAGGGTTTGTTGATGTTGATGGTTCAGAGTATCCTTTATATAGTTTGGGTTATTTATTGGTGATAACTCTTGAATCTTGATTGTTGAATAGAATTTAGCCAAGGATTACACATCGAGATATGTTCGTCAAGAGTGGATAGAGAATAGAATACATCAGCATAGATAAAGGATCTTCGCCAAGGATTCTACATTTTCCAGCAATTCCAATACGGAAAAGACCATCATGCCCAACCCATCCTTTCTTGTGTATGCCATAAAGAGAATAACTTGCATTTACAGGATTACAGAATAACGCTAAGGACACATTAATTGTTTGTGTAAATTTGAATTATTTTAGCCTTCGTCTTATAAATAACGAATTTCACAAATTGTTGCATAACTGACGTCATACCTACAAATACAAACGCCTTGCCCTGCCCTGCTTTGCCCTTCCAAGCCCAGCCCATTTGGGAGAAGCAAAAGGAACGTGATTGAATAATTTATGTACGTACATATGCGTTCCATAGGTGCTTCAGAAGGTAGATATGGGCTAAAGGTTAAGATAAAAGTTAGATAGAGATACATAAACCAACATACGTATATAGCTAAAGGTAATCCAAAGTAAAGGAATATATATTCATTTCCGGTTGATTGGTTTCGGGTTATTTACCCATGAGCTATAAAAGCGATTATAGAGAAATATTCATTTGCAGAGATTGGGTGATTTGGTTGAGAGCAATTGTCTGTGAAATGCAAAGATTATAGATAAATTTCATGGACCCAATCCCAGTAGTCTTTTCCTTCGTCCTGGTGCCTTACAAATGTATGTATTACCGGTGCAATCATACGGACAAATAATAATGATATCGATTTGTCTCAGTTAATGTCAAAGGCAAAAACGGAAACGGAGGGACAGAATGACAGAGACAAAATGCAAGATTAAAAAAAAAAAAAATACAAAATTGGTCAGTTTAATTAATTTTACATCGATGATAAAGTTGTCAAGGATAAACTTAATATATACATATGTACATACGTGATGCAAGTAATCAATATCATAGAAAATTTATTGCTTTTGAGATTTACAAAAATTACTTATCAGTAAACTTGCATAATTACAGTGTTTTCCAGAATCCTTAAAAACAAGTTGTTTGTTGAATAATGATTTGAAAAAGGACTATAAGGCTTCTGCCAAACATATAACAAAATACGTATTTGGAAGTTCCTTAAACGAAAACTTTATTTTTATAATAAGACTAAAAATTCTTTTAAATGCTTAGGAATTTCAATGTCGATTTTTTTCCGCATTCTTTTGGTTTCTAATTTAATTAAATTGTTTGAGAAAAATCAAACAAACCTGGAATTAGTTTTTCAAAGTGAGTACGAGGTTTTTTTTAATCGTTTTTTTCATTAGAATTCAATTGGAAAAGTGTTTTTTTCTTGTTTAAATGCACACGATGTTTTTTTTTAATCTTATACCGCTAGATATTTTCAGGAAATAATTATCCGCTAACGCAGCCATTTGACTTAAATCCTCCTGACAGTGGATCAATACTAATATTGGACTACTTAACTTATTCAAATCCTTACCTAGTAGCATTAACTACATAACTATTCATGCAAAATTTAACAACAGCTTCTAAGCGTCCATCATTTTCAGGTCTATCAGAGAGAATAAGTCATTTTTGTCAAATGCAACAATAATCGTATATAAAGATCGATCAAAAACCGGTGAAGGGTTTGAGAAAACTACAAAGCTGACTAACTTGAAAAAATGGAACTACTTTGTTTAACATCAGTTTCTCTCAAGCTACTTTTAAACTTATGTTAAAGAATGATACAATAAGGAGAGAAGACCAAAGATGGTTTAATACGACCACTTTTCTGTCAACTAAATAAATTTGGCCAATGCTTGATGCTAAAGACTCTAAGGAACTTTTTTGGTTGGTAGATTGCACGGAATTACCGTTATAGATCCCTTAAGAAGACGCTGTGTAATGGCTAGGTATGCTTTTGGACTTGGAACTAGTGTAATCAACTTATGGAAAACTTGCATGGATTAAGAAGAAGATGAGACAGTGTTCCACTTTTTATGTTCACGCCTGCCCTGTCACAAAGAAGAAACCTAGGGACTTTCAGTAAAATTGTCTATCGTCATTTATAGTCTCAAACGCTTGATAGCTAGCCTAACTAATTCAACACGAGTAAGGTAGATCTTTATATCCATTTGGGGTATAACATGACTTTTTCGTCAGCAGCTACCTTAACCTAACTTAGGTTAGGTTAGGTTAGGCTATAGTGGCTGTCCAAGATGGAAACGGACACACTTAGGCCAGTTTAATGGCCCATTGTGATACCACATGAATCTTGAGGCTTCCTCCTAAGCTCAATGGAACCAGCTTGAGTCCCTTACGAAACGTGAGGGGCTGATTATACCGATATGATTAAGATCGTTAACCCTAGAAAGATAATCTACGTCTGCGGGACGTATGGCGCGGGGAAAAATTGTTATATCTTTTCAATTATAAGCCGTATTACATTAGTTTTTTATGTTTGCTCAGGACTAGGTCAGAGCTTGCATGTTGCATCTTAAAATTCACGCTGAAGATGCATTAGGGCCAGTAATGACTATGTTATACGTCTGGGAGACGTATGATTATCTTCTATGAAACTTTTGTGCACTGAACAAAAGTATAATATGGGGAAAAAAAAAATTTTCTCAAAAATTACTAAAACTATTTTTTATAGTTAGCTTACCCCTCAATGAACTAATTTACCAAATATTAAGACTCAAAGTGAACTCAAAGGTTTCTTTAAAAAATAAAGAATATTGTTCGTTCTGTTTCAAAGGTGGTTCAAATTTTTTATAAATTTTGCTCAAATTTAACTTCTTTTGTACTTAATTATTGATTCATTTTACTTAAAATAACCCAAATAAAATTAATTAAAATACAAAATAATGATGAAAAATCAATGGTCATCTTTAAACGCGCTTAATAAGTGCCATACGTCACTGAGACGTATGATTATCTTTCACGCACTAAAAAATATGATTATCTTTCTAGGGTTAAAGAAGAATTCTCCTAAGTAATTCTAGCGTTTTCGAGCTAGAGCAGGGCATGTGCAGAGAAGATGAAGAACAGTTTCTTCCTCTTCCTTGTCCATATAGCTTCTGCAAAAGTCATTTGAGAATACGCCTAGTCTCGTGGCGTGCTTTCCTTTTAGACAGTGTCCGGCTATGACACCTATTATCGAGCTTATATGCGATCGGCTTAGAGAGAGCAAGCACCTTGAACGTTTTAAATCCAGTGGTGGCCAGATGTTTTTTGTGACTTGACACGTGGTGATGTTGTTCCACCTAGTGCCTGCCCTCCTCACAGCGTCTTGCATTAGCAGCAAGTGGCGATTGGTATGCCAGTACTTGCCAAACGTAGTAGCATGGGCTGTACTGTACCGTTCCTGGCGAGTTCATCTGCCTTACAGTTACCTGGAATGTCTCTATGGCCCGGCACCAAGCAAAGGTGAATATTAAACTGTTGTGCCATCTCCATTAGAGATGATCGACAGTTATGGACTGTTATAGAGTTTGTAGAGACAGAGTCCAGAGATTTGATAGCGGCCTGGCTGTCAGAGAAAATACGGATATCAGATGTTGATATCACGTTTTCTTTGAGCCAAGACAAGACTTCTTTAATCGCCAAAAGTTTCGCCTGGAACACGCTACAATGATTGGGAAGGCGGAATGAGAGACTTAATTTCAGTCGTTCAGAGTACACACCTCCACCAACCCCTTCTTTTGTTTTTGACCCATCTGTACAAGAATGTCATATTCTCCCGAAAAGATCTTGTTGGTATAGAAATCTGGAAGTTTCTGTCGAATTGTAGTTGGGGGATGGTGTAGTTAACATAACCTTTTCGAATTTTGTATGAATCTGCGACATAAATCAGGATGATTTTGACAGATGGAAGGATTATTTTGAGGTTTGCTGTGACTAATTTGCACAGACCTGCTGCGGATTTAAAACCCTCTTTTAAGTAAACATCAAAACGGGTAAGAGCATGTCACGTTGCTCCAAACGGTTTGTTTGATTTAACTCTTGAGTCAGCTTAATTTTGAATGACTTTTACACAAAAATACTTTAAAATGTGGTGATACTTGAGATTCTTGAGAATTTTACAGGAATTATTTTTCAAACTGTTTCAAGCTTTCGTTCGGATCACCTAGATCAGATGCTTGCAAGACGTGTTGCGCAAAACCTTCATGAAAAAAAAGGCTAAAGTGTTTAATGAAGATTTACGTGAAAAAGCGCTTTGTGCTTGGTAGACTCAACAGTCGAGTGCATAACTTTCGAATTTCAACAAAATGTGCCTCTTTTTTTTTACAAAATACAGTTATAGGTTTTCAATTTTTGTATTTTTCAATGTCGTACAAAAAAAGCCACATGTACATGTACGACGAAACTAGAGAAAAAAAGGTCCAGATGAAGTTATCAGCTTTTTGCAACATTTTATTGACAACTTTTTTGGGGGAAAGTGTTACCAAACTATACTTTTTTTCTGATAATTGCGGTGCTAAAAAAAAACAATGCTCTAGTCAAATACATATGTATATGCTCGTGTAAGGCGCACAAATATCTCCGTCATTGTACATCACTTACCAGAAGAGGGTCATAGTTTCTTACCCTGCGGTAGTTTTCTTGGCGTTATTGAAAAAACAAAAGAGACGAGTAGAACGTCTTTATTTACCCAAAGACTGGCAAAACTTAGTCGAAAAATGTTCGAAAAGATTTATTGTGATATCAATGATCAATCATGATATATTTGATTTTAAGACCAGCTTACCAGAAAAAAACAGTGACAAACAAAGATAAGATTAAATGGACCCTTTCAAAATATCGAAGATTTAGTTATGCCAAAGAAGGAAATATCACAAGTATCTCAGCTTCCATAAGTCACCATGGGCCATTAACGCTTTTCGAGATCGAAATAAAATCAAATCGTGAAGGTAACCCAAACCCATTCAAACTGAAAATACTCTACATGAACAGCCTTCCCTTCCTATATGTTCCTATAGCGGATATGCCCTTTTATAATAGCTTAATTTCCCAGCAAATGCTACAAGAAGCTGGAAGCTCAGAATATGATGGTGAAACCGAAAACTTTAAAAAGTGGAGTTATCTGGTTGTTACTCTAGATTCTTCAATTACGTCTCAGCGTCATAGAAACTTTGGCCGATATTTTGTTCACTACATAATTGAAACCGTAGTACCGGTGGCATAATGGTTATTGCGTTGGAATGTTATACCAGAGGACCTGGGTCTCTGCCTGTGCCATCTAAAGTTTTTTTTTCTCTTGCTAGGAATCGAAAAATCCTTTAATCTTGTCATGAAAAGTGCTTTCTCAAATTAGTCGTTCGGTTTCGCCTTTAAACTGTAAGTCCCCTCCATACCTGAGAGCAGTACTGGCACACAGGAATGGTTAAGAGTTTAAGTCACTATAGGCCCTGTACTTTGAAAAAGTCCCAAAACGTCTGAGTGCATCATTCCATTTTTTTTAGAGCTTCTGAAAAATTTTAACGTTTGTTGTTGATTTCAAGACTGGTTCTATTTGGTTTGGTGATAGGTTTGAAAGTCCTTCTTTCCCAATTTTATTGATTTCTTTAATCTTCCTCATAACCCACTACGACATCCACTCTAGCTATTTCGTTTTATGTAGTGCAAGTTCAAACCTTAGCTCTACCGTGCTCATGTAATTTATTATTCTCAAAAACTAGCTCTAACGATTAAGTTGACCCCTTCTGGAAATCTTTTTCAAAGTTAAATTGTATGATAGTTAAACAATCATTTTGTAAGTTATTGTTTTTTCAGAAACGAATTGGTTCTATTCTCTTTTGATTTTAGTTTCATATTATTTCATTAGAATAAAGAAACAAATTTATTTCTTCAAACCCCTCTGTTACATTTCTTAAGAAAAGGAACAGCACAAGCATTTTAAAACAAACACAGACTTTAAAATTTAAATACTTAGCTTTTCTTAGTGCAAGAAGCAAAACATAATACCAGCCACGAATATTAAAGTACATGTCTTGAAGATTATCATTATTAAAATAGATTCTAAAGGTTTCTTATAGCCTGCTATATAGGTTCACCTCCTAGTGTTTCAATGTAACAAAATCCCTCGATAATGGTATGCCACTTCCATTTTTCTTATCAGGATTAAAATTTTAATATTTCATAATCTGCAATAAACCTCAAGCTATAGAAAAATATGTTTTTATCTACCTTTAGTGTATTTTAAAGGTACCTTTACACACCTACTTACATATACCTACCTAGGTTCCTACACCTACTTGTGTTAATAGAAAACCCCAAGATGCCATCAACCAAACGACTGACGACATCAAAATTACATATCAAGTTACTGCAAAAGTGAGAAGTTGTACCTATATAATTTAAGAAAAGGTTGTTGGTGTATTTGTAGATTTTGGATGAAAGGTATGCTTTTTTGATTATGACTCAATCTTTTGACACATTTCAAAAATAATACCATAAAAACTTATCGCAAGTAGCAAGGTAGGGTAGGTAGACTCATCATCATTGTCATCACCATCGTCTCCTTCGTCATCATGCATCAATTTTCTTGAATCCTTGAAGCTACCATCTACCTTACAGGTATAATATCAGTAGGTGGTGCTCTCAACCCAAACTTATATGGGTAAAACTTCCCTTTATCCCACAGGAACAGACACGAACAGAGAAACACACAGAAACTTAATTATTCCATCATCACAAATTTTGTTGGTAAACATTCAATTGCCCGTCACCTGAATGATTCAGCATCAAATATGCAACAACAAAACTCCTTGACTTGACTATCATTTTACCCCGAAACAAAGGCACACACATGGAACTAAAAATCTCTCAACCTACTAACACCCCTTCTTTGTTCCCCACCCATCACCATTCCACACGGAGATTATTATGTGTACAAAGATTTCAAGGATATTTCACCTTTAAGCTGTAAGTCAAGAGTCTCCTCTTTTCGTATACATAAACGATCAACATACGTACTAAAATAAGGATATACAATACACAACAATACCTCCTTGAAGAATTAACAGCTACAACAACAACAAACAATCCTTTTTACCCTGATGCTCGCGTTCCTTAATCATGACGATGACGACACATTCTTAGAATCAAGGGGTTTGGGGATATGGAAAAGTAACATAGTTAGAAAATTGTTGAAACCCAAAGACCAGAAAAAGGACGTCAGGCAGGATTGAAAACGCACACCATAGACGTGCAGTCTAAGAAACAAAGGAAATTCCACAGGACAGGCATACCAAACAGTGAAACAACAAGAAACGAAAAATAAAACAAAAATTAAAGTATTCCCTTCACAAGAATATATACATATATAAATTGTGAAGTGTGCATTGCATGTGCAGGTAGTGCAGCAGCTTGAAATTGGGACGGACGAGCTCAAGCTCGAGCGCTGCCACTCGTCTCAGATCATCCAGAAGAAAATGAAGAAGAAGGACGGGTAAACTGCTGCACACTGGCACACTCAAGAGGGTAATGAAAATGTAAATGCGCTGCCAAAAGGACATCTCCTCTTTTCAAATGAATAAAACTTTTTGTTTGACAAAGCACCAGGACCAGGACCAAGAATAGGACGAGCGCAGCACAGTACAGCGGTGGTGACTGTTAGATAAGGCCAGGGATAATCGTACGAGTGTCATCTGGAATAAAAGGGGAATTTTCATTCATCATCGGGGAGACCCCGGCCACCACTGTCTTTTTTGTTCTATTTCAATATATTGGACTAGAAAATGACTTGGCAACCCATTTAAGTGAAAGGGTTGCACAAAATTACCTTAAAAAAAGGACGAAAAACAACACAATCTTATTCACATTAAAATAAAAAAGTGTATTTGCATTCATTGTGCTCTCCTTTTGTTGCTTATTTTCTTCTTTTTTTTTTGTACAATCTTATAACTATAGCTCCCATTTTGCACTTCCCTTTTTGTTGGTGTTGTTTTGTTTTTGTTTCTTACTTAGTCCTTGTTTGATAAGAGGACGAGTGAGAGTTTCTTTGCTCTTGAGCTACTCTTGATCCCATTTGGGACCTTCAAGAAATGCAACAAAGTTAAACACACTCTCATGAGAAAATAAAGAAAAAAGAAAACGACAAACAAAAGACAAAACAAACGAGGATAAAAGTTTGAAAGGACTTGCAGTAAATATGTATACATATCCTTATATATTTCTTATTTCTTGTTATGTTTTTTTTTCGTCCTTCTACCTTACTCCTTCGTCATCCTCGTCGTTGGAATTCTGTTAAGAATTCACCAAAGTAAATTGCGAAAAATCAGATTACAAAGGATCTTAGGAGGATTACGTTGGAAATTGAGCACGCTTTCGAGGAAAATAAAATTATAACAGACAAACTTTTGTTTTTATTTATTTTCAAGGAAGAACTTTTAGCGATGATTTTTTACAACTTCTTTTTCTTTTTTTTGTCAGAAGCGAAAAAAAATTATTATGAATTATTAAAAACAATGAAAACAATGGAAAGGAAAACTTTTTTGGACACCTGAAGGTTTTTTAATTTTTGTTGGTAAGATAGGCATTCAAAAAGATGGAAAAAAAGTGGATAATTAAAAAAGAATTTGATATTGTAAATAAAGTTTCTTTTGTTTCTCTGTTAGGTATAAATTTGGGAATATTGAAGGTTGCAGTTTTGAGGAATTTGAGAGTTTTTTTTATAATTTTTTAAATTAAGAAAATTTATCGACTAAAAAATAGGAGAACTTGGTGTCTTGGATGGCCTTAACTTATTAAAAAAGATGAAAGCCTTGGGGTAGGTATGTTTTTTACAATCTTTGACTAATTTGATAAATTCTTTCGTAATTTATAGGTATCTTTATTTTCTTGCTTCCGACCTTCCTTCAATTTCTCAATTGTATGAGTAGCACATTGCTTGGATAGAATATCTTTTTTTTTTAAATGTCGAGCAAAACCGGACTTATTCCCTGTTAGTTAAGAAGATAAAGCTCCAGCTCACCTTCGATTTATTAAATAAAAAGAAGTCAGCATGTTTAGATGGTATATCCAACATTTTAGTACGACATTTTCCTCTGGATGCTATTTATTTTAATACCACTCTGTTTAACAACGTTATGAACAATGCAAATTATTCGGTCCTTTGGAAGATAGCTGTGGTTCATCCTTTCCCGAAATAAGGAAAGGACAACTCCAATCTGGCGAAAATTGAGGACACTTTTGAAGCGTGACTTCGACAAGATTCAGCAATATTGCGATGACTAGAAATTGAAAATCAAATTTCAAAAATGTGAAACTATTCTCTTTAGAACTCCGTTGTATGAAGCCTCAAGGGATACGAGAAATAACTGGACAAATCTAGTGATCTTTGGCATCTGGTTGGATTAGTGCTTCTCGAAATGACAGAGATATGAGTGCTGCTACATGGCCCTTATCAGGCCGATGACTGCCTATGGGTGCCTGTTGCTCTATCTCAAATGGAAAAGATGCGGGTGTTTGAAAGACAATTCATGCAACGTTACATTGTACTACACAGAACACCAGAGTTGGGGTACAAACTTTACTAATCCAACCAGGCTCTATACAACAGAGCTAACATAAACAGATTAGATACATTCTAGAGGTCGCATTGCGGATGCGATGTCTTCGACTAGCAGATTATATTTTGTTGCTTACTACCCCAACAATGAATACTACAAAAGTGCACATTTAAGCGGCAACATTATACCAAAAGCTTTCCTCTACTTAGGCAATCGAGGGCTGATACAGAATAGATAGTCGGTTTCTCTAATCTACCACGCCTTCTGTTCAGTAGGACTGTTTGCCATAGGGACCTTAGTGATAGGTATAATAGGGAATGTCATTTAAAATTGTTTAGGGTGTTTAGCCTAGGCTGGTTTACATTGGTTTAAGGATTAGATTAGAGAAAGTCAAGGTGTTGTGTGCGGCTGTGGCTGTTTTAGTTTTAAGTAATTTTAAATACTATTATTGGTTTTGGTTAGTGTTAAGTAGCTTTAGTATTACAATTGGTTTTTGTTTTTTTAATTTTGCTTCATGTTTTATATAAAATGAAAAGTGATGATAAAAGATGACAAGTTTTTTTTAAGTTTCTTGGTTTTAGATTAAATTATTGTTATAAGGTGTTTAAATTGGTTTTAGGCCGAAAAGCAGTAGTAATAAGATAATGGATTAACTTGAAGCGCCCGCATAAGGCCAGTAAGATATTTTAAAGTTTTTGATATTTTTGCTAGTTTTTTAAAAATGTGTTTTTAGCTTTAAGAAAGTTTTAAGATTTTGATAAAATAAAAAAAAAATCTTTTTTAATTGTGATTAACTTTGTTTGTAAAAAATTTCTGGAAAATAATACATTCAATTCTAATGAAAAGGCAAATTAAGTGGAAAACCGAAATAAGTTCAAACAAACTTGAAAGACTCGTAACGAACATATTCGACATATTCAATTTTTGCATGCCCGAAATTTACGGCAAAAATACTACTATTTAAAAAAAAATATGCGCAACACTATGTCATCGTCAATTCCAACCTTCGTTTTCCATGAAACTTCTCCCGTAAGCTTGATTAATAAAGCCAAGTTGCTTGAAGCATAGCTGGTTGTTAATTCGATGAACCCGAAAGCGTAAACGTTCTATGGGACAAATCTTGTTTCACACTCGTTCAGTTACTAGAGTACTAAGAAATCTTGACATTCACAAATCATTTGGCCCAGATATTATCCTCGTTTTTGTTCTGAAGAGGTGTTTTTTAACGCTGAAAAATCTACTGCGTAAGCTTTTTCATCTGTCCTATTTTACAGGTCTCTTTTCGAGTGGATTAAAAACAGCATTTGACCAACATGTCCCTAAAACAGGCGTATTGATGAATCTCCTCTTTGTTGGGTTAGAAACTGTTTTTCGTACCGTTTAATTCCAGTAGTATTTGATGAGTTTAAATCTGATTTTTGCAAAATAAACGCTGGTGTGCCCCAGTGCTTGATTATTTCACCGATGTTCTTCTTAATTTCTATATAGATCTTTTGTCAGAAACTTCTGGTGTGCCCCAGGGCTCCGTTTTGTCTCAGATGATCTTCTGTATTTCTATATAGATCTTTTGTCGGAAACTTTTAACCCAATACATTTTTTCGCTGATGACAGTAACCTCAGCTCTTCATATTCGTTTGAAGATTCTAATCTTCTTCTTCGGATGTGGAATACCAACGGCAACATTATGATAAGCATTGTCCACTGGGCAATAAAAACCGTGTTAAATTGAATGCCTTAAAAAACTCAATTCTGTTAACTGTCTCAAAAGCGTAACTCTCCCCCAATCCTATCCATTTGTGGCACTTACAATAACCACTTGTTGTGGAGTGATCGACATTGTCAAAAATGCTTTGCTTTACCCTTCCTGATCTGGCTATAAATTACAAAGCTTTTATTCAACTAAAACTCGAGTATAATTTGTATATTTGGGTTAGTGCCCCAATAATGCATTTGAGTCTTTTGGAAAGAATTGAAAAGAGAGCTCTAAAAATTATATTAGATCGTTCTCTTAATGAGACATTTGTTTCTCTTGAACACTGCCGTAAGGTCATTGTTTTAATAAAGAATACTTCCTTAGACCTGTTAAGTCCGTTGGGAACCCCTCAAAGGGCATCGGGCCTTTTCTACGCATACTCGCTATGCATCGTGTACGTTTTCCATAGATATGTTTCAGCTCCCTCCAACTTTTGACTAGTTACGCTGATTGCTTGGCCTGCAATGCAGTCGTTACCTTTTCGTAGTGTATGTGCAACTATTGCCACCTACGCTTTCGTATTATAGAGTCCATAGGTTCCTCGCCTGTGTTTGTATGAAGGACCTCATTTGATATACGGTTTGGCCAGAAAATCCTTAGGATGTTACGAAAACATCTATTCAAGAAGATTTGCAGCTTTCTTGTAATGGTTGAAGTAATCTTCGAACTCATAAAGAATCACAGATTCGACATTTGTGCGAAACAGTCGTAGCTTTGTTCTTAAGCTGATAGAGTTATTCCTCCAAATAATAAGGAATGCTATAGTTGAATAGCCAGTTGGATTCCTTCCCTTGAACAGTTCAACTGTGATACCTGTATTGCTAGGAATGCCCATCAGTTGTACCTGATTTCAGACGTACTATTAAGTACATTGATTCTTTCCTTGGCCGGACTACACGAATGTGGAATGCTTGTGTATGTGCAGACATTCAAAACCAAAGTGCATTGGTTTCTCCTCTCTAATCTTATCCCCCTCTCCCTATTGCTAATACTGTGTCTAATCATTATAAGAGTATTCATAACCCCCTTAGTGAGCAAACAATATGCAAATAAAAAATACTACTATACTATGCAGCGATTTTCTTAAAAATTAAATGTCTCATATGGAAAAATTTGACATCGTTTTTCAACCACCCATCTCCTAATTTTAATTGTGTTCAGCATATAATCGTGCGTTAGTGCCATTATAGAAACGCCCAATGGTATGTAAAGATGATAGGTCCAAAGCAGGCAACACTAAATCATATCAAAATTAAATCAAATGGGGTGGCGCAACAGTCCGTTGTGAACCAGGGCCTAGTGGCTTACAACTCTTAACCATTCCTGTGTGCGAGTACTGTTGTCAGGAATGGAAGGGACCTACAATTTCAGGCCGAATCCGAACGGCTAGTTTGAGAAAGCACTTTTTCATGACAAGAATTACTCTTGAAGGATTTGTCAATTCCTTGCAAGAGGCAGTACCCGCGGAAATTAATTTTTTTTTTTTTAAATTAAGGTGGCACAGGCAGGGATTGAACCCAAGACCCCTTGCATGACAGTCTAACGCACTAACCATCATGCCACGGGTACTACAACACTAAATCATATACTTTCGAAAAAAAATAAATATTGAGTATTTAATTAAAAGTGTTACCGTGGATCTACTCGAATGTGCTGTGAATGAGATATTTTAGCGAGCAGAAAAGTAACTTAAAACACTTTCCAGCCTTGAAACTACCTCCACACAAAAAAACATGTAATAAAATTACTCCTTTTTGTTGCTAAGGACGAATAAACACATAAACAAACATACAACTACATAAATATAATAATGAGCAGAAGATATTCAGCTTGGTATATTATGTTTTATATTCGTGTAGTACGGCTAAAAAAGAATCTTCGTACTTGTACATCCATAAGTTTTGGTCAGACAACGGTCCCCTAGAATTCTGATCAAAATACCCAAATGGATAATGGGCTTACCGTTCTAATATAATAACTCCACTTGAATTAAAGACGAATAATGGCTTTAAAGAATACAAATCTTCTTGCATCTTTAGAGAAATCAAAAAACACTTATCAATGGTTTTTGGCAAACCTGAAATATGTAATCTCTGCCCAAAAGATTAATGATCCTCTAAACACAAAAGTGAATCTAAAACGAATATCTCTGCCCTTCATAAAAGAAAAAAATCATATGAAGATTTATTCAAATGTATGTAAGTTAAGACAAACCATGAAGTACCTAACGAATGGAATTATTGGTACGAAAGCCATGTCACCAGTTATTAAAAATTTTTTCTCTAGATATTTCTAAAGATGAAAATGGGCCAACATTTGTATGACTTTATACATAATTATTTGTTTCCCATGTTAATTATAAACGACTTATAACAATTACAGTACTAAAACTTTATCATAATTTTAAAAATTAATATTTGATTAATAGTTTGGATAATTTATGTATTTTCTCGACCCCCTTATGTTTTCTGACGAAATTCAAAAAATACTTTTCAGATATGTTTATAATCATTTTTTACAAATTCATTTGCTTAGCCTTCACATCTGTTTTATTAGAAATCACTCTTGTATACAGCATTTCTTAGAAATTTGTTCAAATGACAAAACGTTTTAAAAGAAATCATCTTAGCAAAAATTATAATAATTTAGCTTAGCACTTTATTAAGTAAGGGTTCCTTAATACCTCTCTTTGAATTGCTAAAAACCCTGTAACACCTTTTCAACACTTAATTAATTTTACGTATTATTTTTGAATTCTAACATTTTCTCAGAATTACTTCTACTAATTGAATGTTAAAAGAGTACGTCTTTATTAAATTCAAAGAATTTCAATTAATCATCTTCCTGAGGTATTCTCTTTTATTTTTAATTTAAATTTTTTGTTACAACTGCATAATTTATTTTTCTTTGAGACGTTATTCTTATAAACGAATAGATAATAACATAAAGTTCTTCAAAATACGACAGTTGATATCAAGACGACAAATTTAAATCGCGATTCTAGGTAGCAAAAGCATTCTTTTATATCTTAAATTATTTTGTTTTCGTTATAAAAAGAAGTTGGCATATTCATAAAAAAGGACTCTTTTAATTTTGTATGATAATTTTAAAAGATACATTTCGAATTTATATTGAAGCTTGAAGTTTATCTATCCAATTAATTCGTAAAAATCCGTCTTCATGTCCTTTTTGCGTAAAACGATGCATTTATGCTAATTTCAGTTATAAAATTAATTGTGAATAAATATGAATTAAGAAAACAACAAAAGCGTTTTAGTGTAATTGTATGTATTAAAAGATGTTTGAGCTGTTGAAAGAAATGTCTTTTACTTTCCTTAACCCCAATTTAAAATTTCATCCTTATAAAAGAATTTGTTTTAGTTTTATTGAATAAAAACCAAAAATGTGCACCGTGGCGTATGCGTAATTTTTTAATGGAAATTATATTTAATCCATCAAATTTGAATATGTAAGCGTGAATAACTTATTACTTTGTTTTAAGAAAACTTTGTTAATTAGTTTTGTATGCAATTAACTTAATGGATACATGTTTAACCTTTCATTTCGTGAATTTCAAGGAGCGAGTTGAAAAATAAACAAAAACCAAGGACTATTTGGCTCTTCTGATAAGAATCGCAGAATTAAATAAAAACGAGAAGACAAAAACAAAATACTCTTTTCAAGGAATCTTTAATTCAAAAATTTCGAAACAGGGCAAGACTTGAGGTAAAAATGTCACGAATCCTGCAGAATCGCAAATGCATACAGAATATACAAAAACAAAACACATCCTCCCGCCCCATTATAACTCCATACACCTTCATAAATCACAATAAACAATATTTTTCTCCTGGGAACAATGCACTTCAAGAAAAAGGAAAGGAATATCTCTACCACGAGGACGACGAACGACGACGTACAAATATTATAAATACCAACCGCAAATATTGCTATAAAAATGGAAAAAAGGATAACAAAGAGAATAAACACTGAGCTTGAGTCTGAGTGAATACAGCAGCAATGCACAGGACAAACAAAAAAATCATAAGGATCAAAATGAGAGAGGGGTTGGTTGGGGGCTGGAAGATAAAAATGAAAACAAAACGCGAACAAAAGGAGTAGATAAATTTGTACACTGACAGCAACTTCGCGCCGCTACCGTCGCGTCACCAATTCACCATTAACGTCAAGTCGAATGTGATAAGCAAATGGTTTACAATAAAAGGACGACTTGTGTTCGTTAGAAATCCCCGTGGAAAGGATATTTTTTTTTCTGCTCCCTGTGTTATTTTTGCACTTGCATCTCCTGCTTCTCGTATTTCCCAACTGCAACAATGATGACGTCGTCGGCGTGAAGTCGGCGAGGGTAGTTCGCTCGCTCAGTGTTTGTTGTTTGCGCTCAGTTATTCAAGGATAATAGAAATTCGCGCTTGAATGAGTATTTATCGTCAAGATGAAAACTTAGTTGATGGTGTTGGAAAAAAAGGGATTCAGATTCAGATTCGGATTCGCGACGAACAAACATTGTAAGAGTTGGAAGGACAAAAGAAGTCACAAAAGGAGAATGTTAAAGAATAGAGCGTAATAATTGAGCAAGGGCCAAATAACGATGACGATGATGCTGAAGCTGGCGACTTTAAAATCGCGAACAAGTGCACGAGAGGCATATGCGTTTGGCATGTCCTTCAAAAAAGGAGGGAAAAAATAATTTTTTGTTTATATTCAGGGCAAGTCTATTAGCAGCATCTGTATGAAGTAAGGACGATGATGATGATGATGATGGTTGTGGTGTAATTGAAGGATCCTTCAAAAGTTAACTCTGTTTCGCGTGCAATGTTGATGTTGATGAAGCGCGGAGAGAGTATAATTGTCGACTTGAGGAGAATATTTCGCTTTTGCTCCTGGCAGAGGATATGATTCTCTGGTTGTAAATCTTATTGTTCCTTTCTTTTTCTTTTTTTCTTCTTTGCTTCCCTCATTCTTTTCAATATTGTTGTATGCCTTTATTTTATTTCACTTTATTTCTTGTTTTTGTGTGTGAAGAGTGTGCGGTTGGTGGAAATTAAATTAAGTGGAATAAACGTCGAAAACATTTATGGCTATAAATGTGAACGTCCGTTGTCGTTGTCGTCGTCGTTTTTCTTGGTCGTTATTGCTTAGCTTAGCTTTGTTTATTTTGTTTTTTTTTTCGTCCTGTTTTCATTTTATTTTTTGACAGGATTCATCATTCATTTCTGGATTATACCACAAAATAATCCTCCAAGAGGCGAACGTCTTATTTTAAAACTAATATTAATGGAATGTTGGACAATGTCGGAAGAGATTTTGAATTTTTGGAATAAACCTTCTCTAATAGAGTTTGTTGTCAAAAATAAAAAGATCTATTAAGCGGATATTATAATTTAAAGTTGAAAAAGTAGATAATAAATAATAATAGAAATAGATGCTTAAATTATAAAAGTTCTAAATTATTATTAATGTTTTCATTTGTTTTCATAATCAAGTCGTTTTTATTACTCGTTTAAATTGATATAAGTAATGGGAATAGATGCGTATTTTATGAAACCTAATTTTGTCTATAAAATTGGAGCCCTGTATAGTTTTAGGTAAAAATCAATGACGATATGCTTGGAATAACTTCTGCAAAATGTGATATTTAGTGTAAAGAAAAGGAAATGGGGAAAATACTAATTCGGAAACCAAGCATTTGTACGTATTTCTTTTTTGATTTTAACAACATATAAGACTAAAAATGTTCAATAGTTTAAAACATCTTAAGGGATTCTCTTGAATGATTTTTAAAATTATCTCAAGTAGTAGGTTGGCGTGTTGTTGTCCAATTCTTAACAATAACCGTGGAATGAATAACATTTTTTTAGTACTTAATAAAGTAAAAGTTATTTAAGAATTTTTTTGAACTTACAGTAAAAAACAATCTTCAAATACTTAAAGTTTATTTTGTTGTGACTTAAGATCTTAAAATGTATTTTTCTGAAAACGGTTCGGCTTATTATTTGTTTGTCTTTATTTTTTGTTTTGTGTTTGTTTCATTTGAATTAATGCATCTGTATTTTACATTTATTTTATTTCACTTTAATTAAAATTTATTGAATTCACAAAGTAACTTATTTTAATTTGTACGATTAGTCAAATTGAAAATTTTGAATTTCTTGACAGTTTAAGGTACCTACCATCTAAAACCATGGTTTAAAAAGGGGATAACTTTTTTCGTAGTTTATATCTCAAGAACCAGCACACATATCTATTTAGAATACATTTTGACTGAAAAATTGTCTGTCTTTTTGACAGCTGTCTCTTGATTTATGCTCAGTTTGTTATTGAAATTTTATAATGATTTTAGACCTACTCCTGAACAAGGTTTGCAAGCTGTGCAATTTTATTACAAAAATTATGAAACAATCACTTTTTTCTTGAAATACAACGGGCTATCCATTTTACGTTTTCAAAAGCATAGGACTGAATTTCGACATCGGTCAAACTAAGTTGCTAAACATTTTTTTGTTTTTCAGTTGAAAGTCTGACATCTAATAAAATGGATCGCAAAAAGCATACAAATTGTTAAAACCTGCAACAAAAATGGTGCCCTGCCGCAGCCACATATCGTGCCTTAAGAGGAGATTATGGTTTAAATAATTATCTACAACGCAAGCAATTGGAAAAATTGCGAAGACATTTGAAGAGACTGGATTGGTTACAGATGTTGTAAGGCCTGTGCATCATTGTTTCGCTCGTACCACTGAAAAAAGTGTTGTCGAAGACCCGAATGTGTCTATTCCTCGTTGCTCTACAGGAGTTAGGACAGTATTATGGCACATTATGGCCCATTTTACATTTGAATCTACCCCTACATCCACAAAATGTCATGCTGACACAAAAACTGAAGCCAGCAGACCATTCCAAATGTGCGTCGCTGATACTTTGAATGGGTGCTTGAACACCCATTCAAAGTATCTGCGAGACGGTGGACGTTGATTTTTGGAACAAAATTATCTTCAGTAACGAAGCTAACTCGGTGGTTATGTTAATGAATAAAATTGTCGTATTTGAGATTTTTAGAATCCTCAAATAATCAAAGAGAGGGCAGTATATCCACAAAAAGTCACTGTTTGGTGTGCTTTTTAATCTGGAGGTCTGATTTGATCTTACTTCTATAAAAATGACAATTATAGCCGACTTTTTTGGCTATTATTGAAGAATACGACTTGGAAAATAAGTGGTCTCAACAAGACGGTGCCACATGCCACATAAGTTTAGCAAATATGGCCTTATTGCAAGAGGCATTTTGTGGCCGCGTAATTTTTCTTTGTTGGGAAATCAACTGGCCACCAAGATCATGCGGTGTGAAACCACTGGACTTTTTTTTTGTGGAGCTATGTGAAAGACCGTATTTATGCAGATAAACTTTTAACTCTTGAGCACTTAAAAGCCAACGCCATGTCTGAGATACCGCCCAATATGTGTCAAAAAGTGGTTGAAAATTTCTTTAAAGATTCGATGCCTGCAACAATTCGCGTAGTTTCCATATAAATGAGGTAATAATTCACATATAATTTCAACATTTAAACTTTTAAATAAATAAGAAATATTGTATACGTGTTTTATTTACGTTTACTTTTGAAACCTCAAAATAGATAACCTTGTATTTAAGAAAACTCTTTCTTCAATTTTCAATTTCGCGGGTACTGCCTCTTGCGAGGAACTGACAATTCTTTCAAGAGTAATTCTTGTCATGGAAAAGTGCTATCTCAATATTAGACGTTCGGATTCGGCCTAATGGTAGTTCCCTACCATTCCTGACAACAGTACTCGTACACAGGAATGGTTGTGAGTCACTAGGCCTTGGTTCACAACGGACTGTTGCGCCATCCAATTTATTTATTTTATTGTTTTTTTCTTCAATTTTATCAAAAAGTCTTAAACTTATTTTAGAAGCACCTTAAATCCGAAAATCCTAAGAATCTAGCAGAATGTTTGGCAATGTCGAATTTGTGATCATTCCCTAAGAGGTGATCTGTTGTACATATACGATGTTTTGAGAGTTAATAAGCTTCCTATATCCAAGTGCCACTTATTGATAGAGGCATCGAGGTTAGGTTACGTTGTATTGAGTTTTTGGAGCATTAAATTTTACACGTTTAATAATTTCCTATTGAACATACGCTGCAGTTGAAATTTCACGCCCAGAGATCAAAGATGTGAATCTAGAAACGAATTTTAAAAGCTAAGGATACTGTCGTCTGCTAAACATTTCAATGGATTAGAAGTGGGAGTCAAAAGATCGTCCGTACGTTCGCGACGTTTTTTCGTCGTCCATAGCTCAAGAACCAGAAGAGATATCGACTTCAAATAAATGTTGTTATACAGATAATAAGGCAGAAAGATGCAGAAAGGGCTGTCAAGAAAAATGAGTGGGTGGTTTTTTTACCATAGCAGTTTGAAAAAAAGGTGAAAATTTTGGTTAACCCTAAATATCTTACGAACTAAAAAAGCAAGAGACTTGAATTCAATTTTATAAAATTTATTGTAACGTAATACCAAACAGGTATATTTTTTGAAAAAAATTCATTTTAACGGTTTTTTATAAATCAAAAAAATTTGTCACCCCCAAAATTTCATCTCCAAAATAATTTTGTGCAACAAAGAATAATGTTTTTGACATCTGATAAAATTTTAATAAAAATCGGATAGACAGTTTTTTTTAATAAAAAATAAAAATCTAAAAAAAACATTACTCAAAGTTGGTTAAAATTGAATATCGAATCAAATATCTTTTCAAAAACTTAAAATTTAGGCTTCAATTCTATTTATCTTATAAGAAATCTTGTTTTCAACATTCTGAAAAATGTTGAGAAAAATCGAATTGACAGTTATTTTACAAAAAATAAAAACCTAAAAAAAAAATTAATAAAATTTGGTAAAAATTGATTTTCGACTCAAATATCTTTTCAAAAATTGTAGATATTGGCTTTAATTTACATTTGTCTTTCAAAAAATATTATTGTCAACATTCAGTAAAATTTTGAAAAAAATCGAATTAACAGTTTTTGTACAAAAAATTAAAAACCGAAAAAAATTAACAAAAGTTGTTAAAAAATGATTTTCGTCTCAAATATCTTTTTAAAAGTTTTAGATAATAGCTTCTTTCTAATTTTTACTTTTAAGAAATATTGTTTTAAGCAATAGGCCAAATTTTGAGAAAAATCGAATTGACAGTTTTTTTACAAAAAATAAAAACCTAAAAGAAAAAAATTATAAAAGTTGGTAAAAATTGATTTTCGACTCAAATATCTTTTCAAAAATTTGAAATATGGGCTTTAAACTAATTTTATCTTATAAGAAATATTGTTTTCAACATTCGATACAATTTTGAAAAAAATCGAATTGTTAGTTCTTTTACAAAACAATAAAACTAAAAAAAAACTATACTAAAACTTGCTAAAAATTTACTATTGACTCAAATAGCTTCTCAAAAATTAAAAATATTGGCTTCAAACTTATTTTATTTCACAGAAAATATTGTTTTCGATATTCAGTTATTTTTATATAGAAATCCAACTGGCAGCTTTTTTAATAAAAAATAAAATCTACAAAAAATAGTACGCAAATTTGGTAAAAATGGATACGAGTACATATAGACAAACTTTTAAGAAAGACAAATCGACAGACGGGATGGGATGTTATCAGTGTGGGTCGCATCCCAGCCTCTTTTGTTAATTGCGATTAATCTATAAATTTAGTCATTTTGTCTAATATGTATAACATTATTTATAATGAATTTAATTTTTGTAATTTAAGCATGATAGTTTAATAGGTCACATTATTTTTTACAAAAATACGATTTAAGGGACGTAAGCTCTTCAAATGATATCAGAAGAATATCAAAATCTTACTAACTCCTGCTCTCTCTCTGGAGAACCTCCTTTCATCCAACCATCATTTAATCTTCCTAAAATTTATCTACAAACTTGCCTTCAAGGCACAGAAAATTCCATTATCTGGCCACTTAAAATCTTAGAAACTGCCAGTTGATATGTATTGCATTGCAACGTAACGCAACGCAATCATATAAAATCAATCAAGGATCTTAAATGCATTTCCCAATAATACTTAGATAGTTTGCCTATCCCAAAATTCAGATTTTCCACTATACTCCTGATGCTGTTCCTCCAATATAAGAGCAACCTATACCTAACTTATAGCCTATAATACTTTACCAACTTTACAGCTAACCTAGATTCATATAACTGTATAGAAACTTTTCATGGCGAAGATTATTTAATTTCCTTTTCCATTTCTCTCACCAGATTACCAGAATTGAAAATCGATTTTAAACTCGTCGATATTCAATTACCCTCGGCAAATCGTATAATCTGCCAATTTATCTTTACATCTATAAAGGTATAGGCATTACCATCACATTCTAATCATCAACAAATATCACTACGTCTAACGTGTAGTTAGTGACACAACACACAAGTCACAGTTTTTGTGTCATCATCGTCATCGCTGTCGTTCGTAGACATAGACGACCGACGAAACGAAGCGACGACAACAACGAGCGAAGAACGACGACGTCTCTAGGACAGCATCCTGAATCCAAAAGGATTCATCTTGAAGTTGGCTTAGCTTCATTTCTGTTGTCACAGTCGAGCCATCGCTCTGCCATAACATAGAGAATGGAAATCCCATCACATTTAGGTAGATCCTATCGAGCAAGTAGCAACAAACAACCATCAGCAACAAAAATGTCGATTACATTTCGATTTTGCACTTGCTTTAAGGCTAAAAATCTACCTACTTGTGACTCTGCCTCATCCGTTTTTCCCTCCCCTTTGTCACACCCTGAAGGGTACAATTCTTTCCACTCATTCACGTTTAACGTTATTAGAATATAAAATATATGAAACCATTTTGATCTTAAAAGCCTCTCATATACCTACGTTTAGCTGTTTCAGGATAAGAGTGGGCCAAAAGGGATTGATGGCAATGGAGGCTCGATTCTGAAAAGGACGAGTATGATGATTCCCCTTGAGCTGTGTATGATGATGGTGATGGGCTTCATACGGCCGGGCCGTATATGAATATGCCTGACTCAATGGGAAGAATGACATAAAGAAGTATGACAGAAACTTGTTTGAATTCTAAACAAACTCTCTGGAGGTAGCTTCTATGTGACTGATGTGTAGGTCCTTCTACAGGTATAAGGACAATGATCACAGAATCAAAGCCCCTTAACTTTCTTGCAACAAACTTTGATTAAAGAAAACGTATAGACTTGCTTTTCTTTTTCGCCTGCACAAGTACGAGTATATTGCCATAGAACCGTTGTTGTTGCTCCTGGCTCTTGGGATCCTTGGTGTTATTGATGTTGTGTATATCCTTAAGTAGGATAGGAATATGTTATTGGTGTAAAAAATGCAAATCAGCCTGATGTTGACACATTTGTAGGATATAGCAAACATGAGTAGAGTGTGTCGTCCTTTGCGTCCTCGTCAATATGGCTGCGAAGCGATATGGGGGTTGCGCAGCGCAAAAGAGTGCGCCTCTTCCTCTAGTTCAGTTGATATCATTAGCTATTCAATGTGGATTTCCGGATAGGGTGATTTTTCCATGTCACAGGATTTGCGAAAGTGTTTTATTTCTGTTATTTTGCTGTTGCTGGTTGAGCTTATTTACTTTATTGAGTGCGTGTGGAAATGACTGATTATAAATTAAAGAGGAAAATCTAAATCAAATTAAATGCACGACTTAGTTAAATGTCAGAAACGTAGGCGGCGGAGGTGGTGGCTTGCTTTGTTATGCTTTGCTCGTGTGGACGTTAGTTATGGGTTTAATTTTTTTCTTTATGAAATAACATATTATTTTTGTAATTGTGTCGGATTTTTGTAGCACGTACTTCTGTCAATTGGGGATATGTTTTGTTGACAACTTCAGGAAAGAAAAGTGTGTCACATTAATTTGAGGACGTTTTCATTTAGACCGAGTTACCTTCAATTTTATACATGGTTTTATACAATTTAACTCATATAAAGAAGGGTTTGCAATGGTGTCATATTGAAATTTATAAAGGTTTTCAAATAAAAAGATTAATTTTGATATTTAAATAGTATTAAAAGTACTTCCTTACTTAAGGTGGCGCTACAGTCCGGGGCGGACCTGGGCCTCAACCAACATGCGTCTCCAGCCAGCTCGGCCCCTAGCTAGCTGTCTCAAGTTTCGCACGCTAAGTTGGTTGAGGTCCTCTCCCACCTAGGTACGCCACCTCAGTCGCGGTCTTCCTCTACTGCACCGTCCCTCGGGATTGAATTCAAAGACCTTCCGGGCTGGAGCGTTGATGTCCATATACTCTACATGACCTAGCCATCTAAGCCGTTGGACTTTAATTCTGCTAACTAGGTCAGTGTCACTGAACTGCCCGTACAGTTCGTCGTTATATCTTCTCCTCCATTCTCCATCTATGCGTACGGGACCAAAAATCGCCCAAAGAATTTTTCTCTCGAAGCATCCTAAGACGCTCTCATCTTTCTTTGACAGGGTCCAGGCCTCAGCGCCATAAATGAGAACCAGGATGATGAGTGTCTTATAGATGGTGATTTTAGATGCCCGAGAGAGGACTTGACTTCTCAATTGCCTTCTAAGTCCAAAGAAGCAGCGACTTGCAAGAGTTATTCTTCGTTTGATTTCAGCGCTGGTGTCGTTGTCTGCATTAATAGCGGTGCCTAGGTAGACAAAGTCCTTAAATACCTCAAAATTATAGCTGTCCATGGTGACGTTTTGTCTACGAAGTCGTTGTTCAATGTCCTTTTTTGATGACAGCATATACTTGGTCTTGCCCTCATTGACCACAAAACCCATCTTCTTCGCTTCCGTCGCAATGCTCAAAACCGCTACAATGACATCACGCTTTGATCTTCCAATTATGTCAATATCATCTGCGTATCCGAGTAATTGGTTGACGGTTGAATTTTGCACAATTTTTTCTAGAACGATGTTGAAAAAGTCGCATGACAGTGCATCGCCTTGTCTAAGACCTTTTTTGACATCAAATGCATCGGTAAGATCTTTTCCGACCTTGAGCAGCGTGCATTCTCCATCGTCTGGGATGCCAAAACTTGACATTGCTCGGTAGAGCTCTTCCCTATAGATTCTGTCTTACGCGGCTTTAAAATCGATAAAGAGATGGTGGGTATCGATTTGAAGCTCCTGGGTTTTTTTCAACATCTGCCATAGTGTGAATATTTGGTCGATAGTGGCCTTTCCTGGTCTGAAGCCACACTGATAAGGACCAATCAGGTTGTTGACGAATGGCTTCCGACGTTCAAATAATACGGCAGAGAGCATCTTATACGTAAAGTTAAGGAGACTGATGCCTCTGTAGTTGGCGGATCTCCTTTCTTATGTATCGGGCACACTATACTGAGATTCCACTCATCGGGCATGCTTTCTTCCGACCATATTTTGCAAATGAGTTGGTACATGCTCCCTACCAAGTCATGGCCTGCTGCTTTGAATAGTTTGGCAGCGATGTCGTCAGCTCCATCAGCTTTGTTTGACTTAAATTTAGATATAACTATCTTCACTTCGTCAAGGTCGGGTAGGCGGAACTGTTGATCTGCGTCGCCAAGTTTAAGTGCTTCTATCTCCCTTTCAGCGGAATTCGGTTCGTCATCGCCGTCATATATTTTGGAGAAGTGATCTTTCCATATTCTCAGCATCGACTGCAGTTCTACTTCAATGTTCCCCTGATCGTCTTTACAGGCTTCGGGTCGTGTACCTATATAATATTATAAAATATGCCTGTAAAATAAGTCGGTCTTCAAAAATATAAATGACATTTAATTTGTTGGAAAATCGTTAGACCGGTTTTATTTAAATTATTTGTTTATATATGTATATATGTATATATTTTTTTTTTATATTTTTTCTTAAAAATATTTTTGTTATGCAGTACTTTAGTGATTGAATAGACATTAAGTCTGGACGAATCATCATCATATATATTATTTCGTTAGTATGTCTTCCTTTTTCGGTTCTCATACGGAACTTATTTTAACAAATAAGGTGTCAAAACAAAGAGAATTTTAAGTAGACTATGTGAAGAACTTAACTGTTTATTATAATAAAAATATGATATACTCAGTTAATATTATGTTGAGGGAAATGGTTTCTGTATTTGAATGAATTTATCGAATACATCACATTATTTGTCGGTAAGCTAGTTTCATCCAAAGACACAACTCATCCGAGAACAACTCATCCCAGAAATAAAAAATAATTGTAAGCATACTTCATGATTTATTTTAATTTCATATTGGAAGAACTAGGACGGAGAGTAAATTATCTGAAGACGAGAAAGAGGAAGAACATGTGTGTTTAAATTGTAAGGCGATCGCATATTGGTTGTATAGTTAGGTAGGCATCGAAAACGAATAAACAATAGTTCCTTGGCGTGCTCAGCTTTATGCAGATAGATAGATAAAGACATGTTTATAATGATAATAACAATGTTATCCATGTGTTGTTCAATATTTTTTTAAGTTCTTTTAAATAAGATCACTCTTGGTCTCATTGCCTTAGCAGGAACATAGATTGGAACTAAATCTTATTGAGGGCATTTTATTTCTCAAATTTTATTTTTATTTGAAAGTCCAGTGCTTCCGGGTAATAATAGTAAATAATTTCATTCAAAAAGCGGCTTCAACTGGCCATGCAGTCCACGATCGGTCCAATTTTTTAAGGACATTATCGATTGTGTGCAGCTGTAATTCAACAATGGCTTCACGAATATTGTCCTTTATAGCGTCAATTGTCTCTGGCTTGTCGGCGTAACAATTATTTTTGTGTGGCACTTAGTGCCGTCAACAACATAATGTCCGATAATGATCGCCATTGACTGTAACGGGCATCCCTTACTAATTTTCGAAGAAAAATAGCCCAATCATGCCTATGGACCGAAATCCGCACCAATTAGTGACTCGTTTTGGGTGTATCGGTTTTTTAATGTATGCGTGCGGGTTTTCTGTGTCCCAAATGCGACTATTTTGCTTGTTAACATACCCGCCAAGATCAAAAGCTTCGTCTGGAAAGATGGTTTTGTTGGCAAAATCGGTATCTTCTCTAAGTCGATAGCAGGTCCACTTAGCGAAGCAAAAACGATGGTCAGTTGGCTTCAACTCCTGAACCAATTTGATTTTGTATGGCGTCATACCGAGGTCTTTATGCAAAATTCGTCTCAATGATGTCTCCGAAATGTTTTATTGTTAAGAACGACGGTGAGTTGTTGTTGATAGCGCTTCACGCGTGTACACACTGTTTTTGGCTTTTCACGTTTTGGTTTATCGATGAGAATGCCAGTTTCTTTCACAAGATAGCGAACATACGGAGCTGAAGGTGCTTTTCTTCTTCCCAAATCCGAACGCAATTTTCGCACAAATTCTGCAACATCAATATGATTTTAAAAGTAATGTCACAATATTTCTCTGATTATTTTTAAACGAGATGATCAGAAAGCGAATTGAAAAGTGAAATATGTAACAATTCCAAATTTAAGTGCGTTTTTTGGTATTTCATATAAAGTACAGTGAGAAATTTCCAACAAAACGATCTGCAGTATTTTTGTATTTAAAAATTGGTACAACTGAAAGAATATCTGTCAGAATAATAATAATAAAACACAGAAAGTTTTCTGAAAATTAAAAGTTAAAATTAACTTAGCAAAAAAAACTAGCTAAAACTAATAAAACGGACAATTTTCAACAAGAAATGTGGAAGAAAACATTAAGAAATTGAAATTCTACTACATTAACATGTAGTGTTGAAGCGAGCTTGAAGCTCGCCTCAATTTAAAAATTGGTATAATTGAAAGAAGAACTGTCGAAATAATAATTTAAAAAACACAAATAGAAGAAAAACTTAATTATTTTTTTATTGTTTTCTCTTACAAAATAAGCCCAGTTAGTCCATTTTCATTAACAAAACTAAATAATATCAACAGTAATAGATTGATTTTTTCTCCAATGGAAAAGACACATGATTCCAAATACACAACTACTTAACGAACACAACGAGATACAAATGCAATATCAATGGTACCAACATTTGAGAATGAAATCACATAAGATCCATTCGAGACTCGTATAAATGTCAAAAACCCATCCCTAGTAACATTCTACTTTTACTTTTATCGATAGTATTCATGATGACGGAATGGATTCGCAATAATTAACATACTCGTAACTCTTCACTTTGAAAAATAGTTTGAGATCATGAGTGATGAGTGTTAAAGAGCCATTTACTATATGAATTGACAGATATAATTTCGTAAAAACAAAATTAAGAAAATAAGCGGGATAACCAAACGTGCAATACATTTTTGTTGAACATTTAATACCGATTTTAATATACTGTGTCGTTAAAATAGATATAGAGTTATCCTGAAAAGATTTAAGAAAGGAAACCAAACATTTCAAGCTTGCCTAGACGACTTTTGTTGGTTAACAAAATCGTAAGCTTTGCTGAGATCCTTATGTAAACTGCGTCAACTTGAAGTTTTTAAGTATATTTTGAGTAAAGGATTGCAAATTGATTAATAATAATATTTTAGCACTTGGCATCTGGAACAAAACAATAATTAGATTGAAATGATATTAATGCGAAAATTATTTCTGTTCAGCTTTGTTCAATTGGTACTTTCATCAAATACTGAACAGGGGGTTTACAGATTCAAACTAAAAACAGTTCAAGCTGTTTTTGAGGCATTTTTGATTGGATTTAGTTGTTCGCAAAAAAAAACTGTCAGTGCCTAAAATTTTTAGAAGTCAGCAAAAATATTTTGTATGCAGTAAAATAAGTTTAGTCTGCAATGCTTTATTGGTTTTCAAGGTATTTTGGTCCACAATCAATATTTAAAAAGAGGCTGGGATGCTACCCACACTGATGACTTCCCATACCGACTGTCGATTTGTCTTGCATTAAAGGTTTGTAGGTTTTCGTGTTGGGTTAAAAAATTGTCAGTTGAATTATTTAAAAAAAAAATTAAAATTACCAACAATATGTTTTATATCAAGAAATATTTTAGTTTGAAAATCTGGTTTTGTTAAATTACCAACAATATGTTTTATATCAAAAAATATTTTAGTTTGAAAATCTGGTTTTGTTAAATAGATTTTTAGTCAAAAACAAATGTTTACCAACTTTAGTAGCATATGTTAAATTTTACAAATTGGATGGATGAAATTAATTTGAGCGATATCAAGAAGCGAACATCAATTTTTACCTAATGTACGGATTATTTTTTGTAGATTTTTTTTGTATGAAAAAAAAGGACTGTTGGATTTTTTATAAAAAAAACTCCTAAATATCGAAAACATTATTTTCTGTGAAATTTAAAAAAATTTAAGACAATATTTTTAATTTTTGAGAAGCTATTTGAGGCGAAAGTAAATTCTTACCAAGTTTTAGTATTTTTTTTTTTTTGTAAAAAAACTGTCAATTAGATTTTTCTCACAATTTTTCTGAATGTTAACAACAATATTTTTCAAAAGATAAAAGTAGTTTAAAGCCAATATCTCACAGTTTTGAATAGATATTTGAACCGAAAATCAATTTTTACCAACTTTTTTTAGGTTTTCGTTTTTTGTGAGAAAACTTTAAATTCGATTTTTCTCAAAATTTTTCAAAATGTTGAAAACAATAAAAAATAAATCAAAATTTTTCATAATGTTGAAAACAATATTTCCTAAAAGATAAATTAAGTTCGAAGCCATAATCTCAAATTTTTGAAAAGATATTTGAATCGAAATTCAATTTTTACCAGCTTTGTATAATGTTTTGTTTTTAGGTTATTATTTTTTATACAAAAAAGTGTAAATTTGATTTTTCTCAAAATTTTAGCAGATTTTAAAAACGTTATTTTTCGCTGTACAAAATTGTTTTGAAGATAAAATCATTTTTTATTCGTAAAATTTTCGAGGTGAAATATTTTTTTTCAGTTTTTTCGATTTATAAAAAAACCGTTAATTAGATTTTTTCCAAAAATGTATTTGTTTAATATTCTGTTAGAATTATCGTGTTTAATTGCAAAATCTATCAATAGTATAATAGAATAACAAAAACAATATCAGCAGTATGAATACTACCGAATAAAGCTAAAGTGCAATCTTACTAAGGATGGGTTTTTGACATTTACACGAGTCTTAAATGGATCTTATGTGATTGCGTTCTCGAATGTTGGTACGATTTGTATTGCATTTGTATCTCAATGGCTGTGTTCGTTAAGTAGTTGTGCATTTGGAATCATGTGTTTTAGATTGGGGAACAAATCAATCTGTTACTGTTGATATTATTAAGTTTTGTAAATGAAACGGGGCTAATTTTGCAAGAGAAAACAATAAAAAAGATAATTAAGTTTTGCTATGTTTCCAATAAAGGTTTATCACAGTTTAGTTTAAAAAAATCTTTTTGGTGTTTCCCCCGCGCAAGAAGATTTACTGATTAAGTTTGACAGCACTTTCTAAAATGCAAATGGTGTTAGGATTTTTTCGATGAGTAAAGTGCAAGTGAGAGTTTGATACATATAAGAATATGCTTCCTGCTCCACATGCATTTTTTTATTTGATTAAAACAAAACTTTTTTTTGTATACACAAACATGCAAATAAGCAGACCGTTATGCATTATCTTAAAAAACCAACTCCTCCACATAGGTTCTTCTCCATTAATTTTGACTCTACTCCGATCCCCGACCGGAATTGAGTCGAATCAAGCTCATTTCAACCCGATTCATGTATATAAAGAACTGGGGCGATCTTTAAGCCCTCTTCAACACTACATTTCAATGTAGTAGTCTACGAACAAACCCCCTTCTTGAAGTTTTTATTTTATGTCAAAGCTGCAATTGTTAAATAAACTTTATTTATAGAATTTTAATTTTCAGATGTTTTCTTACCATTTATTTTTGAAAATTGTCCATTTTATTAGTTTTAGTTATATTTTTTTTTTTAGCTGAAGTTAATTTTAACTTTTGATTTTTACAAAACTTTCTTCTAATTGTGTGCTTTTTTTATTATTATTCAAACAGATCTTCTTTCAGTTGTAGAAATTTTTAATTACATATATTTATTTGAAGACCATATCTCATGCACAGGCAGCCTTTTAAGAATTATTTATTTCTACGCTCCAGACCTTTAAAAGTCAAGAAATGTCAAAACTTTTAAATTGACAAATCAGACAAATTGTAATTCCTATGGGAAGTTAATTAGATCTTAATAACTTATCTAAAACCGCTTTCGAAAAATAATTGTTTTTTAAGAAATTAAATGGAATTTTAATTTTTGAAAACAAACTTTTATTGCTGTTACATTTTTTTAATCTTAAAATACAGGAAATATTTTTAAACAGACACACGTATATGTATACATTCAAACCTGAGCAAGCTCGAAGGACACAGTGGTGCATTTTATTTTTGATATTGATACCTCTTCCCTCCTTCGGGTTCTTGAGATATTGCTGACAAAAGAAAATATCTCGAAGTACGATTGTACACATCAAAATCTCTATTAAGACCATAGATAAAGATTCTAGAGATCTAGAAACGCTGACAAATTTAAGGATTTTCAATACGAAAATTAAATAGACAGTCAAGAATCACCATTTTTAAAGCAAAATCAACAAATGATTTCTGTTTGATGAAGATTTGAGTCCTTTGAAAAGTATCAATATAGACTTTATCTTTCACTTGTCAAAAGTTTTCAGTGTCAAATTGTGATCACCTCTTTATAGACGTTCAGAAAACTTTTCTTATAAAGCCGACACCTGTGAATTTAAAATGGTCACCATTTTTGTAGTGATTTTTAACATTTTTATTACATTTTTGAAAAGTGCATTTTTTTTAGATCCAAACACAAAAATTTTAATTTTAGGTTTTTCTGGATAGTAATTTTTTGAGCCTAAGGAAGATGCAATGAAGGAATACAACAATTAAGATTAAAGCTTTTCGTTATCTTATGCAAGGCTTAGATAATCTTAATAGGTTTTGCATCTATGAGAAACAGTTTTATTCTCAAATAGTGTAGCTATTTTATGCCTGCTCTTCATATATCAACCTTGGGTTCTTATAAAAAATTTAAGAACATAAAATTTCGAAAATGTCTCTGTTTTTTCATCGCTTTGCATATAAGAAAATATATAAGGACTAAAATAAATTGATATAAATCGATAGAAAAAATGTAAATAATGAAACATATTGAAAACCTATTTGTTACAAAAAGAAAACAGAAACAAAGAACTCAATATGGTAGGTTGAGGTATGTTTCAATATTATACTTGTACATGTTTCAGCTTCATTGACTTTGAAGAACAAGTTTTACTTCATTAAATAACAAGATTTCTACTTATTTGCCCATTACATCAGGATTCTATCTTAAAATTATGCCCTACGACAATAACAAAAAAGAAAACGAAAAAAAATAACTCAATTTATCAACACAATTCCACAACACATATAAAAAGGACCTTTTGCGCGTTCTTATTTCAATCACTCAAAGTCACACCTCCTCTTACATCCTATACCCACCTACTTACAAAAATGTCATCCTATAAAATGAATATAAGAGGACACAACAAAAAATAAAAATAAATAAAAAGAAAAAGAAAAACATATAAATGTATGTAGAAGCAGAGTACCACTGGATGCCTATATAGTGCCTATCTACCTACCCTCAAGATTGCGTCAAGAGATAAAAATGTCCTTAAATACCTTTTCCATTACCAGAAACGGAACCGAATTATCTTATTTAAGGAAGAAGGAAGCTAAAGATGAACCATTAGCAAAAATATACTTTCGTCTTCTTCTTCTTTTTCTTGTCCTTCTTCATCTTCTCCTTCTTTTTCTTCAGCTTTTTCTATCACCTCGTTTAAGGACGACTTTTTTTGTGTGATCTTTTTATACCAGCAATATAAACATTTTACTCGTATAGATATAAAATTAATGTACACAAATATATCCTTCCAAGGACGAAACACTTACATTCATTGGAATTTTGGTTTTGTTGTAAGAGAAAATAAACACACAGCACATAAATACAGGACATCATCATCTTGACCTTGAGGCGTTTTTATATTTTGCAAAATCATTATAGTCTGTATGTAGGAGGGCGGTAAGGTAGGCCACAGGTGTAGGATAGGTACATACATTTCTTATAAAGGACTTGCCTATAAAGCCAGGTTATGATGGCTACTTGAACTTTTGCATGCCATAACATAAAAAAGAACATCACCAACAACAACAAAAACGAGAACAAAACAAAGAAACCTAAGTACCCATAAGTGTATTAAGGACGTACTTATACCCATAATAATAACATATACCTACATCTAAATCTAAAGCCTCTCCCATACTCTTAAGGAAACGAAAATATTCACACTTGAAATTGTTTTGCTTGGGTACAAGTGGCAAATGACTATGACTACCCATATTTTTGATCATTGTGTTGTCCTTTTTACAGGATGTACGACTACGAGTAGTATATTCGCATAGAAAGTGATTTGCCAGGGGAAAACTCAAAAAACACATTTACACCATCACTATATTCCCCCAAAAATCCCATCCCTGCATCCATCAGGACATCACCCATCACTGATGACTCCAAGCCCGTCCCGAATGCCAAACAAAAATAACAGAAATTCTTTATGTGAATATGAATACTGTTTGAGTGTGAAGCAGCGACGAGCGAATGTCCAGGACGTGATAAAACTTTAATTTTTCTCAAATTGTATTTTGATGAGGATAAACGAAAAGGATGGTAATTCGAGGGCAATGTGAATTCTGGTATAGCTGAGTGTGGAGCATGTTGAAGTTATAGAGACCACAGACCTTATCTATAGCCTTCTTCTAGAGATGTCGAGATAAACAACACACTTCCCAACGTGCTCGTCCTTGTTCTCGTCCTCGTATCAACCTACTGCTCTATATGTTGAGCAAAGCAAATGAACTGCCAGTGCCAGGCCGCCCGCCAGCCAGACCGAAAAAAAGGTCAAATAGAATTATTGAAAATTCGGAGGTGTTTTTGTATACTTATGGAGAGGCGAGGCCCTCACTTTATAAAAAGCATCATCACATCCCAGGCTTCATGTTTGGCATTTAAATTTTTGCGAATTTATGTTAATGTAAGCAGCAGATGTCGCCGTTTTAAGCCCTGTTAGGCTAACGTGCTAACGTGAAGGCTGAAGGATACAACAACAAAAAAAGAACGTCGCTCGTAATCTGTTCTCTATAGAGGAAAAACGTGCATAGAACTTCGATTCGAATATTGCTAAAGCTAATAATGAGTTTGCTGCATGCAGGCTCAAGACTCCAATTTTCCTTTGTAGAGAAAAAGTGTCCCTATTTTATATATATATTTTTTATTTAAAAATGTTCACCCAAAACAAGTTCAATACAAAAACATATTGAACTAGACTTGATTTTATTATTAGACAAAAATAGTTCAAGTTAAAAAAATAAGGCACATTCAAAGACACGATTTACAAATTTCCACCCTTCGTAAAGGAAATTTTTTTCTTGAAGTTATGTTTTCAAAGAGTTGATATGAGTTCGTAGTCCGCTTGAATATCTAAATGTGTTTTCAAACTATGTGAATTCAATATTTTGTATTACAGACTTAATGAAAAAACTTTGAAATAATGACAGTATTCGAAATAAACATTCACTGACCGGAAATTGAGAAAGTTACAATTTGCTTTTGACATCCTATATTTTCTATGTTTTTTGATAACTTCGTGACAGTTTATCAAAGCATGGGATTTAAAAGTCTTATATTGAGAATCCACTCAATATTAGACAACGATAGACAACAATCCCGTCTTTCGGACTTACACAACTTAATGGTATCTAAATCTTATCGGAAGTCTAACAAAGCCGATGGAGCATATGGCTTAGTTGCGCAGCTTTTCAAAGCGGCTTGAGATACTTTGGTTATAAGCATGTGTCAACTTATCAGTAAAATGTGGTTGGAAGAAAGTGAGCTCAGTTTTCAGTGGATACTGTAATAACTAAAACTGCACCTACTAGTCTAAGACCCATCGTCAAGAATAGATAGATCTTTATCAATATGACCAGCTTATACCAAAAAAAGTCCAAATGCAATAAAATATCTGCATTGCGACTGATTCAATTCGACACCCACCACATTTGCTTCGATTTCAAGACCGCATAAGACAGCATCTATAAGGTGAAACTAATAAGAGCCATGTTAAGTTTGTCCGTTTGTGCAGGAAGACCATGGAGAATTTCGCACTGGTCCATAATGTTTGGGAACAACTTAACCGAACCTTTCGATCTCAAAAAAGGTGTGATTGATTTAGCGATACCCTAAAAGGAATAAAGCAGAGCTCCCAAGTCAACACTAGAAGCAGATGAAGAAATTAATATAATTGAAAGAACTTAGCGTTATGTCTGTCAATGAGACTTTTGTGAGTATTGAGACAGAGGGACTAAAATGGGTTCAGCGGTTAATGAGGGCGAAAGAAAGTGTCGCTTGCATCGAGATAACTAATTAATTTTCAGAACTTGGTATCTGTATTACCGATCACCTGTTATGAAACGATCACATTTTAGGATTTCTCCGAAGGTGCAAGACATTTTTCATCCCTTGTAATTTAAAAAAGCCTTCATTCTTCTAAAACTTAAATAAAACTCTCATATTTCTGTAGGTGCACTTAAATCAAATATCTTTGGGATAGGGTCTAAAAAAGAGCTTTCAAAATAATAGGCAACAGAACAATAATCGATGTACTTACATCTTTCGAATACCGCCGCAATGTTCCTATCGTTTCGTTGTTTTACCGATTTTTTTACAAAAAACGTTCTGTTGAATTATCCAGTTGCATTAACCCTAATCCTTCTAACAATTGTCTTTTAATACTCGCACTTCTAGGATTGTTCATCAGTTTACCATTGGACTAAATTTCGGACGTATGGTTAAGCATATTTGTTCTTTTTTGAACCGCACATTGAGAATGTGTAGTGCTTCAACCAACTCTGGTTTTCTTTTTGATATTCAAATCTCTTTTTAAATCGTTCCCTATTTTCCTAAAGCTGGCACTGCGTTTAAGCTTCATTGATGTTAAGGCTATTTATAACCCTCTAAGTGCCTGTTTACCGTCTCGGTCAAAACATCACCCTCGATAGCCTTAACTTTGATGTAGTTAAGGACTTTGTCTATCTGGATTCCGCTTTGAATCAAAAAATAACACCAGATCAATGAAGAACTACTCTGACTAATAGCTGTTTCCTTGGGCTAAGAAATAACTGGAAAAGTAGAACCCTCTCTCGATCAACCAAAATATGACAAAAGCACCTTAGGTCGTTTTGAGACCGACTATTTTTTTGGGTTATTTAATAGCAGATCCTGATAAAGCTGGGTAACGTAGAGCGCATGGAAACCAATGCTCCCTTCCGGGATTTCTTCTAATCCACGCCTACAGGACAGTGCAGTAGTGGAAAGCCGTGGATCAGGTGGCGCAAAGAAGTGAAAAGTTACCTAACCCAGATTGGAGTGCACAATTGGTTGAGGTCCTAATTCACACAAGACTCTAACACCACCTTAATTAAGTAATTTTTCGACTTTGAGTGATATTTTTGGCAAAATTGTATAGACAGTTTCTTTTACAAAAAAAATACTAGTCGACTTTTGTAAAATTTTTATTTTTACATAAATATTTTGGGGGCAAATAACGGTATTGGCATTATAAAAATTTCATCTTATATGTACATATTTTTTGAACCAAAGAATGAAGTCCTCTCAAAACTTCAGCCTCGTCGAGAGGAGAGGGAGGGGTTCATTGACCTGGGCCCGATATTTTCTAGGGCGCGTAAAATTGAAAGCAATGATTAAAGTGTTTTTTTTGTCATTATACTCCATGGTCATCATCACTATACCTAGTTCCAGTTATTTTTAGGAGCTCGAAAATTTCCATGTTATCTATCTATATAATCAATTGTTTCGCTTTTCTTATTTAATTTAACGTAAATTTCTAATTTATATTATTTTGAAAAATTATAAAGTCATTATATTTATTTCGGTTTCTGTTTTTATAAAGTTTTTTTTTTCCTTCTATTTTTGTTTCTGCTGGGAACGAATTTTTTGTGACGGTTTCGGGGGACCGGAAAATTCCACGCAAACGTTTTTAAACTGTGGTTTCCGTAATATTAATCAATTAATATTTTGAATAAGTTATTTACTGTAAATTTAAACGGTATCAAATAACTTCCAAGTGTGTATATGTAGGAAATTGTTGTTCTGTCGCAATCACATTTTTTGGTATTGTTCAAAAGTGTTTTACTTTGTTTAGCAGCAGTTCCCAACGATGGGAAATTCTTAAGAAAAATGTGCCCGGATCCCTTCACAAACTTTTCGATACAAGATGGTCAGCTAGAATTGAGTCAGTGAAACCATTTGCAAATCATTTGAAAAACCTTAGAACATCATTAAGTGATATTAGTTTAACTGCTGAAGCTCGAAGAGATAGAAATGGCATTTTAAAATGTATGCACAAATTTGAATGCTTCCTGATGTCTTCGATTTGGTGCAAGGTTCTTAGCTCTATAAATGAAAGAAGCATTATTTTTCAAGCCAGAAACATGACTACTGACGTTGAAATTTGAAATCTTGACAAGTTTATCTCCAATTTAAACATTATTTAAAACGGATGGGATCAAATTTTATCTGAATGCAAAGCAGTTGCTACTGGATTGGGGTATGTTTCAAAATCGTTTCCATTGAACTGAAAAAGGTAATTAAAGAGACATTTTTGAAAAAATCGAGGAGCCGGAGAGCAAATTAAAACAGACGAAGAAATAAATATTAAGAGAAGCAGATTTTACATCATAGTTGATTCAATTATATCCCGAATTTCACATCGGTTCGGTACGATACAAATTCGAATATTACATTTTCATTATTATGACAGTTTCCAACAACGGACAAAATTGAGATTAAAAACTCCGCTACAAGGCTAATTCAAAAGTATAACTCGCGTGCGTTTCAAGAGTTAAAAGAATAAATAATAATAATAAATAATCTTAAACACATTTATGAAACCAATTTTGAAGCAGAAGTTCCGCCATTGAATTTGCTCAATGCTATTTATTCTAACAACTTGGAGACGATGTTCCTCAAAATTTGTATTGTGTTCCGTGTGTTTTCCACCATACCTGTTACCGCAGCTAGTGCTGAACGTTAATTTAGCGTCCTTACCACAACAATTGTTCATTCTTAAAGTTTTAAATAATTCTGTAATATCTATCAATTTTTTACTTCAAAGTATCCATATGTTTTCTATAAGGGTAACTTTAATCATCATAAAAACGTCAATTCCGGTCAACCTGATACTTCGATACTGTTGGGTAACAACTTCTGCAAAACCATTACCTTGACAATCTTCTAAACACTACTTTTTTATTGTTATTTAAAAAAGAAAAAACTTGCATTTAATCTTTCTTTTGATCCCATATGTGACCCACAAATCTAATTTATCCATGATGCAATCCAAGTATGAGAACATTATTACAATAATTATATAGAATTTTCCAATGCCACAAAATCCACATAACCCTATATGAGAACATATTTCTGTAGCTACCTTCCATGTTAGATATCTTTCTCCATTACAGATGAGAACAGAAATCCAAACTTAAAGTAACCAAAAACCTTGAAAGAATCTCTAACTATATAAATCTAGATCTATCGTATAACCATTGTTCCTTGGTGCCAATTAAGGGAATAAAATCCCTATACCAACTACATATATATTTATATTCATTTGTATGTCATATCTATAGAACGACGAGCAGTAAAAGATGTAACCGCTGCAATAACGAGAAACAGATACACTCTTCTATGCGACTTTTACAATACCAAGTCTATCCAACAACAACAACAATATTGCATTTATTTTAAATCTCACAGTAGGATCTGTAACCACGAATCAGGGAGAAAATCACAATCTTCTGTAACTGAGCTGAACTCGCACTGTGGATAGGATATACAGGGTGGGTCAAAAGTGACTTCTAAGCTTAAAAAGAAACTCATCATAGTTGCATAATTTTGTCAAAAAAGAGCTGAGGTTCGTTCATCTACCTTGAGCTGGAAGATCTGTCGGAACTTTGAAGCGTATGTGGAACGCATTAAAGTCAGGAAATGCTCCAAAATGACGCTAATATGTTATATTTTCAATGACCAAACAGTGTCCATACAGTATTGATATTCTTTTGAAGAGCTGAAGCAGACAATTCTAGTTTAAATACGGGCGCTTAGCGCAGATAATCTACGAAGTATTATGGAAACTGCTTTAAAGCTCATCTCATTGATCAAGAACTTGCTGTTCATTTGAGGAGCAATATTTGCATTTTTTATGATTCTCAAATAAATATCTTACAGAAAATAAAATCTATAAAATGTATTACAACTTTGAATTAGGAAATCAATTTTGACCCACCCTGTATAAATATATGACTAGGCTATAGGTACAGTATGTATTGAGGTATTCCCTATTCAGTTGTCATTGAATTGCTTCAACTTCAAGCTAAGTTATATCACGTAACATACGAAACATACATATGTATATACAAAAACCCACACAATAGATATTCCCTTCTCGGATGAAAAGCTTCAGATACAAACGTGGGCTGCGAGCCATGACAACTTTTGAGCGAAATTCCATCATTAGGAACGTAACCGCATCAAGTGCATACACTTCTTCGTTCATATGTGGATGAGTTTTTGTTATTGTATGAGGTAAAAGGGGGTAAAAATACATATACATATGTTGTGGTTATATTATATAGTTGTTCAAAAACTTACCTTCTAACGAACCAGTGTATATCCTTGAGATGTCATAATCCATTGGTCCAACGGTATTCTCGATTTCGACATCTGGTGTAAATACAGAAAGCGGATCCTGGCGCAAAACAAGACGAAACTCTCTGTAAGAAAATAAATTGAGAGAATTTTAATTTAATTTAATTTAATTTGTTTGATCATCAACAATAATACAATGTTCAAAGAACAACAGTTAAAGTCAATTTTGTCATTTCTATGTGTGCCAAGGAATCCTTCCAGGAATCGGAATGGAATAGACTAACCTAAGTTGGGCTTCAAAGGCATCAACAACTTTTATTACAAGTAGAACTGGAAGTGGATAAAAGAAGAAAGTATGATTGTTAAGCTCTCACATCCATTGTTTGCAATTGACCATGGGTGTATTTTGTTAAGGTTGCGCCCTTGTGACACTTAAACAAAACAAAACAAAATTTTAACTTGTACCATTAAATTCTATAACTGCCGTTTATGGATTTACATCCATATAAATATAAGTCGAAGTCAAAGGGAAAAGGGTTTGAAAGCAGGTTTCAGTGCACTTTGGTTTTGATTGAAAATGGAAATTACTGGGAAAGACAAAGACGACATTCGCGTAGTACGGCTTAAGAACGAATATCTGTACTTGATAGTACGACCAAAGTTAGGTTCGGGGATATACTGATGAACATTGCTAGAAGCACGGAATTATCCGAGCAAGAAAAATGTGAGTTGGAAAACGAATATGAAAAGCTAAGAATACTGTCGTCAGAAAACAATGTATTGGATTAGAATTTAAAGACAGGATACCATTTTTAAAAAAGAGAAAGAGTGTTGGAGATAGAACAGAGCCCTGGGGCACATCAGCATTTATTTTGTGGTTTTCAGACTTGAATCCATCCATTATACATTACATTACACACTACTCAGCACATAAATGTACAGAGTAGAGAACAGCGCACCTTGAGCGACTAGACTTTGTGAAGTGATTACAACACAAGACATTAATACAAGACAGAAGGACAGAAGAACAGAAGACGAAGAACAACAGACAGAAAGAACACATGACTAGCGGTAGGTTTCGAGATGGTCCACCATCTGTCTACTAACCACGCTCACTGATACTTGATTTCGCTGATTGATGGGAATCTAAGCTTTATCAATGACTAAGCCGTTGCATTGAACCCATCCAATACTACTTGTATTGAACGATCAGAAAACTAACGAAATGAAGTCGGAATTCATGAAATATGGAAGCATGCATTTTCAATAAGGGAGGCTATCAAAGGATTTGATATATTATATAGTAAGTCCTAAAATCTTACTTTCTCGAAAATTATGTAAGGATTCGCTCTACAGGTGAAATGAAGATCACCAGTTGAATAATTGCTGCAAAACCCGTACTGGCGGTCATTAAGATCTTCGAGATATTTCTTGAGCTGATAATTAATAAGCGTTTCCATGATCTTGAAAACAAGGGACGTAGGTGCGATCGTTCGGTAATAACAGGGTGAGGAAATTCAGCAGGACAAATGCTGTTTTCCATCCGCTTGGCACGAGACCTGAGGAGTAGCACAGATGAAATAGCTCTCGCAATTGTTTTACAAGCGTTTTTATGTTTGTTAAGATCTTAAAGGACTCTTGCTACAATACAAGTGTGAAATAAGATTAGTAGTATATAATCAGCAACTTATAACACTCACTGGCAGCATTGAATTGGCGTTGAACTGAAGTTTTAAAGAAGAGAAAAGATTTATTTAAAGAGCAAACAAATATAGTGTCATTGAAAGTTAGCGTAGGAATCGAGGAAAACGAAGAATTTCTTATGTTTCTTACTAACATTTTTGACACTGGAGTATTTTTTACCGTAAATTTTGGTCGTTGATAAATTTGGTCGGTCAAATATGGACGTTGCAGACGTTCCTGACTTCCTTGAAATTTTTCCAGCTTTCTTTATTAGTGTTGGCTGTAAAACAACGGAAACTTATTACTTAAGCCTTATTAAAAACAGCACTGGCGTCAATGTCACAATCGAGGAAGCAAAGTGACCAGTTGAAGATCCTGAAATAATTATTAAGACCGTTCTTAATAACCGCCACACGGTTTTGACAAGAGAAATTTGCAGACATAACAATTTGGTCAGATGTGTCTAGAGAAGATAAAACACTAATGAGTCAAGAGTGCTTTCTTCTCGACCTTCTACGACCGATATTCCAGTATGCTCTTTCACTGGCTGATCAAGGTGGTTCAACAGAGCGAAGAACTCAGCGCACACTCCTTCGGGTGTTGTCTGACCCGAATGCAGAACCTGCAAGAGTTGTTAAGCCCTTCAACGATTACAGTGTGAGAATAGGATGAAACAATGCTTTGGAATCAGACAAAGAATCAAATTCGCGAGAAGTTGATAATCTGTGAAGATTAAGGCTTCAATAAAGGAAGCAATATTCAATGATGTATGCTTATTTACAATTCAAACCACATAAAACTAAAAAAGAATTGGCTTAAAGACCATATTGTGGATGATAAGCAATATTATTCCAGATGTATATGGCAAGTCAATGGTGCGAAAAGAATAATAACATAAGGCTGAATCGGAATCCTCACCTACTTCGGTTTCACTTACTACTAAAACAGCTGACCTGTATGAAACAGTATAGCGCTATGCTAACAGAAATCTTGTTCAGCCTTCGAATATAAAAATAATAATAGTATAGAATTGTCTAACAAACTTGTAAGTTCGAAAATGGATCGCCATTATATCCACAAAAAGTCACTGCTACTTCTTTCGAAAATGGGGAAACTGTCACTGTCAATTCGGAGCGTTATGATCATATGATAACAACATTTATTTTTGCCTGCTATTAAAGAATACGACTTGGAAAATATGTGGTTTCAACAAGACGCTGCGACATGCCACACAACTCCAGTGAATATGGCTTTATTGCAAGAGACATTTCCTGCCCGCATAATTTCTCGTCGTGTTGATATAAACTGGCCACGAAGATCATGCTATTTGACACCGCTGGGCTTTTTTTTCTGGAGCTACACAAAAGATCGTGTTAATGGAAATACATTTTTAAATTGTTAGCACTTAAAAACCAACATTGTCTTGTTGTATGTCAATGCTGACATACCGCTAAATATGTGTCAAAAATTGGTCGAAAATTACCTCAAAAGAATCACTGCTTGTAACAATTCGCGTGGTAGTCATTTAAACAATGTAGTATTTCTCATTATTATTATTAGTATTATTTCAACATTCTTATTTTATAATGAAAAGAAATATCAAGAACAAATTTGTTTAATATGTGTTTTATCTACGTTTACTTTTGAAACCTCAAAACGGATAGCCCTGCTTTTAAAATTTACCTTTTTAAACTTTACTTTTTCATTTATTTTTAGCTTACGACTGTTGTGCCAGTTTGTATTTCAAGTTTGCTTATGAAAACGTTCAAACATCCTTATTAACATTAAGAAGCCTGCTTAGGCATTTTTGCATTAACATTTGTTCCAGTGAAAATATCTGTAGGTAATCAAAGCAAATAAAAGCTTTACTTAGTCGGAAATTTTGTTTAACATTATTTTCCAATGAAAATGTGTGTTCATTTGGATTTCCAAGAAAATCTAAGAGTATGTTAATTCAAAGAAAATGTTACGAAAAGCAATCATAAGAAATATAAAAATTCATTAAATTTCTTTAACGTAAATATTTTATGTTTTATATCGTGACCCGTATACCATTAATTGGTTGATTTAAGTGAGTATACGCCTAAGTGAACCTCATAAATATATGTGACACGTGCGTCGTATAAAAAATACAAAACTTAGTTTAAGAAGTCTTAATCTAACAAAAGCAGAATTGTTAATAATCGATTCTAAGTATTAAATAAAGATCGTAGATAAAAGTTAGCTTATGTATCGAAAGAGAAGACAAGCTCTCGTCGAATTAAGACTCAAGTTGCTGGAGATAAATTCAAACGCAAAAATAATTGTAACAGGCGATAAATTACAAATTAATGGTAAATCGTTTGTTTACAAATATTCACGAGGTTTGGTTGTCAAAAAAAAGTCAGGCATGGCTTTAATCTGCCTTAGTATAAGTAACTTAAATTTAAAAATCTTAAAAAAGTAAATATCTTATCTTATAATATTACTGGTTTCAAAAGCAAAATATTATAACCTGATTTTTTTAATTTCATTCAAAATTATTATGTAATACATTTTTTGGAAACTTTTGTGGAAAAAAAAATTAAAACAATTCTTTAAAATACTTTAAGGAATTCAATATTTTATGGTCACCCGCAATAAGATCAAATGTTCATGGAAAGGCCAGTGTTGGAATTTTATGTGGTGTAAAAAAGGCTATAAGCACCAATTTTGCAAATAGAATTATTTAATAATACTTAATATTGCTATTAATTAACATACTTAAATTGCAATAACTGGCAGTTTGACTTTGTTACCCTAGTTGACTTCGAAAAGAACTCCAATGTAGATAATTCTTTGTTAATTGGAGACTTAAATGCTAGGATCGGGAACTATCAAAATTCTCCTGCCCCAACACAATCTCGCACAACACCCCCAATCTTAACAGAAACTCGAAAAAAGATGCCTTAAACCGAGATGGAAGACTACTTACTAAATTCCTTGAAAATTTCGGACTATCCGTGATGCATGGAGCCTCTAAACAAGACGCTTCGGGAGAATTCACATGCGTAAGTGGCCAAGGACAATCTTTTATTGATATTGCAGCTATATCTCATGAGTGGCTTAATCTATCATTAGATTTTTAAGGAGGAGTGGCGAATTTCTCATCTCACTTTCCGATTGAAGTAAAGGTTCAGGTTGCTAATGAAATTGTACTGAGACAATCAACTAACTTTTTAAAATTGAGGTGAAAAGAGAATTGTGTCGATCTATACAAATCATTACTAAGCCGTAACGTCAACTCTATTTCCTCGTGTCAATATAACAGTATAGGCAGTTATGATGAACATATTACAATAGTTATCAAGGCCTCAGCAACATTTGCGCTCAGTAACAACAGCCGAAATCATGCTTGTGTGAAACTCCGTAAACTTTCATTTGTTTATCTTAAGTTGTTCAGATCTACAAACGATCTAACTTTTAAAAACATTTATCTTCATGTTAACAAGGATTTCAAATGACTTTGTTCTAAAAAAAAAAGTTTATTACGTCAATATAATGTTGTAAAAGAACTGGAAAATTGTAAGAACTCGCAGGATTTCTGGAACAGTGTTCTTGAGCTGGGTGATCGTGATAGAAGCATGGTGACTACGCTCGAAGTTGAGACACTAGAAGCTCATTTTAAAACTCTTTTGTCAGCTGATGAGAATCACCATGCTTTCTGTTATGCACAACTCAATGTTACTATCTGCGAACTGTATATTCCTATTAATCGTCCTGAGCTTAAAACTACTCTGAGTAAAATGAAAAATAATATGGCTAATGGAATAGATGGCATTCCGATTGAATTCTACAAGAATAGTACGGAACAAGCTTTATGAAAATTCTTTTGTTCCGAACAACAACCGACTCACCATATTCCAGGAAAGATTTCGGTCGGGTTTCTCAATGCAAGGTCATATATTCACTCTGACAAGTATTTCCAGCAGATCGATTGAGCAGAAAAAGAAATTATATGCCTGTTGTGTGAATTTCTTAATGTTTTATGTCAACTTTCTTGCCTCATATACTGCATCAGTATTGGACGGAACTTTAATTCTCTGAATGGTTTGAAACAACATCAACTGCAAATCAACAAACTTAATATATTTTGTGAATCCTGGAGACTCAGTGTCAATACTCAAAAGACAAAAAAATTGATTTTTGAACCGTGTCAGAGAATAAAGCTCGCAGAAGAAAACTCGTCCCTAAACAACGCACCAATTGAGGGCGGTCATTATTTCAAATATCTTGGAGTTTTGCTGTTTTACACTCTTAGTGTTTCGAAACACATAAAAGAAAAAAGCAACGAAGCCAAAGTAGCTCTAAACTTGATGTGACCAAAGGTTTACTCTAACCAAAAAATCGATCTTGAATCCAAATAGAGTGCTTTTGAAGCAATTGTGAACTGCTGCATGTGTTTTTTTCTGAGGCTAACAGTTACATGTTTAGAGCCCTAGTCGAAATACTGAATCTTATCTCTAAGTCGCATAGAACTGATCTTCCACAAATCTGAAGCCTTTGTAATACCTGAGAAGCAGAAGGCACCACACACTGCTTTGCATCCTGTCCTCTACTCCAAATCGGCTCTTTGGATGGTCAACAGTCTATAGACACTACAAATTTGCTCTAAATGACCGCAATATTTTTAGATAAATTTACAATCAGTTATTGCAATTGATGGTTAAACAAAAGTTTCCTACTTATTATTTTGTGTTTCAAATCATGTAAAAATTGATATATTTTTTTATTTCAAAATCATCTCACTTGATGCTTAAACAAACTATAATTTTCTTTTTATAAATAATTAGTTGAACTTATGTTTATCATTTAAATTTTAACTTTTAATTGTGTTTTTATTATGAAACGTCGATCAGAAAGACGACAGAATTGCCATGTCCATATTCTTAAAGAAAAACATTTGTTAATAATTTATATCTTAAAATAAAGAGACTATCCATCTAACTGTAGTACTCGTAGAGTAATGGTTAGTGCGTTGTCATGCAAGGGCTCTTAGGTTCAATCCCTGCCTGTGTCACCTAACTTTTTTCACGGGTTTCGAGGAATTTACAAATCCTCCACGAGTAATTCTTTTCATGAAAAGTGCTTTCTCAAATTAGCTGTTCAGATTTGGCATATAAGCTGTAGGTCCATCTCTTACAACATTACTCGCACGAAGGAATGGTTGAGAGTTGTATTTAATTCACAAGGCCCTTATTTTTCATGGACTGTTACGCCACCTAATTTACTTATTTATTTTTCTATCTTTCTATCTCTACTAAGCTAAAGTAAAGAAAGAAAAAATGATTGCCTCTTAAATGACTGTATTAACTTATCAAATAGAATGTGGAAAAAGTGTCAATTAAACTCTTTGTATTTCATTCATCGGGAATGAAGCTTCAAGGTGAAAGAACTGATGAGTATTCCTGGAAAAGCTATTTTAATAGTAAAACTGTTTGAAAGGAACACACAATTAGCTTTCTCCCTACTCCACTGTTTAAAAATGTACTAAGAATGTTACATATTTTTTAAAAGCTACTTTTTGAACAAGGTTAAAAACAGAAAAAGTATACGCCTAAGTATGCCACTTTATATAACCTTTGTTAAGGAGAGTTAAACGTGTCAAAAAATCAAAATACTCAATTACTCAAAAGCGAGATATTTCAATTAAGAACAAAAATCTGTTATAGAAAAAAACTGACAATTAATATTAAAGTTACTGAAAATAAGTTCGAGAAAAAACTTCGAAAATAAATAAATAGAAAATTTTAAATTTTCAAATTCAGTGAAAGATCCATCAAAGCGATTCAGTCAACGAAAGTTATCATAGAACAAGATAAGAATGAGACCCGACAATACTTTTGTCAAAATCAATACTCTTGTCAAAATTATTTTTTTTGTATTTATTTATTTATTTAAAAAACTGTCATTAGATTTTTCTTAGATTTGATAAAACTAGTTTGAAGAGAATATCTCCAATTCCTGAAAAGATATTTTACTCGGAAATTAATTTTTACCAAATTTTATTATTTTTTTGTATGGCATGACAACTATAACGGACTTATTACAGCGGATATTTTTGAGATGGACAACGACTGAATAAAACCTCAGTTAAGATTTTAATTTTGGATTGGGAGGATGGTATAGTTACAAAAGATACCACTATATTTCATGACTGACTATATTTCATGACTGGTCAAAGATAGAGTGTGGAGTTGGGTCGGGAATCTTCTTTCATTCCTTAAATGTCTAACTCAAGCGGAATAATCAATTTCAAACCAAAAAAAACACAACTATCTGTATCGGCATCTAGGCGACTTTTATGCTCAATACTATTCCAACAATGTCGGGATGAATTATCTATCCTCAACATCAACCTCCGTGTCACTCTTATTTGTGTTCCAAGCATTAATGAAAATCAACGGGCTGATAAGTTGCACTTGTAGAAAGGGAATATATTCCTCTTGGAGTTTTGGAGGGCAAAATGTTCTCAATATTTTCGATAATTCGGACACTGGCCGATAGGAGAGGATGTAACAATTTTGATTATCCCTCACAAACTCATTTCTAAACCTGCGAAATTCAACATAAAAGTAAAATTGTAATTGACTTTCTCTGTTAATGTCCTCCTCTGGTTTGTTCTAGAATGCTTTTGTTAAGCTTTGGAAGTGCATTTATTAAAGATCTTGATAAACTTTTCGAGATGAAAACCAAAGCCTTGATTTCCTTTACGCGACCAAATGGCTCTGTGAGCATGAAGGTGGTGCTCATTGCAATCCATCACTTTTTTTTAATCATGTAGTCACTTTTGACTGACCCTGTAGATATAAAATATTTGAGCATCAACCTCGTGGATACTAAGTACACCTTTTAAATCTAAATTTATTAATAGCAATTAAATTTGGCCTATAAAACAAGAAAAGTCCATCAGATGCCAAATGTCATAAAAGTGATAAATGTCAAAAGTGACAGATATAAAAAATGACAGATGTCAAAAGTGACAGAATATTTTGCCTCTTTTTTCTAATTGCTTTCAGAATTTTAGAATCATTGAAAAAATGAGTGTTTTTTGAATGCGTGGTTTTCAATCTGGCAATACATTTTTTTGGAGTTGATTTTTTTGACAGCTGTCATTTGATTTATGCTCACTTTGGTTTTCCATTTCATTATGAATAGATAAAGGCACTGCTGAACAGCGTTTGTAAATTGTGCAATTCGGTTGGCGGATGCATTGATTTACTGAAGGAAACTTTTGGTGAGCGCTTTATCTCGCGTCTTAGACCTTTGGTGGGCGTGGCTTCCAAGGCCATGTGTCTTAACATCACTGTTTTTTTTCTTTGTGAAGTCGTTGATAGTACCCCAAGTACTGCAAAAAGTGGTCGAAAATTGTGCTTCTGGACTGAAATTTATTTGATCCAGCTGCCGGGCCCGCTTGCCCGAGATCATTTCTAAACGCACCTTACCTTTACTACAAAGCTTTATTTTTATTTATAATATTTAACACTTCTAAAAAAACAAATTTTGTTTAACATTAGGTAGTTGCCCAGTTTCGTCCCTTTAGATCGCGCCCTGAAATTATAATCGGGTTTCCTGTTCATTCCATAGGTGAATGCATAAGATCCTGTCCACCAGGAACTTGGCAAGTAAGAAATAAACACAATTATTACTTTTATTTTCTAACTAAAACTCAAAACCCTTTTAAGAAATAGTTCTGCGTCAAATGTTGATGTTAATATCGCAGCTATTAGGAGTTCAAGGTTGTGGCTTTTTAATCAACCTCGAGTTACATTTTGTGAATAAACACAAGCTGATGTGACAAAGAATTTTTCAAATACCTACAATACCCATTCAGCCTTTTGATTTCAAATTTCTGAGCTCTTATGAAAGGCTTTGAATAAAAGAATATCTAAAATTGACCTGCGGACATTATGGCATTATATTTCATTTCCATTTATACTCAACTCAATAATAAAGTATGCAAATTACAAACATGTACATCGCTGGAAACTATTTCTTCTGTTTGTACAAACTTAAAAGAAATTCTCAAGACATTGAGTGGTGGAGGACGAAAAAGAAGAAGAAGAAAAAGAAATGAATATAAATTTGCCATTTGAGCTTAAGTTTCACATAACGCATAGAAATTGCGAATCAACCATATGGAACGATATGACGACATGGTTCGTCGACGAAGGATGGTACAATCTCGTACATATAGTACATAACTTCAACCTTCCTCAAGGGCAGCTCTTGAATTCCCATTGAAGTTGTCCACTCTGTATGAAGTGTCGACAAGCAAGAGTATATTGGGGCCGTCCTCGCACTGCTGGTTAAGTGCAAATCAATGTTCTTAAGTTGCTCTCTCACCCTCCGGATCTATAACCAAGCTATGTAGCTCTATAATACTTTGGTCATGCCCATGATATTTATGTTAGTTCCTAGCCAACCATCACTATAGTGGCATAGTCATATCGTCGTCGTGCGGTCTAATGGAAGCAGCATCGACATCATCATAGAGAATATACATAGAGACGACCAAGAGTATGGCTTCCTAGCCACACAAATTCCTATACCTACCCTACCTACCTTACCTTAACAACTCAAGGCGCATAAAGAAGAGCAACAAATGAAAATCAACAATGTCGTTATAAAGTCACACTCGATCTCGAACACGAAGTCGTCGGAGAAGAAAACAGACCCGCAGAGGCTGGCCTGCTGGCTGGCTTGATACTCAGCAGAGATATAGGCTTGCAAATAAATTACCTCTGGAGTGTACCACGCTACTGCACTCGAGGGTCTTTGTCAAGGCTTGGTCGTTTGCGTTTACGTTTACGTTTACATTCGCCTTGTCGTTGTCATGCTGCTGGAGTCGTCGGAGCCATCATTTGTAAGGGATTTTTATTCATTTTTTCTAAAATACTTTTGTTAGAAGAAAAAAAGCAAACACATTTCGCGGCCTGGTTGTTAAATGGAACAAGTTCAACAAGGGAAAGGGTTGGGGATTGGAGGGTTTGTTTGTTAGATTAGAAATAGAAGAAAAGGAAAACGAAGAAGAAGAAGACCTTCCTTATAATAATATGCTTTCAAGATAATTTTATTTATTGATTATTTTTTCTTTCTCAAACCAACCAAGTTTAGGGGTTAAATGGCGTAATGAGGGCAAGTGCTTAAATCTTACGTCCCTTTTCCAGCAACAGACAGAATAGAAGATTTTTCTTTTATTCTCTCTTCGGAGGGATCGGAGGAAGGAAAGGGGTTGGGGAATTGGGGGAATTTACAAGCTCTTATTGTAAAACCCTGTAATGACATCTGAGAGCTGAGACATTTAACTCTGACGACGACGACGCTCGATATGATGATGATGGGAATGAAAGTATTGATTATTTTTATTTCTGTGTCGTTTAGCAAAATTTGCCTAATAGGTTCTTGTCTACAACAACAACAAGAGTTCCCCTTAACAGAAAAAAAACAACCCTTAGGCATTGCGTTTTGCATTATAGAGATAAAGAGGTGCGGTGGAGGAGTGGGTGAGTGTTACGAGAACACTAATTGCCAGACTGCTGATGTTAAGTATTCAAGAATTTCAATTGGATACATAAGTAGATATAAGCCGTAAGGCGTAAGGGAGGAAAATGAAGCGGAAAATGAAAATTTGTTTACAAAATAATCTTTTTCATTATATAAACTTTTGAATGTTGTGTTTTTGTGCTGCTGCTTGTGTTGCTTCTTTAGGCCACAGAGTTTTCAATTTTTAGGATTTAATTATGAAATAGGATGATTTCTGAATAACCACAAAAAACTTCTCAAGACAGGGACAGAGAAGTTGAAGTAATGAAAGGGAGACAGATTATTATAGAAATAAGTTGTGCGTAAATATGATGATGATGATGCTTTTTGATAATAAGGATGTGGTTTTTTGTCAACAGGCCCAACAAGGCAATAATCAGAGATACAAAATTAATTTAATAAGATTAAAAACACATATATATAGAAATAAATATTCTGAATGAAATAAGTAATTTATGAAATTTTAATGCGGAAGGAAGCTTTGTAGATATTTTAAGGTTACAAAATATGTAACAGTCATGAAGTTTTCAGAAATGAGTCGAGTAATTGCTAAAGTTTTTGTTTCCAATTCTTAAAAGTTAAGCAAAGAACTGTGTTATAAATTGAAGTAAAGTTAAAACAATTAGTTTTAATTTTTATTTTCAACTTCCTATCGATCAAATTACTATTTCAAAAACCATGTATAGGGTATTTCTATGAGGACTTGACAACTTTCTTTCGCAAACCATTTGAGATATTTCATAAACGTTTATTTAGGACTTGAAGTAGAATAAGAACATTTTTGAATAGAACCCGTCTTCGTTCAATTTGCACCCTAGAGCACTTTTATTCTAAGTGCTCTAGATCAATTTTCCCAAATTTTCAATTTGCAATAAACTGATCTTTAAAGGGGGTCTCTCAGGCTCTAATACTGGAATGTGAGTAAGGATTCGACGAGATCGTCAAAACAAATACTTTAGTTGATAACACTATTCAACTATGCATCTTATGTGAAAGAGACAAAATCAGTATTGTGTCAAAGGTATTCTTCCGTAAGGTTACTTTCAAATGAGTCAGTTACACATTTCGACGAAACGGCAAGTATTTCGCATTAAATTTTTCTTCTGAGCTTTTCCAAAGTCTTCGGTTTATTGGCATAAACTAATGACTTAACGTAGTCCAAAATTAGTCTAAAGGCGTTAAATCGCTCGAACGAGGTGCCAAATCAACTGAACATTTTTTTTTGGATAACAGACTCTTAAAACTTATTCTTCCATGAATCGATTGTTATATGGGTTGTTGAAACCACGTGTCATCTAAGTCATTATCATCTATCTAAAAAATAAAGCCCAATAACATTGATGCGAAAAACGAAGCAAACAGTAATTTCTTTGAAAAAGTTCATCCATTCATGAAAACAAATTGGATTTCACCTGACTTATAACGCATATATCCTTTTTTGACGAACCCATTGAACCAAAAATTAGATCCGTAATAGAATATATTGTTTCCATAAAGGTCATCATCTTAGCGTATCTTTACCAGAATTTAATCAGAATTTAATTAAATGATTTGGCTTCAAATCTCAAGTCAGCTTGTTCTTGTATGGACTAAGCCAAGGCCCTTATGCAAATTACACAATAATGTTGTATAATTCATAAGAACGCCGATAAATAGACTGATTTCGATAGTTTGATTCGGAAGCATGAACTGCAACAATATTTTAGACATCAATTCAACATCACACAACGAATTTGTAGACTTAAATTTTTGGGCTAAACTTATTATTACTATGGCAAGAATTCTCGTATCAAACACTCTTCGTAGGGGCCGGGTGGTAATGCGACTTGTCAATATGTGGATCGGCTAAGTTGAGGACGCACTGTTCGTAGGTTTCTTTACTTTTCAATAATTTAGATACTTTGACATGGTTCGTCTTAACTTCTTGCCTTACCCCGGTAATCGGGGCTCTGCTGGGGCTGACCTTTTCTTTCGACCTACACTTGGGACATAAGTTTATTTTTTGCCCTATGAACGTTACTCACCAAAACAACTTAAACCATCTAACGACTTTAAGAATGAACTTTTGGAATCCAGCGAGAAGACCTTAATTAAGGGGGAGTGTTAAAAGCACAGGGACTCCTTATTCTGTGATGCTCTCCAAATATTTAGGGACCACAACAAGTAGAAGCTATAGTACTCCTGTGACTTTTAACTGACCCAGCCAAGCAAAATAGCAAAGGTCTGCTAGCGGTGTGGCATCGAAGGCAAGCTGTCTGAAAATGGTCTTTACCTGTACATTGTCCAAAAGTGAAGTCACCTAACCTAGTTTTGACTCTTTTGAAATGTTCAGGGGATTCAGGGTAATCAAGTGCACACACGAGTTTTCCAGGAAATTCCTTAGAGAAAGCATTGCTAAGGTAAGGAATTACTGGGAGGGTTTGAAACTCAAACTCATTTCAGCTAAGGATATCGCTACGTCCTAAAATCTACTGGTAACAATGCAGTCAAGTCAGAAGAATCACAGAAGACCATTCGAAGTTAACTTTTTAAAATAGAAAATATCTAAGTACTATCCTTATTTTTAAGTGTTATGTCTGCTGATCTTGGTTAACACTACAAGTTTAAGCAGCTGCTTATAAACTAGTGCCGTAGGTAGGAAGTTCCCACTTTCGATAGATGAATATAATTTTCACGTATTTTTAAACACTATATTCACACATGGTTTTACTTAACACCTGTCTGATTAAGCCTAATGATAGGCAACGATACGAACATTAAGCACCCATTAATATGCTATTAATTAGTATTCTAAAAAAATTTATCGAATTATAAGTGTTACTGGTCGCATGAGTAAGAAGTAACTCAATATACTATCCAGCCTTGAAACTAGCCTCAAACTAAAAATCAAGCCACAATATTGCAGCGTGAATTATGGACAAACAGACAAACAAACAAACTGAAACTGACTTTCTCATTTGTAACATAAGTTTAGGTATTCATTTCCTCCGAAGTTTTAAAGTTATGAAAAGTCTAATAGAATATTATTAAAAAGATTATCAATATAACACATTAGAAAACTTTTAGGCAAAGTAAACTAATTCACTGCTCGAAAATTGGTTCGTACGGTCTCAATTCAAGTCTGATTTCAAAATAACTCTATAGTGTAAGGTGTTTTCTTTAGTAGTTAATTTATTTTTTACAAAAGGTTTACAAGTTTATTAGAAAATCAGAACCATTATTTCTAAAAGGATTTTAAGCAGGAAAAGGCAAAACGGTTTGAAAGTGATTTTTATTCTTACAATGAAAATGTTTTCTTAACAAAGCAATCACATAAAGTTTTCAAAATATGTACATATATCGCAATAATATAAAAATAGTACTTAAAATGAGTTTTTTTTTTAAATTCGAAGTTCGAATTCGAGATTAACTTCAAAAAATAAACTTTAAAGCTAATTTTTCAAAACCAAAAAGATGTAAAATTTTAGAAACATTATTTGTTGTCAAATACAAATTCATAACTACTGAAAATTTTTGAAACTAAATAAAATTTCTAATGTGGAAAATCATTATAAAATGTTTTGTTAAAAAATATATCATACTTGAACTAAGCTTTAAGAAATGATTTTTTATTTGTTTTAAGAATTTTTAAGGAAGGATATTTTTAAAACCTGATGTAAAAAGAAACAAATTTAAAGCGGGATTAAAATTTTGGACAACTTAATTTATTTAAAATGTAATTTCAAACAATATAGGAACAAGGAAAGCTCTTCGTTCCATACAATTTTAAAAACAAATCAAAGACAACACCAAACTCTTTTTTTGAAGCAATATGCATTTTTCATATCCCAATTATGAGACATTACACACAAATTCTTTTTCACACACAGTTCTCTCTACATACGAGTAAACCTTTAAGAGTAAAGTATGTCTCTTCTTATGTTATTATTTATGTGCAATTTACATGCCTACCCTTTACCTGATTTATATCCAAAAGTACAACCACTTTGTTTGCACAACCTTTTCTTCAAATTGAATTGAGAAATTTTTATATGATGAGATTTCATATATAAAATAGCAATAAAGTGGAAATGGCTCCTTCAAAACATATGTTAACCCATTTCGAAACCTATCCATGTTTAATCTCAAAACTTTCTGTCTGCTGCTGTTGTTGTTGTTGTTTTTGTTGTTATTATTGTTGTAAAATGCTAAGTGTTGATTATCATACAATTTATAGTACGTACTTGAAAAAAACCACTAAGCTAAGGCGATGAGAGTTAACCCATCTACAAAGTAACACAAGTGTCTGTTAAGATTTTTGTTTGGTGTTCTAGTAACTCTGTTAACCAGCAACCTATATAACATGTGTATCAACCATACCTACCTTCCTACATTATATCAATAGGTATAAAACAACTTTAAGACTGTTACTTCACTTGAAATACCAACTCAAGCATTATATTATCAACCCACTGGCAATGGGTAGAAACAAGCCCTTGTATCAAAGAACAACGATATACCACCCATCAGACTTTAAATCATACAATGCCACCCTAAGAACCACCCACAATCCACACCCAGAAAACACACATCACATAACCAGTAACAATACGGGGTGGTTTAAAATGGCTAAATGGCTAAACTTTCCATAAGAAGTTTGTCAATTCACAACATTTTTAAGGTCCCTAGAATCTAAATCACAGGTTCTTATAATGATGTCTGTGTGCGTCTAAATTCCGTTGGCCATATTTCAAAAACTCCCAGAGATAAAGAAAATCTCCAAAATAATTGTATACTTCGAAGAATAACATTTTAAAAAATGGTAAAATTTTAAGAAAATTGGTAAAAATTGGTTTCGACTAAAATATTAAAAATAAATAAATTAGGGGTCACAACAGTGACTACCAACTCTAAAACCATTCCTGTGTAATGTTGCCAGGTATGGAGGGGACCTATAATTTTTAGCCGAAACCAAATGGCTTATTTGAGAAAGCACTTTTCATGAAAAGAGTTACTCTTGGAGGATTTTGTCGATTCCTCGCGAGAAGCAAAAAGTACTCCGTACTAACCATTACGCCACGGGTACGAATTAAATGTTATACAGTGAAAATAGTTTTGAAATTTTTTGTGAATCAAGAGATATTTTCAACACAACTTCAAGTTCAAAGTATCTTTTAAAAATAAATAAATTGATTTGCGCAACAATCCGTTGTGAACCAGGCCTTTGTGACTTACAACTTTCAACCATTCTTGTGTGCGAGTACTGTTGTCAGAAATGGAAGGGACCTACAATTTTGGACCGAATCCGAACAGCTAGGTTGAAAAAGCACTTTTTCATGACAAGAATTACTCTTGAAGGTTTTGTCAATTCCTCGCAAGAGGCAGTACCCGCGAAAATTATTTTTTTTAAATTTAGGTGGCACAGGCAGGGATTGAACCCAAGACCCCTTGCATGACAGCCCAACGCACTAACCATCATGCCACGGGTACTAAAGTGTTTTTTTGGAAGTTTATAAATAATGAAAGAAAAATGTTGTCCGTACCCGATATTGGCTTCAATAATAAAATACATTAAGTTGTGATATGATAAATTGTGATATTTCAACCTGTGATGAATTTGAAGGAATAAACTAAGGTTTCGATTTATTGAAATCTTTTACTTACTTGACAGATATGAACTTTAATATTAAAGCTGAAAACATTGCAAAATTGTATACTAATCTTAACGATACTTATACAACAGGTATTGATGGTATTTTATCTACAATTTAAAAAAACAGTCCGTTTACTTTTTCCATTCTTTTCCTAATATCTTCTTGTATGTTTAAATCTATTTGGAAAAGTTTCTTTATAATAACTTTTCATAAAAGCTACAAATTTAAAAACAGACTTGTAGCTTGATTGTCTGTTTTCCCTAAACTCTTAGAGTCTAATATTTGTGGATCACTATGTTTCCAAATCAGCTAGGTTTTACTAAGTGGCGTTCTACAGTCACTTTTTAATAGAATTAACCGAAAACAATATTGACTCATTTAAAAGTAAAAACAATTTGTCTGTATTTTTACTGACTTCAGTAAAAAGGGTTACAAAATATCACATCGAGTTTTGCTTGTAAAATTAAGAAAACTGAGTTTTAGTGAACATTTCGTTCTTGGTTTCAATCACACTTATTGGATAGATCTTTCTCTGTACTATTCTATGGTTGTGATTCAAGCAAGTTGAAGATTAAATTAAATACGGAATCCCACATGGTAGTCATTTAGGCCCAATTCTCTTTATTTTTCTTACCGTTTGTGTTAAAGCTTCTCTAGTTAAGTGCATAAGTTTTGAGGACGATGTTACAATTTTCAAAACTATTTTAAGTTCTCGGGATTCTAAAAAATTGCAATGTGATCTTATTACGTCTTTTAATTAGACTTAAGGTTAATAAATGTTAAACTATGAACCTTACGCGAAAGGTTTCTGTGATTTCTTTTATTTATATGTTTGGCGAAGTATCATTATATCACTAGTAACGAAATGTATGTCCCTAACGTGTTCTTTGGTTACCTACTTATAACTTGGGTCCTCCGACCTGTTAAGTCCGTTGGGAACCTGTTAAGGGGCATAGGGCCTCTACTACACCTACGCACTATCGTGTGTGTTTTCCGGAGATGTGTTGATGTGTTTTAGCTCCCTCCAAATCTTGCCTAGTGACGCTGATTCCTCCTTGACTGTCCTGCACCATGTGGTTCTCGGTCGTCCAGCTCATGTTCATTCTTATTTGAGTGGATTTCACCGTATTGCTTGGCCTGCAATGCAGTCTTAACTTTTTCGAAACGTGTGTCCAATCCACTGCCACGCCTTCGTATAATGGAGTCTATAGGATCCTGGCCTATTCTTCTATGACGGACAAATGCAAATATACATATATTCACGAAGGTTTGCAGCTTTCTTGTAATGGCTGAAGTGCTGCATCCATAAAAACGCACAGATTCGACATTTGTGTAAAAAAGCCGTAGATTTGTTCTTAAGCTGATAGAGTTATTCCTCCAAATTTTCGATAGCATACCGAACGCCGCTTTTGCTTTGCCAATGCGCCAGATGACGTCTTGTTCGGTTCGGCCTTCGATGGAGACGATACTTTACGGCTGCTAGGAAATATTTGTTTTAGAGGACGGGCTGATCATGTTTGTTTTGCCAGAATTAATATTTAGCTACACGACTTCCGCTTCTCTCTCCACACTTGTTGTCATTTGATGAAGATCCATGATCCCATGAGAGAGTAAGCAAACATCGTTCGCGTAATGCAAGTACTTTAAATAAGATGTCAAAATCCATTGGATCCCTCCGCTACCAGACAAAGCTGCGGACAGTACATTGCCTATCACCAACAAAAAAAAATATTGGCGACAAAATACAGCCCTTTCTGACCCCGCTACGGATTTCTAAATCCTTTGAAAACTTCCCATCGTGCAGAACTTGATACTTGATTATATCATAACTCTCTTTCATAATAGAAATTAGTTTTTCCTTTGCAAAGCTAACCAGATTTACTCCCTGTTGAAGCTATCAAAAGCCTTCTCGAAGTCTCTTTTGTTTCAGACATCCAAGAGTCTGCTTCTTAAGAGTCGACTTATCTCGAAGTGGTCAATTTGGTTACAAGATGTTAATTAATTTCATGACACAGTTTGTGTTTAAACATAACCCCACCAATTAAAAAAGGCTATTAGCGTTGCTGAAGTCAATAAACCTCTCACCATTGTCATTGCAACTGCCGACTCCGTGAATAGCCATCAGCAAACAGCCTTAGCATTAATGTCTCCCAATACCAAATTAATATCTCATCAGGGAGTGTTTTGTAGGCGGATCCTAGTTGACTGTAAAATATTATTTCTCTACATCAGATGCGACCCTTATCGGCCGAAACAATGTATAATGGTGACGGCACGTACTCTACTCTGAAACTTAGCTTTGACAAGCCTTTCCCCAAGGGGCCCCAAGATATAAGGTTCCTGATTGACGTCTTTGTAAGGAGTAACCCAACTCGAGCTTCTCAAGCGCTTGCAGAAGTGTGACCAGAATAGAGCAGGACAGTATTACGCGTCGGTGACTTGTATTTGCCGAATCTCATCCATCGCACTTGCTTAAAGCTAAAATATTTATCTTGTACCGCATAAATTCTTTCTCTAATTGAAGGAATCTGGCATTGTGCAGACCTTCACTCCATTAGTCCAGCTTAGAACCGGTGAAAAAAAGGTTACTGAGAATTGCGCTAAGGGGGTAAGGGTGGGCTAATTAAAAAAAAAAACCTAAGGAATGTATACGAATTCAAAACTGTCTAAATAATTTTACAATAATTTTAAATGTACTTTAATTTTAAATGTATCAAATCGTTTGACACAAAATGTTAGTATTTATATTTTATAAAACCTTTAAAAATATTGACAGACAGGCAAGAAAGGAAACTTCTTTACTTTCTGATCGAAAATCAAACTTATGAAACTTGTTTTTTGAAAAGTTACCCAACTATTTTAAAGCATAGATTTTAACCTTCAGCACACTATTTAGCCATCAAGGAGCTTTGGTCGATCTTTTGTAAGCTGGAATTAATCGATCTGTAAGAATATGATTAATTTGGAATGCATTCTTGCAGATCTTGTGAAGCGTCCAAAAGCATTAATAGAAGAGGCTTTGTTCGTTTTGGTGAGTAGTATAATTAATTCGTTCTTTGTTCTAAAATAGTATTGAGATATGATTGCAGCAGGATTAAGTTACTGTTCGCAGTTCAAAGGGAAATAACGTATTCCATATTCTGTAGATTTGCCTGGACCTGACTTTTTGTATGGGTTTTTTGAAAGGCGTACGTTAATAAACTCACTTCTATCTCGCAGCTAAAGGAACTCTTACATAATTTTAAGAACGCTCTAGAAAGATCTCTTTCCTTTGCACATGAAGTTATTGCTTATTTGTAAAACAAAATCCACAAGTCATACTTTGCACCTCTAAAACAAATTATTTATTTAAAATTGAATCTATAAAAATTATAATCACTTAAAATTATTAAGTCACTTTTAACCCACCCTGTATATGCACATATAAATAAATACAGAATGAGAATCCGTCACCTCATCAGCACCGCACCTGAATATCAGAGAAAAGTAAGAACCTACATTTCATATACGTTTCGAGGACTTTTCTTTCGCATTGTGCTAAAAACCAACCTGTAGCCTTAGGGTATATCCTTATATAAGTAATTCTTATATGGATGGGGATGGTATAAAGATTCATATATGTGGCAAAGGAGTCTTTATACAAGATGGATACAGGTTTATAATGTTGTTGGTTTATATAAATGCTGTAGAACTTTAGTTTTAAGGTTTGGCCTTGAATCTTATCTCTAAGCAAAGCATCGTGTATGATGCTTGCTCATCGTCGTCCTCATCTTCGTCGTCATCATCATAAGAGTAAAAATGAAGCAACAGACTCTTTTGCCACTTAAAAAGTTTTCACGTTATGTATAGTTAAACATCTGTCAACGCCTCTTAGAAAAAGAGTTCGCAATCGTCGTCATCATCGTCGTCGTCGTTGTTCAGGTGTTTCACACCTTACTTTCTTTTAATTTTGCTAAAGCCTCAAGCTACATAAAACCTACTATTCCTGCCTGGATGTTGTCTACATTTAAAAACGAATTTCATTAAGTTTTCCTTTTTTCCTTCCTGGTACAGAGTTTTCCATAATTGGGTACAGTTTCCTTTTCCAGCTATGAAAGTACTAGATTTCAAAGTGTATTGTGAAAATGGTATGAGGGCTACTTCAGAGCCCTTAATTTGAATTGATCTTTGATAGGAGGGTAAGAGTAATACTAGAAACTTTCAATTATATAAAAATCGTTAATTGAGAGTTCATTTTAGAGAAATGGAGAAAGATTAAGTTCATTTTTAAAGCAATTCAAAATTTTAATTTTTCCATCTTGCAAAACATAAACAATACTCTTCCAAATATTTCTATTTTTGTACTTCAAACGAATCCGATCTCGGATCTTCTTATCACATCAAATTCGAAATACCAATATCTAATAGAATTGGGAGTTTGTTTTTTAATACTCGTACATCTCTATCTGCCATTCTTGGTCTAGTCCCTCATAAGCCCCTAATCTTGACCCAGATGCTTACATGGGCCACACTTTTCGGCCAAAATTAGCCTGAATAAGGGTCACACAATGTTTAATCATCTACGTGAATCTATTTTCCAAGAGAAGAGCAGTCAAAAAATCATGCATGCATTTGAAATAGTGCAATACTTCAAATAGCTTGGATCAATAGTAACAGCCGACTAAAACATAGAAGAAGAAATACGTGGGCGGTTGTTCAAAGCCAACAGGTCCTACTATAGTCAGTGAAAGCTTTTTTTAATCCAGAAACCATGCCAAAACTTCTAAGCTGATGCTAGTATAAAGGACTTTGGGTTTCCCAGTACTCACGTATCGATCAGAGGTCTACGTGATTAGTAAAAGGCACTCCGGCCGTGCATGCGCTTTAGGGAGGAAAGTCTTTTGGAGAATTGTTGGTCCCTTATGTGAATATGGTTGATTGCGGAAACGTTACAACTATGACATAAATTATGACTACTGGTGGGCTAAACACTAAGCTTGCATGAGAGAAAAAGAACTGAAAGTCATTTGTAGAATATTCTATGGAAGGTAGCAGCGTGGCAGGCGATGTTCACACTAGAAAGATGCTGTAGACCAAGACACCCAAAGCCTTCGTCTGGTTCAACTGGTTGGCATCAGGTCGTGCTCAGGATAAATGTGTTGAATAAAGCCAGGACGGGATCCCAACTCTCGGACTGATAGTTAAGTAGTAAACCAAAATTCGATATTGTTGTTCTTGTCAAAAGTGTGAAGTTTTTAATATCTCAGCTTGTCACATAAAAGCTTTTTTTTAAACTTGATCCTTCCTCACATGCTTTTCTTGTTTTTCGCATAAATTCTTGAGGACATCAGTCAATTGATCAAAATGTGCTTTGTCACTTTAGTAATTTTGAAGAGCTCAATATTTTGTTTTAGCAGATGAACGTATGATTTAATAAGCATAGGCCAGGTTAGGTTTAAAAGAGTATATGATGCATCTCCAAAAACTGAAAACATCTAACTTGGATCCCCATGCATCCATTGTTTAACACGTGACTTGGCCATGTGGTCATGATTTGGTATGGTGTAGCCGTGAAAAAATTTAATCAAGGAGAAAATTTAAAGATTTTTTAAGTAGCAGAAGCCGGTCATTTATATGTCGCAAAGGTTCATAAAGTTTGAACAAATCTAGCTAAAGGCTTAACTGGGGCATTCCCAAGGAAAGTAAAAAGAGCCACCACGAACCTTTGTATTATAATAAAGGGTGCAGAAAATTGATTTAATACCCATTATGTCCATTTAGGTGACGATTGAATTTTGAAAATACCAACCCGAGAGCACAGTTGAGGTCTGCTTATTTGTAGTAAAGGTATTCTCTTTTCTGTCTAGAACTATTAAACAAAAAGTTTTTTAAACCCAACAAATGTCAAGGACTGACCATCCTCCGTTTGGTGTTTCGAAGAAACGTTTGTTGTTAAATTGTTAAAGTTGCAATGGTCGTGTAGGGTAGGCGTAAAGGTTCTTGAAAAAAAATATCTCATCCAGATATCGGTGAATATTCAGTACATGACCTAGACTTGGATACTTGAAAATTAGGGAAATAGAATGTCACGATTCAGTTTAAGACTTCTCAGTTGTAATGTGTTCATTATTTTTTCTTTCTTGGCATAATTTTTCGAGAACCAACAAATATCAACTTGCGAACTGATCATCACTTGCTTTCAGCTTTGAAACAAAATCGCTGAATTTAAAAATTATAATTATTCAAGTTGATATAAACTAATCTTATGACTTGGATGAAGAAGTGATCCAGTTTGTCATACTTTTCCCTTCCCGTCAAATTTCTTGTGATAATGTGTTACTTGTTTTTATTACCGGGCAATGACGTTAATGGATTTTGTTCCCATCTGGCTACCAATTTAATAACCTACTTTTTTAACGCAATTGCAAGAAGCAAGAACTTTATCGGGCGCTAGGACTGCAAGACTCAATTTTATGATAATCCATTCCATATAAATGACAAATAAAAACGATTCCATCTTACCGACTTAGATAAAATCAAGGTTGAAATATCTTAGCGGAAGTCTAAAAAAGCTTTTGGGAAGATGGAGCACTTCGAAGCAGCTGAAGATAATTTGGTTGGGAGCATGCACCAACTAATCTGTAAAATACGGTCACAAGAAAACATGCCCGATGAATGAACTTCACTATTTCTTTGCCCTATACAATCAAAGGAGACACTCTGAACTGCACCAACTAAACAGGAATAAGTCTTCTTACAAAATCTTCTCTCAGTAAAATATGAAAGCCTAAGGCCCATCATTGCAGCCTTAGATTAGAAAAGTGCACAGTCGATCAAATATATACATTGCGGCTGATCCTGGAAAAAACCCAAGGACATCAAATCGAAACAATACATCTTTTGATCAATATCCCCGTAGATGCCGCATATGAAAACATCTACGGATACGAACTGTATAGGGCCATGTCTAGTTTTGACATCCATGCCACACTCGTCCACTTGGACATGACAATAAAAAAAACTTTGAAACTACTTATCTGAACTTTTTTATTCAAAAAAAGGCTGCAAGGTGATGCTCTTTTATGTGATTTCTTTATCATAATCCTTCAAAGAAAAGAGCAGACCTCTTACACCCCAGCACTAGATGCACTTTTTTTCAAAAGCCTGTCCAATTTGTGGCATATGCTTATGAAATAAACATAATCGAAAGAACTCGGAGCGATGTCAAAGGGGCTTTTGTGAGTATTGAGTCAGGGCGAAACAAAGTACATGGTTTTCTCAACAAGGACGCTAAAAAAGAAGAGCGACAGGAATAGTAAACGACGCCATGTTTCTTGCCGCTCTTTTAACATTTCTCTTCAGTAATTTTTGACATTTCATAATGCACAGATATATGAGCCAACAACGAGTTGAAATTAATAAAATTTACTACCGGAGTTCGGAGTCAGTGGAGTCAACGTTAAGAGCGCTAAGTCCAATTTATGATCGTCAAAATCGTAATAGCAGACCAACAATTGAGCTTCTAGTGGAAAAATTTGAATCCACAGGCACAGTACAAAATTTTAACATGCCAGTGAGACAAAGAAGTGCCCGTAGTGTCGAGAATATTGCTGCCGCTGAGGCTTCAGTTGCAGAAAGGGAAAATGTGTCTCTCACAGGTCGTTCTCACGCTTTGTGCATCTCTGTGACGTCGTTGCGGTGAATTTTGCGAAAAGATCTCGGCCTACACCTTTACAAACATCAAATTGAAGCAAGAACTGAAGCCACTTGACCACCAGTATGTTCGTGAATTGGGCTGAGCAACAACTTGAAAACGATTCGGATTCTCATCGAAAAATCATCTTAAGCGATGAGGCTCATTCTGGCTGAATGGCTTCGTCAATAAACATAATATGCAGGATTGGTCAGGCAACAACCCACACGTACTTCATGAGTCATCATTGAATCCCGACAAAAATACGGTTTGGTGTGGTAAATGGACCAGTGGCGTCGTAGCGATGTAAATAAGGATCGCTACCGTTCAATGATAACCGAATATTTTTGGCTCCAATTGGATGACATGGACTTAAAGGACGGCACCACAGCCACACATCGAATGTCACAATCAATTTATTGGAAACCAAGTTTGAAGAACGTGTTATATCACAAAACGGTCCAGTCGCCTGGCCACCCCGGTCGTGTGGGGCTGCGTCAAGTCTAGTGATCTATGCCAACAAGCCAGCGACGATTAATGAACTTTGTACGAATTTCTATCGTGAAATTGCAACAGTATCGGCCGATTTATGCTTGAAAACCGTAGAAAATTGGGTCCACTGTCTGAACTTCTGCAAGCGTGCCCGTAGTGGCCATGCAAAAGAAATAGAATTGCATACATAATGGAATCAAACGCACTTTTACAGGAATAAGGAATCTCATTGATATCCAAAACAATTTTAGTTTTTTCGTGGTTTTGACCACATTCATTTTCAGGAATAGTACCTAATAATTGTTGATTTAAAAAAAAAAACAATAGGTCCACTGGTGATCTAATGGTTTGTCTCACCGAATAGTGGAAGAAATCTTTACATCGTTTTGGAGAATGTAAGATTATTGCACTTGATATTTCAAAAGCATTTGATAGAGTTTGGCATCAAGCTCTCTTATCGAAAATGTGTGCATTTGGTATTGATGAATCCCTTCTTCGTTGGGTTAGAAATTGCCTTTTGGACCGTTCAATTCAAGTAGTCTTGGACGGGTTCAAATCTGATATCCACAAAATAAACGCTGTTGTGCCACAGGGTTCCGTTTTGTCTCCGACGCTCTTCCTAATTTTTATAAATGATCTTTTGTCTGAAACTTCTAACCCACTAAATAGTTTCGAGGATGACAGTACCCTCAGCTTTTCAAATTCGTTTTTAGATTCTCATCCTTGTACTTCGGATGTGGACTACCAACGGCAGCGTATAATAAGCTCATTAATATCTGATCTTGACAGCATTGTTCAATGGGAAAGCAAAAACCGTGAAGAATTTAATGCTTCGAAAACTCAATGCTGTCTACTGTCATAAAAGCGTAACCCTCCCCCAATGCCACTCTCCATGAGTGGTACTTGCATCGAGGAGACTGAACAGCTATCAGTCCTAGGTATGTACATTACAAACCACTTGTTGTGGAGTGATCACATATTTGACATCGCCAAAAATGCTGCTAAGTATTTAGGTTTTCTCCAACGATGCAAGAAGTTTTTTACCCCTTCTGATCTGGCTATAATTTATAAAGCCTATATTCGTCCCAAACTTGAGTTCCCATATTTGGACAGGTGCTCCTATGACCTTGAGTCTCTTGGACAGGATTCAAAAGAGAGCTCTAAAACTTTTGCATCTCTCTAGCACCGTGTGTCGTAAGGTTTCATGTCTCTCATTATTTTATTGCTACTTCCATAAACAATGCTCTTATGAAATAGCCAGTTGCATTCATCACCTCAAACAATTCAACCGTAATACTCGTTCTTTTAGGAATGCCTATCAGTTTACCCTTGAGCCCAATTTCGGTCGTACTGTAAAGTACAGAGATTCTTTTTTTAGTCGCACTACACGAATGTGGAATGCTTTACCAGACTCAATGTTTCCCACTCATTACAATGTGCAGGCATTCAAAACCAATGTGCATCGGTTTCTCCTTTCAAATTCTATCCTCCCTTCCTTCGCACTGTGTATAATCATTATAAGGGTATTCATATCCCCTTGAGTGCGCGTACAATATAAAAAAACATGAATTAATAAAATATATGTTTTTTTAACTAAACTTATTTTGCAAAGTATATTTTTAATCTTAAAATGTGTTTAGTATTTTAAAGCAGAATTTTTGTATAGACGAGTTAGTTCTTTATTTTAATTTCAATTATTATAATTACATTTTCGAAAGCAGTTAATGTATCATACGAACACGAAAATTACGCTTCATCATGATTTGTGATGTTATTACATCCAAAGAAAGTAACGTTCTTATCTACGTCATGTGAATATTCTGGCTCACTTTGTTATAGGCTCATCTAGGCCTTAATCGAATCATAATACGAATTATGAGTAAAAACCCTTGAAGTTCCATTTTAACATAAATTAATCAAAATAATTCCATGCCTAATTTCCACGCCACATCACAAGCAACAAAATTAGTAACTTTTTTTTTATTTTTGTGGAGCTCTTTGTCATACCCAAATGACAACAACAACAAAAAAATAGGAAAACTCCCTTTCTAAGGCTCAAAGCGCTTGGATTAAAAGCAACCATCATAATCATTACCGTACATTTAATTTACCCTATGTCAATGTCACGGTTCTGCCGCTTGGAATGGTGCGGGGCATCACCGCACCATTTTCCCTTTCGTTGGAAAATATAATATTCATTTTGTTCCTTTTCTATTTCCTAACTTTGTAAATTCATCTGCGCTTCTTTTGTGCCAAAAAAGAAAAAAGGAAATGGAAATCCTTTTCACTGCAATGTTTGAATTTGATAAAGGGCTTCTGAAGTAAACATTTTTTAAAAAATATTTCTGTATCTAGGTTTTTTAGGACCAAAAGGAGCTTGCGAATCGGATAGGTACATTTATATTATTTTCTTTTTTTTTGGTATAACAAAAGTTAGACATGCCCTTGTGTGATTTGTCACAAGGGTTTTGCCCATAACATCTAGACGAACGTAGAACAAGACCAAATAATAAAAAGTTGTTCCCTTTGTGAATGATGTACCTATAAGAGTTAGGTTGGATGCCTTAAAAAAAATAAAAAAAAGTTCCTCATCATATTTACGAATTCGTAGTTCCTGGAGCAATATCCTTGCATCGAATTACTACAAGAACTTACTACCTTTTATATGAGCACGAGAACGAACAAGGACCTATACCTAACTGCAAACTGAAAAACTGAATATAAGCTTATAATGGTGGTTTGGAGCGTATACAAAAAGTTTCGTCTCTTTAGAAATAAAAATTCTACGGCTCCTATATTTCCACATTGTGTACAAAAATATATATGTATGTGTAGAATGAAAACTTCTGTCCTTTTTTCCGTAAATTTTTAGTGGTAAAAGTTTATGTACGACGATGATGAGGACGACTAATATGAGTGAGTACTCTGAGTTGAAAATGGGCTCTGAAGTTTGCCAATGCCAACCCTCAAAACTCAACTCAACTCAACAAAAAAAAAAACACCCTATTGAAAGAGACAGAGAAGGTTTGTTTGTTTAAGGTTTTGTATTTTCCAAGAGTTTTATTACTTTATTTTTTGTTGTTGTTGTTGTTGGTGTGTTTTCTTTGTTGAATTTTGTATATTCAAAGTTAGGAAGTACATTTTCATATTATTATCATCTTTGCTGTTGTTGTTGTTGTATTCGTCTCCTTCATAATATTTCAAGACCTATAAAAGGATGCGTTATTTTGTATTTTGTGTTGTGTGCTCCATCAAATATTTGATTCAAAGTTCACATAAAGGCTTTCAAACTTACTGTAAATATTGAGAAATCATATATTGAATAAGGTTTATGGTTTTTCTTGAACATACATATATAAAATATTTATGTGTACGAGTATGTTAAATCGAAGTTATACAAAGAAAGAAAAAAGTTATTGTTTATAATGATTTTTGGGGACTAAGTTATCGAAGTTATCGGATTTTGCTTTTAGGTTTTTATGTACTTTTACTTTTTTTCTAAATATATAAATACTTTTCAATTTTATGGTTGAATTTTAATTGAAGAGGAGTGACACAGTTTTTGGCACAGTTTTTAAACAAACTTTTACTTTTGAAAGGAAAGGGTTTAGGGAAAACTTATGGCATTTAAGTAAAATCGATATTTGCGGAAATATGAAGGCATAGTAGATTTGTTTACGTTGGTTGATGAAACTTGTCTGTTAAGGATCTTTCAACATGTACTTTCAAACTATAACCACATTGAAAGCAAGTTTGTTGCCTGAAAAAAAAACTGTCATTTATTAAGTCTGACTACAAAACGTGAAAGTGATAAAGTACTCTACGAAAATTGGTGCTCTGTTTGAAGCAGGTTCCTCCTGATAAATTTGAGTCACTAAGTAGTCAAAATCTAACGTCTCCAATTTTCTCAGCAACTTAAGTTATGCAGTGTGACTGAATACGAATATACCCAAGGACAACAAGTGCCCTTATTAATAAAAGACACTGTGAGACCTTTAAATAAAGGAGAGATGGTTTAAAAGGAGGTGTCGGTTGACATTTGTTTTAATAATCAATATTGCAAAGACTAAAAAAGACAGAATGCGGTGAAACATTGCTTAGTACGACTTAAGAAATTTTTTTAGTGACTAACCGTACGACCTGGTTTTTCCACGAGGTTATTGGTGTACTGTTAATAATTTTCTAAAGTGTGTTTGCGGTCGAGATGTTTGAGAGAGGAATGCAACTGGCTATTTTGCTTTATCCGTTGAAATTTCGATAAAAAAGCTTGAGTCAAAACTCATCGAAAGTGAAGTAGGTAAATGCACTAGAAGTATTTTTTTTTTGACAGGAGGTAATCTTCAAAAGAAACTTGGCAGTATTCGACACCAAGTAATGTGGGACTTTTAACCACTAAAACCACCTCTTCATCAGGACCAATCTTGAAGGATCGACTTCTGATTTTTCTTTCTTAATTTTGTACAATCACTTTGGGGGAAGTTTCAACTTTTAATACTTTCCCATGTTTTTTTAGACCATAAGCTCATGAGGCTTGGTTCTTCTTAATCTCCGAACATGGTTTCTTATATTCAAGACGGACTCCATGAAGTATGACACAAAAGATCATTTACAAAAAACAAGAAAGAGTGTTGGAGATAGGACAGAGCCATGAGGTTTACCACCATTCATTTTTTATTCCGATTCTCCATAGACACCTCTAAGCAAAAGTAGTGGATGCTAAGCGTGCAATGTGTACTGTGTAAACAAACTGTTGTTGGAGAAATGCCGTTTCACATATCGCTAAATACAAAGTTTTTCGAGCAATCACAATTGATTTTTTTTTACTGAGCGCAAATGTGGGAATACCTGTCGTAAGGAGATGGGAGAAAACAGGATTCCAAAGCTTGTGCCAAGTTAAAATATTAATTCTAGAGGGGCATGTGTAAATGAGTGGTATAAATTGTCGAACGATTGATCAACAACTTTTTAAATAAATTTCACTTCGAAATTTGATGATTTGTTGATAAAACTCTGAAACAGGATGTACGATCAGCTAACTAAGGAAGCGCAGTCATCATTATGTAAATTTAACCACTTTTTGGAAAAAAAAGACCTACTTTTTGGCCGATCACAACATACGCAAAAACAGTACAATATTTAAGGTCAGAGGTAAACTCCCCAGTTTAAACTTTATTCTTTAATGCCTAGATCTTCCTGTCTGGTGTGATCTATCCAATCGAAGAGAACATGAAGACTTGTTTTATTTTTTGAGATTTTGTCGAATTTTAAAAGAATTCTGAAAAAAATACTTCAAAATTGATGTACTCAGTTAAGAGGAAACCATAAAATTGATGATTGAAGAACGAGACTTTGAAGTCTTTAACCAATATTGTTTAAGTGCTTTACTAAAGTTTTTAATGTTGTACAAAATTATATGCAAAACGGGTGAATCTAATTTTTAAAACTTTATATTAGATATTTCTTTAGTATTATTATTATAAAAATTAATATGGAAATGTCAGTCTGGTAGACGGCTATCGGCCTAACAATTTAAAGACTTAAGATAGACCTACAAAGAAAATTACTTCGTTTAAATGACATAAAGATTTGTTCCACTCTTCAGTTAGTTAAACAATGAGATCACCAGTGGACCTATTGCTGCGGAAGCCGCCGTTCTTAAAAAATAGAGAGGTCATTTTTTCGAAGCATTTCTCGAACTGATAGTAATTAATCAGCGTTTTAATGACTTTAAAAAGATGGAACGTAGCTGTGATCTATCGTAATAAGAGGGATAAGTGGTTCACCTTTTAAAGGTATGGGCTTGGTATTTGAAACAACTCCTGGAGATTAGGTTAGATGAAAAAATTAACAAAGTGGTTTCAACAACGTTAAAGAAAACCTCTTCAGAAAAAAGGCTGGGAAAGGGGCTGGCGGATAAGTTTTTAATTTAGATATCTAATTATTCTACTGTAGTTCTGACATATATGAATTTGTATTGAACTGCGTACCAAAGAGATTAGCTTTCTAGACAGAGGTAACAAACGGGCTGGTCACCAAGAATGCGTTTTTCACTTTTTTTACGAAATACCAAAAAATCATACTGACTTTGTGACATTGCAGTATATTTTGCCCTATTTTTGGACATTCATGAATTAAGTCTGTCAGATATGAATGTCGCAGGTCTTATTGGTTTGTTTAAACTCTTAAAAGTTTTCTTCAGTTAGATTGGCCTTATACAACAGAAACTTACCTTGTAATCTCTTGGGTCTTGGTCTGATGCATTTAACCCTACTCGGGATGTAACTTCTGATTCATAAAAGAAATAAACTTGTGATATTATTAGAATTAGAATCAACGTCACTGAGGAAACATTATGACCAGTTGAAAATCCTGGATGAATTATTGAGACTGTTCCAGTTTTCTTAGAAGCTCGTTTTTAAAGACACGAACAATTAGCGGAGTACAGTATGGTCAGATTTGCTGCCAAGCTCCTCTAACACAAATAGAAGCTCTGAATAGTGTTAGAGTAGAGTAGGGAACAAGCCAGAAGTTCTTTTTACTAAAACATAAGTGTCCGATATTCGAGTGGGCTCTCAAAACTAATCCTGTTGATTTTCTTTCTCTAAATTTGTCTTTTATGTGTCTACAGATTCTTAGAATCTTTTGTGACGTATTATGTTCTTTACGGAAACCAATATGCTGCATTGGTATGATATTCTTTTCATTCAAAAAAGATTCTAATTTGCAGCAAATAAATTTTTCAAAAATCTTACTAATACTACTGAGTAGGCTTATTGGCCTTTAACTTAGTGAATCACTTCGGGGTTTACCAAATTTCAATATTGGAACAACTTTTTTCATCTTCCATTCAAGTGGAAAATATTGAATTTTAAAATTTTTAGAGGCTAAATAAACAAATCCACTCATTGGAAGTTCTTGATTTAGAATACCATCCATTCCAGGAGATTTTGTATTCTTAAGATTACATATCAGATATTCAATGTCTTCAACAGAAATGAATTCCTCTGCAGATAAGCATATTGAAATTCTACAAGGTTTGTTAAAATTGGATCGTTGTAGAGGTTATTGATATGATTGCGAGCAAAATTCTTGTGATACGTTCACAAAAAATCAAGTAAAAAGTAATATAAACATAAGTATTGGACTCAATAGATAAGTTTTACCAATAGATTGGGTTTTATAAAAGTAAAATATATTATTAAGTAGAAAAAAGAATGAGTTCAAAGATAAATGTACGAGTATGAACATTTTAATAACTTTTTATTGAAGTTTTTATTAATTCCTAGAGGTGATATTTAATTGACATGAAATCTACTTTATCAGATAGATAGTCTTCTGGTATTACCCAATGAACGGACTTATTACAATTTGGGGTCGAATTTTCGAATATTGTGGCCGTACTATCTATCTACTATCTTCTATGAAACAATTTTTTTGTTCTTATTGGTAATGTGCAACTTCATTAGCCTTACCAATTGCAGGATTTCGAGGCCAATTCACGGGTTCGTAGCTTCAAACGCGGTTACCAAATGTGTTCTTTAAAACATTGTTCTTAAAGAATTATTTTTGACCAAACAGTCAAATTTTATGGATGTAACTGTATATCAACCACACTTCAGGATTATTATCACCCTTTTTAAGGCAGTTCTGTTTATTGGAGTATTCATTCAAATTCGCTTATGAAACAAAAAATCTTATTTTCGAACAGAAATATAGTTTTCAAAATAAATTTGGGAATTCGTCAGTCTATTTCTATGGCTACCAAATTAATAGTTCTGAAAACTTAAAGTTCTATTTCTTTAAAGGACACCTGTTATAAGGCGAGACTATGGTGAGAAAAGAATAAAGGCACCACCCTCTTGGAAAATGGGAAATTTCTCTACACCACCTGAAAGCCAGAAGTCAATACGTTTCCTTTCAAGATTTCAAGCGGAAATTAACTGTCACTGTCAACATTACCTACAATTTAGAAATAAACAGTAAATATATATTATTTTCTTTTATAATCATAATACTTCTACCCTCTTATATAAAATAAGTTATGTAGTAAAATTAATGTTTTTTGAAACACTTTTAATTTGTCTTTCATGGAAAATACATTAAACCTTTTATTGAAAAAAAATCTGTCTCCAATTAAAGGTTCACGAGCTGACTGCCTGCCAGGTGCGCTGGCTGTGACTTCATGAATACAAAATTTGGTACGAACCAAATCTTCACCGACTTGGATTTCATTCAGTGTTAGAAACAGTGTTGATCTATGCCACCAGAAAATTTGCCCGCGATATAACAACAGCCTACTCAAAAACTACCGGTTATTGCAATACAACCAATTCGTTTAACCTTTTAAGAAATAGAGGGTGGAAAATGAGCATCATTCATCAATTTGTTTAGATAAAGTTAATTTGACAACAAAAACATATCTTCAACATGTAAACACATCAAATTAAAAACTTGTAAACATTTTAGTTTTACAAAATATTTTCATCCAGTTTTTTTCACACTTTAAAACAATTTAAATCGATTTAAAACTAATTTAATATGTTCTTCCATTATTAATTCATTACTAAGAAATTTATTATAAACATTTTTTTATACCAATAAAGTTTCTTTTAAAGTTATAAGTTTAAAAATTCCAAATCCAAATTGAATGGAATTCCTTTCCGAATTAATCCAAATACCACAAAACAATATTACCAAACACAAACGTATACCAACAAAGGACATACATATTAACAATCTAAGTCTTTTTTTTTGTCGATTATAAATCGGAACTTTGTGTCATAGCATAGCGACGATATACGTACTTATATATATGTATGTCCTCAAAGGGTTACCGACAGTATAACAACAAAAGGAAAATATAAAAAAGAATGCTCTCAGACATCCTTGAAAAGCATTTGAAATTACTTTTTAATCGGCAATCGAAATTGAGAATACTTTCAAATTCCTCATAAAATTACTCCGTAACCGACGAATTCAAGAAAGATAAAATATTTCATTCCCTATATATGTATATATATATTTATAGGTAGGTATTATATATCTAAAGCCGCAAGCCCAAAGGAAGAAGTAAAAGCGGAAAATGATTTCGCAATCAAATCGACAATCCTTTAAGATAATTAATTCCATTCTAACCGCAAGAGTGTCTCTTCTTCCATCTTCGTTTTTCGTTCTCCGACTTTGATCCTGATGATGAGGTTTGGGCTACAATTCAGGCTACTTTTCCTGCAATAGAATCTTATTTTAAACCGCTTTACGGCATAAAAACGAAAAACCAAAATGAAAACCATCGTGCATCGGCATCGGCATCGTCATCGTCATTTCGTCCTCGTCCCCATCCTCGTCATCGACATCGACATCGTCATCGTCGTCTCATCAGAGCATCAGAAGTATGATCCTTAATGGGTTGGGTAGGTGGGTGGTATAGGATTTTCTTTTGATGGAGATATTTCTTCTCAAAATGAAACATCAAACAAGGAACATTGAAATGAGTTTTCTTACGCTTGAAGGATATCCAATTCGTGTCCTTTTTTATTTTGTGTTTTTCTTTTAATTTTATTTTACTTTATAAACGACGAAGAACGAAGCAACGAACGACAAAAAACCAAACGAATGAGCACCATGGGAAATTATCTCCTTTGCTTGGTTTTTGCTTTGACCTTATTTTATAACTTAATTTGCAATTTGTTATTTATCAAGATGGAAAAGTAATTTATATCGATAATTATGGTTAAGATATAGAACATGGTTTATATAACATTTTTATTGGCCCTTAAATAATTCGATATTGATACAACTGGAATTGATTAACTCCCCTATATCATAATCAAAGCGAATCTCTCGTAACAATAAACCGTAAATCTTTGAGAAAACCAATCATTTAATTTTTGTTTTTATTCGTTTTGGTTTTCAAGAGAATTAGATAATGTGTTATGGTTAGCTACTTGTGTATCGAAAAACAGCGTTTGGGAATCGAAGAGTGCTCGGGCAGATAACTTAAGTCCTTTAATTAATCGAAACAGCTTAGAATTTGTCATACTATGTTCTTTTTTTTCTTGCTGATTTGAGCCCCTTCAAGGGAGGATAATTGGCTGTTAATTTTAGTCCTTAATAAGTTCTAATGGTTTAGTATTTGTCCTACCACATTTTTTTAATTAGAGTAATTGGTCTATAGCAAGTCAAAAATTAGGTGCAAATTATATTTTCTTTCATGTTTTTTAACTCATTTAAACCCCATGCAATTTGAGGTAATTAGTCCTTAATTATAGTTTAAAGTAAGTAAAGACTTTAATTTTCAATGCTATCTGTTTTTTATTTTTATTAACTCAAAAAAAACTTCCAAAAAGAAGGAATTATTAAGTTTTTTTTAACTTCCCATAGGAAGTTATTGTAATGGGTCCGATTTGTCAAATTGTCAATAGAGTCGAAATAAAAGATTTTTAGAAAGGGAGAAAGATGCAGAGAGGGCTCTCAAGAAAATTGCATGGGTGGTTTTTTTACCATAGCAGTTTGAAAAAAAAACGGTGAAAATTTTAGTTATCTTACGAACCAAAATCGCTAGAAAAAAAATTGTCACCTCCAAAAATTTTACAACTAAAATATGATTTCATCTCCAAAACAATTTTGTGCAACCAAAAAAATGTTTTTGATATCTGATAACATTTTGAGAACAATCGAATTGACAATTTTCTTATAAAAATAAAAATTTAAAAAAAACATTACTCAAAGTTGGTAAAAGTTGAATACTGATTCAAATATCTTTTCAAAAACTTGAAATTTAGGCTTCAAACTTATTTGATCTTATAAGAAATATTGTTTTCAACATTCTGAAAAATATTGAGAAAAATCGAATTGACAGTTTTCTTACAAAATTAAACCCGAAAAAAATAACAAAAGTTGGTAAAAAATGATTTTCGTCTCAAATATCTTTTCAAAACTTTGAGATAATAGCTTCTAACAAATTTTTCCAACATTAGGACAAATTTTGAGAAAAATCGAATTGACAGTTTTTTTTACAAAAAATAAAAACCTAAAAAAATAGTATAAAAGTTGGTAAAAGTTGATTTTCGACTCAAATATCTTTTCAAAAATTGTAGATATTGGCTTCAAACTACTTTAATCTTTCAAAAAATATTGTTGTTAACATTCAGTAAAATTTTGAAAAAAAAACGAATAGACAATTTTTGTACAAAAAATTAAAAACCTGAAAAATAATTAATAAAAATTGATTTTCGACTCTATACCTTTTCAAAAATTTGAAATATTTGATTTAAACTATTTTTTTCTTATAAGAAATATATTTTTCAACATTCGACAAAATTTTGAATTACCAACTTTAAGTATTGTTTAGTTTTAGGCTTTTATTTTTTTGTAAGAAAACTGTCAATTACCAAATGTTGAAAACAATGTTTCTTATAAAAAAAATGATTTAAAGCAAATATCTCAAAATTTTGAAAAGATATTTGAGTCGAAAATAAATTTTTACGAATTTCTTTTTTTTTAAAGGGTTTTTATTTTTTTGTAAAAAAAACTGTCAATTCGATTTTTCGCAAAAATTTTAAGGAATGTTGAAAATAATTTTATAAAATAAATTTAATTTGAAGCCAATATCTCAAATTTTTGAAAAGAAATTAAAGTCGGAATTAAATTTTTACGAACTTTTAGTATTTTTTTTTAATTTTTTATTTTATTTAAAGAAAACTGTTAATTTGATTTTTCTAAAAATTTTATCAGATGTCAAAAACGTTTTTGGAGATAAAATCTTTTTTTTTCGTAAAAGGTGACGAATATATTTTTCCCTTTTTTTTAAACCGTTTATTGGATTTTTTTTACAAAAACATACCTGTTTGATCGTCTACAAAAACTATTTGCCTTATTTATAGATTTTAAGGCAGCTTTTGACAGCATTGATCGAGAGGCACTTTTTCTTAAACTTTTGAATACTTGTATATCTTCCAAAATTATCAGTATTTTAAGAGCTCTTTATGCTAAAGATTCAATACACGTTTGGGACCGAAAATGCCTATCCGAATATTTCAGTTCTTCAATGGGCCCAAAACTAGGTTGTGCGTTGAGTACTCTATTATTCAATCTATTTATTGAAGATTTAGTGGTGCACACGGGAGGAGGGGTAAACTTTGCGGGAGAAAATGTTCCGGGCTTATTGTATACTGATGATATCGTACTTTTATCGGAATCCCCAGACCAACTACAAGAAATGATCGTCAAACTTGGAAAATACTGCGATACATGGAATTTATCAGTGAACCCTAGCAAATCTAACATAATTATCTTCAGAAAAGGACACGGAAGATAAGTTAGTTATGAAAAATGGAAGTACCAGGATCAGGAAGTTCAAGTTGTTATATGAAATATTATGAAATGTTATACGTTTATATGAAAAAATACATCAAGTTAAAACTTCAGGAGGCGAAGGCTGCCCTTTGCGTTTCCTGGACAAAACTGCATTGCAAATAAATCCATCCACCACTCAGAAAAATATTAACTGTTTCAAGCTGCTTTACTCCTATCAAGTGCGGAGTTACATAGAATATGAGGGTGTGGAAAAATTATTACGTTTCTTTTTGAAGCGAGTCTTTGCTCTCCCATCAACAACTCCTAATTATTTGCTTCATATCGAAAGAGGTTTGCCACCGTTTTTCATCCACACGATCAAGATTCATTTCGATTACGTTATCAAAATCCTCCGATTAGATTCATCAAGGCTGGTCAATAGAGTATTACAATTTATCATCATAAATCGGCTTAATTTTGTACAAACTTGTATCGATCTTGCAAATTTGACGGCGGAATCTTTCGTCTTCACTCACTTGTTGCGTAATTGGATGAGAAATATCGGCAAAATTTCATCAACCAGGCCAAAGCATCGCAGTATAGAGACTTCTATAGTAAGTTGGAGTTTAATCTTGGAGAATCAAACCTCTTCGACGACAAGAACTCAAATTAAATTCTACGAGCTACAGGTGAAATACTTTCTCTGAACTACATACCTCACAGACCAGACCTTCGTATCGAGTGCCACGTCTGAAACCCATGCGAGAGAGAATATCGGACACTTTTCAGTATTTTGTCCAATTATACAAGAAATTCGTCGGGACATTTTTGGGAAGAACCAATTTCAAGCGGAAGATGCAATCTAAACCCTTAATGGAGCAAAAGGCTGGGATGGACTTTACAAATTCCCCTATGCGCAATGGCTTACAGAAAAAGGATTCTTACAGAAAGCTTTTAATTCTTCCAGTGCATTTAACGCAAGTGCTGCAACGAAAAATAAGAGCAGCTTAAAAGAAGTATTGTGAAAAGATTAGGAAATATCAAAAAATCTGCGTTAAACGAAAAGAGCATCTCAACTAATATCGAAGAGTCCAGCACCGCAAACAACACACGCCGGTTCTACAAAACTGCCAAACAAATGTCTCTTCGAGGTAGGGAAGGAAACAGCAATTTCAGCAGCTGCTGAATGGCCATCATGTAAACAAATGAAACGAGCAAAGTAACATAAGACCAGGCATTGAAGATCCAGTTCCAGCGCCCTGTATTGGATTCGTTAAGAAAGTCTTAAACAAGCTTAAAAACAAAAAATCTGGAGGCTCAGTTGGCCTACATGCAAAACTCTTCAAATATAGTCCTGGTAGGGTCCATGCAACAGCTCATTAACCAAGTGCGGTAAGAGGAAAGTATACCCGATGACTTGTCAAATAGCTCAATATGCCCAATCTACAGAGAAGGTGATCTTGTGTCGTGAAAAATTTCAGAAGCCTATCTTTACTTACAAGATTCTGTAAAAACTAAAAATGTGACCTTTCTGCTAAACTCTTATCAGCACGTACCATTATGGCTTTAGGCCAGGCAGATCAACGATAGACCAAATATTCACCCGAAGACAAATCCTTTGAAAGACCAACGAATTTCACATAGGACCAAAGATCTTTTCATCGATTTCATAGCCGTATTAATATAGCATAGATCACCATTGGCGATGTCTGGACTCTGGGTCCTGAAAAAACTGATCAAGCTAGACGTTACAAGATATACAGTGCAACATGCAAATGGGTGACCACTCATTCGAGCTATTCCAGACAAGTCAAGTAGATACACTATCATATGATTCCTGCATCATAGTCCTAGAGCAGATAATATGCAAGGGTGGTGTTAGCCTGGAAGGCACTATCCTTAACAGTTCTTTACAATTATACATCAAAATCATAGCATTTACAGCTATAGATAAACAGGTGAAGCGCTTTGATCTTGAAATGAATGAGGACAAACCAAATATATGCTATCAACAAATTAAGCTTCATCTATTCACCGCCCAGAACAAAACGTCACTATTGGTAGCAGTAATTTCAAGGCGTTCATCTGTTTAAATCTGATGATGAATTAACCTAGCGAACCTCTGCTATTTCAATTTGCCCAAAAGAATGGTTTCAGAACTCCTATTTTAAAAGAAAATGTGCAACTCAACGTCGATAAGTAAAATAGGGTATACTGGGCCCTTTCGATATAAAAATTCTTTGTGGGATATAAAAATAATATAAAACTTTGTTAAAAATGATAAACATAGAAGACAGTAAATGTCAAATTCAATATGAGCTGTAAGCAAACGACCATCTCGACTATAATTTAGTATTTAAATTATCTTCTATTCTTAATTCTCAATTTATAATCATATCCTTGGTAAATTTCAATTAATTAGGATTAAGCTCAACTACCAACTAGCGCACCCTTACCTAAGTAGTACATACCTACCTTTTCTATATCTACTTTTATCGCCTTATCAATACCAGTACCTCTAGAATCATTTTCTCTAGGTCGATTTAAGCCTTTTGGTAGCTCTTTTGTAAGTATGTATGTATATAAAGGATATCTATATTTTGCTGCACTTTATCCTGTTTTTCACTTCACTTCACTTATGTTGATACGTAGCTATTGTTGTTGTTTTCGTCGTCATCGTCATCGTAGTCGTTGTCGTGATGCATTCAAATTCTCATCCTTTATGCGTGTCGGTACAGTAGTCGAGTCGGTACGGTTCTACCAATGTGTAAGTAATAATCCAAGGATGGCCTTGTTATTAAATAGTGGTACGTCCCAAAGGAGTTGCCAATATGGAAGGAATATATGCATGTTCCCATAAAAGAGGAGCAGGTTAATCGGGATGACAAACTATCTAGGGAAAGGAGGAAAACCCGGAACAGAAAAATAAAGTTTTTCAAAAAATAGAAGAAAATTCTATTATTTTCGCATCATCATCTCCTACTATAGGTGGTACACACTCTCGTTCGCATGGTTCGGTTCCAAAGCTCCTTTTTAGAATCCCAATCCTTGTCCCATACACCTACCTACGTACATATATATTTTAAGTGAAGGTACACAAACAAGCGTAAGCTTCTCAGCCTGATCCATAAAGTGCATCCAAATGAACTATATAGATAGTATACGAAGTTGGGTGATGCTTTATGCTTTTATACTGGAGACAGGAGACAGGAGACCTAGAGACCTGGAGTCCATGTGGATCGGATGGTACGAGGAAGCCATTTAAATAGTTTTGCTTCATAGCTGGTAAATGGTGCTTTGCAAAGATTTATAGACTAGTTATGAGCGAAAGGATATTATCATTATAAAATATATCTATACCTAACCTATAAGCTTAGCATATTGAAAATAATATCTTTTCTGTTCGGTCCATGGGTTTTACAGATATATATGTATGTGTTCTACATAAAACAAAGGATATAATGTGGAGAGGAAAGACACCAAGATTTAATTGTTCATTTGAAGGCACAAAAAACCTCAAGTGAATCATTTTTGTTACAAGAGATTAAAATTAGGAAGAAGAAAAAAAATTAATTATTTTTAGGCCTAGTAGAATAAGGACCATAAAAAGGATTAAATTAGATATATTTTATTTTCAATAGAATACCTATGGGCACTGGAAGTGTTCTAATCTCAAGGATTATGCTCGAAAACCTTAAATAGCTTAGATAATAATGTGTTTGGCTATATGGTTGAGCTTAGAGTATTAAAAATACCAGCAAAGGTATTTTTAAGAATTTAGGAGCTATCTCGTATTTTAAAGGATTAGAACGTTTGGTGAGAACAAACACTCAAAAACCCAGTTTATTTTTCGCGAATTTAAATTTTGTATTATGAAAACACACATAAGAAAGACGTGATTAGCCTTAAAAGAAATATAGAGTTTTTTAAGGTTGAACATTTTTTTCTTAAACAAATTAAGAAAGTAGAAAAGCACTCATACGCCTAAGTGTATCTTTTTCGGTCAATAATGAGAACATATAGCTTTATCTTAATATTTACTTTAGGTTTTAAAAACAAAGATAAAATAGGGAAATACTGGGAGAAGATACAACGTCAAACGGCAACAATCGCAAGAGATAGCCAAATCCTTCTCCGACCGGGTCAGAAGCAACCTCTTCAAAAGTTCTCTTCCGCCAACAAAATGTATCATTTGTTGAGCCTTTTACATAATGCTTTCAATTTATTTGTTCCAGCTAGATTGAAAAAAAATGTCTCAAAGCCTTCGTGGTATAATAGGAGGATGGCTCACCTTAAAAATCTAAAAAACATATCTTTTGCCAAGTTTAGGAAATCCAACGATTTGTTATTCAAGTCCAATCCAATTTTGTAAGCTTCGTAAAGAATTCATTGTTCTCAGTAAATTCTCGCACAGAAATCATGTCTCGAACGCTGAAGTGAATGTGACCCAAAGCGATTCTGGTCTTTTATTAATTCTAAACGGAATTTTGCGATTCCCAACTCAATAAATTTTAAAAGTGACGAATCTACTGAGGTTAGTAAGACACTTAAACTTTTTTCCTAAGTATTTTGAATCCGTATACTCTAACGCTCAGGGAAATGCTGTGTTAAAGTCTACCATTTGAAAAATTGCACTGCTAAAGGTTGGAAACAAATTAACCTAACCTTTTGATGTCAAAAAAGGTCCCATTACTCGCATTTGCTGATGAAATTGACATAATAAAATTAAATTGGCGGTAAAAATGAGTTTAACGGTTAATGAGGGTCGATGCAAGACCAACGTCTTTTTACAACGTCTTCTTCAAACCCGTTATCCACAAAATAAACGCTGGTGTGCCTCAGGGCTCCGTTTTGTCTCCGACACTTTTCCTTATTTTTATAAATGATCTTTTGTCTGAAACTTCTAACCCACTTAATTGTTTCGCTGATGACAGTACCCTCAGATTTTCATATTCGTTTCTAGATTCTCATCCTTGTTCTTCGGATGTGGACTACCAACGGCAGAGTATGATGAGCTCATTAAATTCTGATCTTGACAGCATTGTCCAATGGGGAATCAAAAAACCGTGTAGAATTTAATGCTTCGAAAACTCAATGCTGTCTACTGTCACAAAAGCGTAACCCTCCCCCAATGCCACTCTCCATGAGTGGTACTTGCATAGAGGAGACTGAACAGCTTTCAGTCTTAGGTATGTGCATTACAAACCACTTGTTGTGGAGTGATCACATATTTGACATCGCCAAAAATGCTGCTAAGTGTTTAGGTTTTCTTCGAAGGTGCATGAAGTTTTTTACTCCTACTGATCTGGCTATAATCTATAAAGCCTATATTCGTCCGAAACTCGAGTACAATTTCCATATCTGGGCAGGTGCTCCTTTAACCTTCTTGAGTCTCTTGGACAGAATTCAAAAGAGAGCTCTAAAGATGATAGATGACCGTTGTCTAACTGAAACTTTTGTATCTCTCGAGCACCGTCGTAAGGTTTCATGCCTGTCATTATTTTATCGCTACTTTCATAAAAAATGCTCTAATGAAATAGCCAGTTGCATTCCTCCCCTCAAACAATTCAACCGTAATACCCGTTCCTCTAGGAATGCTCATATCATGCATATCAGTTTACCCTAATTTCGGACGTACTGTAAAGTACAGAGATTCTTTCTTCAGTCGCACCACACGAATGTGGAATGCTTTACCAGACTCAATGTTTCCCTGGACTATGACTAAAGCGGGTGAAAGCACCTAAGTTCGTTGGAAGAGAAAAGTTTTTCGTGTGATTTATAGTTTTGTTTGCATTGAAGGTGAGTGGAGGAAAAGATGTAACAAGTAGCTGTATGGCGTGTACAGCTTAGTAGACTTAGCCCGAATGATAAAAATCCAACGCCATAATGGCTGAACGTAGAACGCATGTAAGCCAAAGCCCTGCAAGTCTTTGAATTCAAACCCAAAGGTCATTTAGTAGAGGAAGACCGCTGAACAGGTAGCATTTACAAGTGGAAAGTGACATCACCCAACTTGAAGTGTACAACTGGAGACATCTAGCTATAGGTCCGAGCTGTTGGATAAGGCCTTTGTTCACACAGAACTTTAGAACCACCTCAAGTTTATAAGTCTTAGTAAAACATTTTAAGAATATTTTCCGATAAATACGAAAACAGTAATCTTTGGCAGATATTAGAAAATGTCAGATAGTTAAGTTATATGTCAGCTAATATGCTTAATAAAATAAATATTAGATAGAAAACAAGGGCCTGATGCCTTACAACTCTCAACCATTCCAGTGCGCAAATAATGTTGTCAGGGATGGACAGGACCTACAGTTTTACGGCAATACGCGTAAAAAAAAAAATAAAATAGCACAGGCAAGGATTAAACCCAACACCCCTGGCATAGCCTGGTAAATATACTTAATATATTTTCTTAACTTTCAGTCTATAAACAAATATTTTTGAGTCATAATGTCTTCACGAAATCGGCTATATGTAATAGATAATGTTTTATATATCAACATTTGTTTTAAAACTATTTAAACAGGGCTTAACATTGAAAATCCATTGAATCTTTAACTTTCCTTTTAAAAATCCAGACAAGTGTGAATGGCAATTTAAGGTCAATTCTGGTGTATGTGAAGGGAGTCACATTGGTCCATTTCTGCTTATTTTATTTATTAATGATTCGGCTTCTGTTTAAAATCATTCGATTTCAAACTATTAACTCTATCAAGGAATGTAAAGCACGTTTCGTGCTTTGTTTCACTGTCAAACATCTTCAGTTTGGCCTAAAACTGAACCATGAATCGTCTTACAAACTATCAACGCTTGAAAATTATTGAATTTTATTATCAAAATGCTTGATATGATAGGAAAGTTCATCGCTCGCTTCTTCCATTTTATTGTGTTTAGAGACGAAGCTAATTTTTGTCATAATGGGTACGTAAATAAGCGGAACTGTTGATTTTGGACTCAATATCAGCCAGAAGCATTGCAAGAGCTAAAAATGCACCTAAAAAGTCACAGTTTGGTGCGGTTTATGGGCTGGTGGCATTATTGGACCGTACTTCTTCAAAGATGATGCGAATCGTAACTTAACTGTGAATGGTGAGCGCTACCGTGAGATGATATCCAACTTTTTTTTGCCCAAAATGCAAGAACTTGACTTGGATGATACGAGTATGTACTTTCAACAAGACGGTGTCACATGCCACACAGCACGCGCAACAATGGACTTATTGAGAGGCGAGCTCGGTGAACATTTTATTTCACGTTCGGGACCGGTTAATTGGCCGCCTAGATTGTGCGATTTAACGCCTTAAAACAATTTTGTGTGGGGCTTTGTTAAAACGCATGTCTATACAGACAACCTCGTTTCGTGAAATACAAGCCGAGATGTTGGAAAGAGTATGCCAAATTTGGACTAAGTGGTGACCATTTGAGGCGCAGTCAGGGTCAACATTTGCGTAAAATAATCTTCAAACATTGAATAATATGGACCGTTCTATCGCTTCAAATAAAGATTTCACGCAATTTTTGTATTTGATGTGCTTTTTTTTTTTGAAAAATCACATTTTATAAAGCTTCAAGAAGATCTAAATCAATTTTTCGGAATGGTGCAATAAAAATCGTTGGATCTTAAATATTGAACAATGTAAGACTCTGTGTTTTACACGCAAACGTAATATAATAAATTATGAGTATATGTTGAATTGGTCACGGTTAAATAGAGAATCCAGTTTTTCTGACCATTATTAAAAAAGTTTACAAAACCCGTGGCATAATGGTTAGTTCGTTGGGCTGTCATTCTAGAGGTCTTGGGTTCGTTTCCTGCCTATGCCAGAGGAACTAACAAATTCTCCAAGTGGAACTATTGTCATGAAAAGTGCTTTCTTAAATTCGCCGTTCGGATAAGGCATAAAAACTGCAGGTTCCCTCCATCCCTGACAACAGTACTCACACACAGGAATGGTTGAGAGTTGTAAGTCACTAGGCTCTAGTTTTTTATGAACTGTTGCGCTGCCTAATTTATGGCATTTAAAAACACTAGGCTTCGTCAAAAGATTTTCAGAAGAGTTAAGTGGCCCGTTTGTTTTTAAAATTCTGAATGATTCTTTTATCAGGCCAACGCTTGAATAAGTTTCCGTTGTATTGGGGCACTACTATTATGGCTATGTTGAATTTCTATTAATAGAATTATTATTTCTTACAGTGTAACTTAACGAAAACTTACATTAATCTATTACTTAATAATTATATACTTTTCTCTTTCTTATTAAGAATATTGTTCAGTCTAATTGTAAAGTAATTTTCAATTTTCTATTTAAAATACTTGCGATTTAACCTCCATTTGAGTAAGTTACCTCTCTTTATAATAAATCTTGAATATAATTATTGAACTTGGATTTTTGTTGATCGAATTTTATTTCATGGTGCCGAAACCAGGGATTCAAGACGTGAGAGACAATAATTGTTGTGAAAGAATATTTTTTTTTATATCGATATGGAAAACGCAAGTCGTGCAGCGTATAGGGGACAAGTAACTCGTGTAGTTAATAGTGCAACCGAATATTTGGAAAATCTTGACTCCTTTGTCCTTGAACGAAGGAAATATAGAGTACGTTGAAGAAGAACTCCTTGTGTATCTTAATCGCGTAAAGGTAGCTCATGAAGGGCTTATAAAGGCTAATAACGAGTTTGTTCCTAGTTCCAACCTAGAAACTGCAACTAGAGATATGGAGCAAGTAGTAGAGTATGAGGATAAAGCCACCTCCCTTATCACGCGGTTGCCTCGAACGGTTAAATCGTTTAAGAAATCCTAACGGTTCGGAAACAGCTAACGTTAACGTTACAAACACTTCTATATCACGCGATCGTATTAACGGAGTAAGGTTACCTAAGCTGCCTTTAAAATCATTTTCTGGGGATTTTAAAGAATGGCTTCCTTTTTGGGAGCAATTCAAAACTACAGTACATGATAGTGAACTTCTATCTGGGACTGATAAATTTAATTATCTAAAGTCAGTGTTGAAAGGCAAAGCCGCTGATGTAATTGCCGGTTTTACGCCGAGTGGTAATTGCTATGATGGTGCTTTAGCTCTTTTACAAGAGGAATTCGGGAATGCAGATAAATTAATCGATAAAAATATGCACGCGCTAATGTCCATTTCATTGCTAAAATCAAAAACTGAGATTCGTGGTCTACGAAACATTTATAATACGGTAACCTCGTCTATACGATCATTGACGGCTCTCGGTATTTCTTCGAGTAATTATTCTATAATGCTTAAGACCAAATTACTGAGCAGTTTACCTAATGAACTGCGTGCAAATTATTTTCGGACTCAGAGTCATAGTTCTACCGATGAATCAAATGATTTAAATCAAGAAAACGGTAATAATGTGTCGTCAGAAAGTGAATGCTCTTTTATGTTTGATGGTGACAAACAGCTAACGAGCCTTCTGAAATTCATCAAAAGAGAAATTATAGCTCTTGAAAATTCAGTTGATGAAAAAGAAGAAGCCAATAATCAGAGAAAGCAATCGAATTATATATCCACTGCAGCTGGCTTACTTACAACGTCTAACACTCCCGCATCATGTTTTTTTGTAAGTCGATCGCACATCATACAAGAGAATGTGATAACCAGTTGACTGTAGCACAACGAAAAAATTTACTCAAACGAGACAATCGATGCTATCGTTGCACTTTAAAAGGGCATTCTTCTAAACAGTGTTTTGTTAAAAATCTTAGGTGTGGTGTTTGCGGGGGAAGACATGCAAAGTCGATGTGCGATCCAGATTATCGAAAACAGGTGTCGAAAGCAAACAGTAATGTCGATAGCGCGAATATTCGAAAATCATTAAGTTTATATGCGTCGATAAATAAAGCCAATCCATCAAATGTTTTTTTACAAACGGCATCGGTATTCGCGTTAAATAAAAATAAAGAGCTGAGCATTTATGTAAGATTAATTATTGATGGTGGTAGTCAAATTACTTTTATTAAAGAATCGCTCGTGGAAAAACTCTGTTTACCGGTTGTTGGCTCGCGAAATATTAATGTAATTCCGTTCGGAACTGATAACAAACAATCAACGTCGGAGAAAAATTATAAAATTGTGGAATTATATTTAAAAAGTCAATACGGTGAAAAAATGATAAAAATAAACGCGGTTGTTGTCCCTTCAATATGTGTCGATGTCTTAAGCATTCCATCGGGAAGGTGTGTCGAAAATTATAATCTTGTCCTTGCTGACGGTCGTCCCTTTGATTGTCATCCAGATGAAGGCATATCTGTTTTAATCGGAGCGGATAATTACTGGCGCATTGTTTCAGAAAGTACAATCCGCATTAATGACAGTCTAATGGCGATTGATACATTGTTCGGGTGGACGCTGCAAGGTCCAGCGCAAAATATGTTTACTAGTCAGTCATCGTACGCGAATAGTTTACTAATTAGTTCGTTTGACTAAAAAACGTTTTGGGATCTCGAATCGATCGGCATTAAAACAATTCAAAACGAACAGAATTCATTTACGGAAGATTATATCGAAAAATGCATCGTAAAAAAAGCCACTCGATACGAGGCTTGTTTGCCGTGGAAAGACGAGTACAGTGTTTTAAACAGTAACCGCGCCGGTGCTTTTTCGCGCTTCCAATGTTTAGTTAAACGTCTCTCCAGATCACCCGCAGGTCTACTACGGTATGACAGTGCGATAAGAGAACTCATTTTAAGCGATGTGGCTGAGATTGTGGAGGACGAGTCTGCAGTAGAACAACGCCGTACTTACTACCTACCTCATCGAGGTGTATATCGTGAAGACAAGGAAACTACTAAGCTTCGAGTTGTCTTCGACGCCTCAGCACATGCAGAAGGTTGTATATCGCTCAATGACTGCCTTAAATCTGGTTCTAATTTACTGCCTGATTTACTTATGATTGTTCTTAATTTCAGAACAGGTTTAATTGCTTTGGTTGCAGACATTGAAAAGGCCTTTCATCAAGTTACTTTGGCTAAAAAGGATCGCGATTCTCATCGGTTCTTTTGGTTTAGAAGCAAAATTGATGACACTAACTATCTTCCTGAACCAACAGTTTTCAGAATGAAACGTGTAACGTTCGGCGTAACATCGAGCCCTTTCATACTAGCAGCTACTCTCAGAAAACATTTAAAGTCGGAATCACAAAATCATAGCGATATTTGTCAAGTATTGGAGTCAAGCTACTACGTCGACGATTTTGTGATGAGTGTTGATGATGAAGATTTCGCCTACAAGCTCTACAATAAATCGATGAGCATTTTGAACCGAGCTTCGATGAAATTGCGCAAATGGAATAGCAGCCATAAGTCTCTAATAGAATCGTTCAACGAAATACCACCTGATCGGCAGAAGATCCTGGGAATCATGTGGTACATTCACACAGATGAACTATGTGTGGACATCGAGACGGTGTTAAATTCAAACGTTTTTTTGAAAACTAAACCAACGAAGAGGATAATATTGCAGGTAATATCTCGCTTTTATGATCCCTTGGGCCTTTTAAGCCCATTTCTTATAAAATTTAAAATATTATTTCAAATGATTTGGAAACGAAAAATAGCTTGGGACGAAGAGCTCCCGAATGACATCTTAAAAGCTTTTTATTCCTTTTATGACGGTATTGCTATTCTAAAGGATATTTCTATTCCGAGATGTGTTTTCCCAGGCAAAGATATAAAGAGCCGCGACCTTCATATTTTTGCAGACGCAAGTAAGAGTGGCTACGGAGCAGTAGCTTATGTAAGAGCTTCTAACAATAAGAGTGAGACGACAGTACGGTTTCTCTGCGCTAAAAATAGGGTTTCACCTTTGAAAGAAATCGATAAATCTTCAGAATTATCTCTTCCAAGACTAGAACTTACTGCAGCACTGAATCTTGGCTGCAAGGACCTACTTGGTTGCGTAGCGAATCCAAATCTTGGCCCATGGAAAATGTTCTTTATTACAATATTTCTAACTCATTGCTTTCTCTTCAGGTAACAACTGATAATCCGAAAGTAAACGAAATCTTACCTGTTGAACCTTTGGAAGCGCTTTTACCAGCAGAGAACTATAGCACTTGGATTAAACTTCTCAGAGTGACGTCATTGGTAGCTTGTGCCATACCTCGTTTGAGAAAAAGGTTCTTTGCATCGAAATTTCAAATAACACCAAACGATGAACTGAGATTGGAAGCAAGAGGCCATGGGATAACTGCAGATGACTTACAAAGGGCTGAGGATTATTGGATTGCATACGCCCAGCATAATGAGTTTTCTGAAGAAATTGAGGCGATTAAAAAAGGTAGGAAAGTTAATAATTCTTCTGATATATATACTCTTCATCCTATGTTTGAAAATGGTGTACTTCGAGTTCATAGTCGACTTGGAGACTGTAACGAAGAAGATATTTCAGCTTTTCCAATTATCTTACCAAAAAGGTCTCATATCACTAAGCTTATTGTGTTGCATGTTCATAAACAAATGTTGCACAGTGGTACAGGTACTACGTTTGCAGAGTTAAGGAGAAAATTTTGGATCGTTAGAGGCAGACAGCTGGTTAAATCAGTTATTCAGAAATGCGAGGTTTGCAAAAGACTTTTAGCTTCACCTGGATCGGAACCGATAGCTCCTCTTCCAAGAGAACGGATGCTGACCTCAAAACCATTCGAGATGACGGGTATAGATTACTCTGGCCCCTTGTATATTAAAAATCCTACTGACAATGGTTCACCATCGAAAACGTACATTTTGCTGTTGACTTGTGGTGCCATCAGAGCTGTGCACTTGGAGCTGGTGACGGGCTTAACTATAGAATGCTGTGTGCTGGCTCTAAGACGTTTTTTTGCTAGGAGAGGCAAACCTAGAATAATTTACTCCGACAACGCCAAGACCTTTAAGTGCGCGTCAAAGGAATTAAAGGTTTTGCACGATATAGTGGGATCCGAATTGGTACAAGGTTTTGCGAATAACGAAGGCATCCGATGGAAGTTCATAGATGAAAGAGCAGCCTGGTGGGGAGGTTTCTGGGAACGCCTTGTTCGTAGCGTAAAGGTAGTGCTGAAGCTAACTATTGGACGAGCAGTGCTTAACTTTGAAGAGCTTCGAACACTTCTTGTCGAAGTTGAAAGCGTTATTAATGCCACACCTTTAACTTATATTTCTGATGATCCTAAGGACATTAGTCCTCTTACACCTTCTCATTTTTTAACTGGTTTTCATTTTTCCTTAGATATGCCACGTTTCGATGAAGGCGAAACCAGTCATAATCTTCGAGTTAAATGGGACGCTAGACTTAAAACGTTGAGAGCTTTTTGGAAACGTTGGAAGCTTGAATATCTTCAACAACTTCGATCTCTTCACCAATATAAGATTGGAGGTTCCACGAAGATTCAAACAAATGATGTCATCATTTTACACGATTCATCCGTATCGAAGCTGTTTTGGAAACTAGCAGTAGTAGAAGAGGTGTATCCTGGTCGCGATGGAAAAATTCGTGCTTGTATTATCAGATTAGCCGATGGAACAAGGCTACGACGTCCAGTGCAATTATTATATAATCTTGAAATTGTATAACGTTATTTTTTAAATTTTAAAACTTTATTTTTGTGGTGCGGAGGATGTTGAATTTCTATTAATTGAATTATTATTTCTTACAGTGTAACTTAACGAAAACTTACATTAATCTATTACTTAATAATTATATACTTTTCTCTTTCTTATTAAGAATATTGTTCAGTCTAATTGTAAAGTAATTTTCAATTTTCTATTTAAAATACTTGCGATTTAACCTCCATTTGAGTAAGTTACCTCTCTTTATAATAAATCTTGAATATAATTATTGAACTTGGATTTTTGTTGATCGAATTTTATTTCAGGCTATATTGATAGAATATCTATAATATATTTAACGAACATTTTTAAGGATTTTTCTTCGTTATTTCCCCTGGCCTGATAGACATTTCCTTCAAAGATACAAATACTTCATTGATACTTGTTCCATCTCTCTTTAGTTGCAATGAGAATTTGCAGTTCTACCTTAAGACTTACTCGTAAGTATTGAATGGACCCATTTCATGTTCATCTAATCTTTGTCCATTGAGTTTCGATCTAAGTCAGACTATCTTAAGAAGAAATTTACACCTTAGAACTATTTTAAGCAGATCGGACTATGGCGCTAACAGTCCTCTTAATCGATTTATCAGTAAATTCAACAAATTCAATTGACTCTACAAATGATAATCTCGAGCTTTAAATCTACGAAACCGATTTTATAAACATTTGCCATTTTTATTTAGAAGAGGAAAAGTTTCGGTTTGATGAATTTAGTTGGGCCAAGTCTTATAGAAAAATTTTCCATTATAGTTTAAGGGCTGAGGGCTCATTTCTAACGTGAAAGGAAACCAGTTGACATTTAAGTTATTGGTATTCTTAGTAAAGGCGATAACAGAAACGTTTTTCTGCCGGCACGAAGTAAGAAAAAGTGCATTGAAAGTACAATTCCGGAAAAATAAATAGGGAAGGAAACCACTTCAAATACATTGCATCTAAACGCCTACGTCTAGCTGATCTCAAATATGGTTTCAAGAGACGTCTAGTTGGTGGAATTTTTCATTTAAGCGTTTGTGGACTTTTGGAAAACCACTTGAAATTGGATTCTTTTGGAAGCCCTCGACTCCTTAATTACGATTATGTATATGACAGACGTGTTAAGAGCTATATTTTAGCGGGAAAAAACAGCAGAAATCAGATCAATCCCGTTCGAAAGCCCTTGACTTCTTAATTTTGAATATGTGGATGACAAGTGTGGGTGGATGCATTTTCAATACACATACGATTCAAATCGCAGGTTTTTTAAGCAAATTTTCGGATAAAAGACGTAGCTGCATTAGATATATCGCAATCCAAAGCGTTTAACAGTTTTTATCAACAAAAATCTTATTCCGGTGGCCAGATTACAACATTTTTCCAGGGGTTTGATAAAAATGTGTTGAATACACAAAATAATGTTAATACAAATTCAATGAAAAAGTGAATACATTTCATGAAAAATCTCTTTCAATATTTATATTGTTCTAAAAGAACTATTTAAAATGGAATAAGATACTTTCTTTAAAATTTATTTTAATAACATTAAATTAAAGATATAACCAAAACTATTAAGATATAATACATTCATATCTCAAAACCTTCTATAAAAACTCAATATTATGAAATGCTTTTTTAATAACCCAACTCCGTCTTAATTATTGTCTTTTAAAATGTATTCTTAATGAGCTACCAAATACACAAGCTTTTCAAAGAGAACCTTTTATATATCAAATCTCTCCCGTTTAGCCTTTTTTACCCAAAAAGTAAACGCCTACAATCAAAATAAACATTTGACCAGACATTTCCCATTCCTAGACGAAAATATTTTAATGTAAATGTTTATGTTAAACAAAATTGTAAAGCCCCAAAGCTTTAAACACAAAAATTTAAAGCAAATTCACGTCATTAACAGTCTCGAAAAAATTTCAAAAAGCTGTGTTTTCCTACATTTAACTGAATATTTCTCTTCATATTCATACCAACACGACCATAAGGATCAGGATCAGAGCAGGAGAGAACTCAAAGGACCATCATGACGACGAGGACGACTGAGACCAACCGACCGACAGAAGCACGAGAAGATGAGCTCTTAGCATGAGGCGAGGCATCATGAGGACAAAAACGAAAAATAAAATACCCAACAAAATATTTTTTAATTACATTAAAGTTGTGTTTTCCCTTTTATTTAATATCATTTTTTTTTTCTTCTGTTTTATTTGCGTTTATTAACCGAAATGTGATTTTTTCTCTTAACTTCATCAAAGGGAAAACAGCGACGCACAATTTGACAGGACAAGTTGTATCCTTTATCCCAGCATGTTGGGGTTTCTGGATGTGCTGCCGTGCTGCCTGTCCCATTATCAGGATCCATTCGGTTATGGTCATAAAAAAGATTAAAACTCTATTAGCCCTTGAATATGAAAAATACCCCAATACAAAACAAAAACAACAACACGACAGACAAATCTTTAAACCAACATCAGCAACAGTTTAATAAATTAAAGGTTAATATTCAATTTTTATTGTTTTTCTGTGGAGCTATGCGTTGCGTACCTTTAGCTCAGCATCAGCATCAGCATCTGTATCCTGGCCTCCAGCAGGATAGCTGTAGGGTTATTTAGTGTCTCTATATCTATTATAAAATATAAACTGTCTGGATGTATGATTGTATGTTTTTGCCAACCCCAAAGGATTAAGAGCTCAAAATCTCAACCCAACAAAATATTTTTGGGATCAAATAAAATTTTCATATAATTATTTCGGACAAATTTATTTAGTCTGCTTTGCTTGCTATCAATTTATTTTTCATTTTGATTTTATGAGGCTCCGCAAAAACAAAAACAAAAATTATAAAAAGGGAGAATAGAACAAAAATGAAGCTATTTTTTAATTTAATCTGATTTTTCCAGGAGCGAAAATTGTTTTTGAGTAAAGGAAGCTGAGGGAAATTAGGAGCGTGGTAAGGATTAAATTAAAATGCTATTATTTTAAATGGGAGCTCGGGAAACGTGCCCAAAACTGGCGTAATATATTTTGGCGGAAAACGTTTAGACTGAAAAAGTTGGCTAAGACATTGTGGGGCTTCGTTTTAGGAACAACACAAACATTTGTTTTTTTTTCTAAGTTGAAAAAAGCCAAGTCAAGACAAAAAGTTAAGAGAAAATTTAATAAAAATCTATTAGTTTATTTTTGAGATAACTCAAATTTTCGATTTTTGGACAAAAAATTCGTACTTTTATCCTCGTTTTTAAAAAAAAGAAAAAAAAAGTATTACGGCAACCCAGCTTACAACCTTAATTTTAAAGTTTGAACTCAATCAGCTCAATGGCTTAGGCTGTAGGGTGGAGAACAAACAGACAGATAGACAACGGACGGAAACAGGGAACCCAACTATTTCGACTTCCACTACCATCGCAATGTCATGTTCTCGAGTTCGAAATTTTGTACGCAAACAGTCTCATCAAATGCATTCAAGTACGTAAGGTGAGGACGCTATCAATGAAAGAACTCGTCTTGCGTGGGATTTCAAAACATCTCAAAATGGGTATGCTTTAAAAAGAAGGAATTTGGATTCTGTATATGTTGAAGCCAAGAGCAATTGATTCAGGATTTGCTTTAAGTGTTAACAGCTCGGATTCGTGTGCTATGAGCTGTTAAGACCTAGTGAAACAATCACAAGTGACAGGACAAACGCTCAGTATATAGCAAGAGGCACGATAAAGTGATAGAGCGACAACACTCGACCCCACGTTGCAAAAGTGGTCAAAACGTACTTCAATAAGTTAAGACGGTAAAACCTATCCTATCCGCCATATTCTCCATACATTGCTATCTCTGATTACCAGTTTTTTGATCAATGGTTTATAAACTGGCTCAGCAACACTTGCAATGTTATAAAGAATTGGGAAATTGGAATTATTGATGGATCACCTTTAAAGATGAAGATTTTTTTCGACGCGGAAATTGTACGGTGCGAGGTAGAAAGTAGGAGCCAGCTATGGACAAGCTTTTTTCATTAAAGTCATATATTTTAAATCGAAAAAAACTGTGTATCAACACCAATATTTGACCAACAAAAGATAATTTTATCTCTGAAATGATTTTATGCATTGGAAAATACAGTTTTTGACTTCTAGTACAATTTTAACAAAAATCGAGGAAACGGATTTTTTTTTTAAATTTAAAAACCTAACAAAACACTGCTTTAAATTGGTAAAAACTTATTTTCGAATAATTTGTCAAAAATTGAAGATATTACATTCAAACAATTTTTTTATGAAAAATTTTGTTTGCAATATTATTGAGTACATTTTTAGGAAAATATAACTAACAAAAATGTTTGTATACAAAATAAGAACCTAAAGGGTTTTTTCAATAAGGGCGGGTAGATGTTGAAATGGATCAAAAAAGGTGTGGGTGAGGTACTCGTAACACCCGTGGTATGCTTGTAAGTGCGTTAGACTGTCATGGCAGAGGTCTTGTTTAATCCTTGCCTGTGCCATTTAATTTTTTTTCACTGTTACTGTCCTTGAGAGAAATTGACAAATGCTCCCAGAGTATTTCTTATTATGAAAAGTGCTTTCTCAAATTAGCCGTTTGGATTTGGCTTAAAACAGTTGGTCCCCTCTATTCCTGACAACAGTACTCGAGCACAGGAATGGGAATGAGAATATTAAGTCACTAGGCCCTGGTTCTCAAAGGACTGTTGCGCCACCTAATTATATTTTAGTGAGAGGTATTAGCAACATTTTTTTGTATTTGAAAGGCGCATGTATGCCATTATCTGTTTAATATGACAACAATCAAATTCCCGCCCCGGCTTCTTACAGTGACACGGATCCAAATAGTCCAATCTTCCGCATACAATCGGTTGAATTTGAGTGATGGCCTATGTTATTTTTACCTTTAGCGCATCGGTCGATTGTCGTTTATTTGCATAGACCTTCAAGAAAGCCGACAGGAAAAAGTCTAGCGGGGTCAAATTGCATGACATTCAAAATGTCAATAGTGGCGTCTGATGTGTGGCACATGCTGGAACCACTTGTCGTCTAGGTACACATGGTTCAATTTGGGCCATAAGAAATTAGTTATCATCGTTATGTAGCGCCCGCTGTTGACGGTGGCCGCCTCACTAACTTCGTTTTTAAGAAATTACGCCCTAATTACGACACCACATCGGCTCAAAATCCACAACAATGGGTAACTTTTTGAAGATGCATTATCACCTGGTAAAACCTCGCGTGGGTTGGTGTCGTCTCATGTACGGTTATTTTGCTGTTAACCCAGGTATTCATCCAAAAATAAGCCTCGTCACTAAAGATTATTTTTCAGCGAAAATTGGAATCCTCTTCCAAACGATTTGAAGCCCAGTCATGAACTTTGAGCTGGATCTTGTAAGAGTGTAGTCCCAAGTCGACGAAAAATTCACCAAGTTGAAGTCTGCGATCTTACGTTCCTTGAACGTATGGTTGTTGGCTGATTGTTTACTGAATCTGTCGTCTCAAATTTGGCCAACAAACATTTAAGAGTAGACTATGAAGGGCCACCACGTCTACCGTAAAAATAGGCGCAATGCGCGTAAGGTTTGGCTTAACGAACATCCATTTTGATAATAAAGTTTTATCATTTGAACGGGCTATTCAATCGTGTAACTTGTTAATATAATTTGGCGTAAGTAACTGAATAATAAAATAAATATTTAAATATTTCGAAAAAATTAAGGTTTTGACTTGAAATTTTTTTCAATGTTTCAAATTTTGATGCTTATGGTGTAAAATTTTAAATGATTGGTTATATCCATTTTTACCTATTTACTAGGCTAATAAGGTGATTGAGTTAATTTTAAACGATTTTAACATCTTATTATCTCTTAACAATTTGCTAAAGTTTAAATCAAGAAATGCCTAATTTAATTTTTATCATTTTTCTAAATCCATATGAAAGTGGACAAAATAGTCTAGTCAATAGTTAGGAAGTCCAACTAATAGGTCCGTCTAAAAGTAATTGCTTTGTTTATTTTCACGAATCGTAACTTTTGAGACATGTTTGGATGCTCATTTTTTTAATAAAAGGTAATTAGCAATTTACTACTTAGCAAATTGCTAACTAGTAATTTCCTTAAACCCTTAAAAATGCTGCGTCAATGTTTTTTGACAAATCCAATCGGTATTATTTTGTATACAAATTAAAAACTTTTATGAAATGTTAAATTAAATTGATAAACATTAATTCTCGACAAAAATATTGGACAAATATTGAAAACAAACTTATTTTATCAAATGCAAAATATCGTTGCTAACGTTTAGTTATTTTTTAGAAAAAATCAACTGTCGCACTTCAGATTGTGCGCACTCAAGGGGTTATGAAAACCCTTATATTTATTGGATAACAGTGAAAACAATTAGGAACCGAAGAAAGAATTAGAAATTCTTATTGGTTTTGCATGTCTGGAAGCTGTAAATAAAATATCAAGCATGATGGGCAAAGTATTTCAAACTTGCTTTTTTTTCTTTAACAAATTCCTTACTTAACAAAATGTTCAAAATTGAGCTCAAGAATAAACTGCTTTACATTCATAGAAGTACGGGTATTACGGTTGAAATTTTTGATGGGAGAAATGTAACCGGTTATTTTAACATTTGTTGAGAAAATAGCGATGTAACAATTATATGAATCAGACCTTGTGGTTTTCAAGAGTAGCAAAAGATGGCCTTTCGTTTTAAGTCTATCCATTTAAGTCCCAGTCCAAATAAAAATTATACACAAGTTTTGCTTTTTATGCTCAAAAGTTATTTTTTTGAACTTTTTGTCACTGTTGATAAGGATGTCTTTAGTGTCTGTAAAAAAATTTGATCGATATGCAAGTTTTTCCGAGATTTGAAAAATTGTATGTCAAGCTTGATTGGACTATATTATAAAAAGTGAAATTTGTTTGTTCCATATTACGATAGAATGAAGCTATTAAATTCCTTGTGACGTTATACTAAACAAATTTGAATTTAAAATACATCGTCAAATAAATATGCATCTTAGAATACTTTTGTTGACATCCGCTATAATAGCTAGAAAAATCTAGTCGAAAGTCCATTGTAAAAAAATAAAACTTACAAAACACTGCAAAACATTTTAAAAATTTTTTTAAGAATTAAATATTTTTTCGTAATAAAAAGTTATCATCAAATTTAAAGTAAAATAAAAAACAACAAAATAAAATTTTAAATTTGCTTAACGTCCCTATATACGCATATACATTTTAAATTATTGATAAATTAATTATGAATTAAAAATGTATTCATACACATTTTAACACTTTTAGCTTCAATAAAATATATAAACATCATACTAGTGTGATCCCAATGTTGCCCTATTCTCCCCTATTAAATTCTTATCTAATTTACAACATGGGGTTGGCTTTTCTGATTCAATTTTACAAAATGCCAGCTTAACTCAATTTTTGAAATGTAACAAAATAAAAATCTATAAATAAATTAACATCAATGTTGTTATGTCGATGGTATTTGAAAATAAGTATTTTTGTATAATGTATATGACGTGGTATAGGGTTGGTATAATTTAATTAAATTTCTACCCTTACGCGGGTTTGCAACTTACCTATCGTGGGCAAAAAAACTTAGTCTAATGGTATGGGATGGCCCATACTCGCCTGCGAGTAATTCTCTTTTTCTACGATGGCGTTTTTGTTCGATGTGTTTTTGATGAGCGGCATGCAATTGTGCCCGATCGTAATTTGCCGCCTCCCAATGCCTTATAAAAGGACTAAGGTTTTGTGTGTGTCCTGAAAAAAAAAAAAACATAAAACAATTTAATTTAATTATTTTGATAAAATAAAGGATTAAATATTTTTTAAATAATTGTAAGCTTTTGTTTTTGAAAAAGGTTCAACAAATCTTTAGATTCTCTCAAGCAAGCTATCGAAGCCCCTATTTGTATTTCCACTTGCAGCTTACCCAGATTGTTGATATTATGGTTTTGTCATTTGGTTTACTCAAGCTGATTTAATCTAAAGTTAATTATTTGTCTACCCACTAAGTAACATGCAAATCGCGTAAATTCCTTATCCTCATATTGATTTACCTAACCCACCCTTATAATTCTTGTATATTCATGTAGGTTCCTTTATACAACTGATGTACAGTAATCTATATCTAAAAGGTCTAAACACAATATTAACATGTGGTTGGTAACTTGACCCCAACCAATTATATATATTGAACCAAATACATTGCGCTTATGGTCAACTATAATGTCCTTTCGATCAATCAGACACTTTCAACTTTGTTGCTTTGACTCATGGCCCTGCTTCTACTGGTGGCTTGTCTAAGGTTGATATGAAGGAAGTCGAAGGGTATACCTTCGTGCAGTGAGAAAGAAAGGGACAAAACACAAATTTTGGTTTGCAAAGGACATATGAATAATTGAAATTATGCTGATGATGATGTGTTGATTTTGATAATGGCTTGAATGGTTATACCACCTAATAATAATTTAAATTGCTTTCGATGGAAAAGTTGTAAGTTGAACGGAATTATGATTGAATATTAATATTTTGTATAGCTGTGAATGTTGTCTACCTTCTGTTTAGAAACAATAATTCAAAAGGACGAAACACAAAGAAGAATTGTTTTGTCCTTTAAGAACGTTAGTGATGTGAATTAACTTTTTCAATATTATCTATTCAAAATTTTACCTTTTTACCTTTACCTGGTTGATAAAGGATGTTATAAAACTCCAATATTGAAATTAGAAATACCACATTTCATTTTAAATTTTATGAATTAAGTTTTTATTAGACTGCGGACCTTTTGTTTTATCACTTTTCGTACGAGTTTTCTCTCATGGGACTTATGATAAGTTAAAAAAAAGTCAATTTTGTAAGAGCTTGAGATCTTTAAATACTAATTCAAGACAGAAATTGTTGGAATGCAATTTAATTATTATAACCTTTGCAATGCTTAACGTGGTCTTATTGGAACCAAATGTCGAATATGTTTAGCTGCCTTATGTTTGAAAATAAAAACTTAGTCAGCATGGATCGATAACTCTTGTGATTTCCCGTAGGGGTAGCTCTTTCCTTATTTCGAAAAATATAAATAAGAAAAACTTAATGAGAAGTTAACTTCGTGGCACAAGAAACGCAAAGCAAACATTTAAACAATTTGATTGTTGTTTCTAGAGTTGAACAAAACAATATGCATTGCCAAACTTAATTAAACAGAAAAATTGTCAAAAACGTAGTTCTTTGTTTTTTTTTGATTCATACAAAAATATTGAGCTGTATTTTTGTATTCCTTTTAATGTTACGTTTAAAATTGATTTATTTGATTTATCCGCCATGTGGATATATGGTATTTGAATAAATAAAAAATCCACCATTATCCTTCTGATTTTGACCGATAATCAATTCTGAAACGTAAAACATTTAAATGATTAGTGCGACTCTTCAGCAAAGCGAAATATCCATTGATTTTGTAAGACCTGTCTTGATATCTTGGATCTTAAGACCTCTCTTGAAATTTCAAGATATCACTTTAAATTGTCAGACTTAACTTGATATTTGAAAAATCCATTGAAATTTAAAAACCTTACTTGATATTTTCCTACTTTCCTTCCAGACCAGCCTTGATATTTGAAGAACTCCTTTGATACTTCCAGGACTCCTTTAATATTTCATGAGATTCGTTTGCAGTTCAAAACCTTTGTTATAATCTTAAGACGTCTCTTGATATTTCAAGACCTTAATAGATACCTTTAGACCTCCCCTGATATTTTCAGACCTCCCTTGATAGTTCTAGATCCTTTTTGGAATTTACTTATTTACTTACTTAAGGTGACGCTACAGTCCGGGGTGGACCTGGCCCTCAACAATCATGAGTATCCAACCAGCTGAGTCACGATCTTCCTCTACTGCAGCGTCCATCCATTCAATTTGCTCTACATGAACGAGCCATCTAAATCGTTAGACTTTAATTCTGTTAATTAGGTCATTGTGACTGTACAGCCCGTACAGTTCGTCGTTATATCTTTTCCTCCATTCTCCATCTATGCAGCTGGAACCAAAAATCACCCGACAAATTTTTTCCTCGAAGCATCCTAACACGCTCTCATATGTCTTTGACAGGGTCCAGGCCTCAGCACCGTAAATGAGAACCGAGATGATGAGTGTCTAAAAAATGATAATTTTAGATGCTCGAGAGAGGACTTTACTACTCAATTGCCTCCTAAGTCCAAAGAAGCAGCGATTTGCAAGAGTTATTATTCTTTTGATTTCAGCGCTGGTGTCGTTGTCTGAATTTTAAGCGGAGCCTAGGTAGACAAAGTCGTCAACTACCTCAAAGTTATAGCTGTCTATGGTGACGTTTGGTCCAAGACATCCAAGACAAGACGTCATCGTTCAATGTCCTTTTTTGATGACAGCACAGGGTCTAGCCCTCATTGACCACTAAACCCATCTTCTTCGCTTCCGTCGCAATGCTCAAAACGCTCCACTGACATCACGCTTTGATCTTACAATTATGTCAAGATCATCTGCGTATCCGAGTAATTGGATGGACCTTTGGAAGATTGTGCCTCTAGTGTTGTCGGTTGAGTTTTGCACAATTCTTTCCAGAACGATGTTGAAGAAGTCGCATGACAGTGCATCGCTTTGTCTAAAACCTTTTTTGACATCAAATGCATCGGTAAGATCTTTTCCGATTTTGATAGAGTAGCGTGCATTCTCCATCGTCATTCTGCACAAACGGATAAGTTTGACAGGAATGCCAAAACTAGACATTGCTCTGTAGAGCTCTTCCCTATAGATGCTGTCATACGCGGCTTTAAAATCGATAAAGAGATGTTGGGTATCGATTTGAAGCTCCTGGGTTTTTTCCAAGATCTGCCGTAATGTGAATTTTGGTCAATGGTGGATTTTCCTGGTCTGAAGCCACATTGATAAGAAATTATAAGGTTGTTGACGAACAGCTTCAGATGTTCATATAATACGCAATGTTAAAGAGACTGATTCCTCTGTAGTTGGCGCAATTCAGAGGATCTCGTTTCTTATGTATTGGGAAAACTATGCTGAGATTTTACTTATCGGGCATGCTTTCTTCCGACCATATTTTGCAGATGAGTTGGTGCATTCTCCCTACAAAGTCATCGCCTGCTGCTTTGAATAATTCGGCAGCAATGCTGTCAGCTTCAGCAGCTTTGTATCACTTCAGTTTAGTCAGGCGGAATTGTTAATCCATGTTCGCCTAGGTAAAGTGGTTCTCTCTCCCTTACAGCGGAATTCATTTCGTCATCGCCGTTTTACAATTTGGAGAAGTGTTCTTTCCATATTTTGAATTTCACAGAGTTATAATTAAAAACGCCAAGAAAACACCGTTTAGGTCGTTTGGTGCTCGTTAACCATTATCCGGCCTTATTTCTTCAAAGTTTAAGAAAGTGTGTTGAAAATTATGGAAAAAGGTCTACAAAACTTCTGTTCTCAACCACAGAGCGGACAATACCACACTGCAGCAGCTCAGAAATGAAGTTGTGAGGGTTTCGGCAACTGATAAAGCCTGAGCGTTCCGTATATTATTTTTATAATTAACTGACGGTGGTCTTTAAATAGATGACGGATCAGAAGATTATATCAAGGTTAGCCTTGCGGAGCAACTGGAAAAAAATATATAAAGATTGGCAAATGCCTTTGATCTGTTTTCCAAAACTGAATTAAAAGTAGAAAGTATTTTTAAGTCTTCAACAACCTCAATGAAGGGAATTGATTGATTAAGCACTTAAAAATTTAACTCGCTTTAAGGTTAACACTGCGGGTTTAAATCTAGGTCAGGTTGAATCAGGAAAAAGTTGTTTATCGATCTAATGGTCTTATTAAACTTTATCAAAAACGTCGGTAATAAAAACAAAGATATGGAAATGATTTGTAATGATACTCATGTCGTTTAAAATAAATATAAAAAGTATAGGACCTAATTGACTATTCTTGTTAATGCCAGATGAAGCATACAAATTTTGAAATATAGCGTATCTAAAGTAAATATTGGAAACTTTGTACGACATTCATTTAACGCCCTTGGTTATTAGAATTCAATTATCGTAAAATAGGCTTTTTTGCTGAAGATAATTTATGACTTGGCTTGGCTTTCAACTTTTATCTGTCAAGTCCTTTCAAGTGATGTACACTGTATTATTTCCGATTCTCGTGCACATTTTAAGTAACTAAACCAGTGGACTCAAGTTCATCAAAAAGACTGCGAATAGTCTTCTCGGTATGACTATCATGACACCTCCACACGGTTTTTTAAATTTACGAAACACTCAAAATATTGATTAAGTAGAAAACCCACTTTGTTCATGAAACAACTGTATCGTTATTGTTTTTTGTTGTGAAAGGATAAACTGATAAATGTGAAGCTACAACAATATGACGAAGTTGATAAACCCCTTTCAATAAATAACCTTTACGTAACTTCATAGGATTGAGTGATAAGCCTTCTAAAAGACATTTCTTCTCATCCTGACGACATTCGATATTTTATATATATTTTTTCAGAACTACTATTTTCACTTCATGGGTAACTAAACTTTGGAAGATGTACAAAACGTGTGTCTCTCAAAAAGCCAACTCACAACAAAAAAAAAAAAAACTTTAAGAAAACGTGATTCCCAAAGAAATTCTAGACCTATGTTAGTACTTAAAGGGCTTACCTTCCTACATAGGTACATATTCAATTTAATATTCAGCAAGTTGCGTGCCCACAAAGACCCGATAAGTACTTATACAATGCCACTGCACTGCACTGAGGTTTGTTGCTATACAAAAGTCTATGTGAACTGCCATCATGAATGACTGCACAATACAATCTTCAGGTGCTGCAATCGACAATGTGACGTGAATCGGTGATAGGTGATAGGTATACTGGTTACCGGTATAAAGAACACTGCGATGCAATGCGATGCGATTCGATTCGATGCATCGCAGCGGGTTCTCAAAGGTCTCTTTAGCTTTCCTTTTACTTTAGGTATATCCAATCCCTTTCCTTTCATAGGTATTGTGGCAAATCGTGTTCTTTCTTTGTGCATAATGTATAGACGAGTACCTTACCTGCCATCAGTGCCTTTTGCTATATAAAGTGAGTGCAGCGGACTCTACCATCAGCTACCAGCATCATTATAAAAGTTATTCCAGAAAAGAAGGCAAGGTATAGAATGCGTGCCACTTTGCTGCAAACACTTCATCCGTCTAACAAGGGAGAGTTTAAAGGCAGTCGCATCATGGTGCACCTTTCGATTATACTTCTAGAGTAGGGCCATACCGTCGTGGAAATCGTCGTCATCGACAGCGATGACATTGGCGACGACGACGACATTCGTCGGTCGACAAGGATGACTGCGGCGATCAGGCGATATGGCAGGAGTAAAATGTTCTTTCGCTGGCTTCACTGCCCATGTACACTGCACTCAGTGATGCACTATTGCGTTTGCTCCCCTGAATAAATTTCCATTGTTACCGGTCGGGTGATGCGATGATGATGGTGTCGCTTTAAAAGGTTCGCATTCACATTTGCAAAAAGACTTTGTGCGAACAGGTGGCGGACTGTCGACTTGCGGACTGCGGACTACAAACTACTGCTGACTGTGTAATCGCGTCATCGCGTCATTTCAGTCGCAATCGGAATCGTATACCAGCGTTATGCTGCGGTATGGTGACGCTGCTGAGGGATGGCGTTGGTGACGGTGAATGGTGATGTAATGACAGACACTGTCAAAGAAGTAGTTGCTTGCAACTTTAATAATATCTACAGACACTTGTCATGCTCGTAATTCCTTTTATGAATAGCTAATTGCAACCAAGCAAAGTGAGTAGAAGTATATGGGGTCAATGGATCTTCCATAAAGTAGGTATATATTGAGTACCTGTCGCATGTTTGGTCATTAAAGCCATTGCCCATTAGTAGAAAAGTATTCTTGCCATATTGCATTCGTTTTGCAGTTGTTACTTTCCCAACAAACATTCCGACAAACAAGGACTATTAAATTCCAAAGCCGATGCCATTGCGAAACTTTTGTGACAATCTTTGGGCACGGAGCTTATGAAGCACGGACACGCACAGAAATTACATACCTATATTGCAGAAGGAGCGTCGCCGTGTCGTCGCTTTGAGTGTTGTCGTTTGATGCACTGCATATTGCACATCAGAGGCACACTGCTCCAAGAATTATGCGAACATCAGAATTCATTGGCGTAGTTTACTACGACGATGATGATGTGTCTTCAACTTTTTCTTTCCTTTTCTTGGGAATTGAATAATGGCAATGTAAGTTGTCATAACTTTCAAATGATTTACTTTACTTTTTTCTTGCAAGGATTCAGAAATGGAAACTTTTAATTGCTCTGAAGAGAGAATTATTACTAATGGTGGTAAAAAACAAAAACTTTTTCAGTGAAAGAGTTGGTGCAGAAAATCACTTTATTACTATATTGGAAGATTTTATTAAGGGTGCGGTAACATAAACCGATTTTATTAAAAATGTTGTCGTAATAATATTGTTACGAAATTTATGTTGATTTAAGTATTCGTAAGGAAATAACTTGGTCTAAGTTTCGAGAAATCCGTGCAAAAAATGTTCAGGAAATTAAGGTTTAAAATCTTAAACATAAAATTTCTGGGCAGCTGATACTTTTGTAGTTGTCAGGTCTTGACTTTAAAAAAGTTAATACTATAAAAGAAATTGATGAAATTAACCCAAATAATTGTTGGAAAATTTGCAAAAGTTATGACAATTTTAACCCGTCATAAAGCTAATGAAGAGTTCTGTTCAGTGGTCTGTCACATTTTGACTTTTTACTTTTATGTCGAAGAACTCTTAAATGATAGACCTCTTACAATAGACCGAGCGTATAAATTCAAATCTCTATTCTAAAACATCGGACCATTCACTTATACTACCATCAGACAATGTCAGGGTCGATTCATCCGTTTATCGGAACAACCGATCAGATTTTTATCCTTAGGTGGTCGATTTAAAAATCTTTAGAATTTAATGTTTCAACTTAGTATCTGCTTAAAGACCTTCAGACCGCCTAAGATTTCATAGCCAAGGTTAAGCTATACAAAGCCATGAGAGAATTTGGGATCCCAAATGAATTGATACGACTATGTAGGTTGACATATGCTTAATGACAAACAGAAATGGAGACCTCAGCCGAATGTGCCACTCTCTTCAACAAAATGGGGAGGTGGCTGGCTTAAGGATTAATGCCAGTAAGACTAAGTTAATGTACACCAGCCGAAATCAACAACAACAGGTTATTGTGAGAGAAGTGGCAGTGGAAAAGGTCACCCAGTTGATCTATCTGGGAAGCTATTTGGCACTCGATGGTGGAACGGACCTGGATGTCACCAATAGAATAAATAAAGTCCGTAGTGAATTCGAAATGATTTCTACAGTTTGGAACTCCAGGAAAATTGCGCTCCGAACCAAGTTAAAGTTATTTGAGTCCAACGTAAAATCCACGTTGTTAGATGCCTGTGAAACGTGGAAGTACTCTGCTGGCATCTCGAGAAGGTTGCAAATTTTTGTCAACCGCTGTCTACATTAAATCCTGAACATCCGGTGGCCACAAACCATATCTAACGATGAACTGTGGCTCAGGACTGGGCAAACAAAAGTGGATGTTGACATCGCGCAGTGAAAGTGGCCCTGGATTGGCCATACAATGAGGAAGCCAGACGACAACATAGCAAAGCAGTGCTTTCAATGGAATCCTCAAGGTAGAAGGCGGTGTGAAAGACCAAGAGAAACATGGAGATCATCTGTCATGAAGGAAGCTAGATTCCAAAACTTGGAGACGTGGTCGCAACTGAGGTATCGTGCTAGGAATAGAGGGAGATGGAAGGAACTGGTTGCCACCCTATGCTCCAGGAAGGGTTAAAGTGCTGCTAATAGCAGCCGGAAACGAAGAAGAAGAATTTTTTTAAATCCAGAAATCTTGGTTATGTAATTACTTACGTATATGGATCATAGACTTGGGGAAAAGCACTCCAACCTTTTAGTTCGAGAGGAAGGTCTTGTGAAGATTTGTTGACAACTCATGTGAGGAAGGACTATTCCGGAGAGTCTACAATTATGAATAGGTGTAGTACCCGGGGCATGGTGGTTAGTAAGTTGGACTGTCATGCGAGAGGTCTTGGGTTCAATCCCGCCTTCGTCACTTAACGTTATTTTTAAAGGGTACTGTCTCTTGCGAGGAATTGACAAATTTTCCAAGAGTAATACTTGTCATGAAAAAGTGATTTCGCAAATTAGTCGTTTGGATGCGGCAAATAAACTGTAGCCGGACACCTAGCTCTTATATGAGTGAAGAGGAACCAGCTTGAAAATTCCCATAATAAATTGTTTGGCATGAGCTCGTAATGGGGGCAAAAGGAGATACTTGTGGTATGAGTCCAGCACTGGATTCCGGTTGTATGATTTCTAAATATTTTTTTAAATACATGTATATAAGAAGTTACCAAGTTAACAAGTTTTTTATTTAATTTTAGATTCCATATTCCAGAATGGGCAGAATCTGGCCATATTTGACACCCGTGAACATGCCACATAAAGCTATTTATGGGAGAAACATTGATTTTCTAGTTTCAACCACACGACTCTGTTTGACCTTGAGGCTTATTGAATTCAATCTAAGCCTTTTGATTTGGTATGGTATTTTGATCGTTTTCACATAACGGACAGCTCTATCGCAGCCAATGTGTCTATTGACAAATTTACATATTTTGAAATATAAATCAGGCTAAACACTTATAAATAAATAAATTCAGAATTACTTTGTATTAAATTACAAAAATCTTCCGTAAGGGTCAGATAGACTTCGGCATCAGTTTTTAACAGCCCGTCTTTTATTTTTCATCGGAAATTAGGTACAATGATAGTCTTCACAAAAAACCCACCAAATAAAAAAAAGACAAGCCTATTGATAGTCAAGGATGGTCCAAAATCAGGAAACACCTAATGATATGCTACATATTGGTGTTCTAAAAAATATATTATATCGAAAATAGAATTATAATTATTAACGGCGGGGACGAATATGCTCGAATAGGTTCACAATGAGATATTTGGACGCTGTACAAACTAGATTAAAACACCCTCCAACTTTGAATCTTCCTCCGCATACAAAACCATGTCAAAATTTTGCTCCGTTACGACGTACAGGACGGACAAACATACAAACAAACAAGCAAGCAAACGGACTTACCCATTTATAGTATAAGAATAGGATTTTGAACAAATGTTTAAATTAATAATCTAAAACGTGTGTTAATATGTAATAATATATAACAAAGGGTTTTTCAATAACGGCACCTAGATGTTGAAATGAAATAAGTCAAGCTGTGTGTGAGGTATTACAAAAATATTTTTTTAATTTGAAAGGCGCCTGTATGCCATTAAGTGTGGAATATGACGTGGGTAAATGCCCGCTTCCAATTTAAAATGACTGTTCCACATAGATCCGGTTTAATTTGAGCGATGGCCTGGCTTATGTTCACCTTAAGGGCATCGGTCGATTATGGTTAATTTGCACAGACCTGCGACTTCAAGAAACCCCGTAGAAAAAAGTCTAGCGGGGTCAAATTGCATGACATTAAAAATTCACATCACCCTTGCGAGAGATAACCTAACCCTCAAATCGTTCATGCAAATTGTCAATCGCAGCATTTGCTGTGTGGCACGTAACGTAACCTAACGTTGTTTTCAAAAAAAGTAATAACCATGATTTTTCGGCCAAAATTGGGGTATTCTTCCAAATGATTCGAAGCCCAGTCAGCCAACAAACAGTGTTGTCTCTGCTCATGAACTTTGAGCCTCTGGGTCAGTTGGATCTCGCCCGGGTGTAGGCTCAAGTCCAAATGCAAAATTCGACAAGTTGAAGTCTGCAGAAGGTCGAGTTCTTGTGCACGCCGAGGAATAGACTGCCTCGGGTTCTGCTGTATACGCTTTCACGGACCGTGGCGATGTTTTCTCCCGATCTTGCGTTCCTTGAACTTAAGGGTGTTGGCTAAACTGGTCGTATCAAATTTTTCCACCAAGCATTGAAAAATCGACTGTGAAGGGCCACCACATCTGCCGTAAAATGGGTGTAATGCGTGCAACGTTTGGGTTAACGCACACTCATTTTGATAAACTAGTTTTATCATTTGAACTTGTTGTTTAATCGATTAACTTTTCATGATTATTTGTCATAAGCAACTGAATAATAAACAAGAGATTTAACAGATGTCATAAAATACAAAAATCGGTGCCACGGGGGGTGCCAAAATCTACCCGCGTCAATTGAAATACCATTTTAAGTTTAATTATTATCTACAACTTCTACAAGAAGGAGATTGACAGCCTTTTTATTAACTTTATGGATTTAAGTACATTTCGTTGCAAAAAAGTATGAGTGTCAATAGGAGAACATTTACTCTGATAGCACTTAGGGCCATCCCTTATCATACTGGTTCAGGTTTAATCATCTTTTCGCTCTAACATTTAAACAAAATAATTGTGTGGCGTCAAAATTTTGCAGTATAATTTCGTGATCTTGTTGTTACTCGACGAGTAACCACCGATATCTTTTGATAAAATACCCTTACACTTCTTGCTTTATAGCTAGCTAAATATACCAATACTCTATGATCAATTCAAGACCTTAAAGATAGAGTTCGTGAAAATATTGAGAACATAATCACCCGATGCAAATATGTCCAATATCCTAATTTAAAGTATTAAACTTAATCTACCAATCGACGGACGAAATCACCGGACCTACTTTTTGTGACTTTTCTAACATTCTTGTCAATATATGTCGAATATTTTGCGGTTGCGAGGGATAATGTTTGTTCTTCAGTTTTTAAAAGCAAAACGAACCCCTTTTGAACAAAATTTTTTTTAATTAACTTTAAAGGGTTTTCTCCTTTCTTTATGACTTGCTCAACATGGCTCTAGTCATATCTGCATATCGTTGCCATAAATTGGCCCTATAATCTACAACAAAATTCCTCATAACTCTCCGACATAAAAGGCTTTACGAGAATTCGTAGAATTTAAATTCCACTTTTGGTGTAATGTAAAATAAAATTCGAGGAAAAACAAACGTGTCAACCACTAATTACATACAATTGATTTTTTTCAATGCTTCATCTTTCCCGTGAAATAATATTTATAATAGTAATTTATTCTTATTTTTTAATATTGACTTTTACGAATTTCGTTCTGGCATATCCCTTATTATAAGGATTAATTAAGTCAAATTAAAATTGGCATTTTAATCGTCAATCTTTTTAAAATGAGAACGCTTATTAAATTGCATTAACATGTTCAATCAGGATAAGGACATCACATCATAAGCACATATGTATATTTTATATACTCACAAAATATACCTAGTCAATAAACTCGTTTAAAGTACAATAAGTGGCCTCGTGTTGGGCGCCACTCCAATATAATGTATTTAATATAAAATAAAGAATCAGTAAGAAAACATTGGTTGGGGTTCTCTTTTTTCTTTATTTTAGCCTCAAGTACTATGTCACTTAGTAAATGAAACGTTAAATGTGCCCTATTTCATTGTGGCTTGTCGTGACGCGAGCGTACCTTACCCTAACTGCTTTATTATGGACTGATGGATAAAACGCATACGGCAACGGTGCGATTGAATCATTAATGCAATCGCAAGAGTAGGTATGTTTATATACAATATCTATACGGATACCTTTAGAAATAAAATTAAAAAAAAAAATAACAACAAAAACGGATCCAGGACAACAAGGACAATTATAAAAATAATATTCCCTTGATGTGGCAACTTTCATTTAATTGGGTCGTGTTGGATTGTTGGTTTTGAACCCTGCCCCCCATCATCAGCAAAGTCATGTTTAATTTACGGTGACACACAAATCGATTTATTTTTAACATTTTTGTATCTTATTTTTTTTTTGTTTTTGGCAACGTTGATCTTTATTTTATTTTGACTTTAAATTGAAATAGAATTGAAAAAGTACGGTGATGGAAATGATGATGTTTAGTTAAGGCACATCCAACTATAGCTAAAGCTTTGGTGTAAACATTGTATGTAAAGGGAAAATGGCGGTAATTACCGTTTCAGCATTTCCACCCTTTAAGCAATCATTCAAAAAGGTTTTATAAATATTTTGGTGAATTCACAGAAATTTTTAATGAACTATTCAGTATTGAACAAGCTTAAAATGTTTGATTAGAAATTTTTTGTTTTATTAATTTAGAAAACCTAAATCTAAAATTTTAAATATTGAATATATTAATGATTTCTATTTGTGGATTAATTTGTTTATATTAAAAAAAGTAAATTATAATCTAACAATCATATTCGTGGTAAAATTGTAACCTGAAAGGGATTCTGATGAAAATGAAAACCACTTAATATATATTTACTTTTTATGTAGGTTTATGTATTTAGATCCTTTAATCTCATAGAGCTTTTAGGAAAACATTAGAGCAAAATTCAAAATAATTTATTACTTTGTTGTACACTATTTATTTTAAGCTGATGAAAACATGAAAGAATATAGATAATTTATGGTTTTATTAAAAATGATTATTAATGGAAATCTAGCATTTTCCACCATTTTTTGTTTTCAAAAGCCTTTCAGAATCACAGATTTAGAAATCTTTCCAAAGGTATATTTGGGTTCATGTGTCAGAGTGTATAAGGACATGTTTTGAAGACCAATTTTTAGAGCCTTGCTAGTGAGCCATGTTTATATACTTTAAGAGTTTTCAACGTGTTTTCTTAAACTTTGGTTATGTAAGCTAAAAGTTTTTAAAAATTCATATTTTCACCACATTTTCTATCAACAATTCGTTTTTAAAAAGTACCTTTTTTAATCATAATTATTTTTCTAAATTTTCGAATTCTAAAATTTACTTAGTTCATATAGAACAAATTTGGCTAAGGAAGAGAAAAAAAATCGTTAATTTAATATCTTTGGAAAAATCAACATATGTATGTATGTAGATCTTATCTTGTATTCAAAGAAATTTAACTATAACCTAATTTTTGAATGAAAATTCACGAGATCCTTTTTGTTTCAGTCAGGCCAGTCTTTTCTGTCAATTTTCAATACAAAGTGAACGATAAAAAATTAAAGTTGCTAATAATACAGTTTGTATAGTACTCTTAAATGGGTTATAATTCGAAGTTAATTGAAAGTTAGGGTTGTGAGAAAAAAGATACATTTGAATGTATTTTGATAGCGTTAACTCAATTTTAATATGATTTAAATCACAAAATTTTTGCAATTTTGAAATGATTTGAAACACAAAAGTATTAACAATTTTGAATTATTTTATAAGCAAAAATTTCACAATTTTTTTCAATTTTTAAATGATTTGAAGCACAAAAATAGGATATTTTAAGGATTTAAATATCGAAACTTTTGGGGAAGTACACCATCCTAGTCTTCAGTTTAATATTTCGTAAAGTCTGGTTGGAGCAATGTAGGTCTCATCAAAATAGAGTCAGGGGATTTCCTGCAGTATTGGGGAAATGGTAATGAAATGGTTTATATATTTGTGTTCTCTTCTATTGCAAAGCCACCAGATTTGGGGTAAATTTGACCGATGGGGCATAAAGTTTAAGTTAAGAACTTCAACACGTGCTCTAAATATTTAGCTTATAATTTCAGCCGAGTATTCATTACGAAAATAGTTAATTCCTAAAGAAATTCTCTTTTCTCCTTTGCGTCTATTTTCGCAGTAATCTCCGCAAACATACCCTGCCATTCATCAACATTTAACTCCAATATTAATAGATGAACTGTGAAGACTTGTTCCATTTCTTCTCATAACCCTTATCAAATAATCATAGTTGGCTTTTAGACTTCTTATGTACAGAGGCATTATACCAGATTCTACATAGATAGCATTGTAAGGCGTTGATATAGGTAGTCTCAATAAACGTTTGAAGAAATATCTCTGCACCGATTCAAACGTTGCGAGATTTTTATAGCCAAAAACCTGGGCACCATAGCACATACAAGTGTTGGCCGTTGTAGAAAAACACGGTATTTTGACGAGAGATCGATATCTTAGGTTGCAAAGAACTTAGTCCACATCAGACTCAAGTCTAGTTTTGCTTCATTACTTTTTTGTTGGGCATGTTTTGAAACATTGAGATTGTGTGTAATCCAAACAACTGGGTACTGAAATTCTTGCACAACGTCGATGTTTACATAATTGAGAGACCAAAAATGCATTCAGCCTGATTATTTGTAATTGCAGAGTGCAAGGGTTTTTGGTGAATAGTACTAGGTCATCAGCATATAATAGAACTTTAATTTTTATATCAGCAAACGATATCCCTCCTGGCAGTATATCACAAATGTCGTCAACAAACAAATCAAAAAGTAATGGACTTTAAATACAGCCCTGTGGAAGGCCTGCAATTGTTTCCAACCATTCTGAGAAGTCCGTTCCATCCCATATAGATGCACTAGATGGAGCAAGAAATTTAGAGTACATGGTCAAAAATTTTCGAGACATTCCTATCGTTGAAAGCTTGTACAGTAAAGGCTGTCTGTTAACTTTGTCAAATGCTTCCTTGAAATCTACGAAGCAAGCGTATAGTTTTTTCTTCTTACCAATGGATTTTCGAGCAGTGCTTGTCAATCCAATGCAATTGGCAAAAGGGGATAAATAACTACAATATTAACAATGATAACTGCTTCCCAGAAAACCCACAAGGCTTATTTGGATTCGGCTATTTCACTGGAGTCAGGATAAGGCAATAAGTCTTGAACTATAGTTTTAGCAACGAGCGCCTCTGGACAATCCGTATCCAAATTTAATTGGCATAACATGGATATGTTCTTTCGGCTCTTTGACAAAGCAGTGTACTAGCAACGACATTAAAATTTCTTCGGCGATTTTAATACCAAGCTTTGAAAGGGAAGATATCCTTGGTAGAATAATCGGGAAAAACTACCTGCACGATAACACTTACGATATCGTATTCAGGCTCATCGATTTTGTTGAGGGGCGAAATGGTAGTCAGTACGCGTTTTCCACAAATCAACATACACAAAGGAACTAGGAGTTCTCCAGCTCAATTTACCGTCAACCAAACTCACCATATTGCCATCGACACTAGACACGCTTTCAGCATCATGTATATCTGAATTTTTCGAGGAGCTAACATCGACTCGGACCACTACTTGTTGTAGCCTAGGTACCACGTAGGGTTTCCAGGCCCAAGGCAAAACAGGGAGATGCTGGGAGAAGGTACAACATCGAATGGTTACAATAGCGGGAGATCACCAAATCATTCTCCGACGAGTCACAAGTAGCCGCTTTCAGAGTTCTCTGCCTTCAACAAAATGCATTGCTAACCAGTAAAAACATTGTTCGAAAGGATACGGAGGACCGCTTCTGCAGAATCTGGCGACGGCGAACCGAATTCCACTGTCAGGCAGGATGATCTATTCAATATAGATGACGAAAACCAACAATCCCGTCTTTCCGACTTAGGTGAAGTGAAGATTGCCATATCTAAGCCGAAGTTTAACGAAACCCCAGCTGGAGATAATTTGGTTAGGAGCAAGCACCTGTGGTGCTTGTGGTCGGAAAAAAGCAAGCCCGCAGTAGTGTTTGACCGATAATGAAAAAAGGAGAACCTCTTAACTGCAACAACCATAGAGGAATCATACTGATACTACTGAACATCTTAAGCCCATCGTTAATAATCTGATATGTCCTTATCAGTTGTTTAAGACCAGGAAAGTCTATAATCTACAATCAAATTTTCACATTACAGAAGATTGCGATTGCATGCGATTTTTTTAACATTGTCTTTCAAAGAATAGTGCAGAACTCAGCGTGATGTCAATGAGGCTGTTCTGGGTATTGAAGCACAGGCGACAAAAATGGGTTTAACAGTTATTGAGAGCAATCATCATCGTTACCATTGATAGACATAACTTTTAAGTAATTAAGCACTGTGCCTACCTAAGCATCGCTATCAATGCAGAGAACAACTCTAGCGATGAAATCAAATTAAAAATTATTTGACCTAAACGCTGTTTCTTTGAGCTAAAAATATAAGTGTTACCATCCCCGTCGTCTTATACGGTGCAGAAGCTTGGACAAAAACGGGTGAAAGCTCTTAGGGTAGTTTTGAGAGAAATGTTCTTCGAGTGATCTACGGTTCCGTATGCAAAATGCAAAGAAGATGATATAGGAGAAGATGGAACCTAGCCAAAAAGAGGAAAGTCAAACGTCTGTAACACTTGGTCTGGTCGATAATTTCGAACACACGCCCTTAGGACAGCCCAGTAGGGGAAGGCTGTAGATCACGAGCCAAGCACATTTGGAAAGCTCACCCAACTCATAGCAACTAAAGACATCCAGCTAGGTACCGAGTTAAATGGAGAATGTTGTTAAGGACTTAGAAGGTTACTATGTCCCATTTTTCTTCGATAATAACATCAAAATATGTATTCAGAAAAATACTTTTATAAAAATTCGATAGATTTTTCTTACTTTAGAAGTCTCCGTTTTTAGCATTCCAACAGAAACAATATTACAATTTCTTCATTTCCATACCTTTGTCTAATTAGAGCTTTTCAGAGTTCTAAGTTCAACATATAACAAAGGTTAAATTAACTTACTAAAGAAACACACTTTAAAATTAATTTTAGATAGAAACATTTTAAACTATGTTAAAACATAGTATCCAGATTTCATTTTTCAATATCTTGAACATATCCAAGAAAGAAATTAATTTAAATCTCATTTAATAGATGATCAATTTTGTCCGCAATCAAAAAATCAATATTATGCCATACATATGTATTTTCTTTTTACATTTCTTTTCAATATTTCCTCTCAAAACAAATGCACTATTTTCAAACTTTTCTGATAAAGGTAAGCTTTTCAATGTAGTTCCAAAAAAATCCAAACTATCTTTCACTTTCTTAGTCAATTAAACAATTGTAGTTCAACTTCACAGCACAAGTAGAATACTATTGAAGACCTTCAGAGATACAGAGATAATTCACTATCCCATAATTGAACTCGATACGATTGTGACCATGACCAATCGACAACTTTAATTAGCTTTGACCAGGACCATCCTTAACCTTGATACATCAACATTTTCACCAATTGATGCGCCCGCCGTCATCATTATAGTCAATGAGGTCAATATCATAGCAGATAGATAGGACGAACTATTTATATAAGAAATCGAAGGTTCGGCACAAAATCTGTGTCTTCGATTTTCGTCCATGAAAGATAAAAAAGTTTTTCTTCATGAACTAGTTTTTTTAAGAAAAAGATTGGAACAAACAATCACGATTATATGGAAGACCATGAATTTGATTTCTGCAATTCTTTCATTTAATATATCAAATTAGCTGATAACAAAAATGTACGAAAATAGCTCAGGGAATTTCTTAAACCTTCCTATAATATTCTCTCAAGGTTATTGAAAAAAAACATCTCTGTAACTTTTGTTTAATGTTTAAAAAAACTTTCGAACTTTATGGCTTATTTAATTTAATTTAAGTTTAGTACATTCTTTGGAAGGTCTTAATAGAAACTTAGGTCGTTCGAAATATAAACTGTAGGGCCTTTCCATCCCTAAAATGACTCGCAAACAGGAATGATTGAAAGTTATAAGTTGCTATATGCCCTAGTTCTCTACGGACTATTGCTAGCGGGACAGTCCCGACGCAAAATTCGCCGAGTTGAAGTCTGCGAAAGGCCGAGTTCTTGTGAAGGGCCACCACGTCTATACCGTAAAATGGCTAATGGAAAAACCCTTTACTACTAAAAACTGAATACCAAAAATATTTCTGTCTTATATTATAATTTGAAGTTCTCAAGCTCTTGAAAAAAAAAAACACTCGATAGTTAGTTAGTTTATAGTCAGATATAGAAGCTCGTCGTACATAGGGTACATAATGATAGCTTCAGGTTATCTCTCAAACACTCCAAATCCATATACAAGGACCAGTGCTTCCTTTATTTGGTATTTTGGTACATCATTAATTTCATCCTTTGTAAGTATAAACACGAATTCTTAGTTTCAACATATGCGCCAGCAAATATTTAAAAAACATGTTCTTTTGTGAAAAGTTTCATTGAAATTGAAATGTTTCAATGAGTCATAAGCCTGAAAAAGTATAGAAGTAGACGAACTAAGAGAGAATTGCAACCATCATCATATAACCAAAACCAGCACCCGAATCCTAGAATCATCCTAGAACGCACCCATCAGAAGAAAACAAACAAAAACCAAGCCTCAAATATTGTTTTTGTGCGAAGCTGAAGCTTATATAGATTTATACTCCTCATTCATTTTTATAGACGTGTAGAAAATGGTAAATAACATCCTGGAATATGGTTTTACTTTCCTTTATACGTATTTTTTTAGTTCTGGTTGCAAAAACAAACTCGCCAGGAGCACCATCGGTGGTGTTGGTTCTTCTGTGCTGCTGGTGGTGGTTTATTAGTCTATTTTCCGGCACCTTTTCCAAATTTATACAGCTAGCTTGAATCTAGATGGCGAGAATGAGAATGACCTGAATGAATTAGATATACCTACTCTTGTGTTCATATAAAAGGGGTTGTGAAAGGGCTTTATTACCTAACATCGACTACGAGTACAAGTATAGCCCGGCCGACACTCAGAATTGCAACTCCAACTCCAAATCTAACTCTGCCAGGACGAACGGCCAGGTTTAACAAAAAAGGAATGTAGGTATATAAAAATGAACACAAAACGAATAGAATCACATTCAAAATAAAGTTAGCACATGTGAAGTCTATGAACATTATGTTTTCATTTTTTGTGTCCTTATTTTATTTTTTGTAGGTATATGTAGGTACAAGTAAGGGTATGTGTTGTACATTTATTATTTTCAACAAAAACCAAGTATCTATATCTATAGCAGGGGCATAAAACCCTTGAAATTGTTGGTTATAGTATCTAGATACGAGGTATAATATGGTTTTAGTTTTATTTGAAGCTTGGACTCGAAAAAACCTCACACACTTCCCGCTCAAACAGGAAATCATAATAAACTGGGAATTTTGTAGTCGGATGCAACAACATCAAAACATCGTCATCATAATATCGCCCGACGACTACGACAACGACGACGACAAAACGGATGGACGGTTGTAAAATTGTACTTTTCTTTCTTTTATTATTTTCATCATCATAACTGAGGTGAACATAAAATCCTGGCACTTTCCGGTACACACAAAAAATAATAAATAAAATTGTTAGAATCATACATTGCATATGGAATAAGGAGGAGTGTATGCATAATGGAAGGTCTGTGTGTTTCCGGGAGGTTTATACCTACAGGAATATGTAGATGGATTATGTTTGGAAAAAAGAAACTGGACCTCTAATGAATGGAAGTTCTGATTAGTACCTTTTTTTATCATGTTTATTTTTTAAAACTTGAGATCCTACTCATCAAATAAAATGAACGATTGGCTTTGTAGAGAAGAACTTTAAGGTAAAATAATTGTATATGTATAGAATAATTTCATGAAAGTGAGTATGATTTTTTTACCCGAAATTTCACTTCACAAACAAATAAGAGCGTAATATTATAAACAAAATAAAAGTGGAGAAAAACAAATTCTCAAAATCTTTTTTTATCAGTTTCAAATTTTTTTTGGACAGCAGCGTTAAAAATTAGCTTCGTTCAAAATATACAAATAATTAAAAAACAATATTAAATTTTCTTTATTGGAAATGTTAGTAAACAGAATCGTTTTTCAAATTTTTAAAACTTTCTGTGTAGTAAATTTGAACATTCAAATCGAGTCACAAAGCTGTCCCTGTTATTTTTAATAAAATCCACTTTTTATTATCACAATCATTGAATCCACATCATGGTCCTGATTCCTTAAAAACTTTTCACTTTCCTCTTTGCAACTTTACACTTTTACTTTGCAAATCACGTTTCACCAAACTCTAATTTGCAAAACAGCTAAGTCTTTTCTAAAGAGTGAAATGTTTTCTTATTTTGAAAAGTTAAGTGGTTTTTTCAATTGGAGAGCGTAGATTTTGGTGCCCCGTGCCATCTGTCAAATCTTTTTTTATTATTCAGTTGTTTATGCCAAATCATCATGGCAAGTTACTCGATTGAACAGCACGTTCAAATGATAAAACTTTATAATCAAAATGAGTGTTCGTTACGGTAAAGACGTGATGGCCCTTCACTGTCGACTCTTCAACGTTTGGAGGCCAACTTTAAGAAGACAGGTTCAGTTAACAATCAGCCAACACCCTTGCGTTCAAGAAAGATCGTCCGAGAACATCACCGCGGTCCGTAAAAGTCTACAGCAGAACCCGAGGCGGTCTATTTCTTGCCGTTCACAGGAACTCGGCCCTTCGCAGACTTCAACTTGGCGAATTTTGCGTCTGGACTAGGGCTTTCTTACATCCATACAAGATAACAAGATCCAGCTGACACACGACCGCATGACCATAGCCAACGCCGCCTTTTGTTCGCTGACTGGCCTTCGAATCGTTTGGCTGAGGACCCCGATTTTGGCCAAAAAATCATGTTTAGTTACGAGGCGCATTTCTGGATGAATGGCTGTGTTAACAAGCAAAATTGCAGTACAAAGGACGACACCAGCCCACACGAGGTTTACCAGGTGATAATGCATCCTCAAAAAGTAACAGTTTTGTGAGGATTTCTGGCCGGCCGTGCGGCAGCGTAATTGTTTCCCACTAGTTTTGAAAACGAAGTTAGCTACATAGCGATGATAAGTGATTTCTTACGGCCCAAATTAAAGCATATTGTCCAAGACGACTCGTGAGTCCAGCAAAACGGCACAAACGCCACGATTGATATTTTGCATGAACGATTTGAGGGCAAGGTTATCTTTCGCAAGGGTGATGTGAATTGGCCACCAAATTAATGTGATTTGACCCCGCTAGACTTTTTCCTGTGGGGTTTCTTAAAGTCGCAGGTCTATGCAAATAAATCACAATCTACTGATGCCTTAAAGAAAACTCGTTTGACCTGTGGTTCAAAGGGACAGATTTATAGAGAAGCTTCATAGCGATTATGTTAGAGCCATTTTGTCGCATTGAGAAAAAAGATTAGGTCTCTAATCTTTGTCTCAGATAGCTCATCAAGTTCGTGAAAGAATGCTTTACCAAAGTATTTCATTCTAGTGTTTGCCAAAGCAGGACATTTGCAGAGGAAATGGATTATCGTTTCACTTTCTCTTTGGTCACTACAACTACGGCAAAAGGTGTTGTAGGAGATACCCGACTTCTCCGAATGAACTCCTATAGGACAATGTATGGTACAAACCGCAACAATCCGGGCTATGTCTTGCCTTGGCCTGCATAGAAGATCGTTTGTAAAGGTTTTGTTATAGGTGGGCCATATCTTCATAGATATAATGCAGTTGGGTAAATTGCTCCACCTTCGGTTTGATTCAGTTTGGTAGATAGAAAATATTTTAACCTTCATCCAAGAAGAATGTTAACCATTTCCGCAAGTGATGTGGCCGAGTTAATGGCTTTGACGGCTGCCTGACTTTCTGTAAAGATAGCCACATTTCGGTTTTGGTTTGGGCTTTGTTTAAGTATCTTACATGCCTCCCTTACTGCCAGCAGTTCAGCCTGAAAAACGCTAGCAAAGTCAGGAAGCCTAAAGGATTTAGCTACATTTAGGGACTCAGGAAAGATCCCAGAACCAACTCCGCACTCCATCGTTGAGCCTTCAGTAAAGATGGTTGTGTCGAAACCTATCGACACGATGTCATACATAAAATCTTCTCTCGATGGGAAAATAACCTTAAAGCCCTTACTAAGCCTCAAAGAAGGAGTGCAGTAGCCAGTATCTACCGAGATAATATCTGAGGGAATCAATTTCGTTGTGTTACTGTCACCATAAGGTTTTGACAACCAGCTATTTGATTCCATCAGCCTAATAGCGCTGCAGAAAACTATGTATTTAATAAAAAGGTCGATTGGTAGAAGATCCAAACTAACGTTTAAGGCGTCCGTTGGGCAAGTACGCATGGCTCTTGTGGTGCCCACGCAAGCTGTTCTCTGAACCTTCTTTAGCTTATCAATATTATAGGCTTTTCTAAGAGCAGGCCACCACACGACCCATATGTTAAGATTGAACGTATTACGGCTGTGTACGTCCATGAAATCATCTTCGACTGAAGCCAAAGTTTTGCTGCAGGCGTAAAAGGCAACACAGACCTTCTTAACCCGTACTTTAATAATTAGTTTCCAGTTTAGTTTAGGGTCGAGTTTAACTACCAAATATTTTGCACTGGAAAACAATGATAGGATTTGACCGTTGAGTCGAGGTAGTCTGAAGGGAGGTACTTTAGTTTTGGTTGTAAAGAGCAGCAGTTCAGTTTTACTTTGGTTAACTCCTAGTCCACAACTCGTGGCCCAGCTGCTATCTTTCTTCAAAGCTAATTTCACTAATCACAGAGGTGTACTTTCCTGACACCAATAGCACCAAATCATTCGCATAGGCTACCGCCTTCACTCCACATCTCTCTAATTTAACGAGAATTGTATCCAAGACCAGAAGCCATAGAAGAGGCGAAAAGACACCACCCTGGGGTGTTCCCCTACTCACGTGTTTTGTTTCGATTGTATTGCCTAGAGTCAGCATGGAAATAATCCATTCTCGAGGCAATGGACTCATACTATTTTTTTGAATTTTGACGAATTCACCAAAGACTAGTGTCCAATAGTATCATTGGTGAATTTCTCTCTTGCAACATTTGATAGGCATACAATATTTCAAACATAGCCTCAAACATGTTTGATCTTAGTAAAAACATTATTTATACTCATGATTTACTTTGCAACTTATCAGTATACACGAAATAATTGCAAAATTTTATTTTAAAAAAGAGGAAAAACCTTTAATTTCAATAATTTATTAATGTTCTCTTTTTCTATTGAACATTTTTCTTAAGATAAAATTGGCGATAAGTGTCAATATTTTAAGTAAGTGTTAAATTTGGAGAAGAAGTTATCCCATTTATCAATGAACTTTTAAAAATCACAGATTTCCATCTTTATATATTTGAATAAATAAACAATTTGAATCTTTAAGGTCTTAAGTCGATTTTGGAGCATTGCAATTGGCATCACCTTCATCTTTCACAGGGTTCCAACGAAAAAGTGTATCCATGGACAATTGTGAACCACCTTTTAAAACACGGTCAAGAAATTTCAAAATTGGGATTGTTTCATTGATTTTACAAGTAAACTCGTCCATAACAATATCTTACACTTTCAGGCTTTAAAAATCATTTCTCAAAAGTAGGTAGCGAAATCCATTCAAAAGTATGGTTTCACTAGTCTAGAGTTTAAGGTCCAATTACACCGCACACAATAGTAACACGTTGAAGATAAATAGCATCATTTTGATGGTTTGGAGAAAACCAACAGATATGACGTTTCTGTTAACTGACCATTGAAAGATTCAAGAACAGAGCCTTTATACAAAGTACATTTTCCATTATTAATAATAAAGTTTTAAACTTTTATGCCGTGCCAAAGGTCTTGGGTTCAATTTGTTCCTGTGCCATCTAAGTTTTTTACGGGTGCTTCCTCTTGCGAATTGACAAATATTCCAAGTTTAATTCTTGTCATGAAAAGTTTTTTCTCAAATTAGACGTTCGGAATCGTCTTAAAAATGTAGGGCCTCTCCATTCCTGACAACAGTACTCGCACACAGGAATTGTTGAGAGTTGTAAGTCACTAGGCCCTTCTTCTCAACGGACTGTTGCGCCATCTAATTTATTTAATGGTGTTTCGTTATGGCTCCAAGATTGTCCTATCTTTATTTCCATCAATTTGACTTATTAAAAAATTTCATCACTAAACACAATTTATCAAACGAAGAGTTCTAAGAACACCCTACAGAAACTTTTTTTCAAAGTATATTTCCATAATTTTAAAACATTGCTCTGTCGTAAAAGCGATTTATGATGAATTTTCAAACCCCTTTGAACAGAAATGTGAATTCACTTTGACATGTGATATCAAACCATAGACAACAACTGCTAAAAAAACACCCTATACATAGTCACAAAACTCAAAAAATTCAATTTCCGGCTTTGAATTTGTCGCTATCTTAAATTATTAAATTCAAAAATACAAAAAAAACAGTAAAATAAGAAAATGGATTATAAATCCTTGTGTTTAAGTTGAACTTTTGAAAATATGTTATTTCCGAAAACGAAAGAACAAAAAAATAAACAAGTTGTATAAAAACATCATTAAACCTCATTAAAATGACAACAAGCAAGCAATATTGAATATACAAAAATTTCCAGATCTCCTTTTTCCTCCATCGAGAAAGGAAAAACATATTTTCTCTGCCCGTCCTCATCCTCATTCTCCAGCACCGTCCTCGTCACACTCCTCGATAAACCATCATTTCATTGACTCTTCAACTTATGTTGGATGTTTTAATCTTTATATAAAAGACACCGACAACGACTTTCGAAAAAAGCTATCACCAAAAAATAAATTACCTTACTTTTCCCCATCCGCATCTTTGAAACAAACTTTTTTTAAAACTCACGTGAATCTTTCAAAAATTTTACCTTCTCCGGTATTTTTTTTAACGTTTCTTTTTATTTTATTTTATTTCTTATTAAAATGGACCTCGTCTTCTGTTGGAATATGAGCTCCAACATAAGAAGGACATCCCCAAAAACTCCACCTGAAACTACGTGATGTCACAATTCTCAATTAAACTTTTGAAAAGTGAACAGAAGAAAAAAAAAACAACATAAAAATACGGAAAAGAGCAAAGTTTTATTTTTAATGCTCGGACTGCCTCTTCCCGCACTTTATCGTTATTTCCACGTGTCATCCAGCTGGTATTTTGGGATGGAACATTGAAGATGGCTTATATAGTCATTGACATAGCCTTGGACATAAAATTTAAGAGTGAAGAAAATATCATTAGAGAAAATTTGCGGAAGAAAATAATAAAAGAATAAAGTTTTTTTTTCTTTACCTTCCGACCAAAGACGTCGTCGACGTCGTCCATCGTCGTAATTAAACAGGGTTCCAATTTTTGCAATTTCGGTAGATTTTGTCATTACAGAAGGGTCTTACGTCTTAGTCATTTATGTTGGACAAGAGTTAAGTTATTTTTCATAATTTTGACTTACTTCAAAGGGTGGTAAGGGTAGGGGTGTTGAAATGGCAGTATAAAAATAAAAATAAGTTTGAAATTTATGTGTAATTATAACAGACTTTTCCTGTGCCCAAATTCGCAACTGAGGACGAAATTTGGAATGAAAAATTGCAAACAATTATGGATGTAAGGGAAGGAGTGACTTCCTTAGTACACTTTCAATTATTTTAGAGTGCAAACTTTGCCATCAGTAAGACTGGAAAAAAAAGATTAACAATTTTCATCCCAAAGGAATCAAATGAAAGTCAAAAATGTTTATCTAAAAAATAAAACCCTGACACAGATAATCTTTTTAAAAGGGGCATTTTTTAAATATTTATTAAGAAGATAAAGAATAACGTTGAGATTTAAAGCAAATTGTTTGCATTTCACAATTCGTGCTTGACGTTTTTATTAAGATTTTATGAAAAATTGTAACATTAGTGTGATATTGAAGGGTGTTCCAATAAGATATTTAGTTTTTAATAGCTTATATCATTTTACATTTAACGAATCATAAAAACTTCAGAAAAAAAGAGGACTGAATGCGACCAACACTAATAACCTCCCATCCCATAAAAGTTTTCGTGTTGTGTTAAAAAAGTTAAATTATTCTTAAAAATTTTAAAACTACCAACATTATTTAGCATATAAGGAAATAGTTGTATTTCAAAATCTAGTTTAGTTGACGGATTTTACGAACTTTTAGTAATTTTTTTTAAGGTTTATATTTTTTGGAAAAAAAACTGTCAAATCGATGTTTTTCAAAATTTTACAGAACGTTGAAAACAATATTTCTTATAAAATAAAATTAATTTGAAGTCTATATTTCAAATATTTGAAAAGATATTCGAGTCAAAAATCAATTTCTACGAACTTTTAGTAATGCTTTTAAATTTAAATTTTTTGTTAAAAGACTGAGAATTCGCTTTTTCTCAAAATTTTACTGAATGTTGAAAACAATAGTTTTAAAAGATAAAATTAATTTGAAGCCAATATATAAAAGTCTTGAAAAGATATTCAAAGCAAAAATCAATTCTTAACTTCTTTGATAATTTTGTTTTAGTTTTTAATTGTTTTGTTTTTAAAAGTTACTGTACGTTGGCAACAATATTTTTTTTTAAATTAAAGTTTAAAGCGAATGTCTCAAAGTTTTGAAAGGTTATTTGAGTCAAAATTCAATTTTTAACAAATTTGAGCAATGTTTTTTTAAAGTTTCGATTTTTCTCAAAATTTTACTAAATTAAAAACGGTATTCTTTGTTCTAAAAAGTTGTTTTAGAATAATATCATAATTTTTTCATAAAATTTTCGAGGTGACAAATATTTTTTTCAGTTTATTTTTGATTCTAACAGGTGAAACGAGAGTGGAAACATCATAGTAGATAGTCAATGCTGAGGATATGGAAGGACCACTTCTGCAGACTGTATAAAGGCGACGACGAACTGAATTCCGCTGTCAGGCAGGATGATCCATTCAATATAGACGACGAAAGCCAACAATCCCGTCCTCCCGACTTAGAAGAAGTAAAGATTGCCATCTAAGTTGAAGTCTAATAAAGCCGCTGGAGCAGATGGCTTGAATGCTGAGCTCTTTAAAGCAGCTGGGGATAAGCTTGTTAGGCATGCACCAACCCTCTAAACTGCACCAACTATAGAGGAATAAGTCTACTTAACATCGCCTATAAAATCTTCTCTGCCGTAATATGTGAACGTCTAAAGCCCAACGTCAACAATCTGATAGATCCTTATCAGTGTGGTTTTAGACCAGGAAAGTCCACAGTTGATCAAATATTCACATTACGGCAGATCCTAGAAAAAACCCAAGAACACCAAATCGACACCCACCATCTTTTCATCGATTTCAAGGCCGCATATGACAGCATATACAGAGACGAACTGTATAGAGCCATGTCTAGTTTTAGCATCCCTGCCAAACTCGTCCGTTTGCGCAGGATGACCATGGAGAATTCACGCTGCTCCATAAAGGTTGGAAACAACTTAACAGAGCCTTTCGATGTCAAAAAAGGTTTTAGACAAGGTGATGTCATGTTATTTTTTAACATCGTGCTTGAAAGCATAGTGAAGAGCTCACACGTCAACACTAGAGGCACTATCTTTCAAAAGTCTGTCCAATTACTGGCATATGCTGATGACATTGACATAATCGGAAGAACTAAGCGTGATGTCAATGGGGCTTTTGTTAGTATTGAGGCAGAGGTGGCAAAACTGGGTTAAAAGGTTAATGAGGGCAAAACAAAGTAAATGCTGTCGTCAAGAAAGGACATACAACACCGACGTCTTGGTCAAAACGTCACCATCTTGCAATACGGTGCAGAACCATGGACTATGACCAAAGCGGATGAAAGCCTTGAGTCGGTTCGAGAAAAAAGTTCTCCTTGTGATCTACGGTCCCGTATGTATCGAAGGGGAGTTAAGGAGAAGATGGAACGACGAGCTGTATGGGCTGTACAGCGACGTAGGCTTAGCCAGAAGGGTAAAAGTCCCACCACCAAGATGGGTGGGTCACGTAGAGCGCATGGAAACCAATGCTCCGGCCAGGAAAGTCTTCGAATCCACACCCACAGCACAGAGCAGTAGAGGAAGGCCGCGGATCAGGTGGCGCGCACAAGTGGAAGATGACCTCACCCAACTTGGAGCGCGAAACTGGAGACATCTAGCTAGGGACCGAGCTAGAAGGAGAAGTTTGTTAGGTAAGGCCCTAGTTCACAGTTCACAGGACTGTAGCGCCACCTTAAGTAAGTATGTTATTTTTGATTTATAAAAAAAACCGTTAATTTAATTTTTTTCAAAAAAAATATTTATATATTATCGTGTTACAAACAAAGCATAATATAAAATTTAATTCAAGACCTTAGCCTTATTGGCTTGTGAGATATTTAGGGTTAACCAAAATGTTCACCTTTTTTTTTAAATTGCTATGGTTGAAACCACCCACGCATGTTTTTGAGAGTTTGTTTTGCATCTTTTTTTATTATTATCTGTATAAAAAAATTTATTTGAAGTCGATATCTCTACTGGTTCTTGAGCTATGGACAACAAGAGAAAGACGAAACGTACGGACCTACGAATGTACGTTCCTATCACGTACGGACATCTTTCCAAAAATCTTTTATTCCTACTCTTAGGGACCTTGAAACGTCGAGAAATATCAAAATTTTCAATTGGACAAATCGGACCCATTACAATAACTTCCTATGGGAAGTTAACAGTGGAACGATACACTCTCTAGAAACACTGTACGGAACACTAGAGCACTTTTGAGTTGTCGTGAAGTTAGAACATTGCTGCTGTAGCTTGAAATGTTGAGGCACTTAAAATTCATTTAACCCATGCAAGACCTAAACCTAGCTAATCACAATCGTCCTTAAAATAATACGGATTTAAAGTCCCAATTTGATGTTTCGAAAATAAAAGAAAGTACCAATGTTTAAAGCGGTCTTTGGATCGGCGCAAAGTTTAATTGGACATACCTTATCCAAAAATTAGGCTCGTGCAAAATAATGTGGTAAATGGAATGTGCTACGATCTATTGTTTATGATTTGTGAATTTCGTTTCACCTACCAAGCTATATAACTAGTGAGTAGCTTTCGTCCTTTTAAAGCGCCACTTTGTGTGCCTGTTGTTTTGCTACATTTTCCTGCCTAGATTTATCATCGAACCAGGAACAGGCAAAGAACTTTGAAACAGTTTACTTGTGACTCGTTCGAAGATGGATTTGATGGTCTCTTATGAGTGTAACTTCTCCCAGAATCTCTCTGGAATCGAAAGTTCATGCATGCTGCTGGAAGAGTGTCTATAATCTCGATCGCAATGTGGTCAATCTGGTTGACACTTGACTTGTTCTAGAGAACTTAAAGTTGTTTTGTGAAAAACGCTTACTGGCTGCCATGGTGTTCCGCCCTGCAGCAAAATTGATGAGCCTGAATCTGTTATCGGAAGTGTTATCGTGCAGGCTGTTTTTTCCGGTCATTTCTTGGCATTAAAATCTATCAAGGTCGAATTTGACATAATTGAAACACAATGAAATTAAGCTCAAATTTTATTTTATTTCAAATAATTGATGGAAAGCGAATCATGGAAGACCCTGTATAGTTTAAAAGCTTATCTTGTATATTCCTTCGTTTTATAGCTGACAATATTCGTGAAACTAACCAACTACTTTTTTACGCAAGAAGTTAAATTATGTTTTTTAATCAATCCTTAATACTCTTCGTATAACTTTATTCCAATTCATAAAAGGAATATAAATGAAAAAGGTTCCTATAAATGTTTGTATATTAAGGCCGTCTTATTTTATGTCTCTCTGATGTGATATACAGAGATCTCATTTTTGTATAATACAAGGTTTGAATACAAATCTGTTACCAAAAGTTTATATACACCAGCTGTCGAAAAGTAATTCATCAAAAAAGACAAAACTAATAATGTTGAAGATATACTCGTATTATAATATCAACATAATAACAACCAAAGTTTCATTTATTGTTTCCTTTGTTTTCTTTAATCAAATATACATAATTATAACCAAACCATCTCCGTTATGTGTATATAGGTTCGTATTGTACTAAAAACCCAAAGGCTCAATGAATTTCCAAACTCCTTCCAAACTTCTCACAGCTTTAATAAAAATCATTGATTGAATACTATGTTGAAATATGTATCTACTTGTGGACAAGGCTCATGGGAATAATTTTGACCATTGTGTGTGATACCACAATTCTCGAGAAAAAGGAAATCAATATTCTGAAAATTGGTATACTTTGTATTTTTGTAGTTCCTTTTCTATTTGGAGCAAGTTTTGCTCCATTCTATCACATTACAAAAACAAAAGAAAACAAAAATACTGAAAAACAAAATTCCAAAAGAAGAAGAAGACGAAGAACAATAGAAAAATGAAGAGAAAAATAAAATCGAGGAAAAAAAAACAAAAGAAAATTAAGCCGTCTCGAAATACCCATATATTTTCAGCCTTTAGCTATACCTACTCATATTTATACCCGTACATATCTATAACCCACCTACTTTTAGTCCTTTTCCTTATACAGTTTTCCCATTCAGACAATAGCAATGTTAATTACGGACTCAGCTATATGACCTCGAGGCGAATCGTTTTCCCTACACCACTTCCGGTCCTTCCGGGAACTATTTAAAGAACGAATGAACGAACGAGATATAGCTTAGTCCTAGCCAAGTTGGGAATGAGAAGTGTGTCTAACTGTCTATGGCTATGCCTCTTGCCTCTTGCATCTCTATGGCTTGCTTATGGAATGGTATAATATTGTTGTTGTTTTAAGGATTGTGTGTTTATTAGGATTCGAGCCCAATTCTTTCATCGTGTTTATAAGAAGAAGTAGGAAGGACGAGTCAGGTGTTAAATAATAGACAAGATTATTTTGTAGGAAGTTGGGCATTATCATACCAGAGAATAATAATGACAATAATAAAGCTCATTATGACACTACCTAACTGAATAATAAGTAGCTCTAAAAGTTATGTATTATTTTGTTTTGGTTTTTCCTTTTTTCAAAACAAGAAAAAATACGTCATAGGAATAATGAGTGGTTTGGATGTTCTTATATCTTAAGGCGTTTACAAGCTGTATTTTTTGACTAAGTATATGAACTTAAATTTGAGATAAGGAATTTAAAGGTGCAGAAGTTATTATATTAAAAATTTGAATTTTACAATGTACAGCGACACTGACCATGTTAAAAGAATAAAAGTCCAATGACTTTAAATGGCTGGCTCACGTAGAGTGAATGGACATCAACCCTACAGCCCTATAGGATGGTCTTCGAATCCAATCCCGGTAGGTGAGAGAGGTCTGTTGGTTTGGTGAATTTAAATAATATATTTTTTATTTAGAGAAAAAGCGGTTAAAGAAAAATATAAATCATACAAAACAAACTTCGTTTTGTTAGATTAAAATTATAGCAAAGTAGATATTCTAATACCGCCTCTTAATTTTATCAGTTAACTAATTATTAACAAATAAACAAGCTATACATTTAAAAAACTCAATAAATTAATATTTATAATTAAAGAACAAACAAAAAATTAAATTTCTTATAAATTAAACTAGTTGAATGCTTTTGAAAGAGAATTTTTTAAGACCCTTTGTCATTATATCAGCAACTTGATTGTTAGCAGAGATGTTTTTGAGCTTGATTTCTTTACTTGCAATAAATTCTCGAATGAAATTTTATTTCACATCAATATGTTTCATTCGTTTATGGTCACGTGATTCTTCAGCTACTTTGTTGTCCAATGTCCAATTTCTTTTAAAAGACTACGTAAGCATTTTGCCTCACAAATACATTTTGCTAAAGCCAAACACTCAGCTTCAGTTTATGAAAGGCTAATAGTTGGTTGCTTTTGTGATAACCAACTTACTGTATTATCAAAGACCTTGAATACATATCCCGATGCGGACTTTCGATCGTTTTTATCACCAGCCCAATCAGAATCAGAGTATCCAGTCAAAATATAAGCCTCAAAATCACGATGATAAACCATTTTCATATTAGATGTTACTGTATGTACCTTTAAATACGTTTTGAATACATAAAGTGTTCATCAGTAAAACAGCTTTGAAATCTGCTTAAATAGTTTTTGGATGCACCTAAATCTGGTCTAGTTTTTTGAGTACCATATGCAGAATTATTGCCGACATCATTCTGCAAATGTAATCGATATTTGATTGGTGTTGTAGCCGTTTTGCAGTTATTCATATCAAATTTCTTCAAAATATTTGTCAAGTAATTTGACTATCAGGGATGGAAAGGACCTACAGTTTTAAGCCGAATCCGAACGGCCAATTTGAGAAAGCACTTTTCATGACAAGAATTGCTCTTGGAGAATTTGTCAATTCCTCGCAAGAAGCAGTACCCGTGAAAAAAAACTTTAGCATGACAGTCCATCGCACTTTTTTTTTAATTCATTTTTATTCATTAATTGTTAAACCTATCTTAAAGCTAGACAAAAATTCATAAAACTGGCCTAATTATCCATAAATTACAACTAACTTAATGGTCCCATACGGACACTCTAAGTTAAACTATAACACTAACTACTAATGCCTTTCGGTCCTAAGATCTATTTTACTTCATTTAAACTTTATTTATTTCTGTATTTATTAGAAATTTTGAAAAAAAAAACTGATATCAAGTTCTTTTTTTTATTTTTACTTAAAAACTACTTAAAATAAAGACCTTAAAATAAAACTTAAAGCTAACTTAAACTACCTATTCTACCTATAAACTACTTTAAACTAGAATAACCACAGCACCGTTTTTTGTTTTTATATTTTATTGTTTTTTTTATGTTTTTTTTATATTTTTTTATATTCCATGTTTTTTTTTTTCTTCTTATTTTTTACTTTTTTTTGTGTAGTTTTTTGTACCACTATGCCCATTCTACTTAAAACTAAACCCTAAAACTATGAAACAAGTATGTAAGCCGGCCAAGACTTAAAACCCCATCCCGACTACCCAATACAAGTACCGATTGAAGCCACCAAAACTGGTTCTCCTGCTTCACCCTATCAGTTCGGTCCCGTTCGGACACAGCCCTACTGAACCGAAGGAGCTCTGCACCGCCTTGTGCCATAACGTCCCGTTTGTATGCAGGTCGCGTATCCACGGTTCGTCGTCTGACGTGGTAGATTAACGGAACTGCCTCTGGTGGAATGAAGCCGCTCAAGTGTGCACTTTCAAAATACTCGTCGTTCGGATAGAACGCCCCGAAAATTAAATTGTTGGTCGAAGACATAGCTCTTGCAATGTGACCTCGAACGAGTTTTATTACGAAATTGTCAATTCTGTTGATTCGAGCCCCGTTGTAAGGGACCTCGTTGGAATAGTAATGCACATAAGAAGATTCGACAGTTCGGTATAAGCCGGTACAGCGTCGTAAACACTGCCGCTCGAACACCCGAAACTTCTCCATCTGGGAAGGAGCAACGTTGAACCACACCGGACAACCATTAACGACCATCGGCCCTATGAGGGCCATGTAGCAAATTACCTTCACTTTGTAACTCTTTTGGATTCCGAATTCTCAATGGAACAAGTGATGGAGATCCACTTGGTGAACATACTTTTGTCGGAAAACAAGGAAGTTCTGTAATTGACTATGGACTCGCAGGAGAGAGTTGGAACTCAGTTATTACTGATTTTGAGATGGAGCAAGTACCGTTTTCAGATCACATGCCAATTGTCATACACTATAACAGTGGACGAACTGGAAATGAGGAAAGCGTGAGCCTAAAATTGATGCCAAAGCTACATTGGAAACAGTCAACATCAAATACATACAGAAACGTTTAGATATGTATCTGGTGATAAATGAAAACATAAATTTGAACGCTATCGAAGATTGCATTAAAAAAGCAGCTGCAAGGCAGAATAACTATGACAGAAGAAGAATATTTAAACAGCCATGGTTCGATACTGAGTGTATGTTGGCAAGGAAAACAGCATATATTTGGCTTAATAACTATGGACGAGATAACCTTGAATCTTCTAAACAGAAATATCTTCAACTGAATCGAAAATCCAAATCGTTATGTAGAGAGAAGAAAGTAACTCACTATAAAAACGAAGCGAAAAGCTTACCATTATGTAAAAGTACGAGAGATTTTTGGCAAAAAGCTCAAACAATAAACGAAAAGGTACATGTCATCAATAGACACCTGAATTGTGAGACGTTAAGACTACATTTTAGTGAACTGCTCAATCATTTGCCTACCACTGATGATATTGTGCAATTTGCTCAACCAGCCTTTAGCAATGAAATATTGGAATCAGCAATCGAGAAGGATAAGGTTTGTGCAGCCCTAAAACGTCTCAAGGACGGCAAGGCAGCTGGAGCAGATAGAATACCTTCCGAATTCTATAAATATGGATCGGACATGTTGATAAACCGATTAACGGACATGTATAATATAATCATGGATACTGGAGTTATACCGAAAGAATTCAAGAAAGCACTTATTTTTCCCATCCACAAAAAAGGCAATACACTAGACCCTGCAAATTATAGAGGGATTTCCTTCTTGAATGCATCCTACAAAATATTCACTTCAGTTTTGCATAGTAGACTTAGATTGTGGATTGATTCATACAAACTGTTGAAAGAATTTCAAGCAGGTTTCAGACAAGAGTATTCTACTGTTGACAACATTTTTGTACTTCAAAGTGTCTCTGACTTCTTTTTGGACAGAAATAAGAAGCTATATGTCTTTTTTGTCGATTTCAAAGCAGCTTTCGACACAATAGACCGCAATGCACTGATGTACAAGATGTACAGATTGGGAATGACATACAAATTCGGACGTGTACTGCAGAACCTGTATCTAGAAACAAAAGCAGCAGTGTGGGATGGCGAACATATTTCTCAGTGGTTTGAAACGAAGACAGGTGTAAGGCAAGGTTGCATTTTAAGTCCAAGTTTATTTGCACTTTTTATCGACGATATCACCGATTATTTGCCGGGAGGAGTAGAATACGCTGGGACTCTAATCAAGGCTCTCCTTTTCGCAGATGATATAGTGTTGTTTGATAAATAAACTTGGTGTGTATTGCACAACTTGGAGACTAGTTGTTAATCTAGAGAAGTCGAAGGTGATGGTTTTTCGCAAAGGTGGAGGTAGAGCAAGCGGACAGTGGTCATTCAACAATGAAAGAATAGAAGTAATCAAGGAATACAATTATTTAGGGATTACTATGACCAAGAATAACAGTATGGAAAAACATCTAACCGAGAAACTACAAAAAGCAAAACTACAATAAATATTGCGTGGAAAAATGTTTTTAGTAATAAAAATGTAGCTCATAGCAGTAAATATAAAGTATTTGAAGCAGTAGCGGAATCAACTTTAATGTATGCAGCCCAGGTTTGGGGTAGTAAGAAGTATGAGTCTGTTGAAAAACTGCTTCGTTTTTATATCAAAAGGATATTTCGACTACCACCAAACTCTCCAAACTACATGCTCATGCTGGAAACGGGTATTTCTCCTCTATTTATTAAATCTCTGAAATTGAATATTGACTATATATGTAATGTTCTTGAGATGTCAGATGAACGTCTCCCAAAAAAAGCAGCACTTCACACAATACGAAATAAATCAGGGTGGTTTAGAGATTGGTTGGAGCTAGCGGAAGAAGCAAATATAAATTTAGCACCAGATGAGTATCAAAGGTGGAAACCCGCTCTGTATCACTTGATTTCACAAGTAGACGAAAAATGTAGATTGGGATACGCATTACAGGCAGAAGAATCCATCTATAGAATGTCATATAGCAAGCTGAACTACAACCTCAACCAAAGGAACTACTTCCGAGATGATTTACCAACGGAGCATATATCTTTGATATTTAGACTAAGAGGAGAACTTCTCAATCTAAATTACATACCTCATCGCGAAGACCTGCCTTTACTGTGCGAATTATGCAATATGGGTGAAAGAGAAAACATTTTTCATTTTATGGGTAGATGTCCTGTTCTACGAGAAACAAGAAGGCATGTCTTTGGTAGTGACATCTTATCAGAAGAACGTATAACATATTATCTTAATGAAGTTGATGTTCCCTTATTATATAAATATTGTAAAATAGCATTAAAGTATAGTAATAGAATTATAAATGAAAATTTTCAATTAAGTAATAATCAAACAAAGTTGTCAATCGGGCAGACGGCGAAAAGCCATGCATTATTGTTGCAAAATTGTATGTATTAATTAATTATTTGTAAATAAAATTACTTATACTTATATACTTAAGTATACCTTCACTCTGGGGTCAAGCCGACTGCTAAAAAACAGCCGTTTCGTCAGAGCGAAGGCTTCTCTGGCCCTAGTCTGAGCAGAATTTATATGTCTTTCGAAATATAAATACTGATCTAACCAGATACCGAGGTACTTCACTACACTTTTGCTCGCTAACGGCTGCCCGTGAAGATTAACGATGACCATCTTGCGCCAATTCTTGAACGTATCCATCGTGGCCCTAGCCAGCGAAGTCCGGATCAGAATTGTCTCCGACTTCTGGAAATTTATTTTCAGTTTCCAGTCGTCGCAATATCGCTGAATCTTGTCGAAATCACGCTGCAAGAGAATTCTAATAACCTCAACCTTTTGGGCCGTTCCGTACGCAATAAGATCGTCGGCGTACGCAATTGCCTTTGTAAGACTACCTATCAGATCGCTGGTGTAAATGCTGAAGGAAATCGGCGAATTCACCGCTCCCTGTTGAAGACCATTTTTAATTGAGAATGTTGTGGTAGAAGGTACATTGCCACTTTTGACAACAAACTTTCTAACGTTAAGCATATCATAAAGTATATACTACAATTGCTTATGCCAATTCTGCTCAGTTTTAGGTAAAGACCCTTTAACCAAATGGTGCCAAAGGCCTTTTCCAAATCAACCAGAACAGCACCTGTTCATTGTTATTTTGATTTATTCCATTGGATGTTAAAAACGAGTTTAGAGGCAGTATGAATTGTGTCATGAGTCGCCTTGAACCCAAACTGTTTATCCGGCATTATTTTGTTGTTGTTAATGATCTTTTCGAAAACTTTGCTGATGCTCGACCGGAGGTTTGACGATTTGGAGTTGTCCTTTCCCTTTTTCGGGAGAGGATGTACCACAGCGGTCTTCCATGTCCTGGATAATTTGCATTATTGAGTCCATTATTGAAGAGTGTGGTGTAAATGTCGATTTCCTCCATCGGTAAATGTCTTAGTACAACGTTGGATATATTATCGACACCTGCTATTTTTTTTATTTTTTATTGAATTGAAGATGAGCTGAAGCTCAACCTTCGTCACTAACAGTTCATCGCACTTACCGTCATGCCACGGGAACTACAATTCAAACGATCAAAAATTGATTTTTCGTTGAACGTCACATTACGAACCATGACAAGCTTGTCACCTTCGATGTCCCAAAGACGATGCATCTGGGAAGACGAACCATATGATGTTGCATCTAACTTCGAACGGTTTTCTGTTGGCACATAGTTTTAACAAATCGAGCCAAAAATGCGAAGATGAGATAAATCTGGCAAATTTCAGTAGGTATTTTATTTGCAAATTGTTTGCCAACAGCACTAGTTGGGCGCTATTCTTAACATAATTTGCGTGTAAAACTGCTTCGCTCCAAAATCGACGACTCAATCTACTCTACAGAAGCATAGTCGTAGCTCTTTCTACTACTGTGCGATAAAAACGTTTAGATACCGCATTCATTTCCGGATTGTATGGCACGGTGTAATTCAGTCGAATACCCTTATTGACACAAAAAGATTTAAATTTGTTTGAGCAATACTCACCAAATCCAAATGCAATTTCGAAATTTGTAAGCCATGTTGTACTTCAGCCATAGCAAAGTATTGTTGAAATTTTTCGAAAACTTCACTTCTTTTCTTCATGCATGGTATACCATGGATGCACGTGAAAAATCATCAGTAAAAGCAACGAAGGATCTGGAACCATGATGCGCCACTTCACTCATTGGGCCGCTCCAAGAGCTCCAAAATACGTTCAGATCGGATTTCCTTTCGTGGTGGATATTGTAAACGCGTCTGTTTACCAAGCACACAAGATTCACAAAGTTTGTCAGCACTATTTGTATCTAATTCTACTAATCCAGTTGCCATGTTTTGATTCACTATCTTCTTCATATCATTGACATTCAAATGAGCCAAACGAAAATGCCATAACGTTACCGAAGCTTGCTCAATTTCTCAGCATCAGCAATTCTAGCATACACACTACGCTCAACATAAAAAGTGACTTGATGAATTGACCATTTCGACGAGCGGCGAACATATTTCGACCATTTTTGGAGATAAGCGCATCAACACCATTAAAGGTGATCTCGTAACCTTTGTCAGTTAATTACTGACTTGACATCAAATTACTTTTTAGATTTTTAACAAACAAGACGTTTTGAATAGTTTTTGTTGAATTATCTCCATTAAAGAAAGTTCTTATCGAAACGTCGCCTTGCTGGTTTGCCTCCAAGGAATCACTTGCTTTTTCTGTTGAAATATTTATCGGTTCGATTCTATGCATATTGTTGGAAAATACTTTGTTATTAACGATATCATGTGTAGCACCAGAATCAAGAACAAAATTAATTTCTTCAAAACTATCATTACTCTTTCTCGAGGATTCACTTATATTGCAAGACGCAATATCAATGTTATTCACTATCGTCTTACTCTTTAATAATATTTGTTCATCACAAGTAAGAATTCCAGATCTCCATCTTTTCTGGCACAGTTTGCACCTGCATTTTTTTTACAATACGAATCACTTTTCTTCGACAAATTAACTTTACATTTGGATTTTTGACAAATTATTTTCTGCTTGCATAGCCATTAAATCGCTTGATTTAACGGTAGGCACACTTTTACTAGCTGCGTGCTTTCCAAATTCATCCAAAAGGCGACTTTAAAAAAATTCAATCGTCAATTTGGTTGTATCCATCGTTTCCAGTGGTATTTTAGTAACGGTAAAACCAAATGACATACCACATCCAGCTCTTCTAATGTTGCACCAATCGATTTCAACTCACGCACTTTATGATCAAACTGATTCTGATGTACGAAATTATCACATACATTAAATTTAAAAGATTCAAAAGGATTTTTAGAACAAGTACTATAATTGAACTTTTCAGTAAATTTTGTCAAATCAATTTAACTTATGCCAATACAACTTTTAAAAACCTGAAATATAATTCTAAACTTAAAGCTTTGCTGGACAAACTTTTCTTGTCTTTCATCGTGAAATCTTCACTCATTTCTTTTTTCTGCCACTTTACATTTGTAAATCGCAGAATTGGCATTTTTTCAAGAAAGCGAAATCCTCGGAAGACTCTTGACACCATTACTTGCGGAAGAAATCACTTTTCTTCATGTTCACGGCTTAATTAGCCCATTTGTTTTCACGTCCAAAAAGAGTTGAAACATTGCATTGAAAAGTTACGACTATAAGCAAATGATTAGTACTTTATTATTCCTCATGTCTTCTAAAATCGTAGTACCCGTGGCATGATGGTTAGTGCGTTGGACTGTCATGCAAGGGGTCTTGGGTTCAATCCCTGCCTGTGCCAGCTTAATTTAAAAAAAAATAATTTTCGCGGGTACTGCCTCTTGCGAGGAATTGACAAATCCTTCAAGAGTAATTCTTGTCATGAAAAAGTGCTTTCTCAAACTAGCCGTTCGGATTCGGCATAAAAATTGTAGGTCCCCTCCATTCCTGACAACATTACTCGCACATAGGAATGGTTGAGAGTTGTAAGTCACTAGGCCCTGGTTCACAACGGACTGTTGCGCCACCCCATTTGATTTGATTTGGTCTTCTAAAATCATTTTGAGAAGAAATGATTCCAACGAGTGTAACAATAACTTTTTAAGCGATCTTACAAATTAAATCTGAAAATTACCGAATTTTCAAAATAATAAAGTCAAATAATTTTGTTCTATAGTTAATTTTATTTATGAAAAATATTCAATATATTTTGCACCGTTCTCACCTGAAGTGACAAAATTTCAAATAAAAAGACACAACAACTCAATCCCAACATTCCCAACAGCAGTTGAAAAGCTCCCGTCAATTGTTTAACACCCAAAGGTTTAGCTTTGCAAGTCTTCCCGCCAATTCGACTCATAGAAGAAATGTCGAATATTTTCTTCATAATTCCATTATTTATCAAATTTTCAATCTGAATATTAAATTCTTCAGTAAGATACGAGAACTTAGGCATATAAATGCAAAGTAAATGAAATAAAATTGGTTTCTCTATCGGATAGAAATGGTGTGAATGAGAATAGTCTTTATTGTATGAAGGGATACAACTATCACGAACTATGGCTGCATAATGGCCGTTAGTTTTGAAGAATTCCTCGAAAAAATACAAAGCAGTTGAATCGATGTATTTTAAATTGTCTGATAAATTGGTAGATTCTTTGATTATTTCATAATTATCAACTTCGCACAAAAATGTATAACCCTTGTTTTGAGTTTCTTCGAAACTCTGAGGTGATGGTTTTTTTGGTTGACTATGAAGTAATCTAAACACTGAACCTTCATAGGAACTTCGAATCATGAGTACACCGAACAACCATACCAAAACTCCGATTCCCTTTGACTTTTTCTTAAAGCCAATTATTTGTGTAATAATCCATTTTCCAATGACAACAATTCCTATTACACACCAGCAATATGCATCGAAGGGCAACATCAAAACTTGAAATCCCTCATAGGGACTTGGACGTTTCAGAATGACTTTGAAAGAAGTTTGCATGTATTCCTTCGAACAAGCGAAATGCGATTTCCGTAGTCCTGAACACAAGGATGCTCCAGCCAACATATCACCTATCCCATCGTTAATCTAAAAAATACACAATTTGTCTTGAGTATTTTTGAACTCACATCTACCATTCATACGTACAAGCTTAAAACCTCTACTAATCGTTCCATTTTTAAAAACATCTCCTCTGCCTTTTGGTGAGATTATGGTCGTCAGTGTGAAATTCATTATGTGTGATAAAGTCCGTAGGAAAACTTCATCAATACCAGAAATGCGGTTTTGATCGTCAATTGACATAAACAACGGTTGCTCCCACGTCACTAATTGCAAAGGACACATATACAAATTTCGTAGTTTTCGCGGAAATGGAGTGCTATTTCGCTCAAAAACTCCATTTTTGAAGCGATTATGAATTATTGGTCTACTATTTTTGCATCGATCCTGAGTGTACGGATAGTAGGAGTAAATTGTAATAGTTCCTTCATGTTCAACAAGTATATTCACGTGAATAATAAACTTCTTCAAACATAATTGTATCATTTTCTTGATTTCAGCAGTGATATTAATCTTAAACGTATCGTGATCGGCCATAAGTGTAACGTAATAATATTGATAAACTCCAGTAAAATCATGGGAATGGTAACGTTGCCGATTTAATAAATTTCTGAAAAAATATTTATCAATTATCAAAGCAACTGCAATTATTTCGGAACTCACTTGAATGATTTGAATGAATCGACAAAAAATATTCGAGTTGGAACATTGAAATGTAGACTTTTCTCTGAGTTATTTCTGAGTTCATAAGTGATATTTTCCAAGTGGTCGTTTGCAAAAAACTGATTTAATATGTCTCCAATATTCCAAGTGGTTAACTTTGATTCAGTTTGAAGGCTTATTCGAATGGTTCTTTGACTTGCGAAATTTTCGTTGATAATCATTTTATGGAGACATTCAACTAAATTATTTGAAATTGTTGCAAATGCCAAAATTGGATAGAAAATGGAAAATAAAGCCACAAAATTAATTATTACAATTTTAACCATAGCGAAGAAATTTACAACCGAACTGAAATATTAAAACGAAAATTAAAAACCAAAAATATGTATCGAATCCAACCTCAACTATGAGTGAAAAGGAAAAATTAATAATAAATTGTTTTTACAATAATTATTATTCAAAAGTAAGTGGTATATATTAAACACTTTTTAACGAAAATTTGAAGGCACTTTGGCTTCAATTATTTTTGCACATGATTGATTAAAAGCTTTTGATAAAGAATACATATTTATACATATTTATTTAATTATGATAAAATAATACTGATATTCTGATAAAAATTTAAGTAAACCTTTTTAAGTGAAATGTTTATTTTAAAACTTGAATAACTAAAACTAAAACAGTTCGTGTGGTAAAATATTACCCACTATGTCATAAGGACATAGAACTCAAAAGTTATTCTTAGTACAAATTTTTTTTTAAATTCAATAAATTTCATTAACTTAGTTGCTGCTAAAGTGAGTTTTTATTTTTTGATTTCAAGAATTTTAAAGGCAAAATCAAAATGAATTCTATGAAACTAATGACAGTCCATTTTTAAGAGGTTGTAAAAGTAAGTGGAAATGAAAGAAATTGGTCTAAAAAAATACAAAAATAAAACCGAAAAAAATATTTTTAATAAACTTGAAGTTGGTTATATTTCGTGAAACTATTTATCAATTAATTGACAAACTTCATTGAACTGTTTTAAAGCCCTAGAAATTGGCTCATTACCACCATAGCAGGTCAGATGGTATCGTACAAAAAGCAAATGCCTTAAGCGAAGTAATCTTGATGGTGCATAGGTTGGTATTAAAGAAAGCAAAAGAGGGCATCTTATATGATAACACGTCCCTCACAAGCATTATATTATGAATGTTTCGTCTCGATTCCTGGGACTTAATACCTAGCAATAGGCATCTGGCTCTTTAATCGGGGACAAAACTCCGCTTCATTTCGAAAAATATGAATTTTGTGAAACGCCTTTGGACATTTTCGATGCGATTAGAAAAGGTCTTAAAGTTCGGATTCCATATAACATCTACGTATTCAAGTATTGATCTGACAAGGGATGTGTAAAGTGATAATAACTGTTTGAATTACACCATTCAACCACCCGATTTATATCGGATTGAACACGATAGCAGTATCAACACTTTTTATCTCAAGAAATAATTTTAGATCATCGGCATATGGGAGACACTAGGAGTGATTAATGGCTAACGTAATGTCATTGATAAAAATATTAAAAAGAAGAGGACCCAAATGACTGCTCTGCGGGATACCAGAAGTACATTCCATAGACCTCGATAGGAAGTTATCAATGACAACTTTTTGAGACATACCTATGAGGTATGACGAAATCCAACTGAGAGACTTAGAGTGGAATCCAAATACTTCAAGTTTACAGAATCAAAAGCTTTGCCAAAATCTGTGTATACAGCATCTACCTGACTCAGTGCCTCAATAGAATTAAAAACGTATGTTGAAAAATAAGGTTTAATTGTAGTGGTAGATCGCCAGATATAAATCCGTATTGCAATTCAGATATGGATTCTTTCGTTAAAAATTCAATTTTATTTTTTACTAAACTCTCGAACAACTTGGGAATGACTGAAAGCTTTGAAATACCTCTATAATTTTTACTAAGTTCTTACAACCAGAATTTTGAACTGCCATAAGTTAAGATATTTTCCACGTATCAAGAAAAATTGCTTCTGATAAGTGATAAGTGAAGTAATGAGGCACAATATTTGAGAAATATAGCGGGTATACTGTCTACTCCAGCATTTAATTTTGATTTAAGTGATGTAAGCCCTGAAAGAACTTCATAACCACTTAACTGTAATGCACCAACATCAACCTTACTTGGTATATTGAGCATACAGGGAAGATTATTCATACTATGAGTTGAGTATACTGATTGGAAGAAATTTGCAAAGAATTCGAGTATTGAAGTAAAATTTGAAGCTTCGTTTTAGGAAATCCGGTAGATTTTCTTTTCGCATTTATAAAAGACCTAAAAGAGTTACATTTACACTTAATGTTATTTTCAATAGTCATGATATAACCCCTATGAATTAACTTAGTTAGAATACAAAATCTTTACGCAATTTACTAAAATTAGTATAATCTAACTCGTTACTAGACTGTTTTTATTTATTAAAAGCTTTTCGTTTCGCATTTTGAAGGTTAGTTAGATGCTTATTGTACCACGGGAGCTTTGGTTGTTGATTTGATTTCGATTAGTGGGCCAGATGTATGAATTTAGAAAAACTTTCAAAAATTATTGACGAGAATCGAGTATACATTTATTCAAGCGTTAAATTTAAAAACTCACAGTTCCAATCAAAAGTATTTAGAAGATTATTAAGCTCAATTCACCGTAATACATCTGTCAAGTCCGAAGACGTTCAATAAACGATTGTCATAGAGCTCAGAAGAAGATATGCCGGGATGTAACTAAGTTTCGACAATTATAATTACATCGTAGTGCAGATGACTTGAGTTATTGAACAGTTTAAATACCTTTGTTCGAATGCCGCTAGCATTATAAAAGTATACGTTAAGCGAAGATTTATTGCATTTATTTCGGTAAACATCTTGACAAAGTGGTTTGGAGTACATCTTGAGAGCCTCAGAGCTCAGTTCTTGTGAGTTTTTTGGCTTTAACAAGAAGGGACGAATTTTGACTCCATTTGGCCAAAAAGTATCAACAAAGATTTTCTAAGACCATTTGAAGAGAACGCCGATCTTGAAATTAATAAATATTACATTTTGATCCGAATCTTGTAGTTTTACTAGTTTATAGCAAGGAATATCATTAGAGTCAATTTCGAGGTTTTTGGCTATTATATTGACTATCCTATCGGTGGCTGTAGAGGGTATCTTAATAACATTGAAGTTACATCGAACGAATAAGATATTTAATTCAAACTAATTTTTTATTGTTTTAAGCATTTCGTAAACTTTTTAGAACAATAAAATTGATACTTTTCTTACAAGAATAAATATTTTTTTTTTAACATCACCCTAAACAATATTTCTTCTTTAAAAAAACTTATAATAAATGGTTCCTGACTCGAATATCTCCAAAATAAATAAGTACATTTACTTTAGAATTTACAAAATACTATTTTTTAAATTCCCTACCTTTTTACAAAAATTCAATTGACATTTTTCGTAAAGGTAGGAAACAAAAACGTACAAAAAATGCTTATAAAAATTAGTTTATCTTTTACATGTTTTTGGAAAAATTTTGTAAGACACTGAGCAATATCCAATTGATAGACGAGTACGAATGGGGCGTTAGAAATCTTCAGAGTTTCAAAAAAAATATAGGTGTGAATCAATCGTATTAAAAGTAATTTCTGATTTAAGAACGAAATCGATGTTATGGTGATGCTTGATTTTTCAAATCCATTAATTACATTGACCACTAAACTTCAACTAAAATAAATAAATTGTGTGGCGTAACAGTCCGTTGAGAACTAGGGTCTAGTGAATTACAACTCTCTACCATTCCTATGTGCGAGTAATGTTGTCAGGAATGGAGGGGACCTACAGTTTATATGCCGAATCCGAACGGGTAATTTAAGAAAGCACTTTTTCATGACAAGAGTTACTCTTAGAGAAATAATCAATTCCTCGCAAGAGGCAGTACCCGTGAAAAGACTTAAGATGGCATAAGCAGGGATTGAACGGGTACTGCACCTGAAAAATGTCTTTTTATTTACGAGTCAAAAACAGAACTTGAAATGTCAACACAGGTGTCCCACAAGGTTTTGGTGTAGGCCCTCTTCTTTTCTGCATCTTCATAGAAGACCTCTTTGAAGTTATTAGAAATTGTAAGAGTACTATTGTTAGCGAAACAATGTATTGGATTGAAAGTTGCCGAGAGGAGATCATTAATAAAAATGTGGCACACCGGCATTACTTTTGTGGTTTTCAAACTTGACCCTCACTTGAATACTACATGTATTGAACGATTCAAAAGGTAATTAGTAGTCCAATTAAGGAAAAGTTCAGGAAAGCCGAAAACATGCAATTTCCATAAGATAGTCCGATGCCAAATGCTTCTCTTTCAAATGCTTGTGAAATATAAGGTACAATAATCTTACTTTCTTAAAAACGATGTAAGGATTGGCTCCACTGTTTGGTTAGAACCATGAGATCACTAGTAGACCTATTGCTGAGAAAGCCGAACTAACGGTCATTTAGAAGCTTTGATCAGCTTTATCATGACCTTAGAAAAAAAGGGACGTTAGTGCAATCGGAAGGTGTGAAAGATTCGACTTTTTTGGGGATTAGCTGAACAAAATGCTGTTTTCCATCAACTCGAAACGAGACCAGAGGAGTAGGACAGATGGAAAAGCTTACGCAGTTTTTTTTCGCCAGCGTTGAAGAACACCTCTTCAGAATAACAGCGGGGACACTATCCCAACCATATGATTTATGTGTGTTTAGATCTCTAAGGACTCTTGCTACGAGTGCGAAAAAAGATTGGTAGCTAACTTGCTCAAGTACAGGCTGAGTCATAACACTCACTGGCAGCGAACTGCCTAGCAAAGAGATTAGCTTTCTCTAAAGAGCTAACAAAAGAAGTGTCATTGGCAATGAGCGTAGAAACCCAAGAAGACGAAGAAGTCCCCATTGGTCAAATGTACAAACATTTGTATTGCCATTGAGACATTGTAGTCTTTTTTGTAGTAATTTTTGGTGTGTATAAATTTGGTCCGTCAAAAATGGGCATTTTAGACCTTCCTCGCTTGCTTGAAGTTGGCTTTTGTGGCAACGGAAACATTGCCCTAAATTCCTCTTTAAAGATCGCATAGAACCATACGTTTTCCGAAGGTCTGATTCTATTTACCCTAATTGGAATAAAAGTTCCCATCCCTTGGCGAAACAAACTAGAGATCAATATAAAGAAAGCATAGTGACCATTCAAATATCCTGAAATAATTATTGAGACCGTCCCAGTTAGCTATCCGTATTGCCAAAAGATTCTTATAGGAGCTCTTTCTTTAACTGAAGAGTTTTGACGAGAGAAATTTGCAGATATAACACAATGATCGATGTGAGATAGAACACTAATAGTTTACTTATCAGTGTCAAAGGTAAGAAACAAGTCAAGAATGTTTTCTTCTCGATCTTCTATGTCCGATATTTGAGTGGGCTCGTTGACCAGTACAGTTAGGTGGCTCAACTCAGCGAAAATCTTAGGTTACACTCCTTTGGGTGTTGTCTGACCAGAATGTTGAAGCCATTGAGAATTGTATCAGTGCAAAGATAGAACAAAACAATTCTTTGGATGAAATCAGACAAAGCGTCATATTGATTAGAGCTTCGATAAAGGAAGCAATATTGAATGATGCGCTTATTTACAGAAAGAATTATTGCAAAAACCATTTTGTTACAAGCGCCGATAAGCAAAATCATTCCAAATGTATATTGCAAGGGCATGGTGGTAGAAAAAGCGTTTCGCGGTATAAAACTGCTTTTTAGGAAATTAATCTGAATTATTTAATAAAGAGAATATTTTAGATTTTAATGAAAATTAAATGAAAAATGTATGTGTTGCTTCATTTATAAATGGGTTTTGTGGGAAAATTTCAAAAAAAACATTTTTTTTTGTGTCTTATAGACTGCTGAAGTCTAAGCCCAAAAATTTAAGAACAAAAGCTGTCTTCAAGATAATATAATTTCTAACTCAGAAATTGTTATGTTGTCAGTCTTCGATATTTTTTTCTAGATCTTCATGTTTCTCAAACTCATTTCGTGTTAGAAAAACCTTCATATATGTTAACAATGTACATGTATTTTAGCGTCTTCAAGGATTTGAATAAAACATTTAATTATGTGGCACATGTCTTCATCCTACACCTCTGTATATAGTCTAATTCTTTGTGTGTCAGCTTTATCCTTTTAGAATATTTACAAATTCTAACCACTCATTAGCGAAAAATGTCAAGTGGTTAATTATTATAATTACGATACGTTTTATTAATTATAAATTCTTCCAAAATTCATTCCAAATCTAATCCAGTTTAACACAACGCTTCAAGCTTTCATCATATGCCTATACTCTCCCTGCTCCAAAAAATGCTCGTATAAGCTTATTTACCTCGAACATTATAAATTTATTTAACAAAATTAAAGCTGAAAGTTAAATATTATGATTCATTTAAGCAAGTTCAAGCTATGTATACCTAACTACCTACTCTCAGTCTTTTGGTTGGTTTTAAATTTTCATTAACAACCTACGCAGCACAAAAACGAAAACCGAACGAACACCGAAAGCCAAAAAAAAAAAACAAATAAAAATATTAAAACAGGAAAATGTTGGCTTTCCCTAATTGAGAACAAAGACAAATATTGTTGAGAGGATTATTATTATTTTTGGTACTTTAACAAATGAAGTCAGAATTTCACTTTCGGAGATGAGGGGGAGTGTTTTTGTTGAAGCAATAATCATCTTTTAAATTGGTCTGTACTGTACATTTAACAATGACTATTTACATCTTCTATGGGATTGTGCTACTTTCATTTGGGAGGCTATAAAATAAGCGTAGGAAGACGAAGAATTTGACAAAAGCTTTCACACCTTCACCTCAATCTGTTTGAGATTATTTATTTTTATGAATCGTTTTTAATTTCTTCGAGTGAGCATTAAGAAAGCAGAAGATCCACAGAAATGATGATTAATATTTTTACCATATTAGCGCCCTGAGTGTGTAAAGGTACATTTTAAGGTGCTTCGTGGATGAACAAGTAACTAAAGATAAACTATATGAGTTTTGAAAATTATAAAAAAATTAACAATGATACAAAATGTGACACTTTTATAAATAATGGGATCATCATCCCACTTAATGGACCAGTTTAAAGCTTATAATGGTGCCATTAATTTTTTTTTTTAATTTTGTTTTGAGTTACCGCCATTTGTGAAAACAAAAAATGCAAAGTCATCAAAATTTCTCACTTTTCAAAACACAAAAAGTCATCCTTTAAAACTTGCTAATGAAATATATTTTAGCTTATTCTAGTACATGCTTACCTAAAGCCTTGAAATAAATAAATTATTTTTTTTTCAGAATTTTTGTAGAATAGAAAAGATAGATAGCATTTAAATACATTTAATAATTTGATCAGCTGAAGCTGGTTCTCGAATGATACGAAAAATATTGGGCAATTCTCTAATCTCGTAATGGGTTCATTTTACGTTGAGGTTTCTTCCTAAGTCAGAAATGCTGACCTACCCGATGGTCTTTAACTATTAATCTCTTAAATTCGATGTCAAGATATATTAATGGTTTGTAATGCGACTATTTTTAAAATTAAGATTTGATTGAACTTAAGGTTTCTGAAAATGCAATACACATTTACTGGTGTAAGAGCAAAGAATTTCGTGCTTAAACCATTTTACCTGGAATTAAGAGCTAATGATGGATTTTTAGAGTAATGTTTTTAGTTCTTGGTTTTATTGTCTTTTCTCTGATAAAAACCAAATCCCCCATATTTTATACTTATTAATAAAAACTTGGATGTAATATGTTTTTTGAAAATTCTAATATTTGTATTTTTTTTTCTTTTTCAGGTATGCGTTCATCTAATGAGATAGCTTTAGCAATTATTCAAATGTATGTTTTACTTTAATAATAGGTATGTATCGTTTTTTGTTTTATAATTAAAGGGCACTCAAGGAGTTATAAATACCCTTAATATGTTAAAATTTAAATACAGTGCCAGCTTAAGTAAAAAAGCTTAGGCTTAGAGAGTGTGCACTCTTAAAGTTTGGAATGTCAAAATAATAAGAAAAAGCAGAGTTGGGTAAAACATTCTACATTCTCGATGTGCGGTTAAAAAAGAATTTTTATACTTGATATTATGAGGTTAAACTGAAGAGCATTCCTAGAACTGCGAGTATTACGGTTCAATTGTTTAAAGGGGGGGGGGGGGGTAATGTAACTGGTTGTTACTTTTAAAAATGCCGGTAGAACAACGAAACGCAAGAAACTTGCAGCAACTTAGACTTGTTATGCGAATTTTATTCAAGTTTTGGATGGGTGAATGCTTTGTAAATTACAACCAGATCAGAAGGAACGATTTTTTAAGGGGTAGGGGGATTCGTCTTGTTTTTGGGACAGTTGCAGTTTTTCAGCCATCCGTTCGAAAAGAGAGAGAAAGAGAGAGAATGAGAGTTTTAAAAGCCTAGACAGTAGTTTTGCCCTCTTCGAAGAACACCACTTTACAATAATAGCGAGTAATGTATCGGGGCCAGCAGATTCGTTCAATGTCAAGGTCTTTCAGTACTCTGTGCAACTGTACGAATGCAAAAGAAGATTTGTCTATAAAATAGTTTACGCTCTTAAGAACAGGAGGACTCATGAATATCCCTGGTAGCGTCAAATTAACAGCAAACTGTGCTGCAAGAAAATTTGCAAGCATTAAAAAAGAGAACGACGCAGTGTTTCGGGACACTGTAGTATTTTTACCCGTTTTTTCTGGCCATGCGAATATTATAGTTTTTAACAAAATAAACAGAAAAAAGACACGATGATTGCAAAAACATAAGAAGTAAATAAAGCAGCCAAATTCTGCTGTACGCAACATACCTGAGTAATGAATCTGCCACAAAAATTGATCGAAAAATACGCCAAGTTCAAAATATATACTGAAGTAATAAATGTAATTAAATTACTGAAAACTTTCATTCATTCAGTAGTTATTTTACCAATTTTACAAACCGACATTTTAAGCTGTGCTTAATTTTATCATAAGACAAAAATAAACCGTATTTCTTGTAAATACAAATAAATACAAAGAAAAGGGTGGTTATCACGCCTACTTAGGGTATAAAGTCGTTGTCTTTAATAATTCAAAGCCGCATTGGAATAAACGGTTATCAAACTTGAATAACCAACAAAATAAGTCGTATAAATTATATCGAAATTCCGTCAATTATATTGCACCTCGGAGTAATTATCTACGTCTTCAAAAATAATTCAATTTTGTATTGAATGTTATGAAAATATACTTCATCAACTTCTTGAGGGCTATTAACAAATGACTCACGGAAATTCGTTGCGAAAGCGTTACAGATATCAAAAGTTTTATCTAACGAAAGGTTCTTGTATGTGAAGTTAACTGGAAAGCCTTCTGATTTTTTCTATGAGTTTACAAAATTCCAAAATTTTTTAGGATTCTCTTCCAAAGAGGTGCCCATATCAGTTACATAACAAGCGTATAAAAAATTATAAAAAGACTTAAATTCATTAAAGAATTCAATATAAACAGATAAGTTGATTGGGGACAGAGTTTTAAGATAATTTTACCATGAGTTATTTCTTTTGTTACGAAGTAAACGCAATTTTTTCGTGTACCAAAGTACACGAAAAGTTAGTATTTCTTGATTTCATTAAAGGTAGATTTTTTTCTAAACAATAATTCAGGATCATATAAAAAGTTGAAACTGCTTCGTCAATGTTATAAATCGTCAATGTTTATCAGCAATTCCAGAAATGGTTAAATCTTCAGACAACTGCTGGAAATTGGCTCTTCTGAAATCAAAATTATATAATCAATCAAAGGAATTACTGTGTTCAGTTAGGCAATTACTTAAGTCAAACAAAATTTTCCATGGGGTGTGTCAAAATTAGTTATTCCTGACCTAGATTCTAGAACAAGAGTACTAATAGCGTCAGAAGAAAAGACTAAATCGAGAATTCGATTTTTTGAGTTTTTAATACAGCTTGTTAAGTAAGTCAGTAAGAAGGACTTTATGGAGAAGAGATAGTTCCATTTGTGAAGAAGAAGGAGGAGCTTCAAAGCAGGATTCGTCCTCAGGGGAATCCAGTCAATGTGTTGTAAATTAAAGTCACCTAGAAATAAGATATTGGTGTCAGAGCTGGACAAATTTATAAGATAGTCTAATGCCAAGGAGAGATCGTTATAAACAGACTCCAAACTTTTTGGAGAAATGTAAACGTTTAAAATGAAAAAAGTCTTAGTCTGTACCATTATCTTTACACATACCAGTTCAATTGATAATTCAAATGTAAAATATACCGAAAAAGAGAAATATGTATTTTTTCCCGCTATGGGAACATCTCCACCTAAATATTTGCATTACCAACATGAAAATCATTTCTATAAACTTCGACCTCTTGACTAAAAAGTTCTGTGTCGGAAAAGCTTGAATTAAGCCACATTTCTGTCAAAACGAATACTTCGTGTGGAAATGATTGGGAGTTAAGAAAAATGTAAGAAGTCTTGCTACGTTTTGGTATAAGAGCGCAAGCCTGTTAAGTTTTTTGACTTGGTTTTAAAGAAACACCCTGTTTTTGACTTTGAATAAATTCTTTGACTCAAGTCCCTGCGGGTTATATATTTGGGTTGCAAATAGAATCAAAGTAAGTGGAATTCGTTATTAATTTAAAAAAGGAAACAAAGCTTTTTGGTTAACTAATCTTAGTACACCTGATGGATGAGCTGGATGGTATGCTCTTGGTAGATACTAAGTGGGAAGTTATATCTTCTGGCGTTGTAACTGGGTCCAGACGAGATATAACAATTATTTTTGGTTTCCAGACAGCTTTGATAGGGATGAAGTTGTTTATTACAGTTCCTGTAACGGAGCCACTATTATAAGCTAAATCTGAACAATTTGAGGTATATGGGGAGTTCCGGTGGAATCTGTAGGTATTGGGGTAATGTTGACTCTTTTTGATGGGGGGGGGGGTACAATTTCTAGAATGTTTAGAGTTTTTTCGGGTTCTTTTCTTAGACCTTTTCTTTTGTTTATCAGGTACACTTTCTGCGTTATTAACACCAGAATCTGATTGCCCGAGAATATCTTCACCTGTAGGAGAGAAAGTAGTGGGAATAGGCTCTGCCAAATCATTAGTCCAGGTAGAACTATTGACCATGATGTTGGTTACAGAGTAAGCATTTAATTTGCTTCAGTAGCTCTTAAATATCTTTAGAAAGTTTTAGAATGTCAGCCTTAAAAGAAGACATTTTAAAAGTTTGTTGAGATACAGAGAGCTTACGGCAGTCGTGACAGTACCAGTAAGCAAATATTCAGTGAAATTTAATACCACTACAAATATCTAAACACGATTTATATATGAAAAAAAAAGAAAAGTTAGAGCCTATAAAAACACGACTAATAATAAGAACCAGTGCACCCACTTTTTTGAGTCAGCTCTAGGGGATCTCTAAGGGTAGTACCCGTGGCATGATGGTTAGTGCATTGGACTGTTATGCAAGGAGTCTTGGGTTCCATCCCTACCTTACCTGTGCCACCTTCATTTAAAAAAAAAATAATTTTCGAGGGTACTGCCTCTTGCGAGGTACTAGCAAATCCTTCAAGAGTAATTCTTCTCATGAAAAAGTTCTTTCTCAAATTAGCCGTTCGAATTCGGCCTACAATTGTAGGTCCCTTCCATTCCTGATAACAGTACTCGTACACAGGAATAGTTGAGTTGAGAGTTGTAAGTCAGTAGGCCATGGTTCACAACGGACTGTTGCGCCCCCCAATCTAATTTATTTCTAAGGGATCTGAATAATGATAGTCAACCGGGAACTGATGACATTCCACCAATTGTATTGAAAAACTGTGCTGTTGCTCTTTCAGGGCCATTAAGTCTACTGTTCAATGTTTCTCTCGGAAAGGGCCTTTTTCTTGACGATTTGAAAATTTCCTATATTATTTCTATCTATAAATATATAAGTAAATTGTCTACTATTTCCAAAATGTTCAAGAAAATAGTTTATGATACTAACCTTCATTCAGCATGGATTTATAGCTGGAAGATCTACTACAACAAAAGTCTTTACGGACTTTTCAAAGGCTTTCGATAGGATCAACCATTTTATATTATTAAAAAAGATGGAATCAACCGGATTCCATTCAAATTGTTTAAAATGGTTTGCCTTTTTGATAGGTAGATTTATTTTTTGAAGTAATTCATGTAACCTCTGGTGTTCCTCAAGGAAGTCACTTAGGACCCCTTCTATTTTTGATATTAATCAATGACATTTCTGCGGTTATCATAAATTTTCTCTGCCTAATGTTTGCGGATGGTATCAACATTTTCCGCGGTACCAAATCTTTGGACGATTGCCAGTAACTTCAAAGTGACCTTGAGCACTTATCTGTGTGGTGCACTTTTAACCAGCTTTTCTTAAATGTTTCTAAATGCGAGTCTTTATCTTTCTCTCGTAGTCTTAGTCCAATTTGTTTTGAATACGAAATAAATAAAACACAACTTACTAAGCTTAGAGAAAAAAAGATCTAGATATAATATTTGATTACAAACTGAACTTCAACTCCCACAATGATTTTGTGGTTGCTATAGCAAATACTATGCTAGGGTTTGTGGTTCGTAACTTAAAGAGTTTAAAGATCTATTTACCCTTTTTATAAAACTCACTGTTTAAGGATTGAAAGATTCAGACAAAATTTTCAAAAATTGTAGTTCACCGACTAGATTGGAACATTGAAATGCCTACTTTGAACCCAGATGTAAACTGCTTGGTCTAACAATACTTGATATTCACCGTCGGTATTTTTCAGTGATCTTCATACGTGATATTATTACTTAAACTTATCAGGGCTTTTCAAAAAGTAGTGGTAGATAGGAATTTTAGTTTTGGAAAATTATTAAAAATTTTGTAATAAAAGCATTCTACACACTTAAACGTTATTAAATGTGGTCAAATAACCAATTTTCTATATTCCAAAGGTTCCTTCTTTAACACTGTTTTAAATTTGTCAGATTTCCAGATCCAACAGGTTTGAGTTAAAGCGAGTAGATACTCGTTTTTATCTTAATTACTTAGCTCAAAACTTAAATATCTAAGAGTCCGTAAAAATAAACAAATCATTAAGGAACAGCTAAAAATTTATTACGAGTAAATCACCCGTACTGGTGCCATAAGCTGCAAATGCAACAAAACTACATTGTCATGTGTTTGCAAGGAAGTATCCGCGTCATGCCATTTAGAGAAGTGACATGTCTGGTCTTGTTTATTCATAACTCCATGTAATGTTCCTCCACTATACCTTACTTATATATCCAGTCATGTCCTTTATATCCCTATATTGTATCTATAGAAACATTAAGCGAGAAGAAAGAAAGAACTGTAACATTGTAAGCCTTCCGAACGAACGAACCAACGAACAACGAACGTCCGTGTCGGCAGCAAAAGGACCACCATTGAAATCCCCGAGAATATTACAGCCTCATTCAAACCCTCAACCTCGCCTTCAGTCCAACCACCGACCATGCCATTAAGACTAAATGTGCAGCAGGAGGATAATGCTTTTTCATTTTAAAGAAGGCTTAGTCCTTAGTGCACCAGCTGTAGCTAAACACACTCCGAGAGATATGTTCTGTTCATGTTGTAGACGGTACGTGCTGTAATGAACATTTCGGAAAGATGTTCCATGCAAGTTGGTTGTGTCTAAAGGACCAAAGGAGCAGCATATTATACAGCTATAGAGTCCTTCGTTTCTTTTAGCCTTATTTTTATTTTCTTTGTTGTCTTGTGATATTAGGGTTAGGCCAACAAATCTGCTCGTTCGGAATTCATGTCCTTTTTAATTGTTTACGAAAGGAAGCCGAAGAGCGAGTGCCGGTTCGAGAGCCAGAGGCTAGAGTCATAGCAAGGCAAGGCAATGAAGCTCTACAAACCCATACTCAAACTTACTTGTAAAATGCTAAATCTGACGAAGGTCATGTGAATAAAAATGTACAGGCTTGTAAGATTCTATATTACAACAATGGATGGCGCTGATGGTCTATGGAATGAGAAAGGATGGTGTCGTATGTATAAAATATAGAGAAGGGTTTTGTAAATTTTATAAAGCAAAACCACACAGTGAGTGAGTTTTTGTGGTGATGTGTTTTCTTCTTTTTTTTCAATTTTTATTTTTAAGTTGGGACTTAATATGCCTTCGGTATATTTACATCAACTTTTGTACTTTGGCTGAACCTTTTCAAGCAAGAAAAATGTTTGGTAGAAAAATCTTGACAACATAATTCAAGGTTAAGTACCTACCTACTTTTAGCTGGAAGAAAAAATCCTTTAATTTAGCTGCAAGAAAGAAAGTCCTTGTTGTAAAGAGATTTTCTTTTACTTTCCAGAGTAAAACATTTTTATTAAGGTAAATAACTCAAGGTTTTCCGCAGTATCCAGACTTGAGCTTTTTTTTTTCTTTTTAATTATTTTAAAGAAGTGATTTTGACATTGATAACCTGGGTGCAAGTAGGAAAAAAGAACCTTTTAAAATTTAATGGGTGCTACTTGTTAAGGATATAGAGAAAGAGAGTTTTCGGTTAAGTGAACAAAGAGGAAAATGGTTGTAGTTGGAATACAATTTTGCTGAATAAAATATTGAGTGTACATGTTTTCACATTTATATCGACTTATTTAAAACTCAATCCAATTTCTACATGAACACTGACAGCTGGTGTTTTATTTTTTCGACAGAACCAAAACTGAAGCTTTTATCTGTAAAGGGTTTAAGCTAAAAATGCAAACAATATGACTTTCCAAACAATTATAATGACATACAAGTAGAATAAAATAGGGCTTCAACAAATTTATTACTTCCTATGCTTTGGTAAACACCTATGAAGCTAGCTTTGAAGTCATTATAGTTTAAATATTATATGTATCCAAGTGTGCCCCAGGGCTCTGTTTTGTCTCCAATACTCTTATTCATTTTTATTAATGATCTCCCATCTGCAACTTCTAATGAAATACATTTTTTCTAAGCTTTTCACATTTGTTAAGTCCACTGGGATCATGAAAAGAGTAGTCTGCCAGATGAAGTTTGCGTCTTAGTGAAAGAGTAAGGCAAGTGCAAAGAATCTGAGAGATTGTTTCCTCTTCTTCTTCGTACATACAGCTCCTGCAGAAGTCATTCGAGGCTACACCAAGTCGTATGGCGTGTCTGCCTATAAGACAGTGACCCGTAAGGACACCTATTAGGAACTAATATGAAGTCTGCTTTAAGATAACAAGTCTATGATAGTCTCTTATCAATGCTATTACGTATATGGATATCAATCAATCGTTCCAGAGTTTTGAGAATGAATGATGATAGGCTAATAGGTCTTTATTGTTGACATGCTAGCATTTGCCCGCCTTGGGAATGAAAACTTCCTTTGCATCTCTGAATCGCTGAGGTATTTAAACCAGATTTATAAAACTTTTGAAGATCATCTCAATGATGGGTAAAGTTATATCAATGGTAAGTGGTAGCTCAGCTAGTACGATTTGGTAAGTGGTAGCTCAGCTAGTACGATTTGATCTGGACCTGGAGATTTATGAGGTTGAAACTATTCAGAACCCATGTCAATTTTTCTTTTGTAACTAGACCTAGAGGAAAAGTTAAGTTAGTATCCAACCCACGACGGTTTGTTGTATTAATTAATTAGTGACACTAAACATCTAGCTATTCTCGGTATGTGTATTATTAACCGCCCTTTGTAAAACAATTACATACGCGATGTCACCAAAAATGCCTCCCGCTCTAATCTGGCTGTTATCTATAAGACTCCAAGGCTTGAGTAGAACTCCCATCTCTGGGCTGATACTCCTGCAACTCACTTAAGCCTCTTGGAAAAAACTGAATGCAGAACATTTAAATTGATTGTTTATAATATCAACATTGGGTCCTTTACTTGACTATCGGCGTAAAGTTTTTTGTATCACCCTTTTTTACCGTTATTTTAAAGGGTTTATGCCCTAGAGAAACAGCCAGCTGCATTCCTCTTCTTCAAACGTTCAACCATAACACTCGCGCTTGTGGGATTGTTCATCAGTATACCCTCGAGACCAATTTCGGTAGTATTGTCAAGTACAGAGATTAATTCTTAAGCTACTACATGAATGAGGAATACCTCACCACAGACGGTTTACGAATAATAAGTAAAGGTGAATCCTCCTTTCCCTCCAACTATCGTCCAATAGCACTCACATTCCTTCTTTCCAAGGTCATTAAAACACAGATTAATTGTCAGCTTAAGAAATATCTCGAAGACCTGAAGCTTTTTATTGACCGGCAGTATGGCTTTCGTAGCATTAGGTCCATTGGTGATCTCATGGTCTATCCTACCGAACAGTAGAACAAATCCTTATATCGT